>NC_060120.1:134216019-134841019 GCF_021461395.2 Schistocerca americana | reverse complement strand
GTAAACTGCGCACATAATTCGCGGTGAAAACTTGGAGGTGTATGGACCAACTGAAATTTTGCATCCAGCCGTAGTGAAATAGTGCCAATAATTTGGTCAACGCCGCACAGACGTGGGTGATGCTAACCGGGAATTCGAAATCTTGCAATATGCGATTTTCAGCTATTCAGGCAACTGAAAGCATGTCTGGGTGACAAAAGTTTTCCTACGATAAAGACGTTCACACAGTAATCCTTGCACGGCTCTGTGACCAAGGAGAGGATTTCCATCGTCGAGGAATTGAACGATTGGTAGAACTTTACTGTAAGAAAACCCATCAATAGTTTACGAAAGAGCTATTAAATTATTTGTTGAGTCTTACTTGTACAAACGTTTTGAAATATTGTGAATAAAACTTCTCTCTTGAGCGATTAATAGGATGTAAAATGTTCACTTCTGCTCCCGAGAATGGGTACTCTTTTCATGGAACAGATAAAGGTATGATATCTTCTAAGAATGCGAATCTCAAGATAAAATCTACCGTCGAATGTAGTTATCCGAATGCCCTGAAAACACCTAGAAAATTCCGTTGCAGCTGGAGAAGCTGGAATGGTTGAACAGCGTTTATTAGAGAGTCTCTTAAACTTTGTCTCACGAGCTATAATGGAGCCAGCGACCTAATTAATTTCGCTGGCTAATAACAAGGTGTGGAAGCCATAATCGAGAACACCGCTGAGGTGTATTTTCCACCGACACGAAAGGTACACAGCGAAATGTTCCAGTCTTCGTTTTTACACAAACACTGAGTGTTCTAGGAAGAAGAAGAGAAGAAGAGGATGTGAATGAAATTTCTTCCTAGTGGGTTTTCTTCCTAGTCTGAAGTATTTTCCGTATTAGCGTACTTCGCGTTTAGAGATTCGTGACGATCTTCACATTTCAGAGTTTTCGAAGTTGCACCAGAGAAGGTGGAGAGAGAACTAATGGTACAGAGAGAATATACAGACTAATATTCACTGTCCATGGAATACAGTACATCTTTGCTGTCTGGATTTTTGTTAGCATCCATTGGTCAGTGGGTCTGGCTTCCGTAAAATCTGAAGTAGTGCATATTGAACGCAGTCGTTAAACTTTAAAATTTTAGTGCCTTGGGTACTAGGTAAGTGAGTGACATATAGAATAAGTGACAAATACTGGTTACAATCAGTACACTTGACGCCTTCTCATTCTAAACAACCGCTGAAGCGACCGAGTCCGTTATTTTCGAACCGCATTGGCCTTTTGTGTTCTGTTTCACCAACCTAATTGCTTCTCTGTATAGACCCAGGCAAGAGAGAAAAGGGAAACTAAACTCCATTTTAAGTATTTTCGCTGTCACAATAAGCGAAAACTTGCCGGCCGCTGTGGCCGGGAGGATCTAGGCGCTTCAGTCCGGAACCGCGCTGCTGCTACGATCGCAGGTCCGAATCCTCCCTCGGGCATGGATGTGAGTGATTTCCTTAGGTTGGTTAGGTTTAAGTAGTCTAGGGGACTGATGACCTTAGATGTTAATTCCCATAGTGCTTAGACCCAATTACAATGTCGTAAGCTAAAACTTAACGGTGTATGATACGTGTCAGAAAGTTGGTGGAAAGGAAAGCCTCATACATCATTCATTATAAGTTTAAAGTGATTAGTATTTGAATTCTATTTCCATTCAATTGATAAAGCATTTAACGCTTCTAATGAGGCAACGATTGACTAGAAGAGGACAAGGGAATACGGTAGAAGACGAATGGGCAGCTTTGAGAGATGAAATAGTGAAGGTAGCATAGGATAAAAGAGATAAAAAGACAAGGCCTAATAGAAATCCTTGAGTAACACAGGAGATAATTAATTTAATTGGTGAAAGGCGAAAATATAAAAATGCATCAAGTGAAGCAAGCGAAAGGTAATACAATCGTCTAAAAAACGAGACTGACAGGAACTGAAAAATGGCTAAGCAGGAAGGATTTAGAAGCATATTTCAGTAGGGGAACGACAGATACCGTCTGCAGAAAAATTAAAGGGGCTCTTGAAGAAAAGAGAAGCACCTGTATAAATACCAAGAGCTCAGATAGAAAATGTGTCCTAACAAAGAAGGGAAATCTGAAAGGTGGAAGAAGTATGTAGAGAGTCTATACAAGGGAGATCAAGATAATAGTACAGAAATTTAAGAGAATTTAGACGAAGATAAGACGGGTGATGTGACACTGTGAGAAGAAATTGACAGCGCACTGAAAGGCCCCGGGAGTCGACAACGCTCCGTCACAATTACTGATAGCGTTGAGAGAGACTGCCATAACAAAACTCTTCCACGGGGAGGATGTATATGACAGGCTAAATAACCCCAGACCTTAAGAAGAATGCAATAATACCAACTCCAAAGAAAGCAGGTGCTGACAGGTCTGAATCTTACCGAACTATTAGTTTGATAAGTTTTGGTTGCCAAATACTAACACTAATTCCTTGCACAAGAACGTGATAGTTGTTAAAAGTCAGCTTCGGGGAAGATCATTTTAGAAAACGGAAATGAAACAAGCGTAGGGCATCGTTGGCATGGAGGCCCCGTCCGGGGAAGTTCGCCGCCAAGTGGGAGTCTTATTTCAGTCGACGCCACACTGGGCGACTTTCGCGCCGGTGATGAGGATGAAATGATGGTGAGGACAACACAACACCCAGTCCCCGACCGGAGAAAATCTCCAAATCGGCTGGGAATGGAACCCGGGCCCGCTTGCATGGTAGACGAGCACGTTACCATCCAGCTAGGCAGGCGGACTTAGAATACGAAGAAATGTAGGAACACGTGAGGCAATACTGACCCTACGACTATCTTAGAAGACATGCTAAGGAAAGGCAAACAACGTTTATAGCATTTGTAGTGTTAGGGAAAGCTTTCGACAATATTTACTGGAATACTCACTTTGAAATTCTGAAGATAACAGGGGTAAAATACAAGAAGAGACAGGCTATTTATAACTTGTACAGAAGCCAGACAGCAGTTAAACTTTTCGAGGCGCATGAAAGGGGAGCAGTGGTTGAGAACGGAGTGAGACAGGACTATAGACTGTCCACAATTTATTTAGTCTGTACATTGAGCGAGCAGTGAAGGAAACCAAAGAAAAATTTGAGGTAGGAATTTAAGTTCAGGGAGAAGAAATAAAATCTTGTCGATGAAATTGTAATTCTGTCAGAAATCTGGAACAGCAGTTGAACCGAATGGACAGTGTCTTGAAACGACTATGTGAGATGAATATCACAAAGTCAAAACAAGTATAATGAAATGTAGGCCAATTAAATAAGGTGATGCAGAGGCAATTAGATTAGGAAACGAGACTCTGAAAGGAGTAGAGTTTTGTTATTTGGGCAACTAAATAACTGATGATGGCCGAAGTGGAGAGGACGCAAAATGTAGACTGGCAATTGTAAGAAAAGCGTTTTTCTGAAAAAGAGAGATTTCTTAACTTTCAATATAGATTTAAGTGTAATGAAATCTTTTCTGAAAATATTTGTGTGGATTATGGACATGTATGGGAGTGAAACGTGGACAACAAACAGTTTAGACAAGAACAGAAAAGAAGCTTTTGAAATGTGCCGCTACAGAAGAACGCTGACGATTAGATGGATACTCAGGTGATTGACGAGAAAGACGTGAACAGAACTGGGGAGAAACGAAATCTGTGGCACAACTAGAAGAAGGAATTGGTTGACAGGACAAATTCTGAGACGTCACGCGACCTCCAATTTAGTATAGCATGAAAGTGTGTGTGTGGGGGGGGGGGGGGGGGGGCGGAGGGGGGAGGAGAGTTAAAAATTGTTGAGGGAGATCAAGAGATTGATACAGTAAGCGAATTCAGAAGGATGTAAGTTGCCGTAATTATTCAGAAATAAAGGGGGTTGCACAGGATAGAACAGCATGTAGAGCCACATCAAACCAGTCTACGGACCAAAGATCACAAGAACTACAATAAGTGACATCAGTGATGACCTATATTAAATGTCTACTTTTATATTAAGTCCTTCTCTTTACTAGTGGCTGTTTTTCATGTGATATACTCTGTAGTTTAGCCGGTTCCATGATGAGCATGGGTCTGGAGAGAGGCCAATAACACTAACTTTGTGGAAGGTCAGACACCTCTTAGCGTTTCGGGTTGGCTATCAGAGGAGAACTAAATTGGACTGAGATGAAGCATTCACTAGTGGCAAGTACATGCTGTAGCTCAAGAACTTTTCAGGCCAGACGTTTGGCCATCGAATTCTGGCATTTTTTTGCATGATGCACCCTTCGCAATATGGGCCCAAGCCTACATTTACAGAAGTCGTACAAGGTGGCAAGTCGAACACCTGCTCTCATGCAGGAATTAATGCCACCCAGCTAAAAATCTTCTCAAAGGAACTACAGTATGTTCTACGCATGCAGATCGCTTTCCGAGAATATTATGGGGGAGGAAATTGGTAACACAGTGCTCTACGAATTCTGTGAGAAACGATGGAGACACATTGTGGTCAGGAATTCTTTTTTCACTGCAAAATGATGGGCCAACTTTCTGGAGCCCCTTACATGGGATGAACAATCTTTTATCTAAAAATTCGTAAGAGGTCTCCTCATTAGTTCATATTAAAAAGAATTTCAGAGAATGAGCACTCAGGATGACAGTCTCAGAGAAACGCGGATGTGCAGACTAGCATATTGGCTGAAGTAGGAAACTTAGCTAAGAGTGGGACTCCAACTCAAAAGTGTTTAAGAACTGTGTACATGGGAGTGAAGCTATTGTTTGACATTTTAATTGCCACTAACGTTATTGTCATTTTTATTACTATTATCACTATTAGTGGCAGCAACGGCAGTAAAAGTACTACCAGTATTAACTTTGTTAATTCAGTCAGAATTATTTATTCACATCATTACTAAAGACACTCACATCATTTTAACACTGTTTATCATATTAAAAATTGTTATTTGTTAGGTAACTATGACATAAGAAAGGTACTGTATGTGTGAAACCTTGACTCATAGTAAGAGAGGGGGCCTGATAGCCCGCATTAAATCACGTAAAACAAATAAAAAAAACCTTTTCCTCGGAGGGGAGATTGTTGTCTTGTTGACAAAAATATCATTGTGCAGAATTTTTTAGAGCATTTTACTTTGGTGCGTAGGTATTAGAATAGCATGTACAGAGGAGAAAGTACTCTGTGGTGGTTGAAAATACTTCGGCTGACGACACGGAATGACACACTTGAACTAGAGGCACGGAAGAGAGGACAGTGTGTGCAGATGTAGAGAAGGGCTGTTCGAGCTGTCGACAGCTGTTGCGTTGCAGTCTTCAGGAGATCACAGCACTCGCAACTTTCCACTACTCAGAAAAGGATCTGGTGAGAAACAACGAATTGGGCGAGGAAGGTATGGGATTTACCGTGCAGTTGTAGGCGACTTGTTAGGGTCTACTATTTTCGTGAAGCTTGTGCATTCCTCGAATGAATGAAGGCTCATTCATGGCTTGATCAGTGAAGTTATTTGCATGTGATAGTCTTTGATTCTTGTGGCGTATTCAAGTAATCACTGCGTGTCCACCACCGATTTGTCTTCTTGTAACTAACTAATTAAAATTTTATGCCATTCGCCTAAGCTCTCCAGTTTTTGACAAGACATTAAAGGGTTAAATTAGTACTGTTTCATGTCAATAATTGTCAGCTTTCGTACAATCTGCATTTCTTGAGGTCGAATGGATCCTGTAATAATTTCCTACTCATTTACAATTCATTTACTATTCATTTTCATGAACAGAGATGAGTACTTAAAACTGACAATTGCTAACCAAAATGTTTTATACGATTTGCTTTAGCACTAAGTTGACTGTCGCACTGTGTCTGAGCTCATGAAAGATGGACCAATGGAAATACTGCTCATTATGTCAGTTCTACGGTGATGACTATTTCTCTTCAAATTCTAGGTTGTCAGTGGAGGTTGCGACAAGACACTCCATCCTCCCCGAATCTGGCTCGATAACATTTTGAGCCCTTTCGTGTGTCAGTGGAGAAACTGAAGGCAACGTACTACGGTCCCTGAGTCTGACCCAGATTTGTGTGCATTCTGTTATCTTGATGCAACTGTGATAAGTGTTTGTGTGACAAAACAGTGATGTGTGTGACATTTTCCTATGATTTTTTTCCTCCCGTTGCATGACGTTGTCCTTACAGGTTTTCTCAATTATTTCGAACAGACAATACTAAGCATTACTGTAACATATTTTAAATGTGGGCATCTTTCTCGCCTTATTTGAACTGACAGGAATAGTCATTTATCTTTGTAAGATTTTCTTACACATTTGAACAACCAATTGTAATTGTTTTACCTAGTTTTGTACCATGTTGCACGAAATGTATATATCTTTCTTACTTCATCTGAATTGGTAGGAATTCCCGCATGTCCTTACAGGTTTTCTTTAAACATTTGTACAGTTAATTGTAACGACTTTGTAATGCTTTGTACATTATTATAAAACTGTATTTATTCATGCCATTGTCTTTGACTGAATTAGATTACTGATTTACCACAGCAAGCATCTTGTTATACCATGTCTTCGGTATCATGACAAATATACAAAAACTTTGTACATTTGTTTGCCTGTATGTACTGTTACTTGTACTTCAACTTATGTACCACATTTATAATACATTGTACCTCTTCACTGATATTTTGTATACATTGCCACGCACCCTAGGTGTTTGTAACCACACATTTTGTACCATGCTGTTGTGATTGTTTCTTTTGGAAAATTTTTTGAGTGCCTCTTGCTATTGTATCTGCAGAAACCACTCTGCAAAATTCTTATTTAATAGTGAAGGGGGATGAAAGGGGACTGGTCCTATTTGCCATGATGATTTCAAGGTAGTTTTTGCCATAAATGTGACTGAAGTTAGCAATTTGATAAATGAACTCATCCTCTCTAATATTATGTTCTTTGGTCAGAGAGACTACTTCAAGAGCTTAGCTGCGTTTGTTGGATAGTATAGCTATGTGTTTGGTTTTGTGAAGGATGGAAGCTGCCATGCCGTGTAGTGGAGGCAGCATTATTTAAAAATGATTTTTTATTAATATGTTTTGAGGAAAGAAAATGAGATTATATTAAAGGAAGAATGTCAAAAGAGTAATTTTTAAGGTAAATTAGTTTTTTATAATTTTGTAACTGTACAGCTTCTTATTGTTAGAACATTGTGTATGGCTGAAACTTGCAGTATAAATCTTGTAATGCAACATACGGTTATGTTTTATAATTTAAATAAGTGTCAAGAAAAGTAATTGTACACGGAAAATTTGTAAGAAATATTTTGCTAGCCTGATGAAAATGTATATTGTTGTTGTGACTTAGTGAAGCATAATTATACTTGGAGTCTTTGTTCGCATTCATCACTCGTTAAGTTCAGTTCTTCAGTTTTTATTTTTTACTTTCATGACTATGTTTGTATACTCGCATTACACATCGCGAGTTGTTTACAGAGAAGCATTGTTGTGAAAACTGGTGTATAATACTGTCTTGCATTGCGCATCGCAATTACGACAAATGGAACGTGATTTTCGATTGTCAGTTCGATATTCCCAATAGCGATAGGTTACAGAGAAGACGAGCGTTCCGTGAGCATAGATACACCAATAAATTTAATTGCCACCAAGGTTCATGTCCATTGTAAGGCAGAGTGATTGTCAGAACATATTTGTGAAAATAATATCACAACATTTCAGAGGCTTAAGGTCAGTAGAAGATTTCAATTGAGTGCTATCTTGTGAATTTTCAAGCAGTTTTATGAGAAAGTCAGAGCGTTAATTTTTATGTTCATTTCTTCTGTAATTACAGTGACAGGTCTGGTACAATTATTGTTCGCAAGGCTAAGGATGAAGATTAGCCACATTCTAGGTCAATATTTTAATCTGAATCAGTTTGTTTTGCAGTCAGATGTTATATTTGATGTACCGGCTGGTCTGGATTCCGCATCGTGTAGCGTGAGTTTTACATAATTTCCGTTAAAAGTTAAATTTACACATAGTTCTGTTGCCCTGCACCGAGATTCAAACATTTCTCAGATACTTACAAACACGAGTTTAAATTAATACGAACACGTTTCACTTGTTGACAAGGAATTTTATAACAAATAGGAATTAATGTGGATCACTGTTTAACTTCGTAGTTAGATGATCATACTGCTTTTTATGTTTTGTGAGGTGCAACAACCATGTTGCTAGATGCAACAACCGTGTTGCTAGGACCTTATCTGTCCTATCAGTTATCTACTGCGTTAAAAGCCGAATGTGGTGGAACTTGGACGAAGTTTAGTACATATGACACAGCATAAATAAAAAGATGGCACACAGTTCTACATTAACAATTTCTGTTCGAAATTAGAACTTGGTAGAAATATACGACAGAAAATACTGTGCCACACTCCTGCCGTAGCAGTATCAAAAACCCTCATGTCACCTGCTTAATGCATTCTCGCTTTACTGAATTTCCTTGTTTTCATTTAGTTCAGGAAATCCATCTAAGATTAATCTGATGCAACAACGGGAAGTTAGAAATTATTATCTAAGTAGAGAATCAAACTTTCTGCCATATTTTTGTAGTCCGTATCGGAAGTTCTCGCAATGTAGTAACTATTAGATACAATTTTTGCGCTTATATTTTTAAATGCGACATGAACATCCGGACGAATACTTCTTACAATCGCATGCGTAGTCTTATCAAATACTGTTCATCATTTAACTTTTTGTTTTTTCTCCTTGTAAGTTCAATAAATCCATTGCAGGTAGCTGTAGTTAGAGCTATTAAAAAGTCTGACACTAAGCACAAACCGGTCGATAAAATATATTGTGCGTTACAGCAGCTGTAAATCGCCGTAAGTAACGACAAGCCATAAAATTTTAACGTAGTAGCTGTATGTACTGCTGCGAATATTTGTATGCAAAAGATAATGTTTACTGCGCTTATATGATCCGCCGTCAATAACCTTAGACTGGATATAGTAGATGTATTTATTCATGTTTTAAACTTATAAAAAGTGAATTGTCATAAGTTTATTCATTTTTTATGTGTTGTTGACACTGTATTAAAACTTGTGCAGCATCCGTTATGAGACTTGTACCTTCGATCAGTGACAAGAAGCTCACCTTCAAATATGTGATTCGTCTAAACAATAACGCTTTCGTCATTTCACTGTTCCTTTCCTTTCCTTTTGACACTACTGCAGTTGTGCCTCTATAGACATTTTCAAGTGATTCACTATTATTCTGTAGTAATTACACTGCATTCTGTAATTAGCGCAAGATAATACTACATCGCCTGAAAATGGCTATGCATCCGAAACTGTAATAATGTGCAAAAGGAAATTAGACTGGCTGAAAAGCCAAAGCGTTATCATTAAGAGAATCTACGACTACACAAAAATATGAAAATTATGGACATATATAAATCTTGTCGAAAAAAAACCATGTATATGAACGCTAACAGCAGCTACTTGCTGAAATGATAGTTCGGTGGTTTACACATTCTGTGTACCACATAGGAGTCCAGAGATAAGGTAAGTCATCCTTCGCGCGCACAAAAAGTAAGACTCATGGAGTTGCACCATTTCTGTTCGTTGCACCGTAAATACACTCCTGGAAATGGAAAAAAGAACACATTGACACCGGTGTGTCAGACCCACCATACTTGCTCCGGACACTGCGAGAGGGCTGTACAAGCAATGATCACACGCACGGCACAGCGGACACACCAGGAACCGCGGTGTTGGCCGTCGAATGGAGCTAGCTGCGCAAGCATTTGTGTACCGCCGCCGTCAGTGTCAGCCAGTTTGCCGTGGCATACGGAGCTCCATCGCAGTCTTTAACACTGGTAGCATGCCGCGACAGCGTGGACGTGAACCGTATGTGCAGTTGACGGACTTTGAGCGAGGGCGTATAGTGGGCATGCGGGAGGCCGGGTGGACGTACCGCCGAATTGCTCAACACGTGGGGCGTGAGGTCTCCACAGTACATCGATGTTGTCGCCAGTGGTCGGCGGAAGGTGCACGTGCCCGTCGGCCTGGGACCAGACCGCAGCGACGCACGGATGCACGTCAAGACCGTAGGATCCTACGCAGTGCCGTAGGGGACCGCACTGCCACTTCCCAGCAAATTAGGGACACTGTTGCTCCTGGGGTATCGGCGAGGACCATTCGCAACCGTCTCCATGAAGCTGGGCTACGGTCCCGCACACCGTTAGGCCGTCTTCCGCTCACGCCCCAACATCGTGCAGCCCGCCTCCAGTGGTGTCGCGACAGGCGTGAATGCAGGGACGAATGGAGGCGTGTCGTCTTCAGCGATGAGAGTCGCTTCTGCCTTGGTGCCAATGATGGTCGTATGCGTGTTTGGCGCCGTGCAGGTGAGCGCCACAATCAGGACTGCATACGACCGAGGCACACAGGGCCAACACCCGGCATCATGGTGTGGGGAGCGATCTCCTACACTGGCCGTACACCACTGGTGATAGTCGAGGGGACACTGAATAGTGCACGGTACATCCAAACCGTCATCGAACCCATCGTTCTACCATTCCTAGACCGGCAAGGGAACTTGCTGTTCCAACAGGACAATGCACGTCCGCATGTATCCCGTGCCACCCAACGTGCTCTAGAAGGTGTAAGTCAACTACCCTGGCCAGCAAGATCTCCGGATCTGTCCCCCATTGAGCATGTTTGGGACTGGATGAAGCGTCGTCTCACGCGGTCTGCACGTCCAGCACGAACGCTGGTCCAACTGAGGCGCCAGGTGGAAATGGCATGGCAAGCCGTTCCACAGGACTACATCCAGCATCTCTACGATCGTCTCCATGGGAGAATAGCAGCCTGCATTGCTGCGAAAGGTGGATATACACTGTACTAGTGCCGACATTGTGCATGCTCTGTTGCCTGTGTCTATGTGCCTGTGGTTCTGTCAGTGTGATCATGTGATGTATCTGACCCCAGGAATGTGTCGATAAAGTTTCCCCTTCCTGGGACAATGAATTCACGGTGTTCTTATTTCAATTTCCAGGAGCGTATATTTTTCTTTTATGTGTTACAAAAAAGTTGTTGTTGTGGTCTTCAGTCCAGAGACTGGTTTGATGCAGCTCTCCATGCTACTCCATCCTGTGCAAGCTTCTTCATCTCCCAGTACCTACAGCAAACTACATCCTTCTAAATCTGTTTAGTGTATTCATCTCTTGGTCTCCCTCTACGATTTTTACCCTCCATGCTGCCCTCCAATACTAAATTTGTGAACCATTTATGCCTCAGAGTATGTCCTACAGACAGATCCCTTCTTCTAGTCAAGTTGTGCTACAAATTTCTCTTCTCCCCAATTCTGTTCAGTACCTCCTTATTAGTTATGTGATCTACCCATCTAATCTTCAGAATTCTTCTGTAGCACCACGTTTCGAACGCTTCTATTCTCATCTTGTCTAAACTATCTATCGTCCACGTTTTACTTCCATACATGGCTACACTCCATACAAATACTTTCAGAAAAGACTTCCTGACACTTAAATCTATACTCGATGTTATCAAATCTCTTTTTCAGAAACGCTTTCCTTGCCATTGCCAGTGTGCATTTTATATCCTCCCTACTTCGACCATCATCAGTTACTTTGCTCCCCAAATAGTAAAACTTATTTACTACTTTAAGCGTCTCATTTCCTAATCTAATTCCCTCAGCATCACCCGATTTAATTGGACTATATTCCATTATCCTCCTTTTGCTTTTCTTGATGTTCATCTTATATCCTCCTTTCAAGCTACTGTCCACTCCGGTCAGCTACTCTTCCAGGTCCTTTGCTGTCTCTGACAGAATTATAATGTCATTGGCGAACCTCAAAGTTTTTATGTCTTCTCCATGGATTTTAATTCCTACTCCGAACTTTTCTTTTGTTTCCTTTACTGCTTGCTCAATATACAGTTTGAATAACGTCGGGGATAAGCTACAACCCTGTCTTACTCCCTTCCCAACCACTGCTTCCCTTTCATGCCCCTCAACTCTTATAACTGCCATCTGGTTTCTGTACAAATTGCAAATAGCATTTCGCTTCCTGTATTTTAGCCCTGCCACCTTCAGAACTTGAAACGGAGTATTCCAGTCAACATTGTCAAAAGCTTTCTCTAAGTTTAAAAGTGCTAGAAACGTAGGTTTGCCTTTCCTTAATCTAGCTTCTAAGGTAAGTCGTAGGGTCGGTATTGCCTCCCGTGTTCCAACATTTCTACGGAATCCAAACTGATCTTCCCCGAGGTTGGCTTCTACCAGTTTTACCATTCGTCTGTAAAGAATTCGTGTTAGTATTTTGCAGCCGAGACTTATTAAACTGATAGTCGGTAATTTTCACATCTGTCAACACCTGCTTGCTTTGGGATTGGAATTATTATATTACAAACAATATTAAGACGGATAGTGCGTACCATTAAAACTGCGTGAAGACGCCCTGAGTCAGAGAGCTAATCCAATGGAATTTCACTATCGCTAATGAAAAGCTGGTACTGATAAAATACGTAAAAAGTCCTCTTCAGTCGCCAGTATTTTTTTTTTTACTACACCATCGGTTTCGAAGCCTAAAACTTGATTTTGAGGTGCCAGAAAATACTCGTAATTATGGAAACAGCGTTCGTGCCACTCAGTCATGGAGGCGGGTCAAACAGTCACTTCCGTGTCACGACGTCGAGGCAGGCACTTTTGGTCCCACTCTCCCATGCGTTTGTTTTATGGGTGTGAACCCCACGACTTACTGGCCCGGCCGCCAAACATTTACGTCTCCATAATTATGTGCTCGCATCACTTTCACGGCTTTGACTTTCATTTTGGTGTATCTCCTCCTCTTGTTCGAAGTTTGTGGCCCCTGAAGGCGAAGATTTAGGCTTCCAAACAGGTCGTGCAAATAAATAAGAAAATGAAGATGATTTTCACGTTGTTAAGATGTTCCTCAGACGAAATCTTTATTGGTACATATGAATCTAATGGTCTCACTATGGTTTTTCAATCATAAAAGCGTAAACAAAGTCGCTAAAATGAAAAAAAATTTACTGCAGGATGCGTCACTAACAGTACTAACAATCACTCTACATGTATCTTTGATACACTTATTCATCCTCCTCCTCCTCCTCCTCCTGCTACTACTACCAATACTACTACCACTAAACGTCACTGGCATATACTGATCACTGCTCACCGCGATATTTAATATCGCCTTTTGGCAAAGGACCCTATATGATAATTTGTGTGTGTGTGTGGGGGGGGGGGGGGGGGAGGCACTAGACCTGGAGGTAGTGTGAATATTTTGGAGGACGAATGGCGACTTCTAAGTAGCCATAAAATTTTTCAGAGCCGACCGTATTAGAAACCTGTTAATACTGACTTTTAAATCGTTTTCTTCTTTTCTTCTCCTTCTTCTGCCTCTCCAGGGTTAGGCCTAACGTCTGGTCCAGTCTCACCATCGCATACTCGGTCTTCCCACACTTCTCCGGCCGCTGTGGCCGAGCGGTGCTGGGGGCTTCGGTTCGGAACCGCGCTGCTGCTACAGTCGCAGGTTCGAATCCCGCCTCGGGCAAGGATGTGTGTGATGTCATTAGGTTAGTTAGGTTTAAGTAGTTCTACGTCTAGGGGACTAATGGCCACAGATGTTAAGTCCCATAGCGCTTAGAGCCATTTGACGCATTTGAACCCACACTTCTCTCTTATCTTTCTCCATGGTTTATAATGTATTGCTAGTGTAGGAAGTCTATTACGCCGCATGCGAAGTACATTGTCTCTCCATTTTTATTTGTACTGGATTACGTTTTGAATTATTCGTTGGGTTCTTAATTCTTCACTTATTAATTTATTTCTAACTTTGTTTTCCCCAACGCAGCAGCCTTTCACAGATCTCAGAAATTTCATTTCTGATGTTTCTACTTTCCGTAAACGTTTACTTCTCAGCATCCAACTTTATACTCTGGTAAGTATTAGTTTTCTTTCAGTACATCCACATGTTCATCATATAATACGTCACATTCTAAATACTTGAAATGGGGCACCTGTTTTATCGGTTTATTATGTAGGACTATTTTTATACATACCAAAGAAAGGCATTGTAAATACCTAAAAAGGCCACGATTTTATTTTAATTTATAAATATAGTCAGATCGTAGATTGTACTTGTCTCATTTAGTTTCGAGGTCCGAGGATGTCTTTGATTTTCCTCTTCTATTTCTAACGGCGAAGAACCCAACGGTAGTTATGGGGCAAGAGGAGTCCTCTGGAACGACTTAACTGGCGTCAGTGGTACCTTCAAAGCAATCTCAAGACACTGCTGCCTTATAGTTAAGTGTTGACTCTTCAAAGGATAGAGGAAGAAAACCTCGAACAAAAATTACCCAGCCCTACTAAGCGTTGATAACTGAAACACGTAGAAAGATACTCGCTCGAAAGTCTCACATGGAGCCTCGGAACAAGGACAGGCAAAATTGAAATTGATCAGACATGAATAAGGACATGTGAAAAGGATTAACGGATGTTCGAAATCGTTTTCTGCAAAGAAAAACTCCTGAATGCACTGTTTTTGTTCCTTTCTCTAAGAGCCAGAGGAGGTGAGGCAGCCGCACCCCTGTCCTCTCCCAAGACCACCTACAATACATCAGACCACAACACAGAAACCAAGATGGCGGCCGTCTTAGGCCAAGTATTTCAGCGCTACCCTAATACGAATAATTTACAAACTTCATAAATGGAAAGTAGATTCTAGATTGCGTAAGAAATGTATTGTTATACATTTTTCTATCTTGAAACTTAATTAAAAAGTTTTCACTAAAGCCACAAATTACGTAATAAGAACTATGACGAAGTAAAATTATGAGATGCAACTCAAAATCAAATCAAAAAAACTACTACAAAACACATGCAAATGGCATATTTGGACACTAATAACAATTTGCACAATAGAAGCTACATAGCAATAATAAATGAAGCGTGTAACTAAAGCACAAAATTGTATTAAACAATATGCAGTTAATTCTAGTCACTGTCATTACGTAATATGAAACATTATATGTGCAGCCACTTAGCCTTCTATAAGCTCCAAATCTTGCTTCCAAAGCATCAGTTTGTAATTTTGCTGTAAGAATATAGGACCAGTTGTAAGTGTTAAAAATGTATCTGCATAACTGAACTGTTGTTACAAGTGTGTGAGAGAAAGCAGTATATGTTTCATTGGTTAATTTTCAATGAGTAGGCAATGCATGCCAGATATCAAGAAATGTTTTCAAATTTTCAAGAATCACAAGTTTGGAGTCAGTAGGTCCAGTGATTGGGCTAGAATTATCATCTGATGTGTATTTGCCTTTCATGGGATGCTGTACATTAGAAACTGTCCACCATTTAATGATTAATTTCAAAAACTGAATAGTGCCATCAGAAATCTCAATCCCCTGATTTTTCAAAATTTCTAGTGCTGCCACATTTTAAGAATCAAAAACATTAAGAACAAGGGTAACATTCTGTCTCTCAATAGAAGTTGGATATACTGCCTTCCTCACTGGCTTTGGGGCAAGTTTCAACACTTTATTTTTCTCAGAATGAAACAGGTTCCTCAAATCTGAAAACTTTGCTTCACTGACAGTATATTCACATGCAGCATTCCCTTCGTCACTGTGTAGAAAGGTATTGATGAAAGCAAATGTATCCTCAATATTTGGCATTATGAAGGATTCATTTTTTGCATTCAACCTGTTATTTCTGATAAAATTAAGCAAGTGCACATTGTCAAACAGAAGAAAGAGAAATTTGGATGGAGCGACTGGATTTGTAATACACGGCTGTAAAGTGCCACCACACATAAGCTGATACATTTTTCTATTAGTGCTATGGTTATCTGTTACCAGGCATATAACATCATACTGCAGCTCACGCATTAACTTTAATACATCAATTGTCGTTTTCAGTAGAGTATAAGAATTAACATTTTTTACAGGAAAGAGAGTTATCACTTCTTTATAATCAGAATGTAAAGATGATGCCATGAAAACCTGCATTTACCTGCTGTTGTAGTATCTGAAGTATTCTCAGCAACACCAAGTATCTTTCCTGCCTTAGAATAGAATTTTGAATTAACATAAACTTCATCTAGCATCACTGAAATTACCTTGTCACTTCCCTGAAGAAATTTATTTTTTTCCCTCAAAAAAGCTACCTGTGATGGACCAATACAAGGTTTAATTGGACCCATTTTGCATAGGAACTGCCTTAAATAGACAGGATGAGGTAATGTTAATACATTTGTTTTTCTCAAGTGATGCTAGGCACCAGGAAATGAAAAGCAAATGGTTGCTGCCCATATCAAAAGCTCAGGAGAATATCTACTTTGCTTTGTTATTGCGAGTTGTAATTGCTCCAAAACAAATTCTATTTTAGGTGCTATTTCAGCGTCAAAATCACTACCAGCTTTTAGTGCTTGTTTGAGTACATTGACTAAAATTATAATCTTGTCAATGGTGCCAGTAGAGTTATCTGTGAAACCATTTAGGTGACTCACCAGATTATCAAATTTCGGCCACTTGTCACATTTCAAGTTCTCTTCATCCCCAGACTGTAGTATCCATTTCAAGGTTTCCGTAGGCAAACACACATTTTTGTGAAACACTTTTACTTCCAAGGAACTTGATATCTTGAAGCACACTGAAACAACTGGCACATCACTGACTGAATCATCCTTTAATTTAATGAAAGATACGTAGTCATCCTTTACTAAAATTGTAAATGGGCAAACATTCCTTTTCTGCACTTCGCTTTTAAAATGCTGAAAGTCAGTTATGTTGTCATTTTCGCACCACTTACTGAAACTACATTCATCACGTTCCAGTAGCTGTTGAACACGATCTTCAGGATTCCTTGGGAAACTTAAATGTTGAGGTATCGTATGTTTTGCCGTAATTGGATTTACATCCTGGTATACAACAGCTGCGACCCTTTCGCAAGAACAGTTTACACTTCAAATTATGCCGAACTTACTGCAGAATATAGAAAATAAATACTAGCGTAGCACTTTTGACGACGTTCACAGCATATAGCATAAATAACAGCTAGTAATAAATGCTTTCGCTTGTCTTGAACGTCACGTATACAATGTTACACACACGCGTTATGGAAACACAAGCACGCTGGTTTGTTTCCCCCACGATTGTCGCCATATTGTCAACTATCGATATCTGCCTTAAGGTCTGATTTATTGTAGGTGGTCTTGCCTCTCCCCCTTGCCTATAGGTGTGGGAGTCCTCGCCTGGGGGCGTTGAAGGGACGCGTGGTAGTAGAGACAGTATACAGGGTGTTACAAAAAGGTACGGCCAAACTTTCAGGAAACATTCCTCACAGACAAATAAAGAAAAGATGTTATGTGGACATGTGTCCGGAAACGCTTAATTTCTATATTAGAGGTAATTTTAGTTTCGTCAGTATGTACTGTACTTCCTCGATTCACCGCCAGTTGGCCCAATTGAAGGAAGGTAATGTTGACTTCGGTGCTTGTGTTGACATGCGACTCATTGCTCTACAGTACTAGCATCAAGCACATCAGTACGTAGCATCAACAGGGTAGTGTTCATCACGAACGTGGTTTTGCAGTCAGTGCAATGTTCACAAATGCGGGGTTGGCAGATGCCCATTTGATGTATGGATTAGCACGGGGCAATAGCCTTGGCGCGGTATGTTTGTATCGAGACAGATTTCCAGAACGAAGGTGTCCCGACAGGAAAACGTTCGAAGCAACTGACCGGCGTCTTAGGGAGCACGGAACATTCCTGCCTATGACTCGCGACTGGGGAAGACCTAGAACGACGAGGACACCTGCAATGGACGAGGCAATTCTTCGTGCAGTTGACAATAACCCTAATGTCAGCGTAGAGAAGTTGCTGCTGTACAAGGTAACGTTGACCACGTCACTGTATGGAGAGTGCTACGGGAGAACCAGTTGTTTTCGTACCATGTACAGCATGTGCAGGCACTATCAGCAGCTGATTGGCCTCCACGGGTACACTTCTGCGAATGGTTCATCCAACAGTGTGTCAATCCTCATTTCAGTGCAAATGTTCTCTTTACGGATGAGGCTTCATTCCAACGTGATCAAATTGTAAATTTTCGCAATCAACATGTGTGGGCTGACGAGAATCCGCACGCAATTGTGCAATCACGTCCTCAACACAGATTTTCTGTGAACGTTTGGGTAGGCATTGTTGGTGATGTCTTCATTGGCCCCCATGTTCTTCCACCTACGCTCAATGGAGCACGTTATCATGATTTCATACGGGATACTCTACCTGTGCTGCTAGAACATGTTCCTTTACAAGTACGACACAACATGTAGTTCATGCACGATGGAGTTCCTGCACATTTCAGTCGAAGTGTTCGTACGCTTCTCAACAACAAATTCAGTGACCGATGGATTGGTAGAGGCGGACCAATTCCATGGCCTCCACGCTCTCCTGACCTCAACCCTCTTGACTTTCATTTATGGGGGCATTTGAAAGCTCTTGTCTACGCAACCCCGGTACCAAATGTAGACTCTTCGTGCTCGTATTGTGGATGGCTGTGATACAATACGCCATTCTCCAGGGCTGCATCAGCACATCAGGGATTCCATGCGATGGAGGGTGGATGCATGTATCCTCGCTAACAGAGGACATTTTGAACATTTCCTGTAACAAAGTGTTTGAAGTCACGCAGGTACGTTCTGTTGCTGTGTGTTTCCATTCCATGATTAACGTGATTTGAAGAGAAGTAATAAAATGAGCTCTAACATGGAAATTATGCGTTTCCAGACACATGTCCACATAACATATTTTCTTTCTTTGTGTGTAAGGAATGTTTCCTGAAAGTTTGGCCGTACCTTTTTGTAACACCCTGTATAAGCGGAGCAGTGACGAATGGGGAATCGTCCTGGCGACGTTTCTGGCCGCAAGTAGAGTAACCCATCAGCGTAAGCGATTTTAGCAAAGGGCACATTTTTAGAGCCTGACTCTTGGGAAAATGTATCTCAGAAAGGGAGAATATATCTCCTGTTCTCGTTGTGCTGTTGTGAGAATCTGTGAAAAATGTTTGGTGGAGAGAGTCCGTGACAAGGTTTCGAACGTCCACGCCTCAAACGCCTCTGAGAATTATGGGCGGCGATCAGTGGCAGATTGACAAAACAATACATTGCTCGTGCCAGCACAAATGTCTCGAAGCATATTGTTCAGGAAACATCGTTAAACGTGGGATTCCGTAGCAGACGAGCCCTTCATGTTTCGGTGTTAACTCAACGACAACATCAGTTACAATTGCAACAGGGACAAGATTATCGTGATTGGACTGTTGATCGATGGGAACGTGTCGCCCGGTCGACCGAAACACATTTGTCGTTGCACCAACCCTTTGGTCATGACCGGATACATCGTTGTCTAGGCGGACCGCTGCGCGGAATATGCACCGTGTCACGGACACAGGCCTATGTGGGGCTGATTTATACTATGGCGAACGTTCATCTGGCGTTCCGTGGGACATGTGGCAGTACCTTGAGCCGCCACAACATTTGTCTACGTGAACAGTATTTCCGACTGTCTGTATTCCTTAATGCTTGATATCTTCCCCTATTGCATTGGCTTTTTTTCAACAGAATAACTTGAAAGTTCCATGTTAAACAGCAAGTTCATTTCACTCGCAGTTTTGTTTTCAACAAACTGGGAAATCCTCTTTGTACAGGTTTCGCAGAGGTATCGGTAATCGGCGTCAATAGCTCATCCAAGCTCTTTGAGCTGTCGCTTTGCGAAACACTGCTGTAGCTAAACTTTTCATGTTTGGCGAGTCACGCTTGATTCAGTCAATCAGGCGCGAGAGCGGTTGAGTGGGTCGCGAGGCCGATAGAGTTGGAATGGAATAGAGTGGTGTTCTGAACGCGGCGGCCACAATTTGTCGGCTGCCGGCAGCCGGTGTTAGCAGTTGGATGTTTGGTGAGAGGGTTACCGTTATTTGCAGCTATTATTAATAACCAACGCGTACGACACGACAGTCGGGAGATATTAGTATTTTCACGTTTTAAGTGCTATCATTTCATGTGCTGGTTTGGTGATGAACCGTGAGGATGGACTTGTTTCCAGCCGCGTCGTATCACAAAAACTCAGAGCACGATTACTTTCCGCAAGCTGGAAGCTGATTACAGCACCTATCGCAGTTATTCAGTCTAATGCTTCTTGCACTCAACTTAGTCGTCCTCTCTTGTTCTTCAAGTTATTTAATGGACTGTTGAAATATATAGATTGTATAAAAAACTTTCATTTGTAATAATTGCTGGATATTCTCTTCGCCATCAAATATATTACAAAGCCCTTATGATGTAGGTATACCCTATGACTATTCTGGAGTTAATACAGAGTGTTAATTCAATAGTGTAGTTATTTATTTATGCAGTCATTTAAGTAATTTCCACTCGTTATACTGAAGCACATGCTGCCAACGCCATCTTGGCGATACTTGTAGCCAGTATTCACTTCATCAGTTCAACGGTTATCAAATTAAAGCAGAATTTGGTGGTAGGGTCTCCAGTTTTTTCAATGGTATGTACAGATTTAGTTCTTGAACGACTCCAATATTCAGTCACTGAAAAGGTCCATCAGCTACAGTTTGGAAATTTTGGAAATTTGTGGTAAGATCTTATGGGACCAAACTGCTGAGGTCATTGCTCCCTAAGCTCCCTAAGCCATATTGGCGGGTGACCTTGAACGAGCTTCTCAACGCAGCCGTAGCGCCGCGGCGGATCGCGCTCTAGTTTTAACAGAGCGCGATCCGCTGGAAAATTCAGCATCCGGTGCGCCATGTTGGATTATCAGCGCGTCACTTCCTGCCGCGCCCAGTTCTTATCACTACTGACTTCCGTAGTACAGGCAGCTGCACGCTCATTTCACTCGAGGCAGCCGCACAGAGCACACAGCCATGCCGTACAGGAGGAGAAGATATACAAGAAGCTCAAGATTGCCAGTGTACAAGACTGTGGATACATTTACTGTTACTCCTAATAATGTAGCACAAGAAGAGCTACTAAATGGACCTATTACTTTTGTAGGAGCTAAGATTCATTTTTCTTGTACAACTACAGAGGTTGTAACTGGTAACAGTTGGTTAACTATTTCTATTGTAAGGGGCAGTGATAAGCCTCAATTAGGTTTGGAGTCCTATTATGACAGAGACATTATCTGTTATCCTACCTAACTTAAACTAACTTACGCCAAGGGCGACACACACACCCACGAACGAGGGAGGTCTCGAACCTCCGACGGGGGCAGGCACGCAAACCGTTACTGGACGCCCTATACCACGCGGTTATGCAGCGCCGAAGCTACAGTTATCCCACTAATTACTACTAAACATTCCGATCTCCGCACACGTAATTTCTAGCTTTTGGAACGCAAATTTCGTCGATGTTGCTGGGCTGCAGCTTTAATGTGGCAATATGTACACTGATGTTCTCGTGCAGAAATTAGAGCAGAATTTGGAGGTAGGGTCTCCAGGTTTTTCAGTGGTATGTACAGATTTTGTTCTTGAACGACTCCAATATTCAGTCACTTTAATGAAGTGTTTTCTTTGTCAGATCACTTTCACACAAAATATTGTTATTGTAGCCAAGGAAGATCATTCCATAGTACCGTGTTTAGTTACAGGATAACCACAATACCCTCTGTATTTTGAGTGGCTTTTAAAAGTGATTACACAGCTTTTGACTGAAATTGTACAAGCTACACATATCAGTTTTCTGTTGCACAAATTTTCTGGAAATTTGTGCTACTGTGTTCACTTCCTTTGGTTAATTCGCAGTCAGCTGCTGTTTCAAAGTCTATTACAGGGTCATGACTATTCATTTAACAAGGCATAGCTTCAGTCTGTCAGGACTTAGCGTAACTGTTCATAAATATTAGACGAAACACAACACAATACACAGCTTACAAACTCTCTTTGTCACAAGATCAGAATCGTATTACAGTGGTATGAGGAGCATGATAATGAACTCTCGATGTCGTATTAGGTACCAAATTCGCATTATCTAGTCCAGATGGAGCACACCCCGTGATTTACGGGCATTGCGTGACCTGTGCATGAACATCTGGTGCAAAATAGGGTAAATCTGGAATATATGACATGATTTTTTTAAAAAGCTAATTTCAGAACCTGACACGCAAGAATAATCTGAAAACTGAAACTTTCCATAAACTGCCTTTTCAATTCATAAAAAACATAAGTTGACTTCGCTTAGAAAATTTGATACTAGCTAAAAATTCTTAAAAAATACGTGACACTTGGCCATTTTACCAGAGTATCAGGGTTAGACGGCCAGATATGTAACGGATAGATGGCTATTGGACGAAATACTTTAAAATCAAAGAGCAAATTATTAAAAAACTTTTAACACCTTCAACGTCTTTTATTCAATCTCCTGGTGTAAAGAATATTTTATAAAGTTATTAAATGTCGGTAAATTATACTCTAAACAGAACCTCATTTGTAAAAAACTCCGTCCGAACAGGCCTTGGAAGGCCCAACGGTACCGACCGGCCGCCGTGTCATCCTCAGCCCTCAGGAGTCAGTAGATATGGAGGGGCATGTGGTCAGCACACCGCTCTCTCGGCCGTATGTTAGTTTACGAGACCGGAGCCGCTACTTCTGAATGAAGTAGCTCCTCAGTTTGCTTCACAAGGGCTGAGTGCATCCCGCTTGGCAACAGCGCTCAGCAGACCGGATGGTCACCCATCCAAGTGCTAGCCCATCCCGACATCGCTTAACTTCCGCGATCCTACGGGAATTGGTGTTACAACTACCGCAAGGCCGTTGGCTCGCTTTTAAAAAGCATTTTACAGTCCTTGAATTTTTTTGTTACGTCATGGGACATAATGAGAAATCGTCTAAAATACGCAGTTAGTTGTATCTATAACTAAGCCTAGTTAATGAAAAACGATGTTTGCTTTGTAGGCTTCGATATTTTTTTAAATTGCATTATCATATCGATGGCATACATCAACATATGATGTGCAGGATTCATGTAACCAGCGCTTTCACCTGATATACTGAATCCGATCAACCTCGTCCTCTTCTTCAAGTAGATTGTCACTTGACTCTTCCTTGTAATGATCATCATCTGACGAGTCTGAAATGTCTGAAGTAGCTTTAACCATCCTAGCTTTTCTCTTTTTCACTAGTTTTTATGCAACCGGCCTAGCTTTTCTCTTTTGAATCAAGTTTAAATTTAACTTTTTAATATTTTGTTTTGACCTCAGGTTTGTAGCTATAACTTTCTAGGCCTATTTGTTTTTGTTTGAGGTTAGGGTCTAGTGGGCAAATGTGAAATAGTGTTCAGAATCGTGATTCGTTTCATTTGAAATCACAGACCAAATAGGCCTATCGTCTGCTCTTGTAGAAGGTCCTGTTAGAGCTGACGTTGCTCTTCTTTCGGGGGATTTTTGGTCACATTTGTCTACTGAAGTATAGGCGGGGGAATCTAGTAGTGGATTGCGTCTTGAGTAATGAGCTCTTTCTGTAGATTATGGGTCAGATGACTGTACGATATCTGCTCTGGTACGGGAAAATGGGAAGGGAGACGACGTTTTTTGGTGGAGTATTTGGCCACATACATTAATGTTTTCACTCCTCTAAATCTACCTGGATCTCTTCTAAAAGTGTAATATGGAACTGCATCGGGATTAAACAGTTAGATTCCCGTTGCTTTGAATCCATAGACGGCGTTCCTATTGTTGCAGATTTTCCCTTGAAATCTTCTAGCAGCACGCCACATTTAAATCTTCTTTTCAGGACAGATCGGTCCAGCAGCTACAGACAATGGGTAGTATGGCTGGAGAGGCATATTAAACCGATACTATTCCTGTCGGCAAACCATGATATCTGTAGTGAGATAGAGTGTGAAGTATGGCCATCCAGAGTCAGCATAACAGTTCCGAGAGGTTTTCGGGGCACAAAATGATCCCTTAACTTTTCAAAAAAGATCTCAGCACTCACATAGGAAGATCTGACAGGACAATTTTACTTTCGGGCTTCATGCTGACCTCCCACTCCCTTCTTCTTTTTCTTTTTTTTTAACACCCTTTGGGTCAAAATAAGGGGGAAAAACCTCCCTCCAGCATCGGAGCATGCACGTGCGGTTACAATGTCTCCTTTTTCTGACGAAGTAACCACAGGAACTGTTTTTCATCAGTTTACAGCTGCAATAGCACCTGATCGACTATTTAATTGAAGACCTATCTCATCCATGTTATGTATACTTCCCGGTTTATTGAGGAAACCATTTTCTTCCATTACGGTTCAGAGTAGGTTGAAATATACCTTGGTTTCATCACAATTTATTCCGTAGGCTCTGGCCGAAGTACGCCTTCAGATTTTCGCGCAATTAGATCTGGATGTCGAGATAAGAACAGTTGTGAGCAATCATATTTTGCTTTTCCTTTTTTGTTACTAAATTTACGTTTGGGGCCAAGCCACACAGCAAAATCGTAGGCTAGATTTTGTGCGCAGTCTATCGATATTGCAAAACTGCGAGCCCGCATTTTTTTTTATGAGGTGGACAAGTCACAATTCATTAGCTGAATCCAAAACAAGAATTAGGACCCATTGGAATTTTGGGATCACAGCCGATCCTTAATTTTTTCTCTAAACTTTTCCTGAGAATATAAAACTCCCAGGAAAGTTTCTCACAGAATAACCATCGTTGCCTACTTTATTAATAACATTGTTAAGTTCTTCTTCTTTCCGTAATTCCATAGAAGAGCTGACCTTTCGAATGTACTTATTTGGCATCTGCGAAAAAATAACGATGCCAGGAAAATTTAATACACAACACGTTTATGGGATGAACATCTATCCCGATGATGGTATGGTCGTTTCTCCAATCACTTGGGTGAGACGGCCACAGCAAGTTATCAAACGTGGTGGACGTAAATTCAAACAGTACCTCCCGTACCGGTATGTAGTTAGACCTAAACAACTCTAAAGCTAAAGTTTCCGTCGCTACTCACAGCCTCAGTTATGTTTAAATCCAAAGGTCATGACACAGTACATAATTTCATGGTATACTAAAAAGTATAATCAGGGAAATTACTTACTTTTAGTTGAAATAAAGAGTCATCCGGAACAACAACAATCACTCATGCTACTAACTAACTAGCAATTGATTAGTAGCGCTTTACAGCGGATCGTGGAAGAACTACAGGTGTTGGCCATCTCTCCCGTATGGCCGTCTATCCCGTGTTTACACTTCCTTTGTAAACATACCAAGGACATGTGCGACAGGCAGTTGCTGCTGTAATATGTTCTAAAAGTGGACCAATACTCTTTTAAGCATGCAACAAATTCACTGAAAATCTTGGGACAGATACTGATGACGTAATTTCTGCA
Organism: Schistocerca americana; assembly: GCF_021461395.2. NCBI lineage: Eukaryota > Metazoa > Arthropoda > Insecta > Orthoptera > Acrididae > Schistocerca > Schistocerca americana. The sequence continues at coordinate 134,815,584 of NC_060120.1, read as the reverse complement.
CTTGTGCACGGTTCCTATACGAAAACTGAGAGACCACTTGGATGACCTCAGTAGACGTAGCCTTAGGTGCCCTCTCTTGTTCTCCTACCTTCAGACGCAACTTATGCAGAAAAGTTTTGTTCCATTATCGTTAAAGGAAGAAACATACAATAAGAATACACTACTGGCCATTAAAATTGCTACACCAAGAAGAAATGCAGATGATAAACGGGTATTCATGGGACAAATATATTATACTAGAACTGACATGTGATTACATTTTCACGCAATTTGGGTGCATAGATCCTGAGAAATCAGTACCCAGAACAACCACCTCTGACCGTAATAACGGCCTTCATACGCCTGGGCATTGAGTCAAACAGAGCTTGGATGACGTGTACAGGTACAGCTACCCACGCAGCTTCAACACGATACCAAAGTTCACCAAGAGTAGTAACTGGCGTATTGTGACGAGCCAGTTGCACGGTCACCACTGACCAGGCGTTTTCAATTGATGAGTGATCTGGAGAATGTGCTGGCCAGGGCAGCAGTCGAACATTTTCCGTATCCAGAAAGGCCCGTACAGGAGCTGCAACATGCGGTCGTGCATTACCTGCTGAAATGTAGGGTTTCGCAGGGATCGAATGAAAGGTAGAGCCACGGGTCGTAAAATATCTGAAACGTAGCGTCCACTGTTCAAAGTGCCGTCATTGTGAACAAGAGGTGACCGAGACGTGTAACCAATGGCACCCCATACCATCACGCCCGGTCATACGCTAGTATGGCGATGACGAATACACGCTTCCAATGTGCGTTCACCGCGATGTCGCCAAACACGGATGCGACCATCATGATGCTATAAACAGAACCTGGATTCATCCGAAAAAATGACGTTTTGCGATTCGTGCACCCAGGTTCGTCGTCGAGTACACCATTGCAGGTGCTCCTGTCTGTGATGCAGCGTCAAGGGTAACCGCAGCCATGGTCTCCGAGCTGATAGTCCATGCTGCTGCAAACGTCGTCGAACTGCTCCTGCAGATGGTTGTTATCTTTCAAACGTCCCCAACTGTTGACTCAGGGATCGAGACGTGGCTGCACGATCCGTTACAGCCATGCAGATAAGATGCCTGTCATTTCGACTGCTAGTGATACGAGGCCGTTGGGATCCAGCACGGCGTTCCGTATGACCCTCCTGAACCCACCGATTCCATATTATGTTAACAGTCATTGGATCTTGACCAACGCCAGTAGCAACGTCGCGATACGATAAACCGCAATCGCGATAGGCTACAATCCGACCTTTATCAAAGTCGAAAACGTGATGGTACCCATTTCTCCTCCTTACACGAGGCATCACAACAATGTTACACCAGGCAACGCCGGTCAACTGTTGTTTGTGTATGAGAAATAGGTTTAAAACTTTCCTCATGTCAGCACGTTGTAGGTGTCGCCACCCGTGCCAACCTTGTGTGAATGCTCAGAAAAGCTAATCATTTGCATATCACACCATCTTCTTCCTGTCGGTTAAATTTCGTGTCTGTATCACGTCATCTTAGTGGTGTAGCAATTTTAACGGCCAGTAGTGTAAAAGAATTCCTTATAGAATGAGTTACATGAGGAGACATATTTGAATACAGATCTCTTGCCCAGTCGTATCGTCACGTGCAGCTATGCCAGCGCTTTATTTCCCGGAAGGCTGAACGCCGTCTGCGGCAATGCTCGAAGGTACGGCCCAGTTTCGGGTGACGCGTGCAGGGAAGGGCGTCCGATGGCGATGTTTCGTTATTAGCCGGGAAGCTCATGAATAGATAATTGCACGCCGGCACGTGTGGGCTATGGCGGGCGTTTCGTCACCGCCTCTAGCTGGCCGGGCCTCGGGTTATGGCTGCGCCGCGGCAAGTGTGTCGATGGGAGCGCGGTCGCTGCAGTGGGCGACCGTGTAACAGCACCGGCAGGCCCCGGCAGGCCCACCTGCAATGCTACCTGAACAACATCCTGAATATACGATAAGCAGCCACCGTATCGCGCAGGAATGTGACATGCCATCTGTTCACACAGCGCTATGGTTACACCATGATCCATGACTCTCCCATATGTCACTGCCACCAAATACATCTACGTATCTACATCTACATATATACTCCGCTAGCCATCATGCGGTGTGTAGAGGAGGCCAAAACTCGCACCAGAGTCATATTTCCCTCCCCTCCTCCCCCCTCTGTTCCACTCGCGGATCGCACAGGAGAAAAACCACTGTCTGAACGCCTCAGTATGAGCTCTAATTTCCCTTATCTTTGAATGGTGATCATTGCGCGAATTGAAAGTTCGTGGTAATAATATATGCTCTACATCCTCGGCGAACATCGGATTTCGGAATTTAGTGAGCAGCCCCTTCCGTTTAGCGCGCCCTCTATCTGCAAATGCGTCCCACTTCAAACTTTTTATCAGATTTGTAACGCTCTCGCGACGGCTGAATGTACCAGTCAGACCCAACTAGTAAGGGTCCCATACAGACGAACAATACTCTAAGACTGGACGAAGTAACGTATTGTAAGCTAATTCCTTTGTTGAGGGACTGTATCGCTTCAGGATTCTACCAATAAACCGCAGTCTAGAAATTGCCTTACCCGTTACTTGTGTAATCTGATCATTTTATTTGAGATTATTTCGAATAGTTATCAGGCGTGATTTCAGATATCCCTTGTTAAGCACAAGCCTAGCGGAAAGTGCGTACTTGTTTACATTTTCGCGACATTTCATCGGTGTACCAAGACTGAAGATTTTACCACGAAGGACATATCTTTTGTTGCTTACTCTTGACACCATCAGATTTGCGTTCTTACGTCGACACGAGGCGATTGTCGGCTGCTGAAGCCTCCATATAGTCCTGGTAAAAATGTGTTCCTGATGCCCCACGTTCAAATCGGCGGCAATCTGTTTCTTTAATAAGTCATTGGTGCAAAATAACGACAGGAATTATTTGGGTGAGAACAGATAGAAACTGGTAGAAGCTGTCCTCGGAAAGATCAGTTCGTGTTCCGAAGAAATGTATGAAACACGAGGCGATACTGACCCTAAGACTTGTCGTACAAGATACGTTAAAGTAAATAAAACCTACGTTTATAGCATTTGTAGATTTGGCAATATCGACTTGAATGCACTAAAAGAATTGTGAACATAGCAGCTGAATAGAATGGTCGCAGTAGTGGGATGGGAGTGAGACAGGATTGTAGCCTATCACCGCTGTTATTATTCTGTTTACTTAGCAAACAGTAAAGGAAATCAAGGAGACATTTTTAAAGGGGAAGTTAAGGTAGAATAAAGAAGAACTTTCAGGTTTTCTCATGACACTGTAATTCTTTCACAGACAGCAAGGGACTTGGGAGAGTAGCTGAACAGAATGGATAGTGTCTTGAAGAGATATTAAGTTCTACTTCAACAGAATCGCCGGTAATGGAATGTAGTTCAGTACACACAGAGTAGACAAATTTAATGTAACTACAGTTAAAAATTATGTTGGTAAAATTCCCCAGTTTATTAAAACAATTTTGAATTTTAATCCCTACACATTTCCAAAACTCCTTCAGCTTCAGACCCTCCGTGGTAGTTCATTAAATAGCCTAATGGATGTGAGTTTGAAGCTGTTTAGAGTTTAAGTATAGAAAAGAGATACATGAATGTCATTGCACGGTCATGTACTATAGCTATGAGAATTTTAGAGTAAAACTAGTTTTTCTTAAGTGTGTAAGACATTGAAATATGCATAAACGTAGCAGAATTGGGCAAAGAAGGGTCAGGATATAATCCGCAGTCTCTCTCTCTCTCTCTCTTTCTTTCTGTGTATGTGAAATCCTTTGCGACTTAAGGACTTGACTGCTAGGGTCATCAGTCTCTAAGCTTACACACTACTTAACCTAAATTACCCTATGGACAAACACACACACTCATGCCCGAGGGAGCACTCGAACCTGGGCCAGGACCAGCCGCACAGTCCATGACTGCAGCGATATATATATATATATATAGTTGTGTACATACACACACACACACACACACACACACACTCACACACACACACACACACACACACACACACCACTGTAACACTTTAATTTTGGACAACCCTGTCAAAAAAAAAAATTAGTTCCAATTCCCCAGTGTGACCAATGTTTCCTGGCAATTTCTGTTGATCATCAGGCGAACGCCAGAACTGGCCATCCCGCTAAGATTCTCAATTGGGGTTCCGTCCTACAATATCCCACACTGCCCTCACGAGTTGGAAATTTAAAAAAAATCAAAGGAACCTTTTGAACCGTGCTCGTGTATGAGACTAGAGTCTGTACGATTATGTAATTTCAATTGGTAGATATGTTTTACAGTTTCTTAGCTGACGATCAGAAATAATTGATGGTTACATATTACGATTTCCGTTCAATCAGGTGCTGGAAGGTTTCTTGGGGAATAACAGCCCATTCTTCACTGAGCGCTGCACTGAGGAGAGGTATCGATGTCGGTCGGTGAGGCCTGCCACGAAGTCGGCGTTCAAAACATCCCAAATGTGTTCTATAGGGTTCAGGTCAAGACTCTGTGCAGGGCCGTGATTCGTCAAATCACACAACGTTTTTCCACTGTTCACTCGTCCAATGTTTACGCTCCTTACACCAAACGAGGCGTCGTTTCACATTTACCGGTGTGATGTGTGGCTTATGAGCAGCCGTTCGACCATGAAATCCAAGTTTTCTCACCTCCCGCCTAACTGTCATACTACTTGCAGAGGATCCTGATGCAGTTTGGAATTCCTGTGTGATGGTCTGGATAGATGTCTGCCTATTACACATTACGACCCCCTTCAACTGTCAGCGGTCTCTGTCAGTCAACAGACGAGGTCGGCCTGTACGTGTCCCTTCACGTTTCCACTTCACTATCACATTGTAAACAGTGGACCGAGAGATGTTTAGGAGTGTGGAAATCTCGCGTACAGACGTATGACACAAGTGACACCCAAACACCTGACCACGTTCGAAGTCCGTGAGTTCCGCGGAGCGCCCCATTCTGCTCTCTGACGATCTCTAGTGACCACTGTGCTCGCTGATATTGAGTACCTGGCAGTGTGTGGCAGCAGAATGCACCTAATATGAAAATCGTATGTTTTGGGGGTGTCCGGATACTTTTGATCACATAGTTTATTTATTAGATGAAACGTTCAATATCAAACACTTGCGTATTTATTTCACGAGCTACGATTGATCGGTTCATGGTGTCACCTATGTTAAAACAACAAAATATTGCGAACATGCACTTTACGGCGAAAAGTAACAGTTAATCTCAGCAGACAACAAATCATTAATTCGTTGTAATTGACTAATGGATCGCGCGCGCAGCACTTCGTCGCTTTCGCCGCGACCTCGGCTACGGGCGGAAGTTTCCTCTGTGATAATATTGCATAATTGGTACTAATTTGTGTGTCTCAGCTCATTAGCTACTGTAAATTAAATATGTGTGTGGTGATGTCTCCAATTTTTCACGCGTCAGAAGGCACACGTGTACCATTATTCTCTTGAGTAGCTAACCTACGTTGAGTGCGTATTAGACGCGTAAGAATTGTACGCACGCTACGCTTTTTGCTCCCTACAAGAAGCTAAATGGAATTACAAGAGACATAGAACTTAGATAAATGACGGTCCTTCTTAAATCTGTGTAGTGAAATTATTTCTTTTGATTGTATGCCATACTCGCTTTTCCCTCTTCTGCTTCCCATTACTCATTAACATATGGTCCACGATAACGAATAGGCGTGCCATGCTAAGAACTTAGTTTCTCGAAATGCCACGTTCTGGCGAATAAAAGACATGATTTGGACCTTGTTTGGTTTACCGAACAGAAATGCTGTTTCTTAGAAACGTTGTTACTGTTATGACTCAACGATCTCTTTCCACATACGAGTGCGATTTTAGACGACTTGGTTTACAGTGCAATCTCTCGCTATGGCAACTATGTTTTCAACATGTTATTAAAAGTCATCAGGAATTATCCTGTTTCTCTTTCTATGTCTTTTCTTCTTCTCCCCCCGTTCCTCGTATTAAACGTTTCCTTTAAAGAACAGAATGTGAGATGGAATGAGTGCCATGGGTGACGCATTGCTTCACCCGTACATTAAGCGTTAACAGATGAGAGGCATTTCAGCTACCTGAAACAATCCTAGGGCCGACTGTCGATCCAGCAGGCCCAGCTGAGATATTCGTTCGCCGAATTCAGTTCTAATCATCCAGTTGCTATTGCTAAAAGTTCTAATTGATTTACAATATCATGGATGACATGCAAAAAAAATTTCCTAATGTATATTTCGTTGCAGTTTATTACATTTTCAGTATTGTAACATGGGCATAAGTATAGGCAGCACCTGGGCAATAGTAAAGGCTTTATTCTAATGTATCCGAAAAGGTAGCGTAGTAGTCGAGTCAATGGACTGGCATTCGGAAGGATCGAAGCTCGAACCTCTTCCAGCATTTAACACACAGGTTTTCGAGATATCGATAAATCCATTAGGGCTATTGTCGGAAAGCACGTAGTCGATTTCGTTCCCAATGCTTGCACAATCCTTGTTCCGTCATTAGGATCCTCGTTATATACGGAATGCCAAATAAAAACTTTCCGCGTCGTACTAGAATGTTGACAAAAAACTCTCTCGCATTGCGCACGATTGTGACAGTGGGCAATGGATCAACTGCATCCTCCCCCGAATATTAAAGCTAATAATTAACTTAGTATTAAGAAAACAGTCTTAATCGCGTTTTTTATTTATTTAGGAGACAATATCCTGCCACACCTTGGTAGACGTGACGCCACCAGCAGTCGACCAGTGGTATGTGCGCCCTGAAGATGGCCCCTGCGATGGGCTGAAACCGGTCGGCACAAAATAAATAAAAAACGCGATTGAGACTGTTTCCTTAATACTACGTTAATTTATATTAATCGCTTTCACTCCACAACCATGTTGTCCAAACATATAATAATTAAAATGCCACACGAATGCCTCCTCTGGAGTATTGATGAACAGTCTGCACAGTATGGCATCCACATCAGACAGGTTTGGCGGAGGATGTCGAAAACGTTCAACGATGGGCATATTGTTTTGTAGTATCGTGAAATTGGGGAGAGAATGTCACGAATATGGTAACACGAGTTGGGGTGGCAATGATCAAAAGAATAGTTGCAGCAGGTTCTTTTCAAGAAATTTCAGTCACCAACTTTCTCATCCGCACGAGGAAATATTTTGTTGGCTTCCACCTACATAAGGAATAATGACCATCGTAATAAAATAAGAGAAATCAGAGCTTGCACGGTAAGATTAAGTATTCGTTTCTCCCTCACTGTTCAGAAGTGGAACGGTAGAGAAATAATTTCAAGGTAGTTCGATGACCCTCTGCGAGGCACTTAATTGTGAATGCAGAGCAGTCATGTAGATATAGATGTAGACGAAAGTTCATAAGCGACTTAATGAAGGAAATCATTTACAATATAGTCGTGTAATTCAACTTTGTCATTGGAGGAACCTAGCATGCTGAAGAGGGTAAAGCACTGTACGTCAAGTACACATTTAATACTACTACATAATGCTCAGCGAGCTCACGTGACAATGGAAGGATCACGTAGCGAATCATTTGGAGGATTGCTTTTTTTAAGTTTCCAGCAGTGTGTCGTCACGGAACAACTTCAGTACTCTTTTTTAAATGAGCATCGATTAAGGACTGCAATGTTAAAAATGAATTTGTTGGAACACACTGTCAGTTATTTTGTCCACTGTGCTATCTGCTGATGAAATGAGTATTCGATAAATCAATCCAATACCAGATACATTAAGTCACTGGCCGTGATGTGGAGCGCAGGGTGTCCCAGAAACGTTGCGTTAAATTTCTAGGGGAGATGGGGCACATTATAACGATTGAGAATTGCGTAGCAACACACGGCCGCAAACGTTAGGGATAAGTGGGAGCAGAGGTCGAGGAACTGATTTTCTAGGAATTTTGTTCGCAGAAAAACCAAGGAGTGGTGGACTAAAAAGGAAATCAGTGACGTAGGATAGCTAGATAGAATATGGTAGAAAAAGCGTCGGTGGGAAGCCGGCTGACTGGAGAACTTTCACGACCGTTCTTTGGTCGGAGATCGGACAGAGTCTTAGAAATTACTCTATTGGCCAGAATTTGGCAAAACTGTTTTCATTAGAGGATTTTGTTTTGTGGCGCTGTCTACGTTCAGACGCGGTAGAGGAGACTTAAGGCCAAGAGTGCAAGGAGAAGATATCGATGAGTACATTCGTTCCGAGTGAAGACTAGCGACTTGGGCTTCAGCAACGAGATGCGGCAGAGAGCATTCTTTGTGCTCTGAGAGGCAACCTTCGTGTTGTCTGGCGAGTGGTGGAGGGTGGCATCATTGCCATAAGCAGCGCACGTCTCTAAGATGAGCTGAAGGCATCAACTGGTTAAGGAGGAATGAAGTTAGGGATTTTTCGTCACTGAGCTGATTTGGCTCTGAGCACTATGGGACTCAACTGCTGAGGTCATTAGTCCCCTAAAACTTAGAACTAGTTAAACGTAACTAACCTAAGGACATCACACACATCCATGCCCGAGGCAGGATTCGAACCTGCGACCGTAGCGGTCTCGCGGTTCCAGACTGCAGCTCCAGAACCGCGCGGTGAGCTGAATTCATCTGGGCTCATCCATGGGCAGGCGAGACTTAACAGGTAGGACCTTTGTTTCCTTTTCTAAGTTCCTTATGATCTTACAATCACCGCATAACAACCAGAGGTCATATTTTCCCACAATTAAGTTTTCAGGATATTAAACATTTCTCCGATTCCTTTTCCGGGAACTTTGCCAAGCTGTTTAGTGCTTTGTTTTGTTGAAACACGTATGTATTCATTACCAGCGATGGCGAGGCATGACAGAATCTCTGACCAGAGAGTTATTTATCGTTGCTAGTCTGCGCTTGACCGCGCGAGTGTTCAGTTGCGAGTTGCACTCTGTCTGCAGTAGTAGTCAGTCGGCAGTAGTGTGTGGCGAATGGGCAGAGAGAGTAGACAGTCGGAGAGTAGTAGCAGTCTGGTGTAGTAGTCGGTGCTAGTGTGCGGGAGTCGGCATGCGTCGACGGCGTGCTGTTCTTCCGAATCTGGTCGGGATTGTGTTGGACGATGTGTATTATTGTAGTAGGTAATCAAGCAGCATTGCACTCAGCTAATATCGTATGTTAATTGTAATTAATTTGTTCAGAAAAATGCCCCAATAATAATTTTTCAATAAAGTAACTTTTTAAAGAAAAGGATTCATTTCAAGTTAAAGAATATTTCCTATGCATTTCCTCCAAGAATCAAAATTAAATATGGGCCAGCATTGCACGGAGCTGTGCCGAAAAATAAGAGCAGATATACATGCAGTTTTACTGAGGTAAGAATTTATCAGGTTTAATTATTTCACAGGGCCGGAGGTCAGCGTTGCTGCCCTTATATGATTTATCAGGTTTCATTATTTGTTGAGATGTTACATTCAGTTGATGGTTCATTATTTAATTAATATTATTGTGTGGGTTTATGATCAATTATTATTCTCTAATTTTGTGGGAAGTTTACGTTTGGGTCATTGATATTCTTTAATTTTGCAAAGAGGTTACGCTTCGCTCATTTTTATTATTCAGTTTTGTGGGAAGACAATAATCATTGACTTTCTAAATTTCTTGCGGGGAGGTTACAATGTGCCCAGTTATGATTCATGTCAAGGCTATGTCTGAGGAATGCACACTGGGGAATGATTGTAATGAAAACTAGAATAACTTGGATTCAGATTTTAGTTCAGCAGTTAGTGAATCCCTTTTTCACAGCAGTACAGCTTTAATGATTTTTGTCGAGCCCAAACCCAATGACTAATTTACCAGTGCCACCCTTCAGCTATCGTCAAATTCGTTGCGCACAGTTCTTAACTCAGTCACTGAGTTCACTGGGGACTGATCTCTGTGCCAGCACCGCAGCTGATGTAGAAGCACTCTTAGCGCGGTTAGCGCTTGTCGATATCTCTGCTTTTACAGCATCGAGTGTTCGCTTCCACGTACTGCTAAGGTTATGGGCGTTATCCCGGTTTCAGTTATAATTTCTTCTGCTTTCTTAACAACAGTATTCAAGTATGTATTAGGTCTACAACGTTTTCCGCTGTTTGTTCTCAACTTCGAAGCTTTATTGTGAAAAACTTACAAAACATGTTGGATTACAAGTATTGGCCATCGCTGGCCACTACTTTCTCCCATATTTCGGGCAGCATACGTATCCCATGACAGAACTGGGCATCTTTTGAGGAGATCTAAGAATCGATCCAATTTTGCACTTGTTGATACGACCAGAAGTGCTAGTCAGCCAGGCCGTTTGCCATTGATCAAAAAAGGTTGTGTAGTCAGAGGGAGCAATGTGTGGAGAATATGGCGGGTGTGGTAGAAATTCCCATTTCAATGTTTCCAAGTATCAGTTATTAAAATCAATCAAAATTGCAGAATATCTCCTTTATTAAAATCTTCTTTTTAATCACGTTAAACGGCCGCCGCCGTACCGAATCTGGTCATTTTAATAAATGAAATATTCTGCGAATTTGACTGCTTTCACTAACTGATCATCAAGAACAGATCGTAGTTATTCCTCACCATTGTGGTTAAAGTAATTTTTCCTAGTATGTTTTGACGGGCTTTGCAACATGGAGTCGAGAACTGTGATGCTGAAAAATCACCTTTCCGTGTCTGTCGCTGTATTGTGGCCGTTTGTCTTTCCGTGCTCGGCTCAAAAGCATCAGCTGCCTCGATAACGATCTCCTGCGATTGTTTCAGTGGATTTCACTAGCTTCGAAAACATTCTCTCTTCCATTGCCACGCCGGTCTTCGACGTCAAAATCACCGTTCTTGAAGCGTTGAAACCATTCCCTGCATTTTATTTCAGTAACAAGCGCTTCACTAAGGGTCTTACCCAGCATTATATGAGCCTCAGCCATAGATTTCTTCATGTTAAAGCAAAAATTAGAACTTCCTGCAAAACTATGCTAGTAAGTTAACATATTCAGTGGAGAATAGTGATATGATGCAATCACAAATCAAACCGAATAATATTCTGACGGTGTTACCTTTACAAATACCTAAGCTTGTTATATGACACTTACGACCTACCACATGCACTACCACTTGCCGCTGCTGCCATTTATTGCAAAACGGCGTAAGGAGTGTTGTAGACCTAATAGATGCGTAGGACAAGGTTTTAGTTTCGTCAACATTATTCTGTGCTTATCTGTGGAACTGCTGGATTCTCAAGTTCTCGATTTTTTAATGTGCCTTTGACGTTGGCAGGCGCAACACAACTTTCATCATCTTTGGCGGTCATCTGATTCAGGTACGTCATCATTAGGTGAATATGCCAGAGATTGTGTCCCTGTCTGCACTGGTTGTGCCAGCTCTCTCGTAGGCATGTGAGCAATACAGACATTTCTCTGTGTCTTTCTGACTTCGAAAACTCCTAAAAATTGTGAGAATTTATATACAGGGTGTCCTATGAGAAATGGTCAGTACATAGAAATATGATAGGAAGGATCACTTCAAGCAAAAAAAGAAAAGAAATAAGTCTAGTAAACGTGGCCTCCAAGGCTATGAACACTGGTTGGGTAGAACAGATGTGTTTCACAGTCGCTAAGATGAACAAGTGTTCATAGTTGATAAGGTATGCACTTTACAGCCCGTGTTTACTGGGCATTATTTTCTTGTTCTGGTCCATACTGTGACCTCTCACAATATGGCAAGCAAAGAGCTTGCAGTAGAATAGATTTGTTTCACATATCTTAGATGGCGTGCTTATAGAACTCAAGCTATCCTTTTTAAAGCCCATGTTTGCTAGACACTTTTGCTTCGACTGGTAGTTGCTACTATATCCCTCAATATTGACCATTCTTTCTGGGAACCACACTGAAAGTGAACAAAACGTTTAGTGCTACGATTGTACGTTGAAATGATTTACTTCCTCGTTGTGTACCGTCAAAAGTAAAGAGGATTAATACTGTTAAAAATTTATATTGGAGTTGTGCGCTCAGTTCCCGTGCTTGCAGAAAATGATAATGAATTAAGGATGGGTCCGCATTTTTGTAAGTACACAAATAACTGTTTTGTTTTAGGACCCAACCATGTGTCAACACAATTGTGGCATCTTCAGTACCGTTTCTCCTTTTATTTTAAATTGTTTGTGTCCTGTAGCTGCCAACCGAAATCGGTCACTGTTCTGAAGTAGTTCATGAAGCGGTCATTGCAGTATTTGACTAGCCCCGAGCTGTGACATGTTTCTTTTTGTGTGTCAAAAGTGTTTTGTGTCGTTGAACTGAACTTCTTCCCTTTCTTGTTTCTAAGTACTGCGTCTTGATATGTTGCTATAACTTGGACACACGTACACAAAATACGTTTGACAAACACAAAAAACCTTGTCACAGCTCAGGACTAACCAGATACTACAATGACCTGCGGGTGATTTCGGTGGCCAGCCACAGGACACCGACAGATAAAATAAAAAATAAATAAAAGAAATAAAAACACTGAGTATGCCGCAACCATGCTGAAATTTGTTTCGATAATAAAACAAAGCAATAATTTGTGTACTTGCAAAAAGTCGGACTCATCCTTAACTCATTGTTAAAATTTTGATTAAGAAATTACACATATCTGTAGTTATTCGTTCATGCATTTTCAGTCAGTCCACGTGTATAAATCTAGCTGCATCTCCAGCGAGGCTTGAAATTAGTTTCTCGCTGCTTGACGACCAATCTCCCAATCGTCGTTGTAGTAAAAGCAAACTAACAGAGTTACCGGTTCGGAGGACAGCGGGCAAAACAGCCAGTTCATCCGAGCCCTACAGCATACCTGCGAATCGCTTGTTACGAAACTTGAGTTACGCAGAGCCGCTACGTATGTGATTCTCGAATCGCAGAGAATAATTCGCGCGTCAATGGAGCGGAAATTTTTATTACACAGCGTCTGCCAAATTTGGTTACGAATGCGCAGAGACGGTAGCGCTATTTCTCAGGGGGGCTGGAGACAAAAAGCCTGCCGAGAGCGGCCTCAGATTTACGAGTAGTCACGACGGCAGAGCTGCGGAAGGTCGCCGGCGTGAGGGGGGAACCGGCAGAAGCCAAAACGTGGTTCCCTGGACGGAGCGCAGTGCAGTGGAGGGGCCTCCTTGCTGGCCGGCAGGATGGAGCGCCCAGGAATCCAAGCCAGAGGCTGCTTTTTCCGAGGTGTGCGAGTAGGTTAAAAAAGCTGGGAGGGCGACCTTTCGAAGCCGCGTGCGCGTAATGACGGCAAAAAGTCAGGTGCGTTGCCCGTTGCTCTGGAACGGTCGAACACGGACGCTCAGTCACTCAGTTTTCTGCTGCACCCTTCTCCACGTAACTTGCAGGTGCTCGATATGCAGATGATCGTCTTGCATGACACGCTGTGGTCAGCACTGTTACACTACTGGCCATTACAATTGCTGCACCAAGAAGAAATGCGTATGATAAACGGGTATTCATTGGACAAATATATTAAACTAGAAATGACATATGATTGCATTTTCACGCAATTTGGGTGCATAGATCCTGAGAAATCAGTACCCAGAACAACCACCTCTGGCCGTAAAAACGGCCTTGATACACCTGGGCATTGAGTCAAACAGAGCTGGGATGGCGTGTACAGGTACAGCTGCCCATGCAGCTTCATCATGATACCACAGTTCACCAAGAGTAGTGACTGGCGTATTGTGACGAGCCAGTTGCTCGGCCACCATTGACCAGACGTTTTCAATTGGTGTGAGATCTGGAGAATGTGCTGGCCAGGGCAGCAGTCGAACATTTTCTGTATTCAGAGCGGCCCGTATAGGACCTGCAACATGCGGTGGTGCATTATCCTGCTGAAATGTAGGGTTTCGCAGGGATCGAATGAAGGGTAGAGCCACGGGTCGTAACACATCTGAACTGTATCGTCCACTGTTCAAAGTGCCGTCAATGCGAACAAAAAGTAACCGCGACGTGTAACCAATCGCACACCATACAATCACACCCGGTGATACGCCAGTATAGCGATGACGAATACACGCTTCCAATGTGCGTTCACAGCGATGTCGCCAAACACGGATGCGACCATCATGATGCTGTAAGCAGAACCTAGATTCATCCGAAAAATTGACGTTTCGCCATTCGTGCACCCAGGTTCGTCTTTGAGTACACCATCGCAGGCGCTCCTGTTTGTGATGCAGCGTCAAGGGTAACCGCAGCCATGGTCTCCGAGCTGATAGTCCATGCTGCTGCAAACGTCGTCGAACTGTTCGTGCAGATGGTTGTTGTCTTGCAAACGTCCTCATCAGTTGACTCAGGGATCGAGTTGTGGCTACACGATCCGTTACTGCCATGCGGATTAGATGCCTGTCATCTCGACTGCTAGTGATACGAGGCCGTTGGGATCCAGCACGGCGTTCCGTATTACCCTCCTGAACCCACCGATTCCATATTCTGCTAACAGTCATTGGATCTCGACCAACGCGAGCACCAATGTCGCGATACGATAAACCGCAATGGCGATAGGCTACAATACGACGTTTATCAAAGTCGAAAACGTTATGGTGCGCATTTGTCCTCCTTACACGAGGCATCACAACAACGTTTCACCAGGCAACGCCGGTCAACTGCTGTTTGTGTATGAGAAATAGTTTGGAAACTTTCCTCGTGTTGGCACGTTGTAGGTGTCGCCACCGGCGTCAACCTTGTGTGAATGCTCTGAAAAGCTAATCATTTGCATATCACTACATATTCTTCCTGTCGGTTAAATTTCGCGTCTGTAGCACGTCATCTTACTGGTGTAGCAATTTTAATGGCCAGTAGTGTAGTTGTGGTTACTGTGCTTGTACACCGTAACAGTTTTCCCATGTACCTCTCTGCAATTGCCAGATGTGTACAAACTGTTGTCTTTAATTTCTACATCTACACTGCTCGGCCGAAACGTTATGACTACCTGCTCAGTAGTGTGTTCGGCCACCTCCGAAACGGAATACAACAACTGTTCTGCCTGGCACGGTTCACAGAAGTCCTTTGCGGAAGTATGTAGCACTTTGTGTCTGTGGGCATGTCACGCAGTTTCCGTAATTCATGGAACCGTCGTTATTGGGCGCGGAACCAGCGTTCGATAGCTTTCCAGATTGGTTCCATCGGGTTAAATCAGGTGAGTTAGTGGCCAAGAAACCATCGTGAGTTAACCTTCATGCTCTGCAAACCACTGTAGAAATGTTCTGGCCTTGTGACACTGGCAATTAATTTTATGGAAGATGCCTTCGCATTCGGGAAGACATTAATTATGAAAAAATTTAGATGGTCCGAAATAGTGTTATTTTGCGTCTTTGGGATTTCCCGGTGAGACCTTGTCATTTCATAAAATTGGCTTTTCTGACGGTAATGCGCGTCGTCCTTGCACGATACTTGCATCACTTAGCTCGCAAGTGCCTGGCGACGGTCATTACGAGAACTAACGGCAATTTGAATATCAACGGCCAGAAAATAATCCGACGTCCGCCCCTAGCGGTCACACCTGACGCGGCCGGCTGCGGTAATAGTACAGTGTAGTCCACGGGAAGCCTTAAATGACGGTAATCAGAAGATTGAACACTGAGTACAACTTGGAGGTGAAACAAAACGTCAGATGACAAAATTAAATTATTAAGTGACAACAGCCAAAAAGTACGCGCAGAGCAGTCGGAACAGCCACGGCTAGGAAATACTTCGGTTGCTGTTACTGAGCGACGCGTACCTCGGACGCATCGCCTGATGTGGCGCGGACCGATGACGGAGCACCTCACCCCACACTGGAATCAATACTGGACCCGTTCCACATAGAGAGGACATCATGAAGATTCCGATCGAAATATCGTGCAAGCACGATGCGGATTATTGGCAGAAAAAACGATTTTCCAAGATGACAATGTTCTTGTAGTCCGCAGATGTCAAGGCTCTTTCGATTACTACCAGAGATCGCGTGGAAGTCGAAATGAATGTTCATGTTTCGAGCAGCCCGTCTTTTTATGAGGGCGTCCATCAACTTAGTATAACAAAAAACGTGAATCTTCCAACTGTGTAATATGATTCCACCAATCCCCAATCCAATCTCGATGATGCCGTGCCGACTGGAATCGTAATTGACAACGTCGTTGAGGCACATGGGAATACGAAGAGAGCTCAGCTGTTCAGTCTCATGTTCTACAATGTGCGCTGTACTGTGTGCTCCACACTTGTGCCTACAGGAGCATTTTACTTTGTCGTTAAATTTACCACAGATCGCTTCCTATTCTGACTACACAGAACTAACAGGCCTCCGACGTCCACATTCTGTGATAAGACGTAGACGTGCAACACCTTGTCCCCTATTCCTAATTTCACCGTCCTTCAACCACTTTCTAAAGAATTTTTATACATTCATCTTCAAATCGACAATGGCACAGCAGCTGATAAATTGATATGAAGCAATGCGTAACATCGTCCAATGTGAGCCTATATTAACTAATTATTGTATTACGACTGTTTTCGGTGGTCCATTCCACAATCATGGGGCCCCTCTATGCCAAATGGTGACCGTGTAACCAACGGTAATCAACACCAACGAAACCAGTCGCAATTAAATAAATAATAAATACAGAAACGCAGCAGACGGTGTTATTAACTAATTCATGTTCTTCACGTAGATGCTCACAACAGTAACAGGTGAAGAGAAGAGCAGTTTCTCACTTCTCTACGTCAACAGTGACATTTTGATTGCTTTCCTAATGTTGACGTCCCCTTATTTTTAATTTAAGCAAAAGTTATTTCGACTTAACTGCATACTGAATCTGTCATTCCGATGGCCTTTTCTGTTTCGATTGCTTCAAGTATCTTCTTGGTGTGTTACATTTCTGTCTTGCGTTTCCTTAACATTTATGTGTTTCTGTCTTTTGTCAATCAGTTTAAGTACTTCTTCTGTCATTGTTGTCATGGTTGTAAAAGGTACGTACATCATTCATTTGTAGTTCTGCAGAAACTATGAACCAACAGACATCTTGCTACCGGCTAATATTCATCATTAACGCAAAAGTCTCACTACTAAACATAAAATCCCCCACAAAGCTCAAGATTTAAAACTTATTCACCGTAAACTTATTACATAAGATTGGGACCACATTGCCTATCGTTCTACTACGCAGGTTCCACAGAGCACTACGCGACAATGATTATCACTGCGTTATCTTTAATCAGAAATAAAGATGCAGTCTTTAGTGTTCAAAAGTACTGGGAGACATAGGAGACGCATTAACACCTTTTGCTAAGGATTCTAAAGACATTGACGGAGAAACTGCAACAAAAAATAAATAAATAAAAATAATGTAGAGTAGTGAAATTATGGGAATAAATTTGTCTAGATAAAGTATTTAAGTAGTTACTCGTACATCACAAGATCACAGGCTACCGTAAGTGCGACATCAGCCACTGCAAACGTGAAATGCTGGTACATTAATAATTGGCGTGACCGTCAGAATATTGTATGCAAGCGTACATGCATTCTGTTGTACAGGTGCCGGATGTCAGTTTGTGGGATGGAATTTCATGCCTGCTGCACTTGGTCGCTCAATACAGGAACGGTTAATGCTGGTTGTGGATGGCGCAGGAGTATCGCACAATGATGTCCCATATGAGCTCGACTGCACACAGACATAATGACCGAACAGAGAAGGCAACATGTCGCCACTCTGTAGAACAAGCTGGAATACAGTGGTATGTGGGCGAGCGTTATCCTGCTGGAAAATACCCCCCAGAATGTTGTTCGGATATGGCAACACAAAGCACGGAATTGCACCACAGAGTATAGCTCCACGTGTAGGTTCGGTGTGTCTAGAACGCACACAGTTTGGTTGCAGGCCCTCAAGTGGTCTACTCCTAACCAAGACATGGCTACCACTGGACCCAGACAGACCTCCACCAGACCTCCACCAGACCTCCACCCAGCCCTCCAGTGAGCCCTCGCTTGACACCACTCAAGTCGCAAATGTCGATGGTTTCGGGTCAGTAGATTGCACGCTACAGGAAGTCTAGTTTGGAGCACTCCTTGAAGTGACCAATTTTTAACAGTTGGCTGTGTCACTGGGGTGCCAACTGATGCTCACACTGCTGCTGCAGATGAAGTACGATGCGCCGTAGACATACATTGAGCACAGTGGTCTTCCCTCTCGGCAGCACCACGTGGCCATCCAGAGCCAGGGCTTCTTGCGACCGCACTTTCCCGTCACCACTGCTGCCAGCAATCATGTACCCTGGCTACAGTCCTCCGACGTCGTTCCACACTAACGAAGGAGGAACATCTAACCCTATTACAGGGCCTCCATCAAACTCAGTGAGTGTTGATAATGGCTTTCTTTGTCGCCTTAAAGGCGTTCTTGGCCAACACCAGTTGACCATGTCCAATCTCACGGAGTCTTGGGTTCGATTCCCGGTCGGGTTGGGGATTTTATCTGCCTGGCGACTGGGTGTTTGTGTTGTCCTCATCATTTCTTCATCATCATCATCGTTGGTGACAGTGGCTAGATTGGATTGCGTAAAAATTGGACTGTGTAAAAATTGGGTCTTTGTATCGGCGCTGATGACTGCACAGTTGAGCGCCCAACAAACCAAACATCAACATGATCATCCCCAAGTCGAATCTCAAACGTAAGAAACGCTCACGACGGTTACAACTTGTATTAAAGGTAAATCTGACTTTCATCCTCATAGCGAAGCTCGTAGCGCCGTTCTTACTACGCGACTGGTGCGAAATTTAAATAGAAATCATCTTTCAGATGTAGAAACACATCTATCAACTTTCGTTTATACCGCAAAACTCCTTCTTGGTGTTGCGATTTTTTTTTCTCTCAGTGTGCTGTACTAATGGGTATTTAAGCGCCACATTCAAGCACGGCAGTAATTCAGATACTAATTTCACCTGCGGTGCGGCGGTGCTGCCAGCCGTTTTGAGAGGGACCGTGTGGGCGTTGGGAACGGCGGCGTCCCCGCCGTGATGACGGCGTGACGTCACGCCAGCTATCCGGCGCCGGCCAACCTGTTCCGTTCCCGATAGCTGCGGGCCCGCCTGTGTAATTACGCCTGCCTCCGCTTCCCCGCACCCCCTCCCCACGCCCCACCCTGCTCTGCTAGGCGGGCTCTTCAGAGTAGCCGCCGGCTTTTCACGGCGCGGCCGCCTGTTCTGCCGCGGCGGCGCTCCTCGGTGGAGGATCGTTTTGTTCGGCGGCCAGCAACTCCGCGACCGCCGCAGGCTGAGATCCGCTGCTCAGATCCACCGCCCCCAACTCAAACAGAACAAAGGGGCCAACGGCGCCGCGGCCCGGGCCTTACTGCACGTTACGATCGCGCCTAGGGGCTCCGCGCCGCATTCCGTAGCCGAGTGGACCGCCAAGTTCCTAGTCCGGGATCAACAAATGCTGGTAGGGCCGCCGAAACAGCGGCCGTCACAACACAGGGAGGGGCAGGCGTACACTGCAGGAGCCACGCATCCAGGGTTGGAATTTTGGGAGGGGGTTTGGGGGGGGGGGGGGAGGGGGCAGGGGATACATTTATTTCTTACTCTCCTCTCACCAAAATCCGTAAAACGATGTCCAAGTTTCAGAGGTAAAATACATAGGCGGAAAAAATCACAACATCAGGAACGAGCTGTGCGACATAAACGAACATTGGTAGGTCTGTTTCCACAACCAAAAGCTGATATCGATCAAATTTCACGCCTATCGCTCAAGAGTGGCGTTAGTAGTGCCGCTATGAGGGTCCAACTCAAATTTACTTTAAATACACGCTCTAACGGCCATGAGAGTCAGTTATCTTTCAGATTGGGTACAGTGAGTAGATGTTAGTCAAGACTGTCTTTGGGGCTACAAAGACGCCGTTATCAACACCTCACTGAGTTTGACTGACGGATATTTCAGAAAGACGTGGGAGGAATGTAGCCACGGTACATTGCTAGGAGCGGTGGCCACGGGAATGTGCGGTCGCAAGGAGGTCTGGTTATGGACGGCTACGTGGCGTTACCGAGAGTGAAGACCATTGTGCTCGGCGGATGGCTCTGGTGCATCGTACTCCATCTGCGGCAGCAGGTTGAGCATCACCCCAGTGACACAACCAACTGTTACAAATCGGCTACTTCAAGGAGAGTTCCAAGTCAGACGCCTGTAGCGTGCGTTCTACTGACCCCAAACCACCAGCATTTGCGACTTCAGTGGTGTCTAGTGAAGGCTTACTGGAGGGCAGGGTGGAGATCTGTCGCGTTTTCTAATGAAAGCTTTTTCTGTCTGGGTGCCAGTGATGGCCCCGTCTTGGTTAGGACGAGGCCAGTTTAGGGCCTGCAACCAATCGGACTGCGTGCTAGACACTGCAATTGCACCTCGAGATGTGGTATGGGGTAAGATTTCATCTGGCAGCAGGGACACTCTCGTGGTTACCTCACGCACCCTGACTGCAAATTTGTACGTTATTTTGGTGTTTCTACCGGTTGTGCTGCCATTGATGAACAGCATTCCAGGGGGTTGTTTTCCATGTTGATAACGCTCAGCCACATACCGCTGTTGTAACCCAAAATACTGTACAGAGTGTTGAGATGTTGCTTTCGCCTGCTCGATCACCAGATCTTTATCAGTCGAATGCATTTTGGAAATCATTGGACGACAACTCGAACGTTATCCATAACCAGCTTTAACCGTCCCTGTATTGATCTACCATGTGGAACAGGCATGAAACTCCGTGCTATAAACTGACATCTGGCACCTGTACAATACAATGCATGGACATTTTCATACTCGCATTCAATATTCTGGCGGTTACACTGGTTATTAATGTACCAGCATTTCATGTTTGCAATGGGTTATCTCGCTCTTACATTAACCTGTGATCCTGCAATATGAATCACTTTAATATGTTATCTACACAAATTTATTCCCAAAATTTCATTACTCTACATTAATTACATTTTTGTCTTGCTATTTTCTCCCGCCATGTACAACAATTTAATTGACACTGTTTACAACCAGTAGTACATCAAATTTAAGGTAAACTAACTTAATTTTTCTTCCAAATGTTGAATTGGTGCATGGTTAGTTATCCTGCACTTTGTTGTGCAAGTATGGAGTAACGGAAGCAATAGCTTCTTCAGTTCTGTGTCTCAACTCTGGGAAGTCATTAGATAGTGGTCGCTTGACTTGATGTCAGGTATCTTCGAGGCCAGGGGAACTGAGTTCAGTAGCATAGACCATTACGCCGAATCCAATGGGCAGGATATCCACATTCAATCATTCTCGTGCAAAGTGATGCCAATGGGGAGGGATTCTACCTTGTGGCCAAATAGAGTTTTAATTTTCAGCTACTGATTGAGGAAAGAGGCATTCTTGTAACGTATTCAAATAAGCAACCAGTGTCACGGTAGCTTAAGCGAAACAAAATAATCTGTACGCTTGACGTTGGAAAACAGCGCAGAAGGTGTTTAATTTTGGGAAATCTCATAGATTTGTACAGTTTCTTGAAGATGTTCTGATCCCCACAGAGCAACATTATGGGTATTTACGCGTACCTTCCCATTTAAGTAAAATGTTGGCTCTTCAATGAACACCACACAATCAGAAAAGATCTTCCTACAGTGGCACTTCACTTACGAAGTTACGACGTACACTACAGTTATCTGACTTTAAAGCATATACCAACTGTAACATGTATGGATAAATGTATACACATCTTCCTGGAAGATTTCACACTGACTTCTTTCACAACTGAAATTCAAGAGCTGTTTCCAAACACGCTTCCTATGACTACGGATGCGAGATGCTCTGTCAAGTTGTCATGCTCAACATCCTCTTCAGATATTTTTGGACGTCCTGTGCTTTTCCCTTTACACACACATCCGACCGTTTCGAATTGACTATACCACCGGCTAATGTTTTTGCGACATGGGGAATCACAGCTAAACTTTAAGGAAACTGAAATTACAGATTCACTGTTAGCAAACTGCAGAACAAGAAATGCTTTACACTATGGAATCGCCATTTTGCGTTACTGATGTATGCGATGTTGCAAGCGGGAAATCGGGAAAGCAGTATTCTCGTATCCACTTACCTAGCCCGCCCGATCAGTCGTGTGGTCTAACGCCCTGCTTTCCCAGCGGGAAGGCGTGCCAGTCCCCGGCACGAATCCGCCCGGCGGATAAGTGCCGATGTCCGGTGTGCCGGCCACTCTGTGGATGGTTTTTAAGCGGTTTTTCCATCTGCCTCGGCGAATGAGGGCTGGTTCCCCTTATTCCGCCTCAGTTACACTGTGTCTGCGATTGCTGCGCAAACACTTTCTCGACGTACGCGTACACCATAATTACTCTACCACGCAAACATTGGGGATACACTCGTCAGGTGTGAGACGTTCCCCAGGGGTCTGCTGGGGGCCAAACCGCACGATAACCCTGGGTTCGGTGTGGGGCGGCGGAGGGGTGAGTGGACTGGAGTAGCCTGTTATGGGGTAGTGTACCACTGAGGCTACGGTTGGGTCGAGCCTCTCCGCCGTTTCTAATTCCTCAGTTCACTACAATGCAATACAATACAAAAGCCACTTATCTAAAACTGTTTCAGTTACTTTTTAATTGTGGTGTGGAGCAACACACTACATAGCTTACTGTTGTACTATTAAAATTTATAACTGTAGCATTCTTTTATGGGCATCCAGTATTATTGTGACGGTTCGCCTATGAAGACTGTCAGTACATACATTTAATTATCGTGTACATCATAAAGTTGGGAGATTTTATCGATCAATATTGCCGAGCGACCAGGCGAAACTAAAGTGGTAATTTCATTTTGTGCTAATGTTTGTGAAAGTACACTGATAAACCGAAACATTATGACCACGCCCACCGCGACGTTGAATGCTGCCTGGTGGCGTTGCGAACACGTGACGCGGTAACTAAAGTGCAGGGTGTACATAATGTCTGGGAACACTTTCAATCATTTATTGCACATAAATTAAACATTGTACAGATGTCATACATATTGCATTTTGAAGAGAAACTCTGAAAGTTTATTTTACAAACATTCGATATGCGAACCACGTGTGACCCGGCAGACGTCAATACGTTAATAGAATTCTTGCCATACCCGTCCAAGCATGGCATCGTCGACTGTGGTAGTCGCTTCCCGTATTCTCAAACGGCACTCTGCTACATCACGTGATAGAGGCTGTACGCACACCTGATCTTTAATGCGTCACCAGAGAAAAAAGTCACACGGAGTGAGATCTGGTGATCGGGGATGCCATTTCATGAAACAGCTGTCCGCTTCTGTAGCACGGCCGATCCATCGATACGGCAGGTACCCACGAACTACGCGATGAAAATGGGGTGAAGCCCCATCCTGTTGATAGATGAACGGAGAGTCCCATTGCATTTGAACCATTTCGAGTTCACGGGATGCACTACGCACCGATTTCTTAGGATTCCTTATGAATATCTCTCGTACGCGCTCCACATTCACTTCACTCACACTGGGACGCCCGTTTCTCTTTGCCGGGCACAAGCAACCCGTCGTAACGAATTTGTTGTGCCAGTGGTAAATGGCCTTCCTTGTTGGTGGCTTCTTACCGTACTTGGTTCTATACATCCGCTGAACAGCTGTAGCCCACTTGTTTTTGTCGAACTCCAACACACAGAAAGCTCGCCCCGCATCTGAACTCGCCACGTTTGCGACTAGCGCTGACTATCGGCAAATTACCAAACTACGTACGCTGTGGCAGTATATATGAAAACAAACTTTCAGGGTTTCTCTTCAAAATGATATATGTATAATATCTGTACAATGTTTGATTGTTGTGCAATAAATAATTGAAAGTGTTCCCGGACTTTATGTACACCCTGTATGTAAGCGAAGCAGTCACGGACAGAGGATCACCCCAGCGATGTGGGATCCAAATGGAGGAATCCATTCAGATAAGCGATTTTGACAAAGGACAGATTAGTATTGCGCAGAGACTGTGAACAAATATCTCGTAAAGTCGATGCTGGTCGAATGTTCACGTCCTACTGTCATGAGCATCTAGGACTGTGAAACTACCAGTAGGCGCTAAATGGTTGGATGCCCACGACTCTTCACAGAACAAAGGTTCGGAGGCTTGTCTGCTCTGTAAATTAGGACAGATGGTGATTTGTGTCATCTTTGCCGAAAGAGCCCAACGCTCATGCACGCACAAGTATTTCGGAGCATACCGTTCATAACATATTGTCGAACATGGAGCTTCGCAGCAGACCACCCCAACATGTGCACATGTTGACCTAATGACAACGTCAATTACGACTCCAGTCGACACGGGACCATCAGGATTCGACTGTCGATCATTGGAAACGTGTCGGCTCTTCGGGTGAGTCACATTTTTGCTACTCTAGTCGATGGTCGTCTCCATAAACGACGTCACCGAGATGAACGGCGGCTCGAAACGTGCAGCGCGCCACGGACATAGGCTGGTGGGAGAAGTGTTATGCTATGGGAGACATTCTCCTGCGCTTTAATGAGACTTACGGTAGTAATCTAAGACACACTGACAGCTGCGAACCACAGGTATCCCTTCATGGTTGATGTCTTGCTCGACGGCGATGTCATTTTTCAGCAGTGTAATTGTCCGTGTCTTGGAGCCAGGGCCGTGCTACAGTGGTTTGAGGAGCATTGTAGTGAACTCACGTTGATCTCTTGGCGACCAAATTCACCTGTTGTAAGTCCTATGGAACCCATCCGGGTCACCGTTGACACCATCACCCCGAACGCAAATCAGCGGCCTGCTATTTACGCGAATTACGTGACCTGTGCGTAGATTTCTAATGTCACATACCTCCACAACCCTACCAACAAACTGTCGGATCCCTGATACGCAGAATAAGTTATGTATTTATTTCCAAAGACGGACAAACAAGCTATTAAGCATGCGGTCGTGATGTTTTAGCTCATCAGCATATGTTCCAGGAAGCTATTCATTGTAACGAGCCAAGCAGTTTCCGGACGTACTTCGCTCTCGGCTGTGTGATCACGACAAGAGTGCGACAATACATTGGCAGCCAAAGAACGTCGGGACGCGTCTGCAGCAGAACATTAAAATGATATTAACATTGTTATACGCCTGTCATTGTTATGTGCTCTTGATCGACTGACGTAATATTACATTTTACCCCGCGGAGAGGGCGTCAGTGGAGGGCAAGAGTAGGGTGAGGTGGGCAAGGGGGAGGGAGGAAAGGAAACATGATCACCTGGCATTCGCGCCTGTAGCGTCCAGCTCATGACGTGCTTCACGCCACGTCCACAGGGCGGTAGGCTTGCAAACTGGCTGACGCACAGTTCAGTCACAGGAGATAAAGGTAAAGGATGCGGTACATGTCGTGTGCAAAGAGCGATGATCGCCGAAGTTTAGTTCAACAGTCGGAAAAGGGAAGGAAAATAATTCTTATGCAGTGTGAGAAATTTTTATCTCGAATACTCTTTGATTATCTTCACGTCTCCGCTGCGCAATGACTGCTCCATCAAATTTCGGGAATCCAACCGTATAAATTCCTCTACTTTTTCTAATACTTCGAACGTGCACCTTTCGGCCTTCAGGGGACATTTGCCTCGCTCTGAAGATGATTCAAGTGTATACGGTCGAAATATTAGAAGACGCAGTGGAATTTTTATGCGTCTGCATGTCCGAAATTTTATGGACGATCTGTTTTGACTAATTTGAAGTATTACTTACCGCGAACGCCGGTGACCTACATCTGCATCTATACTCCACAAATTGCCTAACCGTGTATGGCGCTGTGTACTCTGTGTATTGCTGTCACTTTCCCCTTTTCCTGTCCCAGCCGCGTATGGTTCGCCGAAAAACGGTTGCTGCGAAGCCACTGTGTTGGCTCGATTCTCTCTGATTTTATCTTCGCAGTCTTTTCGCGAGATATACATAGGAGAAAGTAACATACGGCTTGACTGTTCTAGGAACGTACGCTCTTGGAACTTTAGGCCATACATGATGTAGAACGCCTCCCCTATCAACTTTTTTGGGCCATCTTCTTCGTTACAAAACTGTTTTCGGGTTTTTAAGCCTTTACGGAGTGTTACTCCAAAACAAGAAGCCACATGCTTGAAAATGACAGTGTGTTAACAAGATGTGCTACCGTTCTTCGTGATTTGCTGATTATACTGTTCTTAATGATTTTACATATAGTCACTAAACTTAATTACAGAAAAAAATATTTTGCAAAATTAAGTCCACGGACTATCTATCAAGCCATCACGAAAAGTATAATTTGGAAACAAGCACGAGCGGTAGTACTTCCTGTGAACATGCGGGCGTTTCAATGCATGTGACACATTGTTCTTTGTAAACATACTACGTTCTTGTTTTAGTCTTGAGTCCGAAGACTTGTTTCATTGTCTCCTTGCTACCCTGTCCTGTACAAGCCTCTTTATCTCCGAATAACTATTGCAGCTTGTGTCCATTTTGACCTGTTTACTGGATTCATCTCTTTTCTACCTCTACAATTCCCCTCCCCCCTTCCGCACTTCTCTCCAGTACTATACTGATGGTTCATTGTTGTTTGAGAATGTGTGCTAGCAGCTGGTTCTTTCTTTTAGCCAAGTTATGACACAAATTTCTTTTCTCCCCAATTCAATTCAGCACTTTGGCATTAGTTATAGGATCGACCCATCCAATCTTTAACATTCTTCTGGAGCAAAAAATGGTTCAAATGGCTCTGAATATTAAGGGACTTAATATCTGAGATCATCAGACCCCTAGAGTTAGAACTACTTAAACCTAACTAACCAAAGCCTAGAACCGCTCGGCCACAGCGGCTGGCAATGATGATGACCTGAATCGATTTATTACAGAACAGATGCTCGACTGAACTTTCACGAAACCAGCTATGCATTAGAGCGGGGCACTTGTGGCGGGCGGGGGGAGGGGGGGGGATATGAGGGATCTTTCATTTGGGGCAATATATGACTACATACATGCAAATTTAAAAAATTTCGCCACCATTTGCCGTGAGTGGAGACATGTGGGTGGTCAGGTGGTCTCTCCCCCTTCCGCTGCCCCGCCACGCCCTAGCACATGGCCAGATGTGGTTCGTCATATAGCCTTGAAGAGAAGGAAGTGCTGATGCTATGCGACACAAAAAATGGTTCAAATGGCTCTGAGCACTATGGGACTTAACTTCTGAGGTCATTAGTTCCCTAGAACTTAGAACTACTTAAACCTAACTAACCTAAGGACATCACACACATCCACGCCAGAGGTAGGATTCGAACCTGCGACCGTAGCGGTCGCGTGGTTCCAGACTGTAGGGCCTAGAACCGCTCGGCCACTCCGGCCGGCTATGCGACACATGCAGTTGTCTCATCTGTAATGTTACACTGCAGATAAGCAAGTTCTGATGCTGATGTTAGTATATTCTCTGCCAGTACCGGCAGTGCCACACCATTTACTGCAAATGTCAATAACAGACACTGTACTGGTCAACTGTTTTGACTAACAGGACGTCCGTTACAAGAAGAGTCAACCAAATTGCCTTCTTCTGCGTACATATCGTAAAAATACAGCGACGATAAAATTAGAGAGATTTGAACACACAAGAAATCTTACCAGCAAACGTTCTTCCCATGCAGCACTCGCGTATGTGACAGGGGATGGGGGAGGTGACAGGGGTACATGAAGTAACCCCCGGCACACATGATAAGTTTGGTTTTGGATTGTAAATGTAGTAGCTGATTGTGATTGGTGTAACAGGTGCTAAGAGGTGAAAAGACAGGAACTTATGAAGGATATCGGCGACGAAACAGTATCTGAATGCAGTCGTGGACTTCGGTGGTCTCTTCAGAATCGACTAAGACAGACCATAATCACATCTAAATGGGTATTTCCTAGAGACTGTTCAGCAGCGTTTCTTTTTGCTTCCAGCCGACTTCCCGCTACAAGTGAAAGATACTTGCCTAAAAGGAATACAGCGGTGAAGCCGGCTCGGTGGCCGAGCGGTTCTAGGCGCTTCAGTCCGGAACCACGCGACTAGTACGGTCGCAGGTTCGAATCCTGCCTCGGGCATGGATGTGTGTGATGTCCTTAGGTTAGTTAGGTTTAAGTAGTTCTAAGTTCTAGGGGACTGATGACCTCAGATGTTAAGTCCCATAGTGCTCAGAGCCATTTGAACCAATACAGCGGTGAAAAAGTAACGAGGAGAGAATATGCAAGGAAGGTAACGTTCTTTGCTCGACTGTAAATAATCATCACGTCGGTAGCATTGCTGGCAGAGGTAGCGAAGAGATCGAAGCTCGTTGGCCCACGCCTCACAGAAGCGCTCTCGACTGCCCACGGGTGCTCAGACTGCGACAAGTACTTTCCCCGCAGCCACCAGAAGCTCAGCCGCTTACAAAGGAACGACGCACAGCCTTCTATATTTAAAGTCAATTGCGCCGTCGTAAATTACACCTCGCTGTCGCCTAATAGCGCCATTAATACTCCGAGGTCAAAATAATTACATCAACATGAAATACGGCGCTCCGCCGTCTTAGCACAGTAGTTTATGGCTTCGTGGCTACGAGTCACGTCTGCACCCGATATGCCGGCGTCCGCTCCATCTCTCGTTGCAAATAACCGATTTTTATGCTCGAGCAAAATTAGGCGCGGAAGCTAAATTAAGAAGGGACAAAAAAGGAAAAAGAAACGTGGTTGCTCGCTGCGAAACCAGCGCCTGCGGGGCTTCTGTACCACTGTGCAGGAGGCAATGAAAGCAGAGGGAAATTAATTCTGACTTTTTAATTGAGTCTGTAATGAGTTCAGGACTCTTTGGATATCGTGGTTAAATATTGGTCACTGCAGACTATAAATTAAAGACAAATTATTGGTCTTGCTAGAGAGGATCTTTTATAGCAGCATTGTAATTGTAGTGTGGGATGGCATAAAAACTGTGTAATCATAAAGGAATACCACATAGGTGCTCTGAAAATGAGAAGACAGAGGAGAAGGACACATGCTATAATTTTTAATGCTTTAGAGTTCGTACTGACAATTTTACTGCTTTGCACGCTATACAGTTTCGAGATTTATGGTTCAATCGATTATTTACTAAGCTTTTTTACAGTACCGCCGTAGGCACTACCTTTTTGTTGACCCAGACAGGAGGGGAGCGGAGACAACAGTCGTACTCTTCGGTACATATAACAATGTTACGGATATTACAACTTCTATAGGTAGTCTTGTATTACCATAAAATTCATGATATACCTAATGCAAATTCTTAGTAATTACTGCTTAATCAATAGTAACAGTACGTTGTGTAGCAGACGCTTAAACGTATAACACGGAATGAATAAATAACACTATTTTTATTTATTATTACAAGTACCTGATCCTATAAACGAACTTCCAATGGTTCCAGGTGCGGGGAGTACATTTAGAGATTATATTTTCCAGTTTCATAAGGAAAGTAACTTTCAAAGAAATCTCCCTTTCCCCCGTTTCGTATACATTGACGACATAATTTCATCAGCACCTTTCAAGCATTAGTATTTTAATTACCTGTTCTGCTCTCTATCATCCGTCCACGCATCTCTTACGAGGTCTACCTAGTTCTCTCTTTCCAGTCGGCCGATAATTCATTACCTTTTTTGACTATCTATGATCTGTCAGTTTGTCAACATGATCCTTCTACACTCCTGGAAATTGAAATAAGAACACCGTGAATTCATTGTCCCAGGAAGGGGAAACTTTATTGATACATTCCTGGGGTCAGATACATCACATGATCACACTGACAGAACCACAGGCACATAGACACAGGCAACAGAGCATGCACAATGTCGGCACTAGTACAGTGTATATCCACCTTTCGCAGCAATGCAGGCTGCTATTCTCCCATGGAGACGATCGTAGAGATGCTAGATGTAGTCCTGTGGAACGGCTTGCCATGCCATTTCCACGTGGCGCCTCAGTTGGACCAACGTTCGTGCTGGACGTGCAGACCGCGTGAGACGACGCTTCATCCAGTCCCAAACATGCTCAATGGGGGACAGATCCGGAGATCTTGCTGGCCAGGGTAGTTGACTTACACCTTCTAGAGCACGTTGGGTGGCACGGGATACACGCGGACGTGCATTGTCCTGTTGGAACAGCAAGTTCCCTTGCCGGTCTAGGAATGGTAGAACGATGGGTTCGATGACGGTTTGGATGTACCGTGCACTATTCAGTGTCCCCTCGACGATCACCAGTGGTGTACGGCCAGTGTAGGAGATCGCTCCCCACACCATGATGCCGGGTGTTGGCCCTGTGTGCCTCGGTCGTATGCAGTCCTGATTGTGGCGCTCACCTGCACGGCGCCAAACACGCATACGACCATCATTGGCACCAAGGCAGAAGCGACTCTCATCGCTGAAGACGACACGGCTCCATTCGTCCCTTCATTCACGCCTGTCGCGACACCACTGGAGGCGGGCTGCACGATGTTGGGGCGTGAGCGGAAGACGGCCTAACGGTGTGCGGGACCGTAGCCCAGCTTCATGGAGACGGTTGCGAATGGTCCTCGCCGATACCCCAGGAGCAACAGTGTCCCTAATTTGCTGGGAAGTGGCGGTGCGGTCCCCTACGGCACTGCGTAGGATCCTACGGTCTTGGCGTGCATCCGTGCGTCGCTGCGGTCCGGTCCCAGGTCGACGGGCACGTGCACCTTCCGCCGACCACTGGCGACAACATCGATGTACTGTGGAGACCTCACGCCCCACGTGTTGAGCAATTCGGCGGTACGTCCACCCGGCCTCCCGCATGCCCACTATACGCCCTCGCTCAAAGTCCGTCAACTGCACATACGGTTCACGTCCACGCTGTCGCGGCATGCTACCAGTGTTAAAGACTGCGATGGAGCTCCGTATGCGACGGCAAACTGGCTGACACTGACGGCGGCGGTGCACAAATGCTGCGCAGCTAGCGCCATTCGACGGCCAACACCGCGGTTCCTGGTGTGTCCGCTGTGCCGTGCGTGTGATCATTGCTTGTACAGCCCTCTCGCAGTGTCCGGAGCAAGTATGGTGGGTCTGACACATCGGTGTCAATGTGTTCTTTTTTCCATTTCCAGGAGTGTATTTCATTCTATCTTGTCATTAACTGCAAGGATTTTTAAATCTGATCTTATTGTTTAATTTCTTATTGTTACGGCGTAAAGTCAAGCGCGAGCACACCAGTCCGAAAAGAGAGAGCAGAGAGGGCTGTGAAGGAGACGTCAGCCAATTGCACTCTGACTGACACCTTTCCAGGACGACAACGCGACGACAACGCCCTCTATGCGAAGAGGACATAAGCGCCGCGCCGACTGGTCGGTGCCCACCTCTACAGCGGCATCAAGACCAGCGACTTAGGAATTGTATATATTGAAGATCATTGTTTATTTTGTCTGTCGCCCCTTGCTTGCGATATATCTGTTTAACACAAAGTTAATTATTGCAATTATGTCATTTTGTAACAAAATTCATTATTACAATTTACTTGAATTGTTGTCTAGCGATCCGACAAACCAGGTTTCCTGGGCACCCCACACTGACTAGTAGGTAGGATGCAACACTTGTTTTATCCACTTTGTTACAGCGTCTTACATATCTCATTAACTGTATCCCTCCTGCTTGTATATGTGGTTTTCCTGTTTTTGTTACTGGCCATGTTTCGGAACCATATACAAGAATAGGTGCGGCCAAAACCCTACAGATTATCGTTTGTGTTTCTTTTCTTGTTTTTCTTCCCAAAGATCTTTCTGCTGTTCCGCTGATAGCTTGATAGTTATTATAGTTAATATCACGTCCTTGATAACTAAAGTTCGATACTTGTTATAAAATTTTCTCATTTATCGTTATTTTCGATCTAACTGGATTCTTTCCTTTGAAATCCATTGTCTTTCCCTTATATGCATATGCAGCTACGTTGAAATGTATTGTGTTTTGACTCAATCTATACATCGCTCTTTGTAAATTATGTTCTGTTTCATGTTATGTTTCCAGTATAGCTATCCGGCCATCAGGATATGACAGAGTACGTAACGGTATGCAAGATCCTATTTTAATTCCTAAATGTATTTCATGTTTCCCCCATTACTAAATCGTCAATATACAAATTAAATGAAGTGGGTGATAGACTGCACCTTTGTCGAACACCTTCATTTATTAAAATTTCATCAGAGATTTTAGAACCTGAACTGACAACTATTCGTATATATACATATCTACTTCTTATGGTATTCATAAAATGTTTAGGGAAACCTTTTATTTCCAATATTTTCCACAAAAGAGGTCCGTTTATCTTATAAAGGCTTCCTCAAATAGCGTAAATGCTAAATACGTTTCTAATCCAAAGTACCGAGAAGCTTCAGTAATCTGTCTTATTACAAATATATTATCATTACACGAACGTCCCACTCTGAACCCTGGTCGTTCTTCTGGGATTATTACATAAGCGATAGTTTATAACCTTTGATTAAGAATTTTCTCAAAAATTTGGAATGAAAACGAACTCGCTACTGAATTTTAGCTCAGTACGCTTTTGCTTTCGCAGTGTCAGAACAAGTATTTCTAAGTTTCTCACAGTCGCCTACACGTTTCATGCACGACCAGCCGAATTCCAAAATCGCTAAGGGGACGGCAGATGCTTACGTCAGTGACAACCGTAAAAAGCTTTCAGTCTGTCTTTACAAGTGGTAAATTACGTGCTTTTAATGGCGGGTTAACTTTTCTCCACCACCATACAGTACACAGGAAAACAAGAGACTCACCTGGATGTGTCGACATTGCTACAGCTTATAGAGATTGTACTAACACCAATGAGGAGGAAGGGGGTGGTGCTGATAGTGGTACTGGTTTAAGAGGTTGGCGGCAGAGACATCTGCCTGTAGGTGAAAAAAGTAGAACCAACAAAAGGTGGCTAGGAATATGGTGTAATGCTACTACGTATCCAACTATTTACGGAAAAAAAGGTTACAGTATTTTTAAGATTACAAAAATTTATTTCTCGATGGAACAGATAGGGAGACAAGTACGCAACTGTTTTACCCTCGCTCAATTTGCGAGTGGAACAAGAAAGTGAATGACTGGTAGTGGTAAAATGTACCCTCAGCCACAGACCGTATGGTGGCTTGGGGAGTATACAGGGTGTCCCAGCTATCTTGTCCACCCAAAATATCTCTGGAACAATAACAGCTATTGGAAAACGACTTACACCGGTATCAATGTAGGGCTGGAGCCCATGAATGTACATATTTGGAAACATTCTAAAACGAAAGCATATGTGTTTTTTAACACAAACTTATGTTTTTTAAATGGACCTCCTATATTTTTTCTTCATCAATCCATAGCATGACAAAGCACATACACAATGGCGTTGATTGCATCGCAATATTCCCATTAC
This sequence comes from Schistocerca americana, assembly GCF_021461395.2. Taxonomy (NCBI): domain Eukaryota; kingdom Metazoa; phylum Arthropoda; class Insecta; order Orthoptera; family Acrididae; genus Schistocerca; species Schistocerca americana. The sequence continues at coordinate 134,782,096 of NC_060120.1, read as the reverse complement.
ATCCCGAGATATTGAGACGCGAAGTTGACGCTTGAAACACCCGACATGCGCTGCTAGCGCACGTCCTGAGGCTCAGGCGTGGACCCCATGCTGCCCGTAATCGCGACGTGATTGACATACATAATCACACTTCCATACTTATCAAGAGGTCCGAAACGAATAATACGGTCTGGTGCCATCCTGCATTAACGTCGTACATTCCAGCAGGTATTTATCCCATAGACTAGGGGTGATGCGGTTCTGTAACATATCTGTGTACCGCAACGTTAGTCACAAAGTTAACTTCGCTTATTGTTAATCCGTTACTAAAAAGGTAATGCCGTTCAACGTTAAAACTTTACTTTACTGTGGATCTATCGCAAGTGACAGTTGATCATTCACTCGTAATAATACGGTCTGCTGCCATCAACTCTCATAAGCACATAATGGTTTCCCTCTTGCACGTTTTACGTATCTACGTACACAATATGGACCAGTACCGTTCGGTTTACACCCGTCAGGTTGTCTTATTTATTCTGCGCACCCAAAATAAGGTTTATCTAATGCGTTATATGACCCATTGTGCCTGTCACGCAGGACCTGGCTCTACCTTGTCAAGTGTCCAACGTAATTCCCACTACTGCCACAGTTACCACTTCGCCTTGTTTATTATTTGCGACCCATGCAAACTCCTGTACTCCACCACCCTCCGAGCATCCCATTTGTTGTGCTTTGGCTCAAATGGTTCAAATGGCTCTGAGCACCATGGGACTCAACATCTTAGGTCATAAGTCCCCTAGAACTTAGAACTACTTAAACCTAACTAACCTAAGGACATCACACACACCCATGCCCGAGGCTGGATTCGAACCTCCGACCGTAGCAGTCCCGCGGTTCCGGACTGCAGCGCCAGAACCGCACGGCCACCGCGGCCGGCTGTTGCTTTGGCGTGCAGTACACCGCTTGCCAGTGTAGTCGTGCATCAGAGTAATCTAGTGACGGCACGGAGGTAGTACACATTGTGAATAAACTTTGTGTTGTGGAACTTATATTGTACAGTATAATGTACACACATGAAGATATGGTAGAAATGCTGCTGATCTATGGAGAATGTACGTTGACGGGAAATACGTTATGAGATTGCTTGTTTGTTAGTTCAAATGGTTCAAATGGCTCTGAGCACTATGGGACTCAACTGCTGAGGTCATTAGTCTTCTAGAACTTAGAACTAGTTAAACCTAACTAACCTAAGGACATCACAAACATCCATGCCCGAGACAGGATTCGAACCTGCGACCGTAGCGGTCTTGCGGTTTCAGACTGCAGCGCCTTTAACCGCACGGCCACTTCGGCCGGCGCTTGTTTGTTGATAGTACTGTTAGCGAACATTATGATTATTAAGTTAATATGTCTGTTTTCTATCCTACTCTACAAACGTGTACTGTACCCTGTTGCAGGTGGACAAAATGCTGTTCAGGCAGAGCGACTGTACAGAAGACGATTCCCTGACAAGCCATCGCCTTCGCGCCGGATGTTTGGACGTCTCACATCTCGTCTACGTTAAGCGGGAAGCTTAAATCCAAGACCTCGACATCGTCCTAGAACACGCACAGATGAACGTACTGAAGTTGCTGTGCTCGCTACCATAGCTGTGAATCCTCAAATCAGCACACGTCAAATTGAACGTGATGTTGGTTTGTCGAAATCAAGTGCACAGCGTATTCTTAAACGTCGGCCGGCCGGAGTGGCCGTGCGGTTCTAGGCGCTACAGTCCGGAGCTGAGCGACCGCTACGGTCGCAGGTTCGAATCCTGCCTCGGGCATGGATGTGTGTGATGTCCTTAGGTTGGTTAGGTTTAATTAGTTCTTAGTTCTAGGCGACTGATGACCTCAGAAGTTAAGTCGCATAGTGCTCAGAGCCATTTGAACCATCTTAAACATCATAAATTTCATCCTTACCATGTTCATTTACACAAGGATCTTCATGGAAATGACTTCCGCAATAGGGTAACATTTTGTCGGTGGGCTCAGCAGAAACTTCTGACTAATCCTAATTTTTTTGCAGATGTTCTCTTTACCGACGAGGCATCATGCTCCAACAAAGGAATTGTCAATATGAGGAATATGCATTATTGGTCCGCAGACAATGCAAAATGGCTCCGTCAGGTAGAGCATCAACGTCCGTGGAAAGTTAATGTTTGGTGTGGGATTATTGGAGATACCATTATCGGACCTTTCTTTATAAATGGCATCCAAAATGGCAGACAATACTCCAGATTTATACGACACAATCTTCCTGTTCTCTTGGACATCGTACCTCTGAACCGGAGAATGGTCATGTGGTATCAGCATGACGGATGCCCTCCACATAACTCCTTACGAGCTCGACGACTACTGAACCGTAAGTTCCCTGGTGGGTGGATTGGACGAGGTGGCCCAGATAGGTGGCCTGCCCGATCTCCGGGCCATACACCGCTCGATTATTTTCTTTGGGGAGCAGTGAAGGATGCTGTTTACCAACATGAACCAACAACACCAGAGGACATGAAGCAACGCATTATTGATGCTTGTACAGACATCAAAGAGGAAACAGTAGCACGAAGTAGGGCATCCTTCATCCGCAGAGTGACCCTATGTATGCAAGACAATGGGCATCACTTTGAGCATGAGATGTGAACGCTATGTTTAGTATGTAGTGCTGGTATCACAGTGGAAGTTACTACAAAGGGCCATTTTACCCAGTGATGTTAAGAAACATTTGTTTGCAACATTTGTCATTTAACGCAATAGATAAACATAACATTGTAATTATGTGATAATAAAACTAATTGGTTAAACATGTTTACATTCACCTTCTATGTCCTACCTGAGCTTCCCAAATCAAAACATTTTTGCCTAACTTTGAGTCCACTTGCTCGTTTCACTAAAACCATCAACATGAATTTTACTATTACGAGTGAATGATTAACTGTCAGTTGCGCTAGATCTACAGTAAAGTAAAGTTTTAACGTTGACCTGCATTACCTTTTTAGTAACGGATTAACGATAAGCGAGGTTAACATTGTGACTAACGTTGCGGTACACAGCTATGTTACAGAACCGCATCACCCCTAGCCTATGGATAAATACCTGCTGGAACGGACTACGTTAATGCAGGATGGCACCAGACCGTATTATTCGTTTCGGACCTCTTGATAAGTGTGGAAGTGTGATTATGTATGTCAATCACATCGCGATTACGGGCAGCATGGGGTTCACACCTGAGCCTCAGGACGTGCGCTAGCAGCGCATGTCGGGTGTTTCAAGCGTCAACTTCGCGTCTCAATATCTCGGGATGTAATGGGAATATTGCGATGCAATCAACGCCATTGTGTATGTGCTTTGTCATGCTATGGATTTCTGAAGAAAAAATATAGGAGGTCCTTTTAAAAAAACATAAGTTTGTTGTAAGAAACACATATGCTTTCGTTTCAGAATGTTTCCAAATATGTACATTCATGGGACCCAGCCCTACATTGATACCGGTGAAAGTCGTTTTCCAATAGCTGTTATTGTTCTAGAGATATTTTGGTTGGGCAAGATAGCTGGGACACCCTGTATATTTGTTGTAAATGGTAGCTTAAGTATTGGCGAAGCTCTAATTCTCTGCACGTCTTTGCCAACAACTTTTCCATCACCGCCTCTGCAGCCTCTTATACGTTCCGTAGAAGTTTGCACATCGAGAAATGGTAAATTGAATACTTAACGTAACCCAACAAAAAGTCAAGAGGGTACGTCGGGTGATCGTGGTGGCCACGATGTTTGACCTTTTCTACGATCCATCTGTCCGGAAATGTTTCATCCAAGAACTGGCAAAAAATAAACCTAGCGGTGCACAATCTTGTTGAAACACCACCTAAAGTTGCAATGATTCCTGTAACTATGGGGCGACGTAAAGTTCCAACATGTATAGATAAACTGCAACTACCGCTAGTATCAGTGAAAAACATGGATTCAGTAACTGTGTTGTGCATTAAGCCACACCAGGCTTTCACGTTCCATTTGTCCCTTATCTGCTGTACTACGACATGTGATTTCCCCGACCCCCTGATACGAACGTCACGTTTGTTTACTTTCCCAGAGACGTGAGAAGTCACCTGATCGGAAAAACCAACTTTTTAAGACAGCCACTGCCTGCATCACTCGTTCCAGTGTGTTCCTAACAAGTTTTGCACCTTTGGCCCTGTTATTTACCTGCAAAGCTTCCAGGAGTTGAACTTTGTGTCCATGAAAATGCAGCCGCTTGTGTAAAATATTCATCAAAGTGCTATGAGTAAATCTGGTACTCCGAAAACATTACACGTGGATATCCACAGCCTACGTTATGATGTTATACACACGGTATCAACAGTGTCGTCATTCATAATGCCTTGACCCCAACACTGCTAGTCTCTTTTAATCTTTTCATGCCGCTCTTTGCTTCATCTATAATGGATCTCGACCATAGACACTTCGGAACTGTCGTTCGGAACTGTTGCTGAACCCTAATAGGCACTCGTGCTTCATGAAAGCACAAAAAAACCTTGCTTTTCTCCTGCGTAGACACCTTTGTGACAGCAGCACTCCTGCATTACGTAACCCGTATCGAGAAAGAGGGAGAGTGAGAGAGAGAGAGAGAGTGTGCGTGATTGAGAAAGAGAGAGAGAGAGAGAGAGAGAGAGAGAGAGAGAGAGAGAGGGAGAGGGGGGGGGGGGAAGAGAGCGAAGAAATCAGATGCTGCCAGAGCACAAGTTGAAGTGTATCCATAAAAACTACATGAGTTAACCTACCTTTTCAACCAACTGCATAGTTTTAGCTAACTTAGCTCTTTGGAAATAAATATTTGTAATCACAGAATGACCTTTATGCTCACTTCGTACTTATTTCCATTTATACGCGTGAGATAGATGCATTCGACTAGATGTATGTATTGCAAGTTCGATTCGCGTCTCCATACGGACCGTCAGTGAAATCTTTTACCAGCAGTCGATTCAAAATCGCGCACTGAGATCACGCACGCGCGAGTAATTAATAGGTCCCTATCGTGCAGTGGTCTCTCGATCATCCATCATAGTTCCGTCAGCTCGAAGGACTTAATCCTAATTAAATATCCTTATCAATTATTACGTCATTAGCGTGAGTTCAGGTTAAGTTTGAGATTAAAGCTGTAAGTCCTTTGGAGACGAGATTCATTAGCAAAGAATACGTCATAACAAACCCATGTTTCTTTTTTTTATTCCACTGCTAGGCGGTGTGGAATGACTCGTAGCTTCTATATAAAGCCCAGACTGTCGAGTTCCACTTGTATGACTACCAGTACCAGTTAGTACCCGGAGTATCAGGTGCTGGATTACCAGCAACTGACTAATAAGGTGCCACACTGTAGCACGAGTTCTTTTGCCTGCAGTACTAACCACAGCTGTATAGTCACTCACGCTCAAGAAAATACTATGAGTGTTGATAATACTCTTCCGCATATTTTTGAACAATCCTAAGTTTGAGACAACGCAAATTATCTTCGTAAAACATTCCATTCTCTTCTGGGAAGATAGCCACCTGGACTCGTAAGATCACGACCTTCATGCTCATTGATTAATGGACATAGAGAATAAATCAGTCTTCCAGGAGATATTGACGTCTTCAGTACCTAGTATTCTTCCAGAAATAACTGTTCATGGCTTGCTATCTTCGATCACCACAGCTTACAGACGCCTTATGACTTACTACCCGCTAAACAGAGTCCGGTTTCTGCAACGTACGAAAAATTGAAGACACGTGCAGATAACAGGCTAACCCTCAAATGTAAAAAGTTAGAGATAAGTGTTGCTGGGTACAGGAACTATCAAAATTTGGGGCTGAGACTAATGTTAATTTTTTGATAGTTCCCGTACCAAGCAACACGTGGCAACACTTATCTCTAAGCTCTTATGTTTGAGGGTTAGCCTGTTTTTCCGCTCATGTCTTACACTCTTCACTTACACTGTTGCACAAACCATCCATCTTCTCCAGAATCCCATTTAAGGAGCGAGTTGGAGCAGTGGTGAGTCAATGGACATGCGGGAGCGGCGAGGGTGGTTCGAATCGCTGTGCGTCCATCCAGATTTTGGTTTCCCGTGGTTTCGCTAAAATGGTTAACGCAATTTCCCGAATGCATCTGAGCCATGACTACCGACGGCTCGATTAATCACATCCACCAGAGCACACTATCAAGGTGCTATCTCGTGGTTGCTTGACTCGGATTATTTTCAAGGAGAATAAAAGACATACACGGAGCTAGAAGGTTGGTGAGTGTGACAAGGATATGAAAAATACCAGTCAGCGAATGCCAAGTGTGCGCTGACAGTTCAGTAAAGAGTATTCACGGAGACCAAAGTAATACTAGGAAGACAGCTGTAAATTTCGTTGGTAGTTTCGCCGAACTCGAGAAGCACACGGCCAAACTACCCACAGCGTCGGAAAAGCCAGTGGTTTGTTTCCGAAGACGGCCCAAAAAATGTTCAAATGTGTGTGAAATCTTATGGGACTTAACTGCTAAGGTCATAGTCCCTAAGCTTACACACTACTTAACCTAAATTATTCTAAGGACAAACACACACACCCATGCCCGAGAGAGGACTCGAACCTCCGCCGGGACCAGCCTGAAGACGGCGCAATCTACGCCTGTCGTTACTGTGTGGCCACATGGTATCGCGGTGCGAGCCTTTTGATGTGGACCAGTGCTTCTGTCACATCTATCGCAGTTCTGTAAGGTATTACTATCACGCTACGTAGGGTATTGCAGTGCCTGTCTTGATAAGAACGACGCAATGTTCGTTCGGACATGCATGGTACGCCGGCCGTTGTGGCAGAGCGGTTCTAGGCGCTTCAGTCTGGAACCGCGAGACCACTACGGTCGCAGATTCGAATCCTGCCTCGGACACGGATGTGTATGATGTCCTTAGGTTAGTTAAGCATGAGCAGTTCTGTTCTACGGGGCTGATGACCTCATATGTTAAGTCCCATAGTGCTCAGAGCCATTTGAACCATTTGCATGGTACGAAGCACAATTGCATTATTTTTCTTAACAGCACAGGCACTGCAATGTCGTATTTATCCACAAACATCGGGCAGCGGCTCTCAATTAAAATGTCCTCACCTGTACGGGAATTACATAATGTGTGTCCAAGTACATGTAAGTTTGGGTCTAGCGCTGAGTCGTACTCCGACAGCCAAAGTGGTTGAGGCGTCCGCTCACCTAAAGCGGGAAATGTAGGTTTGAGTTCCGGTCTAGCATAAATTTTCGCTGTCGTCATTCTCTCAAAATAGTTCAAATGGCTCTGAGCACCATTGGACTTAACTTCTGTGGTCATCAGTCCCCTAACTAACCTAAGGACATCACACACATCCATGCCCGAGCAGGATTCGAACCTGCGACCGTAGCGGTCGCGCGGTGCCAGACTGTAGCGCCTTGAACCGCTCGGCCACTCCGGCCGGCCGTCATTCTCTTATACAGCTAATGACGATCTTTGGTTTACGGGGCGCTCAACTGCGCGGTCATCAGCGCCCGTACAAAGTCCAAATTTTTACGCAGTCCAATGTTTTCTCACAGTCCAATCTAGCCACTGTCACGAATGATGATGATGAAATGATAACACAAACACCCAGTCCCCGGGCAGAGAAAATCCCCAACGCGGCCGGGAATTGAACACGGGACCCCGTGATCCATATACAGCTAATGGTTATTCACTTTCGCAACTGCGAATACATTTTATCTACCACAGTACGCGTCTCAAGAACAAGAGTGAATGATTCAAATTCAAACATTTTTGGATTAAAGCTGGATAACCGATCTTCGTTCATGTAACGGCAGTTGTTTTAAATCAGCTGTATTGAGGTGATCACCAATCCAGGCAGCCGTGGGTGGCGTGTTGGAAATGTGCTTAGTAGAACAGTGCGCGTCTGAGCTCTTCATGTATTTTTCGGAGACAAGAGCCTTTGTTCTACTTATTTTGTAATCACTACGCGGTCACTTCTAGAGCTGTTGTCCGAATCTTTTTGTAACCATAATCTGGTCTTTCAACACTAAGTATTTTATCTTGGGTCATGAAGAATCTAGGATACTCCTGTGTTTATTAGAAATATAAAGGCAGTTAACTTGACCTTCTTTTATGCTACATCCTTTAAGTTTCTGCCACAGGACGGAAGTTGTCAAAGCCGTAGGCTGTAAAGTCGTGGTGCTTAAAAGGCAGGACGATACTGCGTGAATTGTTTCATTAATTTTCTGGATATTGTTAAGCTGTATTCAGACCGATTATCTTTAGTTAAATTTTTATGAAAGCTATTTGTTTATAATCTTAAAGCTTTAATGTCTTTGTTGGATTTAAGAGCTCAAGTATAAACTGCGAAATAGAAATGTAACAAAATCACCCTTTCAAATTTTTTAATTTTCTAAATGCAATTGGGATTATAAGTTTAATTCTTCAAGCTGCTAATAGGCAGTTAGGGATTCCTGAAAAATTAAAAAGTAGTTTGAAAGAAATGTTTTTGGAGGGTAATCCAATAGCACGCTTCGCTTCCTAATTAACCTAAACTGTATCACCATTCCAGAATCATTTGGATTTTCTTCCCAATACATTCTTAATCAAAGCTTGTGCACGGTCTCTAATAATATCGCTGTCGACGGGACATCTTGTCAGAGTCCCATACGCTGTAGAATTCACTGAGCTGTTGTAGTACATCTGAATTTGGTGCCTCTCTGGTTTATTTGGAGGGGTAGGCCATTGAAGTTGACTCCCGCCTAACGCCCTAGTCGTGTTTCTCCTCAGATGTCAATAGCTCGTGGAACTCTGAACTTTCCAGAATCTTTATTCAGAACGCTGCCATTTATCCGCTCACGATCGACTTTCACCGCAGCCATTCGCCATCGGTGTGAGAACTAAAAGAAAGAGCCTGAAGAAAGTCCTTTAGAATGAATGTAGTATTTCAGTCCTTTCTGTCTTCCGGCTTTTCGGTGTCCTTACGAATACTAAATGACAGTACAGGCGCCTTTGATCCGGTTACTAAGTAAGAAGTTCTTTGGATTTTTCGGCAGACTCTTAGATGTAATTTTACTTATGAATTCACTGAACGATTTTAGCGGTGCTGATCTTGGCAGCATTTAACTTTTTCTTCTCATAATTGATTTGCTTCGATGAAACACTCCTCTTTCATAGTACCTTTCTGACGCGGCTATAGAATCGCGGCTGTCATTTTAATTTATCTCTAATTTTGTTTACTTGATTTTTTAACATATACGAAAGGTTGGTTACTGTAAATGAAAGTCTTTTATCTTTACGTTGGCACTTCTAAACTGCACGTAAGCTGCACAACGAGATAATTCTGACTACTATGAGACACCTGTGAATTCCAAAAACCATCAACGCACATTATTTACCTTCAATATGGCTGCGGATACGATAGCTTCAAACCACTTAAAATATTTTAATTTCGAATGACAGTACCATCTCAACACCCGACAGAAGAAAGAAACTACAATCCTAGAATGTTATGCCTTAAGCTAGGCAAGTAAAGCAGTATTGCTTTGTCGACATTCAGATTATATCTCCGGTAGCAGTCAGCACTTTTCTGTGCGAAACCTGAACTCCCCTTTCTGTTCATCTGTTCTTGTGTAATAGCTTCACGCAAGATAAATCTGCGTCTTAAACACTTGTCCTCTTCCTGCTATTTGTTCTACTTCCTCTCTCTCACGAGTTAATTTCATCAAATGGGTCAAGAAAGCGAATACATCTTTCTCCCTAAAGCATACTTGCTGCAAGTGTAATACTAAGTGCTGATCTGATTCTTCAGTTTTAGATTTTTTTTCTTTCACTGAATCTTTTCGTTGTTTACGCGAATGGGATTTTTGCCCTATCGAAAACCTTCACTCGTTGGCTATAAGTGAGACATTACAATGAAAAGTGTCTCAAATACATACCCTCTCGGAAGCGGATGGTTTAAACTAGTGCGTTATTTTGTTGAAGCTAGGTGCACGTACCTGTACTCCAGTACACATTCAGTATGAACCTTTGTATACTCGTATATACATATACAAAAATTTGACGAATGTGAGCAACCAGCAAATACTTCTTCCTAAATTTCGATTTAGACATTAGGACTCGAAGGCATGTGTGTTTTTAACAGGTTTAACATTGTAGTTTGACATGTGTTAATAAATCTACAGTTAATTTACTTATATATTCATTTAGTTGGTTTTTAAAATTTGAGCGGGTATTCTTGTTGTCGCACAATCGTTTTTGCAGTGCACTCCCGCACGACTCCTTCCTACAGCTTTCGCGTTTACTCTTCCCCTTTTCTATCAACCCCTCAATATGCGTCAGACGTGAATCCCCACGACTCGCAGGCTCAGCGTATCTGCAAGCCCAGAATATCAGAGAATCGTTTCCAGGGTCCTGATATTACTGGAGATGGAGCGGTTCTGCTGACATCCGACAGACAAACGTAAGAAACTGGTTTGCCTCTCGGGGAATCACACTCGGCAGTGAGGAAAGTATACAATTTTCATCATGTTTTCTGACGATTCCATAAAATTTATTTTCTTCTTTTAGTTCCGTCATAAGTAACAACATCGACCGTAAAACGATTTCGTGTCCCATCAATCTTTCGTCATCATCATTGATCTACGTTCAAAATGTTCGTGCATCTAGTCACGTCAGCCTTCTTCAAAGGTTATCTCTTTATACACACACACACACACACACACACACACACATATGACATCAGTAGCTTTCACAAGTTACAAGTTCTTCTCACTTAAAATTTTTTGGCTTTATATTTAAAATTATAGGTGCAGATTTTGTGTGGCTAACGTTCGAAACAATGCATTGACAGGAAGGAAAATCATATTTCAGCAAAGCCAAGATCCCCTGAAGAAATAAATCCTTCGTAACTACTGGTTACGATCATCTTATCATCATATATCATGAAATTACTTACGACAACCTGTACGGCAAGATTCCTACTGTAGTGTCAAATAAAACTATCATAATTCTGCGTCACTGCCACTATCAGCAAATGTGTTAGCTATGTATCACATTTCAGTATTGATGACTGTAACGCACCGTAGTTTTTTATTTCCTTTGACACCGTAACAATGTTGTCAGGTAGGATGCCTTAAACAATTTTATAGCATCTGATTATGATCAGATGATCGAAACCATTAGCAAACAGAAATTTATTTCTTCAATAGATATTAGAGCCCTTAAAAGACTTTATTCAGTTATAGGTATACAATGTCAAAACGCTCAGTCGTGTTTCTGCATTAGTAATTTATCTAAGTGACATATCCTCAAAAACTTCCTGATATGCGGGCCACTGACAACGCCACTTGCTGCCTGTCTTATTGCACGAGCATGGTCTCTGCTACTTTATCTTACAAACATTCACACACACACACACTCACACACACACATGCACGCTAACGCGAGCGCACAAGAAATCTGGAAGGATACAGCAGCATAGTAGTAGAGTACTAGCCTATTTTCCGCTAGTAGCCTAAGCGTGGTGCAAGGTGGAACGTAATTCTTTCTTGCAATTTCATCTCAGAGTAGCTATTGTATCCCACGTTCTCATTTATTTGCTGGATGCATTCCAATCTCTGTCTTCCTTGTTACCCTCTATAGTTCCCTCTAGTAGCATCAAAGTTACTCCCTGGTATTTTAACAGATGTCCTATCATCCTGTCCCTTCTTCTTGTCAGTGTTTTCCAAGTGTTTCTTTCGTCCCGATTCTGCGGAGAACCACATCATTCCTTACCTTACAGTCTACCTAATATTCAGCATCCTTCCGTACCACCACGTCTCAAACGCTTTGACTCTCTCCTGCTCCGTTTTTCCCTCAGTCCATTGCTCACCACCATACCATGCTAGTAGCTTCGACCGTACATTCTTAAAAATTTCTTCCGTAAATTAAGGCTTATGTTTTACACTACCAGACGTCTTTTGGCCAGGAATGCCCTTTTTGCAAGTGCTAGTCTCATTTTCATATCCTCTTTGTTCCGTCCGTCATAGGTTTTTTTGCTGTGTAGGTATCAGAATTCCTTTACTTGGTCTACTTTGTGATCCTCAATTCTCGTTTCTGCTGATTCTCACTGCTGTCGTCTTTCTTCGGTTTACACTCAATCCAGATTATGTGCTCTTTAGACTCTTCATGCCATTAAACACATCCTGCAATAGTTTCCTCACTTTCACTGAGGGCAGCAATGTCATCAGCGAATCATGTCGTTGATATCCTTTCACCCTAAATTTTAATTCCACTCTTGAACCTTTCTTTTGTTTCCGTCATTGCTTCTTCTATGTACAGACTGAACAATAGCAGCGAAATACTACATCCCTGTCTTTGATTCGAGATCTTCGTTTTTGGTCTCCTAGTATTGTTGTTCCCTCTCGGTTCTTGTACATACCGTACATCACTCGTCTTCTCCTATAGCTCATCCCTTTTTTTCTCAGTATTTGGAGCATCTTGCCCCATTTAACGTGTCGAACGCTTTTTCCAGATCGACAAATCCAATTAACGTGACTTTATTTTTCTTCAATTTTGCTTCCAATATCAATCGCAACGTCAGAATTGCCTCTCTGGTGCCTTTATCTTTCCTAAAGCCAAACTAATCGCCATATAATAGATTCTCAATTTTATTTCTCTTTCATCTGTACGTCATTCTTGTCAGCAACTTGGAAGGATCAGCTGTTAAGCAGATTGTGCGACAATTCTCGCACTTGTCGGCTCTTGTTACCTTCGGAATTGTAATGTTTTTTTCTGAAATACTTCGTCTTTAAACTTATCCAACCGTGTTTCCCTGAAGGGATATCTGCTTGGATTTCTTTTGACAGACATTCAGGATCTGCCCAAGACGGTCACATTTACTAAACCAGCCTGTGACAAGTGTAGCAAAATTATTTGAATTTTTTCTATCTCATCCAGTATTTGAAGCCTGTCTGTATCTGAAAGTCTCAAAGCACAGGCGACTAGATCATACCAAAATCTCATCTGCAGATAATGAAGGGACATTATCGGAGTATTCTTTCAACATAGGGTTCATCCTTTCCCAAAAACAATACGATTTTAAGTTTACGAAGAGTTGAGATACTGGCAAGTCGAGAAACCTGAACCAACTGAATTATACGAGTAGTTTTTGTTATGAATTGAAGACACACTTTCTACTGTTAAAACCGGCATTTTACAATAAGCAGCAGGACGTAGCTGCAGGAGAACCTTTCAGTTTCAGGTGCTACGCACAGCGACCAGCTATTCATGGACACTGCAGACAGTACCTAAAAGTTGACTGGTTGTTTTGCAGCAACTACCATTCGAACGTGTTCTGCAGTAGAAAAATGCCGGTTTTAATTATGGAAAGTGCGTCATTATACTTAATAATAGATGATGTTGCGTGAATATTTCTGGCGGATTACTGTGCTTTCCGCGGGAAAGTGCTCTGTTGACAGGTATCCATGCACGACTCACAATCCGTCCTCAGAGCTTCACTCCCGTCTGTACCATTACTCCTATCTCACTATCTTGTTTTTTATACCTTGCGGGACTATCACACTTGGAAGAAAGTACACTGCGCCGAAATGGCTTATTTAGTCACAGCCTAGGACAGCGATAGTCAAAGGGTGCTTCATGGACCCCTGGGGCTTTGCTACGCCTTTTTGAGGGCTCCGCCAACATAATAGCAAAGTAAAGAACAAAGCACATCAAGTCTTGTCATACAATGAGAAAAACAACGCTTATAAATATTGGTTTTATAAAAGTTAATTTTTTTCTTTTAGTGTTACAGTCGAAAATGAGACGACAAGCAATATAGTAGATTTACAACAATTCCAAGATCAAAAATTACAGACAAAAGAATTTATCTTGTACGAGTCGATACGCGGTGACTCAGTACTCGTCACTACCCACGCACGCAGCAGCCATGTTGACGCTTTCTCCGTCTCCCTCTTCCTCACTCTATCCCTCTCTCTCTCTGCACAATGTCTCATCTACACACGTCGCGAACATTCCAGTACGCTCTCTCCATCACTCTCTCATCCACAAACACCTCGAACCGCCTCGAAGAATTTGTCGCTAAGCTGCCTCTATACAGAGTGTTCGAAAATTAATGTTACCAACTTCTAGGGTTTATAGAGGGGACTGAGTACACAGAATTTTCAATAGGAACCCTTGTCCTGAAAACGTGTTTCCCAGGTAGGTGCGCAACAGGATAGTCATGGCAAAGAGCGTAGCAGAAGGGGGGGGGGGCGGGAACTTACTTCAGGTCGGCTATCCTACGTCTCTGATCTGGTTCCAACCTCACTCACGTGTCTGCGGGTGTTAAAGCAACTTGGTTGAGTACAGTTTGCAGAATACACCGAGATGATCCTTGTGGATGCCGAAGCTCATAGCAATGGAACAGTTGCTCGTCGCCTTTATCAAGATCACTCTCCACAACGTCCGACTCCAACGCATACCATTTTCGCCACAATTACGCAACGGCCTCGAGAAAGGGGCACCTCCACCGTCAGGCTTGATTGTGGTTCTCAAGGGGACGCCGCACAACCTAACTGGAAGACCCGTACTGCATCACCTAGAAGAGAACCCGACAATAAGTACACGAGCAATTTCTTTGGCTATTAATGAGTGGAATTGTAAAACAAGAGCTGTACTGTGTCTCACCTAACCAGTTACTTGTAAAAGAGGACGTGGTTTCAGATGGTTGGAGCACAGAAACGGTACGTTTTCGGGCCCGGGTTGCAATTAGAAATATTATTTACTCACTCCGTCGACAAGACCTAGACGTTTGTAACGGAGATTTCCGAACACCCTGTATAAACCCGATCCGCGCAGCACATAGTTCAGTGTTTGAATTTGTGATTGCAACGTGCAGGCTAATTCGGCAACGCGAATCCTTGCACCACTCTCGGACGACAGTATCTTCGATTCGTGTTTTTCATTGACTGTAACGGTGAAATTCAATGTCTTGTGGCATTCATATTCTGTGGCTGTCGTACGGTAAAATTAAACTGTTGATTTAAAAAAAAGAATGGAACGTTAGCTTGAAGATATTGCAATAACACCTTGCATCGAAAGTTTAAAGGTGTTTCGCTCGAAAGTTGCGTCGTCAAGATTTCGAGTCAAGACCATGAGATTCAAGAGGTGATGTTACGACTTCAAGTTCTATGGTTTCAGGGAGTAAGAAAACTAACGACTAAAAGGGGGAAAAAGAAAGTATGACGAATCTCACATAAATCTCAGACCCGCGGCTTCTAAGAGCTCACCTCTGTTCATGTTATGTAAGGAGCTACTTCTAAATAGTTCCAAGGTACCTACCAAGACGCACAAAAGCTTAGGAACCGTACACCCCGCTTGCAAAGACAAGAACGAAAAGAAGGAACTATAATTAAGAAGTCCAAAAACCATGAAATATTGCGACCCAGACTGTGAATGAAAAAGCCAGGGAGGCAGCAAATTTGGCCAGCTGTCGCATTGTACAAATGGCCGCAGTGCACACTATTGCGGAGAATTCAATGAAACCAGGTTGGCAGGCATAAGACAATGTCTACTCGATGAAATATCAGAAAAGCAACTTTCTACAGCGTCGCTTTCGAACGAGACTGTACTGCGTCGAATCAACGATCGTGCAGGCTATATATAAACAAGAACTAGTTGATCGCCTTCAACACAACAAATTCTTACTGCAAATGGATGAGTCGAATGATGTTTCTGAACTGGATACTTGACCAGTTTTGGCACAGGGTTCGTCATGAATACCCACAGCTTGCCATCGGGCTCTTACTATTCTTCTCCCTTTTCCAATATCATATATGTCTGAAACAGGACTCTCAACAGATGCAGCTAAAAAGACAAAATGCCGCAATGGACATGTTGCTGCACCTGAGATCAGTCTTTAGCTCTCTTCTATCAAGCCTGTCATTATGCAGTTGATCAAAAACAAAAAATTAAAAATAACTTCAGATCTGCTATAAAATGGAAACACTATTATCAGTTTCCAGCTGACTCAGTGCCGTATTATTTCCTGTATTGTATTATTTTGTGTCATTTAGCATAGTGTTGTGGAAGTCATTACCGTGTAATGTACTAGTTTTCGTATTATTTCAATAAATGATTATAAATAAAGACTGAACATAAAACCTGGCCTTTCTTATTCCAGGGATGCATAAAATATTTTGTGTTTCAAAAGGGTTTCGTCGCCAAGGAAGTTTGAGATCCGCTGACCTAGGGACTTCCTTCCTGGAATGAAATTTCGGCCTGCAACGGAGTACGCAGTGATTTTCAACTTCCTGGCTGGTATGCAAGAGGATTTCTAATCAGTTTTTAAGGTAGAAAAGACGTATGGGTGAGTGTAAAGCTGTGATGTGTCGTCGTGAGCATTTCTTGACTAGCGCAGGTATTTGCCCACAGAAGGCAAAGGTCAGAGGTCAGAGGTCCCAGTCTCAGTCAGTAGTTTATATCTGGTGTGAAGTTTCAAATCAGCGCACACTCCACCGCAGAGTGAAAAATCGATCTGGAAATGATTCTGAGTGTTCGCTCTGTTCCAGATGGCTTAACATGCTTTCCATAAAGTTTTAGATTATTTATCTGCCATCGAAGCTTTTCAGTGAAATGGTTATCACTTTCTACAAGATTTTGGTGTCCTATTCACAGCATTAAGTTGCGCTTATTAAAATTTATTTTGATCTCTTTTCACAGTGAAGTATATCTCGTTTTAGTCTAACGTGTATTTACTTAGCGGCGGTACTTGCTCATATAATGCAGTTAACTCTGTCTGGCAGACAATGTTCACGCGGAGATAGACAATTTTTCATTCAAAACTGGGACTGTGGCACAGTTATTATACTCAACAGGAAATGAGGCAGACGAGACAATAGATATATCAGCCTCACCTCCAGAATGTATATGATGCTCATCAAAATTTCCATCAATCGCCTAGGAAATCACTCGATATTAATCACGGGAATAAAACTGGCTTTTAGAGATAGTTACAGTACAACGCACCATTTGTTACACTTGAGTGAGGTTTCAGATCGTAGTAATAAATTTCAATCACCACTTCCTCTTGAAATCACACGTTTTGAGAGACATTTTGCTTTTAACTGAATTTCAGCAAAAACTGCAGCAACAGCCTTCGTGAAAGAAGCTATTAGTAGAATCATTGCCGCCATCGTTGAGTACAATCCGGTGCTGACGATCTAAGTAAGTTAAGCTGATGTCTACGACATTCTGTTCACAGTTCTAGGTACACAAAGTTGTTAGACGCGTTACACAGTGATAATCGGAGACAGCGGTAGGTAAAATGACTAAAGACTTAAATATTATCTCTTGGACTATTATTAAGTTCCATAAACATCACGGCAAAAATATTACCATGTTCAGACGCTCGTGGCAGACGCAGATTATATCATTTTGCTCTCGCGGGAGAAAGAGTAACCGCTACAGCATGCGGGCGAATCGCAGTTGGCAATCTGTAGTTACGTCGGCGAAGTTCACGGCTGAAATAATGCGGAAACGAAGGGGGCGTTTTCGCAATGAATTAGTGGGACGAAATGTGCGAAACGTGCTCAGAACTTGTGCTAGCCGATCATGAACCACCGGAGATTTTTTATGGTTCGGTGTACTGAGAGCGAAATTAATGGTCCTCGACGGCTTAAGGCAAGGCCTACAATAGCCAGCGCCCTGAATCGCAATAACTTAGGACCGGTCGTTGCAGGCTCGCTTGAGCTCAGAGGATACTTCGCCGAAGCGTATAGCTACATTTTGGTGTAATACGTACCTACATTAGTTTGCTTACGATACTTGGGCTACATATTATACAAAAAGCAATTAGTCATTCATACATTTATCTTTTCAATGAAAGATCCAGTAATGCCACATTTTTGGAATCCACATAACTTTTTGACAGATTTTTTAGCATTTGTTTAAAGTATTTCGCCTTTCAGTGGTTTGATATTTTCCCGTCATCTCTACATAATTGCTACAACCATCTTCCTTTGTGATCTGTTCTCCACACATCAGTTTTCGGTAGCCACTATTATTTTTTTCATTTTACTGCTCGTTGCAGCAATAAAAAAACTCTTACTGGAAGTTGTATCGTGTGTCCCTCTCCAAAGTCGCTTTTTTTGGTAAACATCTTCGATAAACTTCCTTCCCCACCTGCTGACGGTAGTGAATTTCCATTTCGTACTTCATCTTTCCATTTAATTTACAACATTAGTCAAGAACAGCACATTCCAACTGGCCACCGTGTACGTAACACAAAACATGTAGCAGATAATACTGAAAACAGTGTTGAAATCCAATAATTCTTTGGGCTTTTCAAAAGTGAGATGTGATTCAGTCCAGAAGTCATCTGATGGCCGTGCACATCAGTAACGTGTAAAATTTAGCTACAATGTTGGGGGCTTTTATCAGTACAAAATAAGTGTATTTTAAATTAACTTCGTAAGGTATGTTTTAAAAGCACAGCACTGGGCCGTAGAACGACGATACCGTGACCAGTATGATATCTGCGACAGTGCCTACTGGTATTATCAAAATATTTTAAAGTTATGAGTATAGTTTTATTTTTCTAAAAAATGTCTGAGTCTTTTTTTTTTTCACCGCAATGTGAACTGAATTTCCTCATGTAGAGAAATGAGGAGGAGCGATCTGTTTCCCTTGGTAAAAAACTTATAGCCAAGATTGCATAAATATTTCTTTATTTTCGACAACTGGTTTCGACAGACTGCTGTCAGCATCTGGTTTTCAAAAACGTTGTTACAAAACATGTTCATTATGAGTTGGAAACTCATGTCAAGTTGTCATATTAGTAAATAAAATGTAGCACATTATATTTGCATAACGTGCTACATTTTATCCACTTGTACGACAACTTGGCAGGACGTTTCAACCCGCAATGAACACGTCCTGTCAGACATTTTTGGAGACCAGAAGATGACAGCAAAGTCTGTCGAAACCGATTGTCGAAAATAAAGAAGTGTTTATGCGATCTTGGCAATAAAAATATCTTTTACTCTAACTTCATAATGATTAGGATGTTTTAATAGTACAAAGGTCGCCGACAGGGAAACCAGCGAACAGTAGGAGCAACTACATGCAACAGCGCATGTAATGTCGTCAAGTTATTTTAAATTTATCATTACATCTTTATTATTTTAACTAAATATATAATACACTACTGTTCAAGAAAATTAGAACAGCTACAGAACTATCAAAATAACATTTGAAGTTGTAAAATCAGCAAATATAGCAGCACCTGTGGCCACTGGTAATACACGTAATTTCATAGGTACAATTTTAATTTTTATTAAAGTTAGTGTATTATAGATGTAACGACACAAGTACATTTGATTTGATTGCAGCAGTTCTAAAATTAAAACTCTAAAAACATTTTGTAGAGTTGATTTGAGAACATAAATATTAAATTTTGAGGTGCTAATTGCTGCAAAGTATCAGCCTCCGTAGATGAATGGTCAGTGCGGCTCTGAATGCTATGCGGAGACCGCGGGCTCGATTACCGGCGCTACCAGGCACTTTTACTTGGTGAGAGGACTGGTACTGAGTCCAGTAACAAGGGGAGCGGGCCTATTCGTTAACGCCTATTTTGTCCAAACTTATGATATACGCAGGGCTTGACCAGAGAGGAAAGTGACAGAAATGGGAGCTTCAAACAGCCAAGCTTTTAGAGAAAATACGAAGATTGTTCAATAAGTGATGGAACACGTTATTCTCGGCCAAGGTCTGCTGAAAAAGTGTGGGATTTGCTGTGGGACATAGTGGAATATTCCTGCTTCAGCCCCTATAGTTTCATTAAGTTCCGATAGGTGGCGGCGCCATACGCAGTCTTCAAAATGGCGTCTGTAACGGAGGTGTGTTCTAAGCAGAGAGGTGTCACTGAGTTTCTTTTGACGGAAAACCAGAGCCTCGCAGTTATTGTTAGGCACTTGCAAAATGTCTACCGAGGTCTGGCAGTGAACAAAAGCAAAGCGAGTTGGGCGAAACGGATGTCATTATCACAAGAAGATCGCACAGACCTGTTCGATCTCCTGCGTGCCGGCCGGCTGCACACAGCTACGACTTCTGCAATGTTGGAACGTGCGGACACTCTCATTCGAGATGATCAACGGATCACTGTCAAACACCTCGCAGCTCAAGTGGATGTCTCCGTTGGTAGCGCTGACACAATCGTCCACCAGTTGGGATATTCAGAAGTGCGTGCCCGCTGGTTTTCTCGTCGCCTAACAGAAGACGACAAAGAGCAACGAAGGACCATCTATATAGAACTGCTTCCGCGTTACGAGGCTAATTGTGACAATTTTTGCCTAACATCGTCACAGTTGATGTAAAATGGATTCTTCAGTTCGAACCTAGAAGGAAACGGTAATCCATGGGATGGCACCACACCACCCCTGCTCCAAAGAAAAATTTCAAAGCCGCGTCCTCGGCCAGCAAAGTCATCGGGACGGTCTTCTGGGGCCCTGAAGGGATTATTCTGTTTGATGATCTCCCTCATGATGTAACGATCAGCTCTGAAGTGCATCGTGTTACACTCAGGAAACTGAAGTGACAACCACAGCGTGTTCGTCGGCACAAGAATGCAATCGAACTTCTCCGTGAGAACGCAAGTCCTTACACAAATCTGCGCACCAGAGAGGAGCTCACAAAGCTTCATTGGACTTCCCTTCCTCATCCACACTACAGCCCGGATCTTGCACCTTCCGAACCCCATCTCTTTGCCCCAATGAGGGACGTTTTCCATGGGAAGCAGTACATGGATGATGGGGAGGTTATTGATGCAGCAAGACTTTGGCTCCAATATCGACAATTAGCGTGGTACCATGCAGGCATACAGTAAGAGACGTAAAACCGTTGCACTGAACGGAGATTACGTTGAAAAATAGGATATTGCAGCCAAAAGAATGAGGAATAATATGACGCATTGGAATTCTGAATAAAACGAATCTGCTTTGTCGCATTACTTACTGAGCTCCTCTCGTGCCATTTCTGGCGCGGGTGGGGCGAGGCATCTGACATTCACGTTGGCACAGTTTCCAGGCAGTGGATTGGAGCAGCGAAAAGAGTGCAAAGCGGTAATCTGAGGGTCGTGGGGTTGAGTTTCTATGTGGAAATTCTTTTCTTTTTCTTTCATTTTCCGTTTTTAAGGTACTTACAGCGCAAATAAACCAAAATAGCGTTCAATATGTTGTATTTATTAATAATTACATAAAAGGCATGAAAAGAAAAGGGGAGAGGAAAATTTGCCATAGGAAATACATTTCCACGAATGGATTACAAGGAGTACACTAGAACTTCGTAAATAAAATTACGTTATTTTACTATTTTGCAGTTGATGGTACACATGTGCTGGGGCGATATTCATCGGAAAAACAAAGAAAGCGGTAGTTTCCTCGGAGTCTTGAATTTGTTGTAAATGCCGCATTTTTACAATTACGAAGGTGTTTCAAGGTTTCTGTAGAAAAGGAAACATGGTTTACATTCGTAAGACATTGTCTCTCATAGCATTGTTCGGCAGCAAACTACTCGTAACGCATTATTTAGCAAAATATTGACGAGGATAGCTGGTGATGCACAATGGAATGTTATTTTTATGCACTCTCCTCGGGATGTGCCTTATTTTTCTCTCTCAACGATCTTAGTGCAGTTTTCAAGCTTACTGATAAAATTCTTCACCTAACGGTAAAAATGGACATCGGAGGATTGCGTTAGAGGAGTGAATTTGGAAGGAATCACTTTAGGACTGTGCGATGGCAATCCTTCTTCATCTCGAAAAAATCTCGTCCCATAATAGTGGATTTCATTCTCTTTCCCACGAGTCAGTTAACAGAAGAAATTTGTTATCTAGCACGTATGGCTTCATCACATGAGTGAATAAATTTTTGTACATGGCTGATGCAAGTATCAAATATTTTGAATAAACATTTGGAGAAGAAACATAACCCAACAAACACCAATACTGATTTGAAAGTTCTCAAATGCAGCAAGAGCCCCCCCTTCCACAAAAACTTATAATTGAAGAAAATTATCATACAAAACGCCATAGTGGAAGGCAAACAAGTGATAAATGAATACACAGCCCTCTGTAATGGAACTCTATTCTCTGCCCTCAAAGAACTATTAGACAAGACCAACCTATAGAGCCCTCCAGCTCCCCAACCCCCCCCCCACCCCCCCACACACACACATACAAATTCTGAAACCTACTGTCACACTCACTCTCTCTCTCCCTTTTCACACACACACACACACACACACACACACACACACACACAGAATTAATTAATTTCAGGCATACAAATAACAATTTTCAACTCGTATTTTTTGGCTTAAACTATTTATCTATTTTTAAGGTGTGAGGGGTTGCAGATGACAACTGTGGAACAAAACGGTCACTGTAGAAACGCAACACATCAGAAAAACCACGCAATGAGGTAAACAGGTATGAATACACAATTTATGCGTTTTTTCAAATATCTGTAATTAAGATTTAAAAACTAATAGTTACATGTATACAAACAGTAAAGAACATTCTTTATCTGTAACAGATGAAAAATAAAAGCCCACTGAAGATGCTGCAACTGCAGTGAAACATGTTTGCATTAAAAAACAAAACTGTGTTTTGCTAAAGGCGGACCCTATCCAAAACCATACGTACAATTAAGTATAGATAACCACATGCGTATACCAGCATCTTTGGCGCATCAGTGTAATATGCAGGTATGCCACAATCTATATATTGCAATACTATGCTCCGTTCATACAGAACACTGAAAACGGTATATGGATTTTAACAATTTGGTATTTCATATATTTATTATTGCGCCATATTATGTAGCCAGTGGTATGAAAATGAACGCATGCGCTCGAATCTAGTCACGATTGAAAACTATGTGGAACTGTGACAAAAAACTAAATAAACAGCAAATAAATTGAGTTGCTAATCCATTATGCCAACGTAGTGTTGGAACTGCCTAAATGGTCCCGGATCTTCTCCTGATTTGCGTTGTAACAAGTCTGACTTCCATACCGTGCAAAACACCAGATCTACAGGAACATTTTCTCTATTTTCACATTAATATCCGATACCAGTAGGCTATTGACCTTTATTATTTGCTTGTACCAGTCTGTTCCATATTTCCCTTGCTACAGCAGCCCATTTTGTAACCTTATTTTTGTTCCTCTTCCACTACTGAGTCGTTTTCAGAATAATATTCAGCAAGTTGTTATTATTCTTTGTACAACCTTTCATCACATTCGTCTTTGGTTTATTTATCCTTAATCCATATTCTATGCTATACATGCTGCGAATTTTTTTCAAAAAGTCATAAATCTTCTATGTGTTGTTACTTTTAAGTGTTTCTTATTTCAAATTAAAGTAATGCATTTCAGACTTCTCTTAATATTATGTCAACGATACTCCTGAGGATTGTATACGACCCGTAACATTTAGTTTGATGAACATCTGAAATGCTGTAAGTTGCCCTTGGCGGCTTTGCGTGAAGCTTACCCCAGAAATTATCTCACCATAAACTGTCCATGTACGTATACACGGCATGCTGCGGAAAGAGAGTGAAGATGACTCACATAAATCAAAATCAGCTAGGATAGTACATAAACCAGCCACTCTCAAGATTTTGGAATTCTCTAGTTTCGATTTACCAGTTCCGAATGTTTCACATTCATGTTTAGACGCCTTACAATTATCTAATGCTGTTTGCAGACAGAGCCTTACTTCTTAATTTTTTTGTTGGTTTCCTACCAGCATTTATACTCTACATAGTCCGTATGTCTCGTTCACGCCTAACGTAAAGCAAATTGAAAACATGCAGATATTTTCATTGGTCGCTTCGCATCTTAATTTTGCTTTCATTATATCGTATATCGAAGGATGATGGATCTAAAAAAAAAAAAAAAATGCGAAAAGAGAATAAAGCAAATTTCAACAATGAACTAGAGACTGGTCATGAAACATTTTTTCATGAGCTACACTTCGGTTGTAACGTTCTCTGCCAGTTTATGTCATCGGATAGGAAAGCAAAGCTCTACAGTGATCAACATGGTTGAGGAAACCCTCGTCCATTTTAAATATTTTCATATCGTCGGCGCAGCTTAACAGCCGTATTTCATCTTTATAGTGATAGGAAGTAGGACTGTCAATATTTTTAAAAATATCGGAAATCCGGTATAACGATATTTAAAAATATCTCATTATCGGCCAAGTAGGGTCGTCCTCGAATGGTGAAGGTGAAATACTAACAGGTCGAAAGGGATTTCTTGCTACACTTGACCAGGAGACGAATCTGTACTAAACCGGTTGTTAAACATTCTCTTGCACTGTTCTCGTGTGACTGAGAATATGTGACATACATGGGTTGGACAAAAACACGAAAACACCACGACAAAACCATTGTTTAACATAAATAAAGATTGTAGGCACGTGCTTAGTTTGCGCTGTTGTAAGACTAATAATGATACCTGTGCAATGTCCTCAATACGTTGCAAATGTCAGACGTGGTGAGAACAGTGTTCTATGTAGTTGTCAGATTATTATGTCGGAGCTAAGTGAAATCGAACGTGGGCAATTTGCTGGTGATCGCATGGTAGTTGCATTTATATGTACAGTGGGAAAACACAGACCGATAAGTCACAACGCTGACGAAAGCGTGTGTCGAGAGATTGTGACTGACGGTCATAGAACATAGAAGACGACATCTGCAGAAGACAGTGCAGAACTGAATGTCACACTCTTGAACCCTGTCAGCACCAAAATGACACGAAGGGAGTTCCGTAAGCCGGGATTTGCTGGACGAGATGCAATTCAAGGACCATTCATCAGTGATTCAGTGAGAGGAGTACTGCAGTGCGGAAGCCATAAAACTTGGACTGTGGAGCAATGGACGAAAGTCGTTTTATCGCGTGAATCTTATTTCATCGCTTTGTTTCCAACTTCTAGCCGAGTTTACGTCCCAAGGGTGAAACGTGTGGGGACTTGGGCAGCAAGGCCGCTGGACCTGATGGGATACCAGTTCGATTTTACACAGAATACGCGAAGGAACTTACACCCCCTTCTTGCAGCGGTGTTCCGTAGGTCTCTAGAAGTGCGTAGCGTTCCATAGGATTGGGAAAGGCCAGAGATTATCCCCGTTTTCAAGAAGAGACGTCGAACAGATGTGCAGAACTATAGACCTATATCTCTAGCATCGATCAGTTGTAGAATTTTGGAACACGTATTATGTTTGAGTATAATGACTTTTCTGGAGACTAGAAATGTACTCTGTAGGAATCACCATGGGTTTCGGAAGAGACGATCGTGTGACACCCAGCTCGCGCTATTCGTCCACGAGACTCAGAGGGCCATAGACACGGGTTCCAAGGTAGATGCCGTGTTTCTTGACTTCCGCAAGGCGTTCGATACAGTTCCCCATAGTCGTTTAATGAACAAAGTAAGAGCACATGGACTATCAGACCAGTTGTGTGATTGGATTTAAGAGTTCCTAGATAACAGAACGCAGCATGTCAGCCTCAATGACGAGAAGTCTTCCGAAGTAAGAGTGATTTCAGGTGTGCCGCAGGGGAGTGTGGTAGGACCGTTGCTGTTCACAATATACATAAATGACCTTGTGGATAAGATCGGAAGTTCACTGAGGCTCTTTGCGGATAATTCTGTGGTATATCGAGAGGTTGTAACAATGGAAAATTGTACTGAAATGCAGGAGGATATGCAGCGAATTGACGCATGGTGCAGGGAATGGCAATTGAATCTCAATGTAGACAAGTGTAATGTGCTGCGAATACATAGAAAGAAAGATCCTTTATCATTTAGCTACAATATAGCAGGTCAGCAACTGGAAGCAGTTAATTCCATAAATTATCTGGGAGTACGAATTAGGAGTGATTTAAAATGGAATGATCATATAAAGTTGATCGTCGGTAAAGTAGATGCCAGACTGGGATTCATTGGAAGAATCCTAAGGAAATGCAATGCGAAAACAAAGGAAGTAGGCTACAGTACACTTGTTCTCCCACTGCTTCAATGTTGCTCACCAGTGTGGGATCCGTACCAGATAGGGTTGATAGAAGAGATAGAGAAGATCCAACGGAAAGCAGAGCGCTTCGTTACAGGACCATTTAGTAATCGCGAAAGCGTTAGGGAGATGATAGGTAAACTCCAGTGCAAGACTCTGCAGGAGAGACGCTCAGTAGCTCGGTACGGGCTTTTGTTGAAGTTTCGAGAACATACCTTCACCGAGGAGTCAAGCAGTATATTGTTCCCTCCTACGTATATCTCGCGAAGAGATCATGAGGATAAAACCAGACAGATTAGAGCCCACACAGAGGCATACCGACAATCTTTCTTTCCACGAACAATACGAGACTGGAATAGAAGGGAGAACCGATAGAGGTACTCAAAGTAGCCTCCGCCACACACCCTCGGGTGGCTTGCGGAGTATGGATGTAGATGTAGATGTAGAATACCATGGGAGTCCATTAGCCCCACGGGCATCCTGTAAGGTTGCATTACCGCCAGGGATTATGTGACAACTTTGGCTGATCATTTTCATCCCATGGTACAATGTATTTTCCCAGTGGTGATGCTGTGTTCCAAGACGGCAAGACCTCTGTTGAAACGGCTTGCATCGTACACGACTGGTTTTGTGAGCACGACAATGAATAGTATCATGTTCTCTGGACATCATAGTCACCAGATCTCAATGTTATTGAGTCTCTGTGGTCTGAGTTGGAGAGAAAGATGCGTGATTGCCATCCACCCCAAAAATGATATGTGATGTTGCCACTATTTTGCAGGAAAAATGGTATAAGATTCCCATGGAAACCATACAGTAACTGTATTTGTCCATTACAAGACGATTGGAAGCTGTTTTGTATGCCAACGGTGGTAATATGCTGTGTATTTGTGGTCTCCAAGCCAGGCGAAGTGGCCGTGCGGTTAAAGGCGCTGCAGTCTGGAACCGCAAGACCGCTACGGTCGCAGGTTCGAATCCTGCCTCCGGCATGGATGTTTGTGATGTCCTTAGGTTAGTTAGGTTTAACTAGTTCTAAGTTCTAGGGGACTAATGACCTCAGCAGTTGAGTCCCATAGTGCTCAGAGCCATTTGAACCATTTTGTGGTCTCCAAATGTTTGTCTAACCCCTGTAGTGACCGCTCATCACGCTTTAGCGTCCGACAAATGGATTATTTGATCAGAAACACAAGACGTATTACGTGTGGAAGCAATGACGACGACCGAAAGAGAAATCGGAAAAAGTATCCTGTTACATATTACGAGCGGTTTCTGCAGAACACCTGCCGACAAATCGCACTTGAGACGTTTCCAGATGTCGCTGCAAGTACGCCGGTCACGCCAACGGGAGAAAGCTGTGTTTAGCTGCGACGGAGCGAACACGGCCGAGCTGCGCCGCTGCATGGCCAATTCGGAATTTGCGGTGCGCCGCATGCGCCGGGCATCGCTGTCGACTGCGTCGGCAGACGGAATACTGAGCCGGCAAGTGGAGGAGCGGCGGCCTTGCGTGCTGCGGTGCTCGCTGGCCTCTGCCGGCCAGCTGGCCAGTAATAGGGAGCGAGGGGCTCTCCTACCCATCAGGCACCGCGGCTGCTCCGAGGCCACCCTCATCGCTGCCTGACACGCGGCCGCATATTCGCCCCCTCCAGCCAGCTGTCACCGGAGATTCCACCTGCGCAATCGTCTTCTCGCAGGACTTCCTGGATGGCCTACCGCGCCTACTTTCGCGAGTGGGGCGTGGTAGTAACTTACGATGTGACACACGGTGTCGAAAGTAAAGTATAGATATTTTATTCATGAGTAGTACAGAAAGGAATAAGTATCGGCACCTTCGATACCTTGAAGTATCTAAGCACGTTTATCAAAAAACTGCATATTTTTAAATTAATTCTTTCTTCTACGTACACTACTGGTCATTAAAACTGCTACACCACGAAGATGACGTGCTACGGACACGGAATTTAACCGACGGGAAGAAGATGCTGTGATATGCAAATGATTAGCTTTTCAGAGCATTCACTCAAGGTTGGCGCCGGTAGCGACACCTACATCGTTCTGACATGAGGAAAGTTTCCAAACGATTTCACATACATAAACAGCAGTTGACTGGCGTTGCCTGGTGAAACGTTGTTGTGATGCCTCGTGTAAGGAGGAGAAATGCGTACCGTTACGTTTCCGACTTTGACAAAGGTCGGATTGTAGCATATCGCGATTGCGATTTACCGAATCGCGACATTGCTGCTCGCGCTGCTCGAGATCCAATGACTGTTAGCAGAATGTGGAATCAGTGGGTTCAGGAGGGTAATACGGAACGCCTTGCTGGATCCCAACGGCCTCGTATCACTAGCAGTCGAGATGACAGGCATCTTATCCGCATGGCTGTAACGGATCGTGCAGCCACGTCTCGATCCCTGAGTCAACAGATGGGAACGTTTGCAAGACAACAACCATCTGCACGAACAATTCGACGACGTTTGCAGCAGCATGGGCTATCAACTCGGAGACCATGGCTGCAGTTACGCTTGAGGCTGCATCACAGACAGGAGCGCCTGCGATGGTGTACTCATCGACGAATCTGGGTGCACGAATGGCAAAACATTATTTTTTCGGATGAATCCAGGTTCCGTTTACAGCACCGTGATGGTCGCATCCGTGTTTGGCGACATCGTGGTGGAAGCACATTGGAAGCGTGTATTCGTGGTATTCGTCACCGCCATACTGGCGTATCACTCGGCTTGATGGTATGGTGTGCCATTGGCTACACGTCTCGGTCACCTCTTGTTCGCACTGACGGCACTTTGAACAGCGGACTTTACATTTCAGATGTATTACGACCCGTGGCTCTACCCTTCATTCGATCCCCGCGAAACCCTACATTTCAGCAGGATAATGCACGACCACATGTTGCAGGTCCTGCACGGGCCTTTCTGGGAACAGAAAATGTTCGACTGCTGCCCTGGCCAGCACGTTCTCCAGATCTCTCACCAATTGAAAACGTCTGGTCAATGGTGACCGAGCAACGGGCTCGTCACAATACGCCAGTCACTACCCTTGATGAACTGTGGTATCGTGTTGAAGCTACATGGGCAGCTGTACCTGTAGAACCATCGAAGCTCTGTTTGACTCAATGCCCAGGCGTATCAAGGCCGTTATTACGGCCACAGCAGGTTGTTCTGGGTACTGATTTCTCAGGATCTATGCACCCAAATTGCGTGAAAATGTAATAACATGTCAGTTGTAGTATAATATATTTATCCAATGAATACCCGTTTATCATCTGCATTTCTTCTTGGTGTAGCAATTTTAATTGTCGGTAGTGTATGTCACATATAAAGGGTGATTCAAAAAAAAGTTTACAAACTGACATGGCCCATCGGGGATACAACAAGCATCAGTAATCGCGTAGAAACCGGGTGCGCGCAAACGCCAAGAGAAGGCGCCACGGTCACGAGAGGGCGTTACTATACAATCACGGGCGGGGCGCACGGAGACCGTCGTCATTCACGCCGTGGAAGTGTTGGGAGATAATGACTAGTTACACGTACCGCGAAATGGCTGGGATGCATTTGATTAATGGCGCGGCCATTGGACGAGAAGCCGTGCAATTGTGTGAAACCGGCTCTTTCCACGTGCACAAGGCGGATGCTGGTCGCCGCAACAAGCGCACGGGATTTGCGCGATGGTTTCTGCAGGAATCCGCTGCAGACCGGATTTTCACAGCGAGTGTCCTCTTCACCGACGAGGCTGCGTCCTCACTCGAAGGTGTGATGAACGTTCACAAGCTGCATGTGTGGGAGAATGTTAATCCATATGCTACACGTACTAATGCCTCGCAAAAGAAATTTATCCATAACATGAGGGTTACCATCGTTGGACGTATCTCGTATTCCTGCGACGGTTCTGCCGAACTTGCTACATAATGTTCTCATGCCTATTCGTCACCGTATTCGATTTCAGCACGATGGAGCCCCCTCGCATTTTAGCAGACAAGTGATGGCACATCTGCAGGCAACCTTTCTCGGTAAAAAAAAAAAAGAAAGTCAAATCACTCCAAGCACTATGGGACTTATTACCTGAGGTCATCAGTCCCCTAGGCTTAGAACTACTTAAACCTAACTAACCTAAGGACATCACACACATTCATGCCCGAGGCAGGATTCGAACCAGCGATTGTAGCAGCCGCGTGGTTCCGGACTGAAGCTCCTAGAACCGGTCGACCACAGCGGCCGGCTCCTTTCTCGGCAGTTTCATTGGTCACTGTGGGTTAATCAGATGGCAACCATGATCCCCCGATGTGCCCCACTCGAGTTTTTTCCTGTCCGTGTATCTGAAGGGCCTTGTGTATGGAACACCTGTTACCTCGCCGGGCTGCCGCGCGGGATTAGCCAAGCGGTCCAAGGCGCTGCAGTCATGGACTGTGCGGCTGGTCCCGGCGGAGGTTAGAGTCCTCCCTCGGGCACTGCTGTGCGTGTATGTCCTTAGGATAATTTAGGTTAAGTACTTAGGGACTGATGACCTTAGCAGTTAAGTCCCATAAGATTTCACACACATTTGAACATTTTTGAACCTTGCCGGGGGACCTAGTGGGCAGGATTGTTGGGGCAGCAAGACGTCTTAGAGATACACCAGATATCTTTGAGAGAGTGCGCCGGTCAAAGGAGCGTCAGGCGTGTCTTGATGCTTCTGGACAAAACTTTGAGCATCTCCTGTAGTGGGCGTCCATTTGTAGCAAGTGACTAAATAATTGCAACATTTAGTAGGCCCAGATGGCCTTTGCCAACCCCTCTTCCCCCTCCCCCCGTACCCCTGTCATAACTGGTCCCTGTTTCGTACCCCACGTGACACGTCAGTTTGTAGACATTTTTTTGAATCACCCTGTATTTACACTAACATTTTCTGCTCCTCCTCCTCTTCTTCTTGCTCTTTTTCTCCTATTGTTTTTTTCCTATTTCTTCTACAGGGTCAGCATGTTTATGTGAATGGTGGCAATGTTAGCGAAAATTTGTGGCCTGATGCCCTTCCAGACGGAACCCCCCCACCCCTCTGTGCACGTCTAGAGTAAATCTGTGTTCACGTGTGTGCAGAATTTCTAAATGTTTGCGTAATGTGTGTCTGAGGTGGGAAGCGAGTACCAGCCAGGCGGTATTTATCTAGTTGATTGCGGGTTACCGCGTAAATGCACATATCACTTGACCGGCTCACCAGCTCTGGTCGTTACTCTGCGAGGCGGATTCGATCAGGGACACGATTGCCTCGCGAAAACGACGTTTTAATGCGCTCGACAATCTGAGTTGGTCAACTATGCAAATATCAATCCACACTATCATTACCTTGTTAAGGAAATAATTTTAACTTGTTGTCGTGGTTGTTTGCATTCAGAAATGCTTCGTGACGTCTGAAGTATGCTCCAATGACTTCATATTTTTAAAACAGATTTTCCACTCCATTTCATTATCACCCGACATATCAAAATACTCTCAAGTTGTTCTTCTTGTAGTCACCATACCATCTGTTGATTCAGTTATTTTTGCACTTAAACTGCTTTAAAGAGCAATACTAAAAAAATGGTGTCGTTTTGGGAAAACAAGGCGATTCCGAGAGAACGAAATAGGAGCGAGACGTTGCCAAGATTGGCGAAGTGGCACAAATTTTATCGTATATTTTTCCCATCGCACACAACAGAACCCATTAAATTGTTGGCCTGTTGGGGCACCGAGCGAGGTGGCGTAGTGGTTCGTACACTGTACTCACATTCGGTAGGACGACGGTTCAAACTCTCGTCCCCCCATCCTGATTTAGATTTTCCGTGATTTCCCTCAATCAGTTCAGGAAAATGCCCGAATGGTTTCTTTCCCAGTCCGGTAGGACCGATGACCTCGCTGTTCAGGCCCCTTCGCCCCAAATCAACCTTCCAACTTATTGGGCTTTGTGCGTTGAGTTTGTGAAAGTGGTGGAACTCTGCCACGTGGCCAGGACTTCGGGTAAATGATAAAAATGTAATATAACGATGTTATATCTGCTATACAGTACTGGTATGAGTGAAAGTATCTCTTCAAAAAGGTCGTCTGAAAACGTGCTAGTACCGTGACGAGTGGACTTGGTTCACCGAAGTGTCGATACATTTTCCGCGTCCCTGCGTCTGATTTACAGAACAACATCGTTCAGCCGCATTAAGATTATCGAAAGTCTGCATAATTAAGAAAACATTACAATAAATATTCATGTTAAATTTACTTTCACGTAACCAAATAAATTACACACCATTTTCACATAAAATTTGATGAGACATTTGCAGAGAAACACAATGGGTTTTATACGCTGAACTAATCAAAAAGGTTCTTTTCAGCCATATTAGTATTTTGTTTGTATGCAACACCACTGTTTGTTCCGCCGAAGTTGTTTTCGCCTGGCCTTTCAGATAAACCATTATTAGTCCAGCTGTTTTTGTTGTTGTATGTTTCTTGTTTCCATAATGGGCGCCAACTTCACCATCTGATCCATCACTACCGTCATTGCCAGTGGTAGATAAACTGTTGGCAATAATTCGTCATCAGATAAAGTCATTTATAAGGCCTCTGCTATTCTTAATCCACATAACTAATTTAGAAGGCACTCTGAGCAGACTTCTTAGCTTTTTCGCAGACGATACTCTCGTTCGCCGATACCAGAGACCCCTGTGGCAGCTGGTACCTTAGCGGTGGAAGAAACTAACGCTCTGACAGTCTTGTAGCGGATGCAGAAATCGGTCCCATATTATGAGCGCCACACAGGCAGAAACAGTTTGGAACTCGGGATGGCATCACGACTCTAGTGCCTGGATGGTGGTGACATGTTAGTGAGTATCGCAGCGTACCAGTGACTAAGTACACAACAGTCTCATTACTACACTCTCAACACCCTCTACTGTTTGCTTTTCATATTCTAGTCATCGGACGCCTCCAGCAAATTTTCCACCAAGTGGCTCCTTCTCCAACAGCAGAGTTATTCCTGGATGCGCTAACACATATCCCATTAACCATCCAACACCTGTTTCTAAGATACCTAAAGATATTCAGCACTATCTGAGTTTTTGCCTTGAGGTCCTTTACGTGTCGTAACCACGACAATTGTCAATAAAAAGAAAAACAGTCCCAGAAACTTCACCGAGTTTTGAAAATGTAGACTGGCGTCCCTCACATGCAAGTCACGTAAATTGAAAATGCGACGAGGACGATTGAATCGACTGGATAGATGAGTAGGCCTACTGGATAACAAACATTGCACTGTAACGAGTACTAATGGAAATGAAAGAATATCTTCAAGTAAAGAGTTCTACATGGCTACCCAATTTTATAATATTAATTCAGGAAGTTTACTGAAGGAAGGATTTTCTTCTTAGAGGACAACCAGCTACGTATACTCAAACATTTTTCATTGAAATTAAACTGCAAGTTTAAGCAGCAGTCAAAGGAAAACGAGACAGCTGGAAAAAATTAAATGTACTTTGTTATTTCAAAAGCAATGGTATTTGGTTAATACATTTATCCCAGTGGGATACAAGACGGTCAGTGCCTTCGTGAAAAAACACCTTTGGTTGCCTACGGAACTGTGATTACGCCCAGACGTGTATCTCTTCGTTCGAAGCATATCGACGGCCAGGACTGTCTTACTTCAAGGCTCCAAAATTATGGAAACTGCATGGGTAGAGATCGGGACTATATGGAAGATGGTAAGAACATCCCAACGGAACTTTAGCAGCGTAGTCGTAACTGCACCATTCTCTTACAGGATAATGGCCGCCGACTATTACCGAGGTTGTTTCAACTATGCGCAGCAATTTAGTTAGGAGGCCTTTACACATCGTTAAAAGAGTAGAGGTTTGAGCTCCCATATGGCACCCAGTTATAATCTACCGTAAAATTCCAGATAAGTGCACATTTCACAGTGAAGTGAAAATTCATTCTGGAAAAATAGCAATGTTTTATAATACAATAAAAGCAACTCTTGGAAAATTATGGTTTAAAAACAGTAGGTAACTTCTGAAATGTGCTAGAATGATATTTAAGGAAAGGCAAACCTACGATTGTAGCATTTATAGAAAACTGTTGACAGTGTTGACTGGAATACTCTCTTTCAAATTCTGAAGGTGGCAATTTGTACAGAAACCATATGACAGTTAAAAGACTCGAGGGACACGAAAGGGAAGCAATGGTTGGTAAGAGAGTGAGACAGGGTTGTAGCCTCTCCCCGATGTTATTCAATCTGTACTCTGAACAAGCAGTAAAGGAAACCAAAGAAAAATTTGTAGTAGCAATTACAATCAAACGAGAAGAAATAAAAACCTTGACGTTTGCCAATGACATTGTAATTCTGTCAGAGACAGCAAAGGACTTAGAAGAACAGTTGAACAGAATGGACATAAGATGAAAATCAACAAAAGCATATCAGGTGACGCCGAGGGAATTAGATTAAGAAATGAGTCACATAAAGTAGTAGATGAGTTTTGCTATTTGGGCATCAAAATAACTGAGGGTGGTCGAAGTAGAGAGAATATAAAATGTAGACTGGCAATGACAAGGAAAGCGTTTCTGAAGAAGAAAAATTTGTGAACATCGCGTATAAATTTAAGTGTCAGGAAGTCGTTTCTGAAAGTATTTGTATGGAGTGTAGCCATGTATGGAAGTGAAACATGGACGATGAAAAGTTTAGACAAGAATAGAACAGAGGCTTTTGAAATTTGGCGCTACCAAAGAATACTGAAGATTAGATGGGTAGAACACGTAACTTATGAGGAGATACTGATTAGAATTAGGGGTTGAAGTATTTGCGGCATGACTTCACTAAAGTAGGAATCTGTTGGTAGGAAGCGTTCTGAGGCAGAAAGGTATCACCAAGTTAGTACTGGAGGGAAGCGTGGAGGGTGAAATTCGTAGAGGGAGACAAAGAGATGAATACACTAAGCAGATTCAGAAGAATGTAGACTGATCAGATACAGAAGGATGTAGATAGCAGTAGCTACTCGGGGTTGATGAGGCTTGCACAGGATACAATAGAGGGCTGCATCAAATCAGTCTTTGGAGTGAAGACCACAACAACAACAGAATGATATCTGGTGTAGTTGTCAATACCAACGTGTAATAACATTTTTCCTCCCACTTTTTCAGTACTGTTTCTGAAACCGTGTGTTGGCGTAAGAAGCACAGTTATTGTCAACCTATTTGTTCTGAGATTAATCAATTTCTCACACTCAAACTGCATGTAAAATAATAGTTTACTGTTCAAAGAGTGGTAGTGTATGACCAAGTTTAGAAACTTTATTAGATATTTTGGCCATCGCCTGTGAAAGAAAACATTACTAGAACCATGATTATTAACAGTTATTCCACAATTTCTCGCTCTACATTGCGATTTTTCAGAATGATCGCAAGCAGAAGCGGTTGGCACAATAAAACGTAAAAACACTTGTAACAAGTAGAGTTCATTCTAACACTATCTTGAAGGAACAGGGAGGAGATTTGAAAACCTTTAATAACGACGGTCTTCATTCTCAGGAGCGGACCCCAAAGAGAAAGGGGCGCGCACATTTTCGTCCGAAATTTAAATATTAATCCTATCTGCAAGTTTAATTTAACGACGGGCCTGTGAAGCTGTAATCCGCTCTGGTGCTCCCTCGCCTTCAAAGTTCTGTTTCTGCTTTAATTAGCGGATATTACGCGCCAGCTCCGCAGCTACTGGACATCAAAGGACAGGAACAGGAGTGTAGAGCAGAGGAGAGGCGAGGACAGCAAGGAGAGGGCCATCAAGCGCCCTCCCAGCTAAAAGCGTCGCAGCCCGGTGGAAGAGCAGGCGGCGCCGCCGCCCATCGGCGAGGGAACAGCTGCTGCCGCGTTGCACCGTTGTGTCAGAAGGGAGTAGTCTGAGGTCACGTAAGCGCCACCGCAAACTCAAGTGGTTACTTGGGTAACATTATTTGCTATACCGTCTACATTATTACATTATTTTGTCTTTTATGTGCTGATGACATCTGTTGCCACAATATATAGGGTGGTCCATTAATATTACATATTCATTGTTATTACATATTACATATTACATATTCATGTAGTACGTAAAGAAATATGAATGTTTTAGATGGACCACGTTTTTCGCTTTGTGATAGATGGTGCTGTAATAGTCACAAATGCATAAGTACGTGGTATCACGTAACATTCCGCCAGTACGGACGGTATTTGCTTCGTGATACATCACTCGTGTTAAAATGGACCTTTTACCAGTTGCGGAAAAGGTCGATATCGTGTTGATGTATGGCTATTGTGATGAAAATGCCCAGCGGGCGTGTGCTATGTATGCTGCTCGGTATCCTGGACGACATCATCCAAGTGTCCGAACCATTTGCCGCATAGTTACGTTATTTAAGGAATCAGGAAGTGCTCAGCCACATCTGAAACGTCGACCACGACCTGCAACAAATGATGATGCCCTAGTTTTAGCTGCTGTTGTGGCTAATCCGCACATCAGTAGCAAATAAATTGCGCGAAGATCGGGAATCTCAAAAATGTCGGTGTTGAGAATGCTATATCAACATCGATTGCAACCGTACCATATTTCTATGCACCAGGAATTGCATGGCGACGACTTTGAAAGTCGTGTATAGCTCTGCCACTGGGCACAAGAGAAGCTACGGGACGATGACAGATTTTTTGCACGCGTTCCATTTAGCGATGAAGCGTCAGTCACAAACAGAGGTAACGTAAATCGGCATAATATGCACTATTGGGCAACGAAAATCCACGACAAGTGGAACATCAGTGACCATGGCGGGTTAATGTATGGTGCGCCAGTATGGGAGGTAGGATAACTGGCCCCCATTTTATCGATGGCAATCTAAACGGGGAAATGCATCCTGATTTCCTACGTAATGTTCTACCGATGTTACTACAAGATGTTTCACTGCATGACAGAGTGGCGATATACTTCCAACATGATGGATGTCCGGCACATAGCTCTCGTGCAGTTGAAGCTTTATTGAATAGCATATTTCATGACAGGTGGATTGGTCGTCGAAGCATCATAGCATGGCCCGCACGTTCTCCGGATCTGACGTCCCCGGATTTCTTTCTGTGGGAAAATATGAAGGATATTTGCTATCGTGATTCACCGACAACGTCTGACAACTTGCGAAAGCGCATTGTCAATGCATGTGCGAACATTAAGGAAGGCGAAGTACTCGCTGTTGAGAGGAATGTCGTTACTCGTATTGCCAAATGAATTTAGGTTGACGGGCATCATTTTGACCATTTATTGCATTAATGTGGTATTTACAGGTAATCACGCTGTAACAGCATGCGTTCTCAGAAATGATAAGTTCACAAAGGTACACGTATCACATTGGAATAACCGAAATAAAATGTTCAAACTTACCTAAATCCCGTATTTTAATTTAAAAAAACCTACCTGTTAATAACTGTTCGTCTAAAATTGTGAGCCATATATTTGTGACTATTACAGCGCCATCTATCACAAAGCGATAAAAGTGGTCCAACTAAAACAATCATATTTCTTTAGGTACTACACGAATATGTAATATAAAATGGGGGTTCCTATTTAAAAAAAACGCAGTTGATATACGTTTGACCTATGGCAGCGCCATCTAGCGGGCCAACCATAGCGCAGTCTGGTTTCCCCCTTCGGGATAGAAAAGTTTCGTTCTTTGTAGTTTTTTCGTTTGACGGTTATTTCGTGAAATATTTGGCCCGGTCACGATCAATGGACCACCTGTACACTGACGGGAGAAAAGTCGCAGCTCCGAGATGGAACTGTGTGACACAAACAAAAGATGGTAGGCGTGTTTCTGCATCTGGAAGATAGTGTCTATTCAGAAATGGCTCTGAGCACTGTGGGACTTAACATCTGTGATCATCAGTCCCCTAGAACTTAGAACTACTTAAACCTAACTAACCTAAGGACATCACATACATCCATGCCCGAGGCAGGATTCGAACCTGCGACCGTAGCGGTCACGCGGTTCCAGACTGAAGCGTCTAGAACCGCACGGCCACACTGGACGGCGTCTACTCAGATTTATCGCCAGTCGCATAAGGATGACGGTAGTAACGCCACTACGAGGTTTGCTTTAAATAGACCCTGCAACGGTTGTGAGCACCTCAGGGTGTCCTTTTAGATAGGATGTGATAAGATGATGGTAGTCAAGAATGCCTTTAAGACGACAAAGGCTGTATTACCAACACCTCCACTGAGTGCTGAACGAGATCGAGTAGTCGGGCTACGAGGAGTCGAATGTTCCTTCCGAGGAATGTACACAGAGTGAGGTGGCGTAATAGTTAGCACACTGGACTCTCATTCGCGAGGACGATGGTTCAATCCTGATTTACGTTTACCATGATTTCACTGGATCGCTTCAGGCAGCTTCCGGGATAGCTCCTTTGAGAGGGCAAGGTCGAATTGCTTCCCCATCCTTCTCTAATCAGATGGGATCCACAACCTCTCTGTTTGGTAGCCTCTCCCAAATTAACTAACCAACCAATCAACCATGATACATCAGAACGTTTTGGCAGAACTGTAGCTACTGTACATGATTGTTGGCAGCGGTGGTCACAAGATTGTAAGGTCGCAAGGAGACGGGGCTCTAGGCGGCCACGGGGTGCTGCCGAGGCGGAAGACCATTGCATTCGGCGTATGGCTCTGGCGCATCGTACTGCATCTGCAGCAGCAGTTTGAGTAGTAGTTGGCAGCACAGTGACACAACAGACTGTTAGAAATCGTTTAATCCAAGGGCAGCTCTGAGCCAGACGCCCTGTAGCGTGGATTTCACTGACCCAAAACTACCACTGTTTGTGATTTCAGTGGTGTCAAGCGAGAGCTCAATGGAAGGCAGGGAAGGGTCCCGTTGCGTTTTTTCAAGGAAGCTGGTAATGTCTTGCTGCCAATGATGGCCGAGGTTTCGTTGGAGGGCAGTTGAGTACCTGCAACCAACCTGTCTGCATGCTAGACACACTGGACCCACACCTGGACTATGATCTGGGGTTGGATTTCGTATGACACCAGGAACATTCGTGTGGTCATCCCACGCACCCGGACTGCACAATCTGTGCATCAATCTGGTGATTGGATCTGTTGTGCTGCCATGCATGAACAGCATTCCAGGGGGTCTTCTCCAACAGGATACTGATCGCCCACACACCACTGTTGCAACCCAGAGCGTCGACATGTCCCTTAGCCTGCTCGATCACCAGATCTACCTCCAATCGAGCACATATGGGACACCATTGAGCATGCGTGCTAACATAAAAAAAAATGGTTCAAATGGCCCTGAGCACAGTGGGACTTAACTTCTGAGGTCATCAGTCCCCTAGAACGTAGAACTACTTAATCCTAACTAACCTGAGGACATCACACACATCCATGCCCGAGGCAGGATTCGAACCTGCGACCGTAGCAGCAGCAGCGCGGTTCCGGACTAGAGCATCTAGAACCACTCGGTCACATCGGCCGGCTGTTGAGCGCAACCTGGCGGGCTGCATTGTGGAGCGGCATAGCGGGTCACCATCGGTTATAACAACCGATCTCACCTCGTACGTATTGCGGGCACTTTTAACAGCAACCGGTACTTACTGGAGGTTGTGGAGCCTGAAGTACTCCCCCTGATTCAGACATCTCCAGAGGCCACATTTCCCCATCGAACATGTCTGGTATATGATTGGTCGGCACCTTGTGCGTCACGGTCCTCCAGTAACTGGTGTCACGGATTTGTAGGTTCGGATACAAACTACGTGGCCTCAGGAGCGTATTCAGAAAGTTACTGATTCAATGCCACGGCCTACAGTAGCTCTAATTGCAGCGCATGGTGGCCACACGACATATTCAATAGTAGGGCTCAAAGGACATGTACAGATTTGAAAAGGTAATCATTTGTTACTTGTCATGTACCTAACCTGTGGCAATTAAATAAATTGAATTCATACGTTTCCTTCTAAGTGTTGCAATTTCCACAAACGGTAGTGTACTTACTGACATACGAGAGCGAATGTCCATGTCTGTAACAATACCTCAGTTGTCAGTGATATCTTTGTTCCTGCATCTTAATTATGAATTGTTTTCTAGGTTATTTTCCTCATTTATCACATGTACATCATAATCTCTGTTATCCTCGCACACGCACATGCAACACTCCAACACTCGCAAAACACACACACACACACACACACACACACACACACACACACACATATCATGGACAAACGCTGCTTTGGGCCACACTCTCCATAGGTCTATGTAACAATTTTTCTGTATTTTTCAATGGCATTATATATTCTCTGTAGACAATAGTCATTTTTGTCTCCTGACAACCTTGCAAGCCGAAATCCAGTTAACTAAATCAGTTAATAAGGGGTAACATGCACATTTTTTTATTTTAATTTATAAATCATGTACAAGCAAAAGAGGCTTGTAAGGACGAGGACAAGAAATCTGACGAACGAGTATAAAATGATAACTTGATTTTTGATAAACGTCCCAAGTCTGGTAAGGCGGTAAGGGGGTTCGGCACCCGCGCAGATCAAAGCCTGTTGGCTCAAGACGATGTATTTGAGGATAAACGAGTTTAACGTGAACGTGGGGAGTCCGAAGTGTCCTCTGATCGAGTGCCGGAGACCATCATACAGGAGACCATTCAGAAAATCCACAATAAGTCAAAATGAATGAGCGCGAGGTACTTGATACTAGAGACTTCTCAAATGAATCAGGACATTCATTTTTCACGAAAAGGCGGATGTGGAACGCCATGTGTTTACTAGGTACTCCGCTTCATAACTTTTGACGAAAAAAGATAAAATATCACGCCTTTCAGTTTATATCCAGACCCGTAAAACTTCCTGAGTTTAGCCATGTTGTTCTACACGGCGAGTGCAAGATGGCTAACTTTCCTGTTGAACTTGCCTAGCTGGAACTACTTACTTCGGCATGTTTTGGTTAATACTGCTGTATTCATGTTGTCATTTTCGAAGCTTTGAGTTTTTCATCGATTTTCAGAGCAACAGGGGAATTTAAAGATTTCACTTCTGGCTATTTTGCTTATTAACTTGCGTAGAAAGTAATATTATCATCAGTTTTCAGAACATGAGGTAGTAATTCCATGCAGCCTGGTTAGTACATCAGAAATTTTTGTTATACGGTACATGGAAATAGGGGATAGCGGTTATGCTGAGTAAAAAGTTGTAATAATGTTTCGTACCTTAATTTTATTTAATATTACCTACTTCCAATGTTCTTTTAAATCGTGTAGGTTAATAGATCTGTTTCACTTTTGACTTTTAAGTAGGTAATATTTAGTATTAATGAGATGCAGCGTAGTGTGAAAGCATAGTCATAAAACTAGAGATTTTTTACGACGTAATGACTGGCCAGTAAAGGAAACGAGGTCTGGAATATTTTAGTGAGAAAGCAGGTTTTTACTAGAAACGACGCCTCTGAAATTAGCACAGCTAATCTTCGTTTTTGAAAAGGATATGCAAGAGAAAAGAACAGAAACCTTTCTCCAATAAAATAGCACGACCTGCAGTATCGATTCCCCTACTTCATGATATATGAGGACTTTCCAGCAGTTTCTTTTAGCTACAGTCAAGAAACAATATTTTACATAATAAGAGCTACTAAAGTTCCAACCATATTTTCTTAAGTTACTGTTCTGAATACATTGTACTTAAGCTGTCCTAAGATGTCTACATTATCGCTGATGTACAGACTCCGTCACCCATCTGGGGATCATAGTTGACTTCCTCCAGCAGTATTTCAATAAACTTCACTCTCGCGGCAATAAACCTATGTTCGTCGATCTGAGGACAAATACTGAATTTAAGGATATCACTATTGATGAGGAAACCACCGAAGGAATTTCAAAGCCGTAATGCGGCGCAAAAATTGGTAAAAAGAAGATA
Organism: Schistocerca americana; assembly: GCF_021461395.2. Classification (NCBI taxonomy): domain Eukaryota; kingdom Metazoa; phylum Arthropoda; class Insecta; order Orthoptera; family Acrididae; genus Schistocerca; species Schistocerca americana. The sequence goes on along the minus strand of NC_060120.1, from coordinate 134,740,103 downwards.
TTTATTGGCGTATGGATGGCCCTTAACGGAGTTAATGCTGCACTGTTCATTGTAAGACTAGGAAATGGTTAAGTAGCAAGCTGCTCAAATATCTCAATCTGGAGAGCATAGTTTGAGAAAGAAAGAACCACATGGATGTATGTGTATATGAAAATAGGTATGTATTCGAAATAAACTCTTTTACAAGTACGGAGTCCTCCCTGCCACTGGTGTTCCGGCGTGAGCTATGGCACGTTTACAGAGTACGTCCATTCAGGTCTCTGTCTCTGCGTGGGTCTTCACGTCCATTTGAAAGGCTAAATCCATGCTACAACGGGCATTTAAAGGACGTAGAGGGCGTTAACATTGCACTACGAGACGGTTCCCCTAAGCGGCGGATTGGGAAGGACAGAATGTAGCAGGGAAAAAGTCGCAAATGAGGACAGCAGTGTCCGAACAAGCGATTTCGGTCCTTTAGGCCATGGGAGTAACCTGAGTTCGTCACTGTTTAGTCTAAATCTCACACACACACACACAGACGGAAGCCCTGACGCTAGACACCCAATAGTGGTCGACAAGTATGGCATAGATTGGTAGGGTCCAGCTAGTACGTGTGGAATACAGTGAACCGTTGATCCGTGTTTCGTTTCCCCTAAACCCAAGTCCTCTTGTAACGGCCCGACATGTGGGTAACGTATATAAATGAACTCAGTTTTTATTCTCTGGACTCCCATTTAATTCTGCAGAGAATAAGAACTAGGTGTCACTTGGAGCAACCTGTGCCGAACTGGACTCGACAGTGGCTACGTGTAGCCCACTGCCACTACTGCCACCCTTTCGGATCCCACACAGTACACAGATGCGCCCCACGGTTCGCCGTCACCAACGGCCGCCTTCAAGTTTTTACAAAAACAATGAAATTAAAATATTTTTGATACTAACTGCTTCAGTGTTTCACAAAATATCTGACTTTAATATGCGAACAGCTCTCCACGCATTAAAACAATTTCTCGTAACATTTAATCACTCTGATGTTGGTATATCGAAAAAATGATTTTGAAAGGATTCAGTAGCTTCCGGAGTAGATGAAAATTGCTGAACATCTTTTTCATATTGACGTACGAGAACAAAAAGAAGTTATTACTGTGTAACTCAGGTAAATACTAGCAAAGAGAGAGTCACTCTTCACACCTCAACAAAAGTTCGGAATATCATTGAATTTTGGTTTTGAATTGAGGTTTGTACAATACCTTGCTAACAAAATGAACATAATTCCTTCCGAAAACGAGGATAATCTTCGCTAGTTACAAAAAATCGTTACAAAACAAAGCAGGCTTTCTCCTAAGTGCACGTCTTGAAAATAATAATAGTGAAAATCTATATCTCATGATGATGACTATGGATCTACAGTAGTGAGTATATCCTCCTCGGACACGGATGAGTTCGTACACTCTGTGAGCTATGCTCTGGATGAGACCATCAAGTTTAGCTTTTGGTATGAGGTGCGACTCCTCAAAGACAGCTTCAGTGAAGTCCTAAAGATTGTCAGGTGTATTCGGACGCTTTGTAGTGTCCACATTCAGCAGGTCCCAAGCATGCTCAATAGCATACATGTGTGGGCACTGTGCCGGTCAATCCATTCGGTTGATGTTGCATCTCTGAAGACTCCGAGACACTGCTAGAGTACGGTGCGGTCTTGCATTGTCTTCGAGTACATCGACTAGGGTGAAGCAGTCACCAACTTCAAGTCTGCAGCGCCTCACAATCGTCTGCATGACCTCTTGGAGGTATCTGGAATCAGCCAAACTGACGTAGATTGGAACTGAGGTATCCACCGTCCCTTCATTGTTGCGGCCCAGAACGTTACACTTCCACCTACAAATAGACTGACTTCCTGAACGTATCGGCGTTCCTGGTGTCGTCTAGCGCTTCTAAAAACTCTAACACGCCCTGTACCAGGTCGCAAAAGAATCCTGATCTCGTCAGCAAACGTGATATTACTTCATTCTTCAATGGTCCAGCGTTGATTTGAAGGAGCCCAGGTCTTTCGACTGCGTCGGTTCCGTTCGTTCAGTGCAAAACTTCTCACTGGTCTTCTGGAATGAAGACTACCCTGAAGCAATCTGTGCACTGTTTGGTTTAAGATACGGATCCCCGTTGCCTGGAAGGTGTCATTTCCAATATTTCTGGCAGCTGATGTTGGACGCCTGCGAGCTGACAGTTGGAGGAAACAATCCTGCATTGGTGTTGTCAAGCGAGGACGACTAATGCGAGGTCTGTTGTTCACACAGATCGTCTCTCTGTACTTGGTCCGCATCTTAGACACACCACTTTGAGCGACATGTAATTGATCGGCAACATCTTGCTGCGTACGATTTGCTGAAAGTAAAACCACTATCCCGATTCTGTCAAAGTGTTGTATGCCTCGACGTGGCATGTTACTGCTGTGCTGAACACAAACTGAGCGAAGCTATTGATGATACTGGAATGCTCGCGGTGTACCGCTGCGGTAGCGGTATGTTTACATGACAGGGAAACGGCCACAAAGCATGTCAGTAGTAAACATCGCCTAGTACACCGGCTGTAACTGGATAATGCGTGAAGTGCCTAGGTCAATGAGACCTCTGGTATCGTAAACTGCAATTTATGATAGTACTTCAAACTTTTGTTGAGCAGCGTATATTTTTTCTGGTTTCATGGATTATGTGCAAGCATATTGTTTTAATAACCCATGTTATTCAATATTCACAAATTCCTCGGTGACGTGAACTTGACCATGACGAAATTGTGCTACTTTCTGAACGTGATTCATTACCAATATTTGAACGAAGTAATTAGAGCTACTGTTGTTCAGTTAAATCTTATGAAACTCATGAAAACGAATCCAACGACAACCTCCATGTGAAACTTCCTTTATTTCACAACACTATTCACTTCAACGGTCACTGTAAACGAACTGATCCGCAAATTTCTGAGCTGCGAATGGTTTAACGATAACAAATGCGAAATTTTAAAACAATTGTAATGACATTTTCCAGTTGTGCCATCTGACTGTAGTTTGTAAAAGCCTGAAAGGCAATTCTGCTCACGTGGTTGCTTAAGGCTCACCTCTGCGAAGGTTCCGTCGCTTCTTAGAGTGGGGGTTGCTCTGAGTCACTCCATCTAGTGTCGGTCCGTTGCGTCCGACAGTTAGTCGACATGTTGATGTAGCCTGAGATCGCATTGGATACAAGCATAAACCCGTCTCGGTGGTTAAACTAATGGCACAGAAACAGCACAAGTACGGAATGTGTAACGAAAACCGAACATACTTGCGACAGGGACTTATCCGCGATGGTATATTAATGCAAAACAAGCTGTCTGCTGATCTCTGTTTCATTTCAGAATGACCAGTTTCGCGCAATGTTACCGAATACCAGATCTTTTAAACAAAAGAAATGAATTATGATTGGGTTTTAATCCCATGTTTACATTATCAAAGTTAAGAAATTTTTCTGTTTCATTTTACTACAAAAGTTCCATAACCTGTCATATACCGTAGTTGCAGAGTAACCAGTCTTAACGGTCCTACCAAATCACTGCTCTGTACTATATCCAAACTAACATGCTGTCACTTTCTATTAAAATGTTGAAAGAAATGTAATTGGTATAAGACGCGTGTGGTCTGAAAGAGCGCCCTCTAGACGTACTAAAGGCTTGAAAATACAATACCGAATTAATTTCTACGTAAAACATTCCAAAGCATTAGACACAAATGTGTAGAAGGCACTCTTTAAGTAGAAGGCACTCTTTAACACTATAGTCGTTTTACAGCAATCACATTCCTCTTAAAATTTTAATATAAAGGAACAGCATACAGGTATGGCTTTAGTATACAATAGTACACAGTTTATTCCGTTAAGACTGGTTACTCTGTAACTACGAGGTACAGTGTGTTGTACAACTTCTGTGTTCTAAACATGCAGACAAATTTTTAGTTTTGCACTTCAAACGCAGGATTAGATCCCAACTGATATTCATTCATTTCGTTCAGTGTTTCTGAATATGGGTGACATTGCCCGAAACCAGACATTTTGAAACAAAAACGGCGACCGACAGACAGAAAATAAGTTCATTTGAATATCTAATGGCTAAAAGCTGGGCGTCAGTTCATAGGAATGATTTCGTATCCAGTGAAAAAACTAGCACCTCAAGTGCTCCAATCCTATCGAGTCATAGCGCAACAGACAGTCAGCTTCAAATGACCCGTAGTTCAAAAACATGCGTACCTACAGGAAGAAACATTTATGCTGCCTCCTCACAATGCACATAAAAGTGAAGAAAGACGTGATGGTCTCTTTAAGACAGTCAATTGTCCCACATATTCACATCACACATACACTTCGCAAATGTGTAGGTAGGCCGTTTAGGGTATGGCGGCTCTTGTGCCGCACATGTTAAAAAATCGATAATTTTTCTTGGACCATCCTAAATTTAGCTCCATTCTGTGTAAAAATGTGCTGTGTGAAATTTGAGCTGAGTGGGATAAAGGGAAGTGGTGAAGAGGTGCCCCTAGGTCTTCAAAACTGGAAAATCATTAAGAAAGAATCCATCAGATTTGAAAAATATCACTTCTACATGTCAAATTCTTTCATTCCCTGCTGCAGGTGGGCTGTTTACTTAAGTCTCCGATTTCGTGTCACAAGTCTGACTGGTAGCGTAACGTTACGGATTAGTGACTCAAAACTATGTAGTGAGGGTGCAGCGTGTCGAGTGATTCCTCCTGACGACCCAACCCGAATCTCTTCAGTTTATTTATTTATTTTTTTCATTTTTTTTATTTACATGTCAAGTTCCGTAGGACCAAATTGAGGAGCAAATCTCCAAGGTCATGGAACGTGTCAGTACATGAACTTACAACATAAAAGTAATAACAGATAAAAATAAATGTTCATGAACCTGAAAGAAAATCAGTCCATAAGTTTAAGCAAACGCTATCAGCAATACAATGAGAATCAGCTTAAGCTTTCAAGGAACTCCTCGACAGAATAGAAGGAGTGACCCATGAGGAAGCTCTTCAGTTTCGATTTGAAAGCGCGTGGATTACTGCTAAGATTTTTGAATTCGAGTGGCAGCTTATTGGAAATGGATGCGGCAGTATACTGCACACCTTTTTGCACAAGAGTTAAGGAGGTCCGATCCAAATGGAGGTTTGATTGCTGCCGAGTATTAACCGAGTGAAAGCTGCTTATTGTTGGAAATAAACTAATATTGGTAACAAGAAACGACAGTAAGGAATATACATATTGAGAGGCCAATGTCAAAATACCCAGACTCGTGAACAGAGGTCGACAAGAGGTTCGTGAACTCACACCACTTATTGGCCGAACCGCCCGTTTCTGAGCCAAAAATATCCTTCTAGAATGGGAAGAGTTACCCCAAAACATAATACCATATGACATAAGTGAATGAAAATAAGCTAAGTAGACTAATTTACGTGTCGAAGTATCACTCACTTTCTATACCGTTCGAATAGTGAAAATGGCAGTATTAAGTCTTTGAACAAGATCCTGAACGTGGGCTTTCAGCGGCAGCTTATTATCTATCTGAACACCTAGGAATTTGAACTGTTCAGTTTCATTAATCATACGTCCGTTCTGTGAGATTAAAACGTCAGGTTTTGTTGAATTGTGTGTTAGAAACTGTAAAACCTGAGTCTTACTGTGATTTAACGTTAGTTTATTTTCTACAAGCCATGAACTGAGGTCATGTACTGCACTACTTGAAACCGAGTCAATGTTGCACACAACATCCTTTACTACCAAGCTAGTGTCATCAGCAAACAGAAATATTTTAGAGTTACCCATAATACTAGAGTCGTCTTTGACATTCGGGGCAAGGTAGCAGTCCTTGATGGTAGCATATCCATTTTGTGGGAAAGAATTCGCATAAATGCGTAATGGCACCTGTCGAACAAACATTAATGATACTTTTCTTACAATTCAATGATTTCCATCATGCAAGGTTCATGTTCGACAAAGTTGGACGTACACTCAAGGTGGAAATAGGTAATGGGCCCAGGAACATAGTCTAATATGATCGTTTTTGTGGACCGGGCGTTACGGTGTGTTAAGGCACAATGTGGCATGGGCATACTGTCTCCAAACCTTTGAACGTTGTACACTGACCATTCAGCGTTATTGTGGCATTGAATCTCTTCCCAGTATATGTCTTTTCAGGGCTGTATACGACCCTGACTTCATATTTGTGGTTACAATGCGCGACCACATCGAACAGCACAGGTGGTGGAGCTCTTGTAACGAAAGGATATTTGGCCAATGGACAGGCCTGTCCGTTCCCACGACGTTAATCCCATGTAACTCGTGTGACATGAATTGGAGAGGTGTATTGCAGCAGGTCCACACGCCGTACCACAAGTAGTTCTTACCATTTTGCGACCAGCATGGAAGTACGTTGCAGAGCATGCACTGCTGTCGATGGTGATAGCATACCCTTTTAAGAACCATTTCCCAACTTTTATAATGCCCAAGGAACTATCGTTAATTACAGTGACTGCAGTTTAATCATTGTCTTAGAATAAAAGTGTCATTTCTGTTCCTCTCATTGCATTTGCCTTTCAGTTACTTTCTGTACTGTTCTGTATTGTGATTTAGCAATTATTTTATGTGTAGTCCACATTTCATCGAGCTATGTTACTTGCCAGTGACACATAATCTGATATTTACTTTAGTCCTTACGTTTGGCACACCTATGTACTTCTAGCACCATGTTATCCATCGCCCCAGACACAAAATACGAAGTTATATATATAAGTGAATGAAAAAACAGTCATCATGTTAACTGACCCACCATTCATAAACAAAATTGCCGTAGGAAACCAAGAAATCAAAATTGTAGATAAATTTAAATATCTGGGAGAAATCATAACATATCACTTCAATGAAAAGCCAACATCGCATAACAGAATAAACAAATTGACTAGAGCACAATGTGTCCCCAAGAACACCTACAACAAAAACAGTCTGTCAGTAGCAACAAATTTAAAACACTACAAAATAGTCATTCAACCAGAAATAACAGACACAAGTGAAGCCACCTTCAAAACAATTCTAACACTGCGCAAATAGACAAAATACTCCAGAGAGAAAAATTATCAGAACGTGCATCAACAAATCGTACCAGAAAGATGGACACTGGAGAGTAGCTACAAATGAAACAGTCTACAAGGAAATAGAACCGGTAATGAGTACGATCAGGAAGAAACGCATTTCATTTTTCGGACATTTAATCAGAACACCAGAGAACAGGATCATCAGGAGAATAATAGAAAAATTTTGGAATCGTAAGTGCAACATTAAGTGGATTACAGAAATCAAGGAAGATATGCATGAGCTACAGATTACATTGGAAGACCTACGAAATAAAACTGACAAAATCAGGAAACTCACAGACAAAAAAACCAGACTGCAAACAAGAATCGACAAACAGATAATAGTAATGGTGATTTCCGATGAATAAAGAAGGATGAGATCCGAGAGGATGAAGAAGTACTGGGCATACAGGAAACTGAAAAATTATTTGTATAAAGTTTGCTAGAGTGGTCAAATGAAGGCCATAAAATGTAGACAATAATAAGGGCGTATTTGTTATGAATGTATGTGACGTGCGGAGTGGTGTGAACGTTTTTTACTGTACACATTGTTAATGTACTGAACGTTGTAAATGTTACGATCCATGTGAGCCTACAATAACTTAGTCACAAAAACGGAAAGCAGTTATAATATTTGCTTCAAAAACGTTATGCACTGTTTGACTTCAATGTAACTCAGAAACATTAACGGTTGAGTTGAAAATAAATAAGTTATTGGTTAATCAGAATGCTACACTAGGGTGACAGGTCTTGGGATAGCGATATGCACACATACAGATGGCAGCAGTACCGCGTAAACAAGGTATAAAAGGGCAATGCATTGGTGGAGCTGTATCACCCTCATCCCCACCCTCAAGTACCTTGGCGTCACGCCTGACGGTCCCCTCCCCTGGACCCTCCATCTCTGGCCTATCCAAGCCAAGGCACGCTCCCAACTCCGTCTCCTCAAGCTCCTTTCTGGCCGCACATGGGGTCTGGACCCCTCCACCATCCTACACACCTATAAATCCGTCATCCGCCCTATACTCTGCTACGCCCATCCCTCCAGGATCTCTGCCCCTCCTACCTTTTACAAATCCCTTCAAATCCTAGAACGCCATGTGCTCCGCCTCGCCTATTGTATCCGCCTCCCCTCCCCAACATGGATCCTGTCTGACCCTATTCCATTCCCACCCCTCCTCCTTTGCCTCGAATGGATACGGATACTCTACACATGTAAACTTGATCCCCCTCACCCACTTCTCTCTCTCATCCTCTCCCACCCCTGTCCGCTGCCGCACCTGTATTCCCATGTCCCACCTGCTGTCCATCTCTCCACTCTCCATACCCTCGCCCAAGGCGGCTTCCGCCAACTCCCCCTCCCTGATGATGCCCTCATCCCCTCCATCTACCCCTCCTACCAACTTTGATCCTCCCCTTCCACCCCCTGTGTCAATTACCAAGGGCACCATCTCTCCCTTATCTCCCTCCTCCCTTCCTCCCTCCCTCTTCTCCACTGGGCTTCCCCTACCCCCTATCTTCTTTCCTCCCCCTCCCATCTCCTCTGCCACTGGCATCTACACCCTCCCCTCTCCCTCCTCCCGACCTTTTCCCCTTTGGCAGATCTCCAAACTCGTACATGTACAGTGAACATTCGCGCGCCGGAGATCATCGCCATCGGTTTTTTGTGTGTGCCATCGTGTTAGTGCTTGTGTTTCACCGCCCATGCTCCATCGTTCACGTGCATCATTTCAGATATCTGTGTCCGTGTACCAGTGCTGAATGCTTTCTATTTTACTACGCCTGTGAATGGCTCCATGTTTTTTACCTAGTGTGTCTACTGGTTTTTGTCCATCATTTGTTTTGTTTTTCTGTGTCTTTCTATGTTCCGCTAGTACTATCTATGGCCGAAGAGCTGCGTAGTATTGCCGCTGCTGGCATATCTTGTATAAGGTGTTAAAATGACAATAAAGAAAGAAAGTGGAGCTGTCTTTTGTACTCAAGTGAGTCATATGAAAAGGTTTCCAACATGATTATGGCCGCACTGCGGGAATTAACAGACGTTTAACGCGGAATAATAGTTGGAGACAGACGTATGGGACATTCCATTTCGGAAATAGGGAATCCGATACTCCGAAATCCACAGTGTCAAGAGTGTGCCAATTATACCGAATTTCAGAATTACCTCTCACCACGGTTAACTCAGTGGCTAGCAGTCTCACTTAACGACCGAGAGCAGTGGAGTTTGCGCAGAGTCGCGAATACTAACAAACAAGCAACAATGAGTGAAATAACCGCAGAAATCAATGCGGGATCTACTACGAATGTATCTGTTACGACAGTGTGCGAAATTTGGCGTTAATTGGTCATAGCAGCAAACGACCGACGCGGGTGCCTTTGCGATCAGCACGAAATTGCCTGCAGCGCCTCTACTGGGCTCGTGACCATGTCACTAGGACGCTATACGTCTGGAAAGCCATTGCATGCACCGGGAACACTTCTGCAATTATGGACGGCTATAGATGCAGCATGGCTCAATATTTATGCAGGGGACATCCAACGTGTTGTTGAGTCCATGCCACGTGGAGGGGCTTCACTACGCCGTGCAAAATCTGATCCGACACGATATTAGGAGATGTCCCACGACTTGTCACCTCAGTATATTTGAGGGAGAAAATAAATTTTTCGTTTATGTGAAGCGTATGGGTAGAGGGACACCCTGTTCCCATTTCTTATTGAACCACAATTGCACGCAAGTCAAATTAAATTTGGAAAACAAGAGTCAGCTTAATCTATACCGACACCTCCATACCCACACTGCCGCACCCCGAAACAAAATTTTAACGTGCAGAAAATAATCAACGCACCGCAGTTCTGCGAACATTGAAAGAGTTTAGTCATTGCCAGTACGAAGATTCTACCTGGAGGCACACACCCACTTGTTTTCTCGGGAACTAGTAGGACGGCCGGCGGCTTCCCATCTAATTGGAAAGTCAATGGGTGATTCGGTGCGAAAGCTGAGCTAGCCGGCGCTCGTTTATTTGCGTAGTGGCGAGTGATGGACGCACGGCGCCATTTTATTAAACTTGCATCTTCTGACAATGAATAATGGCGGCATATTTTCCGGAATAAATAGCCTGTCGCGCTGTGCGCGTTCCGAAAGCGCCGCAATTATTTACGAATTTTGATTTCCTCCGAGAACATTGCTTCTGATATTCGCAGTTTTCGCTGTCGTGTCTGGAGCCGCGCCAAACTAAGCGTGAAATGATATGCGCTGCCAGTGAACACCCGAGGGGGAATTTTGCATGTAATATGCAAGAACTGCTTCGCCGAACTCGGCACGGAACGTCGCTGTAATTGCAAGAGGTAACAATAAAGGATGCGTAATATATATTCTTAGTCTTTGTGACATACACATGCCGTCATTGTTTATTTCACTAAACGATGGGCTCAAGAGCGTCTTCCTCTGGAATTGGCGCAGGGACAAAACTCTACAATAAGCGATCGAACGGGATGTGAAAGGAGACAGCGACATAGGCTTGAAGAGTAGAACAGGACTGCAGTTCGTGTGATCGTGATATTAGTAACAGTATGAAACGAAGCCAGAAATAATTTTAAATTAGTATAAATATTATGACATACCCTCATTATACCGGGCTAGGTCTTAGTCAAGTAGCTCATAGCAGCCTCCGCTCAGTATTGCTTATGAAAAGAAGGAGATAGCAACATAGTGGGAATAATGCTAGAGGTGTAGAAATTTTTTGTTTTGATCCATTTATTTGGCACTTTACCAACATTCGTTAATCAGCCTCCAACTGGATATAAAAACGTAGCAAATTAAACTTATATTCAAACGTTGACGTTACTTTATGGTTTTGACACCGAAATCAAAACATTAGTCGTACCGTGACACCAGTTTCTTTATCCCTTAAACAGAGAATCAGGCCACCTTGCACTACGGCCAGTTGTGAACAACATTCTTGAGCTCATCGTCTGTCGTGAAACGGTGAGTATCCAGTCAAGTCTTAATTTTGGGGAAGGGATGAAACTCATTTGGTGTAGATGTCCGAACTACAGGAAGGATATCCCCCCTCCCTTCCCTCAGTTCAAGTGACTGCCAACAGTGGACGCTGCAGACGCCGAAAAATCCAAGATGGCGGCTGCAGGAAGATACGCCTATGGGAAATTTAAAAATAAAATGCAAGATAGTGATGGTGGAATATTTTTAATACTGAAAAACGAAAAATCCGGATTACGGAAATAGCCCAGTTATGCTTGCTATCCGACTGATGTTATAATCGAAAATGGCGCCATGTTCACAAGCATCTGAGTGGTTTCAGTTTTTTGTAAGTTGGTGCACATTCAAAATTATCCAAACGATCTTAATTTTGCATAAAATCCAAAAGTAGTTGAACGACCTGAATTTTGGGTAGTTTCCTGATGTAATGGATTATTTATCAAAAATATGTAAAGGTAATGATAATACTGGTGTAACTTGACATTAGTGATGTAACGTAAAAGTTAGGCAGGACTTGTCAATAAACTTAGTTCAATCTCTGCAATTCACTTCATGTAAGGCACTATGGAGACCCTAAATAAAATATTTCCACGTTCCAATTACTGTACTATTTATCAAAAATATATAAGTGTACACCGCCCTCCCCCCAAAACACACACCTTTTACGTCAGCTGTTACTTGTTGCTTGAAACATGGCTGTGGACTCGCAAATTAAATTTTGCATGATGGTCTGTTGACATATTGTGGCAGCCATTACCCCAGATACTATTTAAGGTAGAAAGATGGTCAGTTGACATCGTGACATCCATTACGCCAGATACTACTGTGAGACAATAATGGGTAGTTGATATTTGTGGATACCATTATTCCAGATACTACTGGGACAATAACGGTAAATTTACTAATGGACAACGATGGTCACTTGACAGTGTGACTACCATTATCCTATAAACTACTGTGGGTTAATTATTGTCAGTGGACATAGTATCCGCCCCTGGCCCTGGTAGCTGAGTGGTCAGAGCGACGGAATGTCATACCTAACGGTCCAGGTTCTATTCCCGGCTGGGTTGGAGTTTTCTCCGCTCAGGGGCTGGGTGCTGTGTTGTCCTTGTCATCATCATTTCATCCCCATCGACTCGCAAGTCGCCGAAGTGGCGCCGACGGGAAAGACTTGCAGCAGGCGAACGGTCTACTCGCCGGAAGGCCCTAGCCACACCGAATTTCGATTTCCAGTGGACATAGTGATTACCGTATATATTTGTAGACTTAGAGAAAGCTTTTGACAGCGTTGACTGGAATACTCTCTTTCAAATTCTGAAGGTTGCAGGAGTAAAACATAGGAAGTGAAAGACTAATTACAACATGTACAAAAACCAGACGGTAATTATAAGAATCGAGAGCAGTGATTGATAAGGGAGTGAGATAGTGTTGTAGCCTATCCCCGATGTTATTCAGTGTGTACGCTGACCAAACAGTAAAGGAAACCGAAGAAAAGTTTGGAACAGAAATTAGAGTTCAGGGAAAAGAAAAAAAGACTTTGAAGTTTACTGAGACAGCAAAGGACCTAGAAGAGCAGTTGAACGGAACGGACAGTTTCTTGAGAGGGGTATATAAGATGAACATCAACAACAGCAAAACAATGATAATTGAATGTAGTTGAATTCAATCAAGTGATGCTACGGATGAGATCAGGAAACGAGATAACTAAAGTAGTTGATGAGTTTTGATATTCGGGCAGCAAAGTAGCCGATGATGGTCAAAGTAGAAAGGATATAAAATGTAGACCGGCAACGGCAGAAAAGCATTCCTGAGGAAGAGAAATTTGTTAACATCAAATACAGATTTCTATATTAGGAAGTCTTTTCTGATGGTTTTTATCTGGAGTGTAGCCATGTATGGAAGCGAAACATCGACGATAAACAGTCTAGATGAAAAGAGAATGGAAGCATTCGAAATGTGGTGCTACAGAAGACTGCTGAACAGTAGATGGATAGATTACGTAAATAATAAAGAAGTACTGCATAGGAGTGGGAAGGCAAGCAATTTGCTCCACAACTCGGCCCAAAGAAGGGATCGGTTGAAAGGGCACATTCTGAGACATCATGGGATCGCTAATTTAATAGTGGAGGGAAGTGTGGTGGGTAAAAATCGCCGAGAGCAAGAGATGAATGTAGCACGCAGATTCAGGTAGATGTATGTTGCAGTAATTATTCGGAGATGAAGAGGCTTGTACAGGATAGAGTAGCCCATGAGCTGCATCAAAGCAGTTTTCCGACTGTAGGCTACAACAGCAGCCTACGTTTGTGTTGCCTATCGGTGCTTGCCTGCTCAGCATAGTACACTCCTGGAAATTGAAATAAGAACACCGTGAATTCATTGTCCCAGGAAGGGGAAACTTTATTGACACATTCCTGGGGTCAGATACATCACATGATCACACTGACAGAACCACAGGCACATAGACACAGGCAACAGAGCATGCACAATGTCGGCACTAGTACAGTGTATATCCACCTTTCGCAGCAATGCAGGCTGCTATTCTCCCATGGAGACGATCGTAGAGATGCTGGATGTAGTCCTGTGGAACGGCTTGCCATGCCATTTCCACCTGGCGCCTCAGTTGGACCAGCGTTCGTGCTGGATGTGCAGACCGCGTGAGACGACGCTTCATCCAGTTCCAAACATGCTCAATGGGGGACAGATCCGAAGATCTTGCTGGCCAGGGTAGTTGACTTACACCTTCTAGAGCACGTTGGGTGGCACGGGATACATGCGGACGTGCATTGTCCTGTTGGAACAGCAAGTTCCCTTGCCAGTCTAGGAATGGTAGAACGATGGGTTCGATGAAGGTTTGGATGTACCGTGCACTATTCAGTGTCCCCTCGACGATCATCAGTGGTGTACGGCCAGTGTAGGAGATCGCTCCCCACACCATGATGCCGGGTGTTGGCCCTGTGTGCCTCGGTCGTATGCAGTCCTGATTGTGGCGCTCACCTGCACGGCGCCAAACACGCATACGACCATCATTGGCACCAAGGCAGAAGCGACTCTCATCGCTGAAGACGACACGTCTCCATTCGTCCCTCCATTCACGCCTGTCGCGATACCACTGGAGGCGGGCTGCACGATGTTGGGGCGTGAGCGGAAGACGGCCTAACGGTGTGCGGGACCGTAGCCCAGCTTCATGGAGACGGTTGCGAATGGTCCTCGCCGATACCCCAGGAGCAACAGCGTCCCTAATTTGCTGGGAAGTGGCGGTGCGGTCCCCTACGGCACTGCGTAGGATCCTACGGTCTTGGCGTGCATCCGTGCGTCGCTGCGGTCCGGTCCCAGGTCGACGGGCTTGTGCACCTTCCGCCGACCACTGGCGACAACATCGATGTACTGTGGAGACCTCACGCCCCACGTGTTGAGCAATTCGGCGGTACGTCCACCCGGCCTCCCGCATGCCCACTATACGCCCTCGCTCAAAGTCCGTCAACTGCACATACGGTTCACGTCCACGCTGTCGCGGCATGCTACCAGTGTTAAAGACTGCGATGGAGCTCCGTATGCCACGGCAAACTGGCTGACACTGACGGCGGCGGTGCACAAATGCTGCGCAGCTAGCGCCATTCGACGGCCAACACCGCGGTTCCTGGTGTGTCCGCTGTGCCGTGCGTGTGATCATTGCTTGTACAGCCCTCTCGCAGTGTCCGGAGCAAGTATGGTGGGTGTGACACACCGGTGTCAATGTGTTCTTTTTTCCATTTCCAGGGGTGTATTTTACGCAATATTTGTTTTGTACAGTCACAGGCATGGTCAGGTACGTTTGTGGACACAGCAGCGCTTAGGCCTAAAATGAAATATCACCTGCCTGCATAGCACGTTTTCTTCTTTCTTTAAAAAAAAGCCTCATGTGTGTCGTATTGTTACAGAGCAATTTAGATGCATAGGAAACATTGACTCAATATATATAAGAGTGAACAGTCATCGCTTTTAATCGAAATTCGAGACATGTAAATGACATTGTGACACATGACGTTGTGTGTGTGTGTGTGTGTGTGTGTGTGTGTGTGTGTGTGTGTTGTTGAGTGGGTGAGAGGGTGGATGACGGGGATTTGGGTGGTTGGGTGCGTGGGTGTATGCAAGCGAAAATAAATCATACAGATAATTTGTATGTGGAAATATTTAATTTGTGGACTCCACTGTGCATCACCCCGAGTGTAGTAAGGACACAGAACTAAGCTCATTGACAAGTGCTTTTTATCGTGTAAAGCAGATAACTAGTGTCAATTTACACTAGTATTATCAATATCTTTATATATTTTTGATAAATAATCGCACACTTTTGAACAAGCACAAAACTGTGGACATTCGGTTTCGTTTGAACTTCGAGTGAATTTACACAAAATTCAGATGTTTTTACACTTCTGAAGATTACACAAAGTTCTCATCGTTCAAATACTTTCGAAGATGGCGCTCAGTATTCACCCACGTTACTCTCATAAAATACATTGTCAAACTTTCTATGGATCCAGCAGATTTCTAACAGTGATATCGCTGTTTCACAGCGTCTACTTGATTTTTTTCAGATTATTGAGAGAATGAGTGTGCACCACTGTTTGAACTGTTCCTGAGTTTCAGAACTCATGTATTGCACCCAAATCCCCACCACATTTACGATTCTTCTCGACCGTACAGTTTCGGTACCTTGTTTAGCTTCATCAGTCTCATCTGAATCTCTCCCTCGACTACTTTTATGTGGCACGTGCCAGTTTCCAGTCGTAAATTTTCCTCACCACTCCCTCACAACACCATCACTCGTAACCGCGTCCCCACACACATGACACAATCGGCGACGAATCTTGGTGGCAGTGACTGCTGCTTGCAGGAAGTGGACGATAGAACGCACCTCGCGAATGGTGGGAGACACAATGAGGAACGAAACAGAGAGCGAACTGGAGAAACGTGACTTAACCACATAATCGTCATGAAGCTACAACCATTTGTTTACTTTTATAGCCAATCGAGGGTTTATTTACAAATAGCCCTTGTAAATGTTTGCTTGCACATCTCAAGTTATTCCCGAATTTGCCCGCGCCTGTCCAGAAATTTGTTGAAGTGGAATTAGTTCAAAATCGATTGGACGTTTCACATGGCGGTTTCTGTCATTACTAAGTGCAAAACCAGATTTATCACTACGACCCAAACTATATGGAAACATACAACGTATTCTGGTCCAGTTTTGAAAGTAGACATTTCTGCAAGGCCTACGGAGAGTTAATCAATATATTCAACTTGTCACACAAAAAATGGTTTGATTGAACATCTCTTATTTCATCCTGTGGGATACGATTTACCTGATAAAGACTTTTCAACATTACTGCAGTAAGAAGAAACGCTAGTTCTGATCAGCTAGACGTGGTGCCTACGAGGCGAGGCATTTGCTTGACAAACGGAACCTCATGAGCTGTCGATGTTGGGTGAGAGGATTCACTTAAACAGAACGAAATTGGTGCAGTATGTCGGACAGCGCAACAAGAGGTATACCGAAACATAGGTAGAGTAAAAGACAGAGGCTAATCAGTCACTTTGTGATACGGCAAATTAATTTGGAGATGTCCACGTTTTTACTTAACGAGGGTACACATTTCTGAGGGATCGGGATATATTCGAGGGATTATTGGGCAATGTCGATCACCAGATAGGATTGCTACCTGTTTGCACAGTTTACAGAATAAATGGTAAAAGGAAACTAAATTACAGAAAGTTTCGAACAGTACAACTGGAAGCAGAACAACCACCGAAACTGTCCAATACCGTCGGTTGACATTGGTCCCATGGTATATGTTTCAGTAACAAAATGGGGAGGTGTACTGACTGCATCGATGTATCTACAACTGGAAATTGTGTATTGCTGCTGCAGAATAAACCTACAGTCTTGGTGTCTGAGGCATAAATGGTGTATGTGACAAATCTTAAAACAAAGTTGATGGTGTTAGGACAGCAACCAGCCACAAGTTTACTTTCAGTTCCTTTATTCAAAGGGTACCGTTACCGATTTCGTTGTGATTCATCCTCAGACGGTTTAAACGCTTTCTTTATGAGATGTGGCGTGTTTTTTACAGATTAATTGTCCTAAAATATAAATAATACATAATTATAAACACGCCACACACAGATGGTAGCGTTACAGATTTTCGTTGCATGTGACTCATGTGAAACGTCGGTTTGGAGTGTTTGTTTTCATAACACTCGTCCAACAGATGTGAATACATTCCCATTGCATTCTTATTGTCGCACACGTAAATTGTTCTCACTGAACACTTTAAATTCGTCACAGAACATTTCTAGCACGCACCACATGTTTTGATATATACAAAGAGCTTACAAACATATGAGTTTCAAAGATGCTATGATATATCGTAACATTTGACAATGATGTCCTATGTTTGGAAAGGATCATATATTCATTTACGCAACTGTAATGCCTTTTACACTAGTACAGAGACAGTAAATTTTTGAGTTGATATTGTTAAATTAATTATAAAGTTTTTTAAAATATTTACATATATAGTACTGTATAGGTAAAATAGTATATTATTTAATGAGAATTATAGTAACATAAATTTGCTACTTGATCTGCAGATAGGCGTACTAATATATGTATATATCAAAAAAAACTTTATAATTAATTTAACAATATCAATTCAAAAAATCATTGTGTATTATTTATATTTTAGGACAATTAATCTGTAAAAACACGCCACATCTCATAAAGAAAGCGTGTAAACCGTCTTAGGATGAATCACAACGATTCGAAACCGGAGACAGTACCCTTTGAATAAAGGAACTGAAAATAAACTTGTGGCTGGTTGCTGTCCTAACACCATCAACATTTGTCTTCAAACAACAGCCACGGGCTCCATCTTGTCATCATACGACAAAATTGCATTAATGCAAAGTATTCGTAAGATAATTTGGGGATCGTTGAAAGCGAAATATCCTAATATTTTAATAAAACTTTCCGTTATTGAAGTGGTGGTCGGACGGAGTGACAAAGCTGAATTGGTACTTTGATGGCTTGTAGATATGCAGACGAGAAGGTGGGTACATTTTTTCTGTGGTATCCCTACGCCAAAACCACTGGCTACTGTTTCCTTATTTTTCTTCCCCTCCGTGGCTGACTGCCATGTGCAGAACCCACGTTCAATTCCCGGTATTGCCAGGGATGTTTGCTTGGTTCGACGACTGGAAAGTAATGCACTCCCTTCGTGAGGCCAACTGAGGAGTTACTTGACCGAGCAGTGGCGGTAACAGACTCCGAAAACCGACACCGACCATGGCAGTGGTGGGCTGGCTTATCGCCACCCCACGCGGCATCCAGAGACGCCATTGCCAGAGGATGACACGGCAGTCGGTTGGTGCAGATTAGCCCGCCTGTGGTCAGAACGATGTTGTTTATTACTCTTTATTTTTATGAAGGACATCATCGGTCTGAATTTTAAATTTTTGATTTTAATAACTGCTTGCAGCCGGTCGTCGTTAACAACGCTCCACGAGATTTTGACTAGGCACATGCGAATCGTCCTCAGACGGGCCATCGAAGAGCGACGAAAACTTTTACCGCTCCGCTATTTATTAGTGCGCTGTGTGTATTCAGCGCGTGCGTTAACATCGTGGTGACAGACTGACCACAGTGCGCGGTGAGCAGAGAAAGTGGTAATCGTCTAAGATGAGGGTATCATTCTAAGATCATCGCATGTGCACGATTCATAAACAATTAACGAGTCGTTACCAGAACATCACCTTCCAAGTTTATTTCAGAACAGGAGCTTTTTAGTACTGGTAGAATGTGGCACAGAATTTCATCAATAACGCCACTGACATGCTGTCCATGTTGACCGCACATTATTTCGAGAGTAAAAAGTTTCACTCGTCTCAACATTGACACTGACGGCAACTACCAGACTGCTGAATTGTATGAACTGCACAGCAATCTCAAGCATTACAGTATGAAGCTTTTGCCGGATTTAATGTTACTCTGTATCCGAAGGTGAAAGTATAGGACGAATACTGCATTAAATCTGTGAGATTAACGCCAAATTTGATTGGGGACCACATAGCAGAGTAAATAAGAGGAGTCTGCTACGGCGTAAACAAATTATCGGGTGACGGACGAAACTAGAAGGAAATAAGAAGCAGCTTGGCACGGGCAAAGAAAGCATTCATCACTAAAAGAATTTCACTAGTATCGAACATAGTAGATAAAAATAAATAGAGCATTGTACGGAAGTAGATCATAGAATGTGGGAAATACGGAAAAGAATAGAGTGAAAGAGATTGAGATGTGTTAACTTAACATACTGAAAATGAAGTGGACTCGCTGGAAATGAGAGTCTCCGCAATATCAATGAGGAAATAAATATGTGGGAGCACTGAATGAAAGAAAAATGTTAATGCATGGTACTATAGGTATCACCGAGGTCGTAAATTGTACGGGAAGGCCAAAACATGTAATCCTACAACAAATTCATTGATGACGTCTGGTGTGCTATTCAGAGGTGAAGAGATTAGCAAAGGAGAGGAAATTATGAAGGGAAGCATCAAATCAATCAGAATATTTAATGCTCGAAAACAAAGAATTGTTTATAACCTTTCTTCCGACTTTTTAACTTCTTTTTTCAATAATACAACGTATTCAGGAAAACATAATATGCAAGTTCTGGCAATGTTCCTTCGCAACAGCAAATGCACTGCAAGAAACATATCACTGTAGAACCATATTGTATGTAGATCATGGTACAATTCATGTATATTTGGAATTCATTTTTCTTCATACCGTAAAAGAATACTTCGGCGGCTGAAAACAATCACAGTTTTAAACCATGGCATTGGTAAATGTAACATGTCACTGAAGGTACACAAGAGTTTTGAAATTAAAATGACAATAATGCCTGTTTGCCCTTAGAATAATGTGGCAAGCATCTCTAACACATAGATAGTTTCTTCCGTGTTTCTCGTGTGTTTCTGAAATTTGTCCAGGGTTTCTTTCTGTTTAAGAAAGAGAATGTAACATTCATCATTTCTTCTCAAAAACCGTAAATTCAGTTTGTATGGGTTTGTTGCGCTTTCATTGACAAAAGCTGCAGTGGAGGACGTGTCTTTAGCCACAGAGGTATTGAGGTATGCATTACGCTTACAACTGAAACTGGAGGTCGGACATTGTGGCAAGGCTGTCGGTAGAGATTGCCGGCCGGCATTTGGCGATGAGTCTAGCGTGCTACGCAAGTGCAACTCTGACCACAAGCTGACAAGGTGATTATCTAATGCTTTGTCTTGCCGACTGTTTTTTATGTGTCAACTTCATTCAACTAATTATTAATAAGCGAGAAGGTTATGTAAAGTAATTCGAACTCTTCTCTCTCAGAGGCAGCATTAGCAGATGGGCTGCGATTTATAGTAACGATAAGCGCACGTCGTAACCGTCCACGAACAATACGACACTGGAATAGAAGGGCGAGCCGATAGAGGTACTCAAGGTACCCTCCGCCACACACCGTCAGGTGGCTTGCGGAGTATGGATGTAGATGTAGATGTAGATGTAGTCAGTGTAGTGTGATGAGAGTCGTCTTGTACGAAACAGTTTCCAACCGCTGGGTTCAGAGGGTTTTTATTCCAGATCAGAGGCCTTGAACTGCAGTCTGCACATAGAATAGTTTATTAAATCACTTATTTTAGAAACAAATGTAAATACCATATGATATTCTTGCCTGGGATGACTTCTAGGCATTCATGACTTATTTATTAACATATTTGGCGCCCTCCTTTTACGAAACGCGACGTTAGTGCTATATGTGTAACTGGTTATTGGAGATGTTCGTGAGGAGTGCATGTGGAGTACCGTACTGTGTTTGTGCTGTTGATGATGTTGAAAGAGAACGTAGAATGAAATCCTGGACTTGCGCATAGCTTGTTCATCTTTAATATCACAAAGAAGGGCCACTGAGGTTAATGTCCCCACCTAACGGACGTATCATCATCAGAAAGTGTCACACCTTTCTCCTTGAGGCGCTGCAGATAGTTTCACGAAATTTAGCACCAAATCCTGTGATCAGGAATTTAACAACGTTATGTCTCTTCCTCTTTCCCACATATTGCAGACAATGAAATTTTTTATGATTCTGAAGATCCCAATTTATTATATCGAGCCAAGATCTGCCTCGTAGTTCTGAGTAAACAACCTCTTTCTTTTGGAGCAAATGAATGAGTATCCATCCAGTGTTCTGGCCCATCCTTTCGGTCGAGCGTAAGCAACAAACTTTAAGTTATTCTGGCTGTTTAGTGTGCACTTGTGACCGCCAGCTAACTGTTTGCTATTGGCGGTTCTTATTTGCAGGTGGGCATCATTTATCCTACTTCGTCCGTGCATCTAAATTATCTGCACTAGTAGTTACGTAGTTTTTTACTATTTCTATCTTTTAGAAGACCATCTCTCCCAATCTACGAGTTGCTATTTAAGAGTATGCCATTATGTAGTTGAGGGTGGGCTTCAATTACAACAATTAGAGCACTTTGATTGAATTAAAAGACCTCTAAAGTTCTAAATAACACAATAATAAATAACACAATGAGACTCCAACATTTTAATATCCTATATCTTTCTCATTTCAGATGGTGGACCTGTGAATCCTGAAGGGGCAGACAGAGCAACTCAACAAGTCTGTGGTGTGCAAATTTGACACGCCAAGTGACCGTAGTGGAGCTACAATCAATTGTTTTAGCAAAATGGAGGATATGAAGGAGCGTGCACAAGTGGTCTGGTGGTATGCAGAGACAAAATCGGCGACCCAAGTGCAAAGAAACTTTCGTCGAGTTTACAACAAAGCGCCCTCGTCGTTCAAGACTATAAAGAAGTGGTGTGATCAGTTTTTGGCTACTGGGAGCGTTGCGGAATGGCATGGTGGTGGTAAGCCTGGGATCAGCGAACATCATGTGGAACAAGTGCGGCGGTCATTCGAACAAAGTCCACAGAAGTCAGTGCGACAGGCAGCACGAGAACTTCGCATGAAACGTTCAACAGTGCACAAAGTGATCATCGGCGATTACGTTTGTACCCAGATAAAGTGCAGGTTGTGCAAAAAATCAAGCTTGATGATCGACCAAAGAAAAAAGAATTTGCATGTGTCATGTTAGATCGCATTGCCGCGGACGAGACTTTTTATCACGCGTGATGTTTACTGACGGGGCAACCTTTCGCGTGTCAGGGGCTGTCAATCGTCACAAGGTGCGCATCTGGGGGTCCGAAAATCCACATGCACCTAGGGACCACACGCGCGATAGTCCGAAAGTTAATGTGTGGTGTGGTTTGATGATAAATCGCATTGTTGGGCCGTTTTTCTTTCAGGAGCCGACTGTGGATGGAGCGATCTACCTGCACATGTTGGAACAATTTGCCATGCCACAGATAACAGACCTGCAGCCAAATGTGATGTTTCGACAGGACGGTGCATCACCCCATTGCAGCCCTGATGTCCGAAAATTTTTAAATGACACATTACCGCAACGATAGATTGGCCGTGGCGGTCCAATTCCTTGGCCGCCACGTTCGTCCGACATAACCCCCCTCGATTTTTTCTAGTGAGGTTATGTGAAAGACCGGGTATACACTACACCAGTAAAGGACCTGCAAGACTTGAAACAGCGCATAAGAATTGTCATCAACTCTGTCACAGAACAGATGCTCCGCAACACATGGCACGAAACCGATTATAGACTTGATTTCCTTCGCGCTACCCGTGGCGCCCATGTTCAAGTGTACTGAACCGTCCACCTGTGTATGAAAACTTGATGAGCTGCTGTATGATTTCCCTGTATTTGTTCGTCAATAAATTGTGTTTCCTCTCAGATTTTATGAGTTCAAATGTTGGAGTCTCATTGTGGACACTCTGTATATCATTTTATTTCACGATGACTTTTGACAGCTTAGAGCTCCGTCATCAGGTGCGACCAAGTAATTTATTAATTCGTTGATGCGTGGCGGGAGGGAGAGTCTATCATAACAGATCAAACGCCCGACTCATGGCAGCGTCGGTATAGTGAACGGGGCGCTTGCTTCCCAGTCTACAAGGAACTCATTTACAACCTCTCCTGGGCTGTAGGGCTGACGTGTTACCACTATCTTATGTAAGCAAGTAATCTATTGCAGTAGGTATACTTTAGAAACGACAATATTTCCCTCCTGGACTCTTATTAAATGTATTTATTCATCAGAATCGTGATTTGGCTCCATGTCACCATTCTCAAGAGATGGCTCCCTACGTAGAGCGTCAATGAGTATCGTTCCTTTCAAGAGGACACTGTCCTCCTGTCAGTCGTGTTTACATATTTCATGTGAATAATAAAACAGACGTCTTCTTTACTTGTATAAAAACGTGGAATAGTCAGCTATCCCTTGGGGATGGCATCGCGATCGTGATGAATAAATGCAGTAATAACAGATCAGGTGGAAAATAACCCAGTGTCCAACACAAAACCATTACGCCTCAATTACCGGTTAATCATATCTAATCGAATTAGTTGTCAAGCGACAACACTGTCTTGAAAGTTGGCTACACTGCATTTTACGGCAAAAGTTGAGTGCAGCTGCGTGTGTTTGTGCGCCAGTTGTCTGAAGCGCGTATTATAGAGTTATTACGGAAATAGAGCAGTTTCCAGTAGAACAGCGAACTAGTATTATAGAGTGTTAAATAAAGAGTGGCTCCATCAAAGTATGTAAAGAAATGTTTCAGGAGAAGAATCCTAATAGGAAACTCCCCAGGACCGGCGCTATTCATGATCTATACAAGAAATGGAGGGCTGTAGGATCCGTTCAGAACATGCCGACCATTAGGTGACCGGCAGTGAGGACCCCTGAAATTATAGGCAGAATTTCCATGGACATTACGGGAAATTCCCGAAATCGGTGAAGAGGTTATCGCGGCAGGCTGGTGTGTCTCGTATCTCGCACATCGTGTCATTGCATACTAGAAAATATGAAATTAAAAGCCTATCGGGTGAGTGTGGTGCAAGAGCTGAAATTTGAAGACCATGAAAAAAGAGATCACTATTGTAACTGGCAGTTAACATTAACAGTTAACGGTTACTTGGACCCCTTGCTTTCCTTCACGTCAGATGACGGCTGGTTTTATTTGTCAGGCTATGTAAACTCCCAAAATTGCAGATACTGGTCGAAGGACTATACACATATTCTGCACGAAAAACATGTCCACTCAGATAAGGTAGATGTCTTGTGTGCGTTGTCCGACATACGGATTATAATATAATACGGATTATAATATAATTATTGGCCCATACTTTTCAGTTACACCTTATGCAGTCCGTGATATGTTGAGACCTTTGATTGTTTCTATGCACAATTAACAGATGTAGAGAAGTGGCATTCAGTATTACAACAAGATGGAGCAACCTCTCACACATCCAACCAAAGTACGGACAAAATCACCAGTTTTCCCCGAAAACAGACTTGTCAGTAGAGGACTCTGGCCCCCAAGGTCCCTGGACTTAACATTGTGTGGATTTCATTTATGGGGCATACTAAAAAGCAAAGCGCATACTGACAATTTTGGCACAATATACGATCTTGAACGGAAAACTACGAGAGAAATGCCTGGATGCCCATGGCCACCACTTCATCTACATCTACATCTACATTTATACTCCGCAAGCCACCCAAAGGTGTGTGGCGGAGGGCATTTTACGTGCCACTGTCGTTACCTCCCTTTCCTGTTCCAGTCGCGTATGGTTCGCGGGAAGAACGACTGTCTGAAAGCCTCCGTGCGCGCTCTAATCTCTCTAATTTTACATTCGTGATCTCCTCGGGAGGTATAAGTAGGGGGAAGCAATATATTCGATACCTCATCCAGAAACGCACCCTCTCGAAACCTGGCGAGCAATCTACACCGCGATGCAGAGCGCCTCTCTTGCAGAGTCTGCCACTTGAGTTTATTAAACATCTCCGTAACGCTATCACGGTTACCAAATAACCCTGTGACGAAAAGCGCCGCTCTTCTTTGGATCTTCTCTATCTCCTCCGTCGACCCGACCTGGTACGGATCCCACACTGATGAGCAATACTCAAGTATAGGTCGAACGAGAGTTTTGTAAGCCACCTCCATTGTTGATGGACTACATTTTCTAAGCACTCTCCCAATGAATCTCAACCTGGTACCCGCCTTACCAACAATTAATTTTATATGATCATTCCACTTCAAATCGTTCCGCACGCGTACTACCAGATATTTTACAGAAGTAACTGCTACCAGTGTTTGTTCCGCTATCATATAATCATACAATAAAGGATCCTTCTTTCTATGTATTCGCAATACATTACATTTGTCTATGTTAAGGGACAGTTGCCACTCCCTGCACCAAGTGCCTATCCGCTGCAGATCTTCCTGCATTTCGCTACAATTTTCTAATGCTGCAACTTCTTTGTATACTACAGCATCATCCGCGAA
The DNA here is from genome assembly GCF_021461395.2 of Schistocerca americana. NCBI lineage: Eukaryota > Metazoa > Arthropoda > Insecta > Orthoptera > Acrididae > Schistocerca > Schistocerca americana. Next base: position 134,714,476 of record NC_060120.1, on the reverse strand, counting down.
AAGCCGCATGGAACTTCCGACACTATCTACAGCATCCCTTCTAATCAGGTAACTACACGTGGTTTTTCGACGTTAATATTATCTATTCCTTTTTTAGTTAGTTCATTGTTACTTGAATCTCAGTCGTGAGGAGCACCGTTTTATGTGGGGCACCCTGTATTTCGGGACTGTTGACTTAAGTAAACAGAAGGACGTAGTTGTGTATAGAAGATATTTTATTTATAATTGCGCCGTGGCACCTGCTGGGCGCCACAGTCCCCCTGCCGGTCAGTTCCTCCCGACACTGTGGCCTGCCAGAGGGTTCATCAGCAGCAATGATGGGCAGTAGGTCGAACTGAGGCCCTCCCAGCCGCCGTGCTACGGTCCTCCGTCAGCGGAAGACACCGCCAGCCAGGCGACGGACCGGGGTTCGGTCCCCGGACTTCTACGCTGCCGTCACTCGCCACGGTTGGCACAGGCTGCCAGCAGAGCTAGTCGGCCGCATCAGCTCCTGACGTAGCACGGCCGAGAATGTTTACCGCGCAAGGTCGCGCCGCGCCTGGGCTGGGCTGGGCGCAGCAGCTGCAGGCGTCTTCACGGCAACGTTTCGCTGCCGAGGTCCGTAGGTCGATGCCCACCTGGAGGTATGCACATTCCCCTTTTAATCTGTCCATGCTGCTTGTTAGCGCGGCAGGCAACCTGCCGCACGTTGTCAGCAGAACGGGCAGGCTGCTTTACCAGCATCAAAAGCCTGGCTATGCCCACCCCAGTCGGGATGAAATAGTCTTGCTTTCCTGCCCGTCTTTCCACTGTGGTACGCTGCGTAGCAGTTCTTCCCGTACGCTTTCATTATGGTGTTATGTGTAGGGTTCGAAATTTAATGAAATACCTGAGTATCGCAAGACAACAATCAATCATACATGGTGTTCCACAGTTCATGTTACATATTTCTAGAGGTTGTAGACGGGACTTAGTAGATCTAGTTTTATATTATGAACCCATATCAGAAAACGTCATCCAACGACGCTACATGGCGTCAAACCCATAGGTGTAGGCGATTTATACGCAGGGTGATTCTTTGATGATGTTACAAACTTTCAAGAACGATGGGGACAGATAAACGTATCACAAAGAGGTAAGGGTCCCTAATTCGCAAGTGAAAGAGTCGAAAGTTACAAGCGCAAACGTGCTGGGACTCTGACAGTGGAATTCATGTATCGGTACTGTTGTTGCTAAGAATTTAGGGTATTCAGATTTCAGAGGTGGTAGTATGCACCAAAACAAGAAAAAATATTTTGTAATCACGGCCCCAAAATGCATACCTGAGGCACTACGAGAATTTGTTCATCTTAGCTAGTGTGTAACACGTCACCTCTATTGAACAAGTGCTCATAGATCATAAAGTATTCATTTTAGAGCTCATGTTTACCAGATTTTATTCCTTGTTTTTGTCCATAGTACCACCTCTGAAAGTTGACTATTTTACAGTCTTAGCAGCAACAGCACTGGTAAATGTATTCCACTGTCAGAGGTATCAGAACGGTTTTCACTTATAACTTTCGCCTGGTTTGTTTTTGTACAGGGGCTCTTGCCTCAAATTGATAAGTCTACCCTTCTCCATCACCCTAGAAGGTTTGCAACATCATGATGGAGTCATTCTGTATAAACACACATTTACGGGCGTCAGCGCCTGTAACTTCGACGCTCTATAGCGACGTTGGATGACGTTTCCGGACATGGGTTCCTGTGTAACACTTGATCTCCTAAGTCCCATCTACACACTTTAGAAGTGTGTAAAATGAATTGTGAAACACTTTGTATATTCATTTTGGGCCACCGTTAGGCCAGAAATGGTCGATTTTATTTCTCCGCCGGCCGAGGTGGCCGAGCGGTTCTAGGCGCTACAGTCTTGAACCGCGCGACCGCTACGGTCGCAGGTTCGAATCCTGCCTCGGGCATGGATGTGTGTGATGTACTTAGGTTAGTTAGGTTTAAGTAATTCTAAGTTCTAGGGGACTGATGGCCTTAGAAGTTAAGTCCCATAGTGCTCAGAGCCATTTCAACCATTTATTTCTCCTTTTTATCCATTTCTGCGTATTTCGGGCTTAATTATTTATTTATTTCGGTATGACCGGTTTTCGCTGCACCTTCACCCTCCTTCGGCTAGCACTGACTGTCCTCAATTCGACCGTCATCAGTTCACCTCTGATACATATTTTTTTTTTGTCGGGGAAATAAGGTTTTGAAGATCTACTTTCCCTAACCTTACTGTTTCCCAGCAAAATACACTCCTGGAAATGGAAAAAAGAACACATTGACACCGGTGTGTCAGACCCACCATACTTGCTCCGGACACTGCGAGAGGGCTGTACAAGCAATGATCACACGCACGGCACAGCGGACACACCAGGAACCGCGGTGTTGGCCGTCGAATGGCGCTAGCTGCGCAGCATTTGTGCACCGCCGCCGTCAGTGTCAGCCAGTTTGCCGTGGCATGCGGAGCTCCATCGCAGTCTTTAACACTGGTAGCATGCCGCGACAGCGTGGACGTGAACCGTATGTGCAGTTGAAGGACTTTGAGCGAGGGCGTATAGTGGGCATGCGGGAGGCCGGGTGGACGTACCGCCGAATTGCTCAACACGTGGGGCGTGAGGTCTCCACAGTACATCGATGTTGTCGCCAGTGGTCGGCAGAAGGTGCACGTGCCCGTCGACCTGGGACCGGACCGCAGCGACGCACGGATGCACGCCAAGACCGTAGGATCTTACGCAGTGCCGTAGGGGACCGCACCGCCACTTCCCAGCAAATTAGGGACACTGTTGCTCCTGGGGTATCGGCGAGGACCATTCGCAACCGTCTCCATGAAGCTGGGCTACGGTCCCGCACACCGTTAGGCCGTCTTCCGCTCACGCCCCAACATCGTGCAGCCCGCCTCCAGTGGTGTCGCGACAGGCGTGAATGGAGGGACGAATGGAGACGTGTCGTCTTCAGCGATGAGAGTCGCTTCTGCCTTGGTGCCAATGATGGTCGTATGCGTGTTTGGCGCCGTGCAGGTGAGCGCCACAATCAGGACTGCATACGACCGAGGCACACAGGGCCAACACCCGGCATCATGGTGTGGGGAGCGATCTCCTACACTGGCCGTACACCACTGGTGATCGTCGAGGGGACACTGAATAGTGCACGGTACATCCAAACCGTCATCGAACCCATCGTTCTACCATTCCTAGACCGGCAAGGGAACTTGCTGATCCAACAGGACAATGCACGTCCGCATGTATCCCGTGCCACCCAACGTGCTCTAGAAGGTGTAAGTCAACTACCCTGGCCAGCAAGATCTCCGGATCTGTCCCCCATTGAGCATGTTTGGGACTGGATGAAGCGTCGTCTCACGCGGTCTGCACGTCCAGCACGAACGCTGGTCCAACTGAGGCGCCAGGTGGAAATGGCATGGCAAGCCGTTCCACAGGACTACATCCAGCATCTCTACGATCGTCTCCATGGGAGAATAGCAGCCTGCATTGCTGCGAAACGTGGATATACACTGTACTAGTGCCGACATTGTGCATGCTCTGTTGCCTGTGTCTATGTGCCTGTGGTTCTGTCAGTGTGATCATGTGATGTATCTGACCCCAGGAATGTGTCAATAAAGTTTCCCCTTCCTGGGACAATGAATTCACGGTGTTCTTATTTCAATTTCCAGGAGTGTATGATCCATGCTATACCAATCTTAATTACTTTTTCCAGGATTTGTATTGTGGGCTCGCTGAATTCATTCCAACGTCCCCAAATGCATTTTAGCAAACACGAAGTGCATTTTTCAAATTACGTTAATCTAAAAAGTACAGGTCTGAAAGAAGAAGCTTTTCTTTCATACTAAGCTTTATTCGCCCTACGTTGCATCCCACTACAAATTGATTTTTAATGACCACTGAACCATATTTTTTTCCTATTTCAATCAATGTTTTCCCTAAATTTAAAAAGCCTGTGTACAGCCAAATAGCCTACGTCCTTAGCACACATTTCCATACACTTGTCAGTACTAAGTGTTTACGCTCATTCAAAATATTATGGAATGAGGAAACTGCTGCTCAAATTTTCAAATACATCGTAACATGCTCGGGGTTCCCGAATAAATGTTTAGTAACTTTTTACAGAATTTGCGTTGCGAAAGATCTAACGGTTTATTTGAAGACGCCTTATAAACACACGACAAGTTTTACCCTGCTGAACTTGTACTATGTTTCGTGACTGGTATATATTCCTCAATTCTTCATTTTCCCTCCATCTGCTTTGAATTTGGTTTGTTCATTTTGATACTGCCACCGTTATGATAACTGAGCCTCAGTGAAACTAACTAGGTGGCCGGGCGGTTCTAGGCGCTACAGTCTGGAACCGCGCGACCGCTAAGGTCGCAGGTTCGAATCCAGCCTCGGGCATGGATGTGTGTGATGTCCTTAGGTTAGTTAGGTTTAACTAGTTCTAAGTTCTAGGGGACTGATGACCTAAGAAGTTAAGTCACATAGTGCTCAGAGCCATTTAAACCATTTTGAAACAAACTACGCAAACATATACCTGGGATCGTCGCGTTGAATTCATAGCGGAACCTGTTATCAGCTTCAGCAGACTAAACGACTGCCGTGAAGCTTGCCAGGCTTGCGAAATAGAGGTCTACGATGCTCACGAGAGAGACAGGCCGTGGCGCTTACGTCGCAGCATGTGAGATTGCAGGTCTTACGAGTACCAGCAGCCGTCTACTGCGGGGAGCAGGTAACTATTTCAAATTTAATAATTATGGACTGCATTTTTAAATGCATACAAGTTTTCGATAGCGAATGACAAAGTTAACACCTTTAGTGGGTGGGTGTTGCACGAAGCCGAGAGTTCACGAAGTGTGGCGGACTAGCCGATTAGTGTGACGTCACAAGTTCGTTTATGTCGATGGCCCCAAGAAGTCAGCATATCACTTTTATGCTCGCTCGTATAGCACTTAGCTCCACGTAATGTCATCAGGTGTCAATACAGCCGCTTTGGACTGAGGGGACAACAGCATTCCACTTCCTTGACTCTCGAATTGCCCGGCCGTCTACTAAACGTCCCCAAGCGCCACTCAGTCGTCCGCTGTAGGACTATGGAGCATTAACGCGAAGGAGCGCGTGAAAGCGAAACATGATTCGAAATAATATTTCCTGAGTGGGAAAGGCGGTGGTTGTGTCAATGTTTGGGAGAATTTTCGTTACCGACTGATAAGAACTTACATCTGAAGGCAAATATCTGCAGAACAGGACAGAGCGCATTTTCAGAGGCATTAGTAATTTCAGTGAAAGCTACAGTAATCGTAAAGGTGCGTAGAAATGTATGCCAGACACCTTCGACCATTTACATTAACATTAGGTGAAGCATTTCGCACTTTATATGAGCTTGTAAATGTAGGTTTAGACTTGGGACGCGTAGACGATTCCAGCATTTTGCTTCATCCTATGATGGTAGCACGAAACACTGAAAGGCAAGACGACTTAGTACGAGCTAGTATGACGTCCAGCATTGTGCAGGTCATAGGCGTGAATCCGTGTGGATGTACAGCGGATATATGGACCTAAAGATGTCGGGAAATGTGTCGCCTATCTAGCACTGCACACTATGCTTATGAAGATTAGGCGCTGCGAAATATGGTATTGGTGGCAACTCACTTTCTTGAGTAGAAAAAATATGGGAAATTTATTAAGAGCTAAATCGAGGAAACATTACTCAAATTGTTAGGAGTTATTCCCCAATATTTCATTTGCCACTGACGATGACACTAATGTAGGAAGGCCACTGCAGTCCTTTCAGAATTATGCATGCACTACACATGTTTTGAACACAGTCCTGAAACACGTGATGGATGAAGTTTATTTGATAAATGGGCTTGGAGTGATTTATTCCACGACTTAGCAGTAAAGATAGTATTCGTTTTATGAAGAGAACTGGTGGTATGAATTCGGTGCAGACAAGCTTGAAATAACGAACGGAGACTTTAGAATGCTACACCGTGTAGAAAGGCAGTACGACAAAATCATAGAACTGCTTTGGGAGAGAGGAATCTCTAAAAAAACTTACTGTTTACAACAACATTGCAAAAGACCTCGTGACATTTTAGACCCATTCAAAGATGCAATCGGAATGTTGGAAGGCGGGAAGTATCCAAACAATTCAGTTTGTTTCTTTATGGGTACACAAACTGAAAACTCATTGTAATACAGGGCCCGAAGACATAGAAATTACTGTAGACACGCTGCGTGTTCAGCAGATGAAAATTGCGCTTAATTACAAAACGATGGTTTCAGTGTCATAGGTATTTTGGAGTATAGTACAGCGGTCGTATTGTCGTATGTTAACTACATATACTACGAGTGCTGAAACATCGCTGTCTCCGTCTTGCAGATGAGAATGTCGAAATTCCGACGTTGCACAGAATAGTAACAAATCTGTGACCGCCCTTCCGATTATGGAAGTGATGTCTGCTTCTAATAGAGATAAGACGTTAAATGCTGTGGGTCAAATGAGTGATGAAATATCAGTTTCTGCTAAGGTGAAACAAAATTATAACGTCGCAGTGATAGCTTACTCTGTTTTTGTTATATCTGTAAATATTTTTGTTGTGACTGTTGAGGGAATGTCGACCGCTCTCGGCAGCCAAAAAAATGAAGTCCTTGGTTTTTGAGTGACTCACTATCCCTAAGACAAATATCTGTTTTAGAGGTGAAAGCGTAAAAGTAAGCTCTTTTCGAAACTATCAAATTCAGCGAGAAGAATGTTCTGTGTTCCAGCCTCAAATGTCTATAGTGAAAGAAATTTCAGCGTATTTTGTGAGGGGAGAAGCAAACTTGATACGAAACGGATCGATTCATTGTAAAGGCGCCAACAGGGAATAATTTGGTGACAATTTTGTTCTGTTAGGTTTCTAATTTGTTACGTGTTCATGTTCACATACGTACATTTGAATCAATAAAACGGATGGTGTTACAAAAAACAGAAACATGATTTTTCATTAGGAGACCAACATAAGTTGATAGTTACATAGTCTTCCTGTGAAACTCCAAAATGTTTCCAAATTTTCGTTTTTGCATAAAGCACACTATTTCCTCTTACGGAACATAACGGTGTCGCTTTACCCACTACCATTCGGGAATATACGTCTGCAGTATAATAAAGTGAAATGAGTGTAGGTCCAGTAGCTGGTGGGATTTCGTCAGGAGCGACACCAACCTACAGACACACAGAGATGCTACTAAAACGGTCACAAGAGCGGAGCAGCGAGCGCGCCAGACCCGGCGGCCTCTGGCTTGTTCTGTCCATGGCGCCTAGTTCGGCCACAGCCTGCCCGCTTCGAGCGTTCGTACTCGGGCAAGCCACGCCAGAGCGCGGTGGGCTAGAGTGAATATGAGCGGGCGAAACGACCTGTTTGCGGACTTCTACAGCGGAAACCCAAATTTGTCTGCTTTAGCCACTGTACTTCAGTACACACGTACTTTTGTGTTTTCGTTAGGGCAGGTTGAGTTGCTTTAATGGTTGCAGTGGAGATAGGGGCAGGCAACTGGGAGGAGAATTTGTACACTTCTCCACCCACATTACATTGCATGCCAAGGGATTCTACTTTCACTGAACAGCTTTTAACTCACCCCAGCTCTCTGTCTTCCACCAGGGCACACGCATACCCTCTACACTGTGTAAACCGAAGAACATCTCTATGTGCACTTGTCAGCTCTACGTTACTTCGTGAGAAGACGGGGATCAGAGATGCTGAAAACCATCTGTCCGTTGTTTACCGACCATAACACTCCCCATGAACCATGAACCTTGCCGTTGGTGGGGAGGCTTGCGTGCCTCAGGGATACAGATAGCCATACCGCAGGTGCAACCACAATGGAGGGGTATCTGTTGAGAGGCCAGACAAACGTGTGCTTCCTGAAGAGGGGCAGCAGCCTTTTCAGTAGTTGCAGGGGCAACAGTCTGGATGAATGACTGATATGGCCTTGTGGCACTAACCAAAACGGCCTTGCTGTGCTGGTACTGCGAACGGCTAAGAACAGGTGGAAACTTAAGCCCAAATTTTTCCCGAGGGCATGCAGCTTTACTGTATGGTTAAATGATGATGGCGTCCTCTTGGGTAAAATATTCCGGAGATAAATAGTCCCCCATTCGGATCTCCGGGAGGGGACTACTCAGGAGGACTTTGTTATCAGGAGAAAGAAAACTGGCAATGGATCGGAGCCTGGAATGTCAGGTCCCTTAATCGGGCAGGTAGGTTAGAAAATTTAAAAATGGAAATGGATAGGTTAAAGTTAGATATAGCGGGAATTAGAGAAGTTTGGTGGCGGGAGGAACAAGACTTCTGGACACTTGAAAGCGGGGTTATAAAGACAAAATCAAATAGGGGTAAAGCAGGAGTAGGTTTACATCTACATCTACATCTACATTTATACTCCGCAAGCCACCCAACGGTGTGTGGCGGAGTGCACTTTACGTGCCACTGTCATTACCTCCCTTTCCTGTTCCAGTCGCGTATGGTTCGCGGGAAGAACGACTGTCTGAAAGCCTCCGTGCGCGCTCTAATCTCTCTAATTTTACATTCGTGATCTCCTCGGGAGGTATAAGTAGGGGGAAGCTGTGGTGTCACCGCCAGACACCACACTTGCTAGGCGGTAGCTTAAATCGGCCGCGGTCCATTTAGTACATGTCGGACCCGCGTGTCGCCACTGTGTGATCGCAGACCTAGCGCCACCACAAGGCAGGTCTCGATATACGATAGAGCACTCGCCCCAGTTGTACGGACGACATTGCTAGCGACCATACGGACGAAGCCTTCCTCTCATTTGCCGAGAGACAGTTAGAATAGCCTTCTGCTAAGTCCATGGCTACGACCTAGCAAGGCGCCAATTGTAACAGTGCATGTATCTTACGAGTCGCATTTGTATAGTCAAGAGAGATGTATCACTAGGAGTCATTAAAGTTAAGTATAAAGCAGCTACGTACTTTTCTTGCTACCATTCCATAGTTATCCTGTTCCAGAATTCACGCCCGTCTGCGTTAGATAGGGTGCCTATCGGCCCCCTCAAAATAACACTGTGTCGGCACTTCTGTCGACACATCAGAAGCAATATATTCGATACCTCATCCAGAAACGCAACCTCTCGAAACCTGGCGAGCAAGCTACACCGCGATGCAGAGCGCCTCTCTTGTAGAGTCTGCCACTTGAGTTTATTAAACATCTCCGTAACGCTATCACGGTTACCAAATAACCCTGTGACGAAACGCGCCGCTCTTCTTTGGATCTTCTCTATCTCCTCCGTCAGACCGATCTGGTACGGATCCCACACTGATGAGCAATACTCAAGTATAGGTCGAACGAGTGTTTTGTAAGCCACCTCCTTTGTTGATGGACTACATTTTCTAAGCACTCTCCCAATAAATCTCAACCTGGTACCCGCCTTACCAACAATTAATTTTATATGATCATTCCACTTCAAATCGTTCCGCACGCATACTCCCAGATATTTTACAGAAGTAACTGCTACCAGTGTTTGTTCCGCTATCATATAATCATACAATAAAGGATCCTTCTTTCTATGTATTCGCAATACATTACATTTGTCTATGTTAAGGGTCAGTTGCCACTCCCTGCACCAAGTGCCTATCCGCTGCAGATCTTCCTGCATTTCGCTACAATTTTCTAATGCTGCAACTTCTCTGTATACTACAGCATCATCCACGAAAAGCCGCATGGAACTTCCGACACTATCTACTAGGTCATTTATATATATTGTGAAAAGCAATGGTCCCATAACACTCCCCTGTGGCACGCCAGAGGTTACTTTAACGTCTGTAGACGTCTCTCCATTGATAACAACATGCTGTGTTCTGTTTGCTAAAAACTCTTCAATCCAGCCACACAGCTGGTCTGATATTCCGTAGGCTCTTACTTTGATTATCAGGCGACAGTGCGGAACTGTATCGAACGCCTTCCGGAAGTCAAGAAAAATAGCATCTACCTGGGAGCCTGTATCTAATATTTTCTGGGTCTCATGAACAAATAAAGCGAGTTGGGTCTCACACGATCGCTGTTTCCGGAATCCATGTTGATTCCTACATAGTACACTCCTGGAAATTGAAATAAGAACACCTTGAATTCATTGTCCCAGGAAGGGGAAACTTTATTGACACATTCCTGGGGTCAGATACATCACAAGATCACACTGACAGAACCACAGGCATATAGACACAGGCAACAGAGCATGCACAATGTCGGCACTAGTACAGTGTATATCCACCTTTCGCAGCAATGCAGGCTGCTATTCTCCCATGGAGACGATCGTAGAGATGCTGGATGTAGTCCTGTGGAACGGCTTGCCATGCCATTTCCACCTGGCGCCTCAGTTGGACCAGCGTTCGTGCTGGACGTGCAGACCGCGTGAGACGACGCTTCATCCAGTCCCAAACATGCTCAATGGGGGACAGATCCGGAGATCTTGCTGGCCAGGGTAGTTGACTTACACCTTCTAGAGCACGTTGGGTCGCACGGGATACATGCGGACGTGCATTGTCCTGTTGGAACAGCAAGTTCCCTTGCCGGTCTAGGAATGGTAGAACGATGGGTTCGATGACGGTTTGGATGTACCGTGCACTATTCAGTGTCCCCTCGACGATCACCAGTGGTGTACGGCCAGTGTAGGAGATCGCTCCCCACACCATGATGCCGGGTGTTGGCCCTGTGTGCCTCGGTCGTATGCAGTCCTGATTGTGGCGCTCACCTGCACGGCGCCAAACACGCATACGACCATCATTGGCACCAAGGCAGTAGCGACTCTCATCGCTGAAGACGACACGTCTCCATTCTTCCCTCCATTCACGCCTGTCGCGATACCACTGGAGGCGGGCTGCACGATGTTGGGGCCTGAGCGGAAGACGGCCTAACGGTGGTCGGGACCGTAGCCCAGCTTCATGGAGACGGTTGCGAATGGTCCTCGCCGATACCCCAAGGATCAACAGTGTCCCTAATTTGCTGGGAAGTGGCGGTGCGGTCCCCTACGGCACTGCGTAGGATCCTACGGTCTTGGCGTGCATCCGTGCGTCGCTGCGGTCCGGTCTCAGGTCGACGGGCACGTGCACCTTCCGCCGACCACTGGTGACAACATCGATGTACTGTAGAGACCTCACACCCCACGTGTTGAGCAATTCGGCGGTACGTCCACCCGGCCTCCCGCATGTCCACTATACGCCCTCGCTCAAAGTCCGTCAACTGCACATACGGTTCACGTCCACGCTGTCGCGGCATGCTACCAGTGTTAAAGACTGCGATGGAGCTCCGTATGCCACGGCAAACTGGCTGACACTGACGGCGGCGGTGCACAAATGCTGCGCAGCTAGCGCCATTCGACGGCCAACACCGCGGTTCCTGGTGTGTCCGCTGTGCCGTGCGTGTGATCATTGCTTGTACAGCCCTCTCGCAGTGTCCGGAGCAAGTATGGTGGGTCTGACACACCGGTGTCAATGTGTTCTTTTTTCCATTTCCAGGAGTGTAGATTCTGGGTTTCCAAAAACGACATGATACTCGAGCAAAAAACATGTTCTAAAATTCTACAACAGATCGACGTCAGAGATATAGGTCTATAGTTTTGCGCATCTGCACGACGACCCTTCTTGAAGACTGGGACTATCTGTGCTCTTTTCCAATCATTTGGAACCCTCCGTTCGTCTAGAGACTTGCGGTACACGGCTGTTAGAAGGGGGGCAAGTTCTTTCGCGTACTCTGTGTAGAATCGAATTGGTATCCCGTCAGGTCCAGTGGACTTTCCTCTATTGAGTGATTCCAGTTGCTTTTCTATTCCTTGGACACTTATTTCGATGTCAGCCATTTTTTCGTTTGTGCGAGGATTTAGAGAAGGAACTGCAGTGCGGTCTTCCTCTGTGAAACAGCTTTGGAAAAAGGTGTTTAGTATTTCAGCTTCACGCGTGTCATCCTCTGTTTCAATGCCATCATCGTCCCGTTGTGTCTGGATATGCTGTTTCGAGCCACTTACTGATTTAACGTAAGACCAGAACTTCCTACGATTTTCTGTCAAGTCGGTACATAGAATTTTACTTTCGAATTCACTGAACGCTTCACGCATAGCCCTCCTATGCCACGTGGTAGAACTTTGCATAGCTAACACTTCGTTCAAGAATCATGAAAGAAGGCTGTATACATGGAAGGTGCCTGGAGATACTAGAAGGTATCAGATAGATTATATAATGGTAAGACAGGGATTGAGGAACCAGGTTTTTAATTGTAAGACATTTCCAGGGGCAGATGTGGACTCTGACCACAATCTATTGGTTACGAACCGTATATTAAAACTGAAGAAACTGCAAAAAGGTGGGAATTTAACGATATGGGACCTGGATAAACTGAAAGAACCAGAGGTTGTAGAGAGCTTCAGGGAGAACATTAGGGAACGATTGACAAGAATGGGAGAAAGAAATGCAATAGAAGAAGAACGGATACCTTTGATAGACGAAATAGTGAAGTTAGCAGAGTATCAAGCAGGTAAAAAGACGAGGGCTAACATAAATCCTTGGGTAACAGAAGAGATACTGAATTTAATTGATGAAAGGAGAAAATATAAAAATGCAGTAAATAAAGCAGGCAAAAAGGAATACAAACGTCTCAAAAATGAGATCGACAGGAAGTGCAAAATGGCTAAGCAGGGATGGCTAGAGGACAAATGTAAGGATATAGAGGCGCATATCACTAGGGGTAAGATAGATACTGCCTACAGAAAAATTAAAGAGACCTTTGGAGAAAAGAGAACCACTTGCATGAATATCAAGAGATCAGATGGAAACCCAGTTCTAAGCAAAGAACGGAAAGCAGAAAGGTGGAAGTAGTATATAGAGGGACTATACAAGGGCGATGTTATTGAGGACAATATTATAGAAATGGAAGAGAATGTAGATGAAGAGGAAATAGGAGATATGATACTGCGTGAAGATTTTGACAGAGCACTGAAAGACCTGAGTCGAAACAAGGCCCCGGGAGTAGACAACATGCCATTAGAACTACTGACAGCCAGGCCTAACAAAACTCTACCATCTGGTGAGCAAGATGGATGAGACAGACGGAATACCCTGAGACTTCAAGAAGAATACAATAATTCCAATCCCAAGGAAAGCAAGTGTTGCTAGTTGTTAAAATTATCGAACTATCAGTTTAATAACTCACGGCTGCAAAATACTAACACGAATTCTTTACAGACGAATGGAAAAACTGGTAGAAGTCGACCTCGGGGAAGATCAGTTTGGATTCCGTAGAAATATTGGAACACGTGAGGCAATACTGACCCTACGACTTATCTTAGAAGCTAGATTAAGGAAAGGCAAACCTATGTTTCTAGCATTTGTAGACTTAGAGAAAGCTTTTGACAATATTGACGGAGATACTCTCTTTCAAATTCTAAAGGTGGCATCGGTAAAATACAGGGAGCGAAAGGCTATTTACAAATTGTACAGAAACCAGATGGCAGTTATAAGAGTCGAGGGACATGAAAGGGAAGCAGTGGTTGGGAAGGGAGGGAGACAGGGTTGTAGCCTATCCCAGATGTTATTCAATCTGTATATTGGGCAAGCAGTAGAGGAAACAAAAGAAAAATTCGGAGTAGAAATTAAAATACATGGAGAAGAAATAAAAACTTTGAGGTTCGCCGATGACATTGTAATTCTGTCACAGACAGCAAAGGACCTGGAAGAGCAGTTGAACGGAATGGACAGTGTCTTGAAAGGAGGATATAAGATGAACATCAACAAAAGCAAAACAAGGATAATGGAATGTAGTCGAATTAAATCGGGTGGTGCTGCGGGAATTAGATTAGGAAATGTGACGCTTAAAGTAGTAAACGAGTTTTGCTATTTGGGGAGCAAAATAACTGATGATGGTCGAAGTAGAGAGGATATAAAATGTAGACTGGTAATGGCAAGGAAAGCGTTTCTGAAGAAGAGAAATTTGTTAACATCGAGTTTTGATTTACAGGGTGATTCAAAAACAATACCACAACTTTAAAAATGTGTATTTAATGAAAGAAACATAATATAACCTTCTGTTATACATCATTACAAAGAGTATTTAAAAAGGTTTTTTTTCACTCAAAAACAAGTTCAGAGATGTTCAATATGGCCCCCTCCAGACATACGAGCAATATCAACCTGATACTCCAACTCGTTCCACACTCTCTGTAGCATATCAGGCGTAACAGTTTGGATAGCTGCTGTTATTTCTCGTTTCAAATCATCAATGGTGGCTGGGAGAGGTGGCCGAAACACCATATCCTTAACATAGCCCCATAAGAAAAAATCGCAGGGGGTAAGATCAGGGCTTCTTGGAGGCCAGTGATGTCACGGGCTGCCTGGCGGCCGATCCATCGCCTCGGGTAGTTGACGTTCAGGTAGTTACGGACAGATAAGTGCCAATGTGGTGGCGCTCCATCCTTTTTCGTAGGACTCTCCATACAGTTGATTGTGGAATTTGCAGCTCTCTGCTAGCTCTGCGAGTCGATTTTCCTGGGCTGCGAACAAATGCTTGCTGGATGCGTGCTACATTTTCATCACTCGTTCTCGGCCGTCCAGAACTTTTCCCTTTGCACAAACACCCATTCTCTGTAAACTGTTTATACCAACGTTTAATACACCACCTATCAGGAGGTTTAACACCATACTTCGTTCGAAATGCACGCTGAACAACTGTCGTCGATTCACTTCTGCCGTACTCAATAACACAAAAAGCTTTCTGTTGAGCGGTCGCCATCTAAGCATCAACTGACGCTGACGCCTAGTCAACAGCGCCTCAAGCGAACAAATGTACAACTAAATGAAACTTTATAGCTCCCTTAATTCGCCGACAGATAGTGCTTAGCTCTGTCTTTTGTCGTTGCAGAGTTTTAAATTCCTAAAGTTGTGGTATTCTTTTTGAATCACCCTGTAAGTCTCAGGAAATTGTTTCTGAAAGAATTTGTATGGAGTGTAGTCATGTATGGAAGTGAAACATGGACGATACTGGCAGAAGTAAAGCTGTGAGTACCGGGCGTCAGTCGTGCTTCGGTAGCTCAGATGGCAGAGCACTTGCCCGCGAAAGGCAAAGGTCCCGAGTTCGAGTCTCGGTCGGGCACACAGTTTTAATCTGCCAGGAAGTTTCATATCAGCGCACACTCCGCTGCAGAGTGAAAATCTCATTCTGGACGATAAATAGTTTAGACAAGAAGAGAATAGAAGCTTTCGAAATGTGGTGCTACAGAAGAATGCTGAAGATTAGATGGGTAGATCACATAACTAATGAGGAGGTATTGAACAGAATTGGAGAGAAGAGAAATTTGTGGCACAACTTGACTAGAAGAAGGGATAAGTTGGTAGGGGATATTCCGACGCATCAAGGGATCACCACTTTAGCATCGGAGGGCAGCGTGGAGGGTAAAAATCGCAGACAGAGACCAAGAGATGAATACACTAAACAGATTCAGAAGGATTTAGGTTGCAGTAGGTACTGGGAGATGAAGAACCTTGGACAGGATAGAGTAGCATTGAGAGCTGCATCAAACCAGTCTCTGGACTGAAGACCACAACAACAACAAACACAAAATGATAAAACTGATGGGTTACTTCGTGTTTAGAACCTGTGTCGCAGTGGTTGGCCACAGTCTGTAACAGCAACAAGCAGCTGCTGATGCAAGGAGTGCTCCAGGGAGAGCAATATAGCGCAATGTTTACCAGAAAGAATCGGGAGAGGTGGTGCGATTCAGAATGTAGGGAACTCTCACTATGGAGGTAATTTTGACTAGAAGCGCGTGTGGCAAAAGTATCACCTGAGACCGCGATGTCACTGACAAGTGATCAAAATAATACATGCAACTGTAAAGATCCACGGTATACACTTTTCATTACAGACAACTGTGCATTTTATGGAATGACACTCATTTGGAACAGTTGTTGTAAAGCGACTGATTATAAGTATGACTGAACACAGTTATGGAGAAACATCTAGTCCTTTGTTCGGTCCGGGCACGAATAAGTAACAAATGGATTTATTATCAAGAAAGGAAATGATAGAATACACCGTATATCACATTTTCCTGCGGAGAACTGCCTTCGATAACCTCAGTCGCGAATCCCTTTGGACATTCTAAAACAAAAGGATTTGTCGTCTTACAACATAGAGGTAGAAAGAAAGTAGGTACTTGTGTATTAGTCTCTTACACCTTGAGTCTGGTTCAGCCACTGTTCAGCCCTAGCACCAACATAAAGAAAATTTGTTCGTTACAGGCAGAAGTGCTCAATGAGATGGGCCGGGCGAAGGCAGCACATATGACATCAGATCACTTGCTTGGAAACATGTACACTCACTGGCCATCATAAACAAAAAGACTAACTGTGAAGGAGAGATGCGGGTCACGCTATACCGGTACAGTTATGATCAGAGTAATTACGAAATCGTAGGTGAATAGAGATTGGGTCATGGATGAAATTAAATTTTTCGGTTGATATCTCTTGATTAAGATAAACTGCGTTTTACTTAATTGTATACGTAGATAATACCCGAAGCAATTGCAATTGATAAGGGATGACACCCAGTTGGGATTAAAAGTATTGCCTTTCACTTGGTAGAACTGGAAAATAACAGAGCAGTTGCAGAATTAAAAGTTTATTCACCCCTTGCCCTGTTTTCAAAAAATTGCAATGCGTCTTCTTCAGAAGTAAAACAGACTTGCTTTTAGAATTTCCAAATTAATTTCCATAGAATTTGGATGCGACTTTCGACATTCTAAAGCATTTTCTTTTTTCCCAAACAGATAATGCGAAGCGGAGCAAGATCTGTGAACTCTGATGTGAAACAGAGCGACTGCTACAATATTTGCCCTCAGAGCGCAGCTCTGCTGCACAGCGCCACCTCTAGAGACATTTAAACGCTAACGGCGGACTCTGAAATAATCGCACCGAGAAAAAAGGAAGATAAGCTGAGAACTTACAACTCACGTTATTTTGTAGGTCGGAGTGAAATTAAATTTTGTAAGTCTTTTATGAATCTTTTATACTAACTTACTACCTGGACTCTTAAAGTATTTTAAAAAAATTCAGAACTTTAAGGAAAAGAAAAATGAAATAGTTTTAATATTTAGCCACGAAAACAAATTTTATGCCAGAATTAGTATTTTAAGGTGCAATAATTTTTTTTTCATTTAATTTGAATCTCTGTTCAAATACTGTAGAGCAAACAAACTGAAATCTACACGGTATTTCTAGCTCAGTGCACTAGTACAAAAACAAATATTTGTTACACCAGCCACTTACAGTAAGTACATGTGGACTGTTCCGAGAACAAGAATTCACTGCAGTTGTAATTATAAATTTCCTGTATTTCGATAAAGGCATGTACATTACCCGGGATTCGGGACACTAACCCACCTTCAGCGTACTACAAAACGTTTAAAGTCTTTAATTTTTCTGCATGACTAGTACGGTTTTGTTGTACGCAGTTAAGTAGCACCCGATTATTGAATAAGTGTTCTGAAATCCGGGTAGTGTGCACGCCTTATGACACCCATCCCAAAAGTTCAGTGCATGAATAAGTACTGAAAAAGTGGGCTCATAATTCCAACTTCTTTGTAATTTTCATTCGATTTAGTATTCACAGAAACAGTGTTGAACACCTGTGAAGTTTCATTTAGTTCCCTTCTGGGTGCTTCACTTTTCTGTCAGGCGTGTGGAAAATACTCACAAGGAGAAGGGGCAAGGTGACTGGAAATTTTATAAGACACCAGAGAGTATCTTGCATAGTGCTAGAAGGATCTGTATTGAGTCAACACTGTATGGGAAGCCATAGGTTGGAATACATTCAACAAATTATTGAGAGCGTAGGGTTCTAGAATGCTGCTCCTTATGTCCATTGAAAAATCATTTGTTGATAATTAATTGTGTTATTTTCGACTAGTCATATAGCTATGTAAATGCGTAGTTGAACAGTACGATAAACAGAAATGTTAAAAAACAATTCTAAACTGAATGGTGGAATAATCAAAAATTGTATTTCTCATCTTCCCCATGAATGTATTCGTGGCTACAAACTACTTCTTCTGTAGGAAATAATGTAAAGATCCAGGTTTGTCGACCATTATTGAAGACACTTTTCACATATTCATCCTTTTTTTCATCCAGGCAGGATAAAACAATGAAATTTATGCATTAGCTTTCTGCAGCTCGCTAAAGAGAGTCTACTGATCACTGTACTCAATGAACAAGTCCGTAAAACATTCCGAATGCATTTTCAGTACAAATAACAGTTTCCAACACAAAAAAGTTTTACTTGGCGAGCCGGCCGGGGTGGCCAAGCTGTTAAAGGCGCTACAGTCTGGAATCGCGCTACCGCTACGGTCGCAGGTTCGAATCCTGCCTCGGGCATGGATGTGTGTGCTGTCCTTAGGTTGGTTAGGTTTAAGTAGTTCTAAGTTCTAGGGGACTGATGACCTTAGAAGTTAAGTCCCATAGTGCTCAGAGCCATTTGAACCATTTTTTTTTTTACTTGGCGCACATTCCGTCCACAGGACAAAGAATGAAAACTTCGCATGTAGACAAAGACTGCACCACTCAAGTCCATGACACACGCTGACTACTTTTGGCACATATGATAGACGATATGTTACAGCTTGAAGTTCTACATTATACTAGAACCAGCAACTATTAAAATTAACTTTTGTCTTTTGTAAATAGTTTTTCCACACATGAGCGAACAGTTACTAAGAAAACACTCCTCTTAGGATTAATAAAATTTACAGAAAAAAATAATTGTGTATTATTGTACATAATTTTGAAACAGAGTCTTGTAAAAATTACGGGTACGGCACATCGACAAAACAACAACAAACATTTTATATTTTCCTTCATGTGAGTGGTCCTCTATGAAAAATTGAGCTCCATTCCGATTAATTATAACAGTGGTTGATTTAATGCATAATAAAGTGTTATGATTTCTGAAATCACTAGGAAATTCAATTTTTCGAGATCAGCAGTATCATGAATGTGCCGAGTATACTTTGGTATTCACCATGGACAACGCAGTGGCCGATGGCCTTCGGTTAACGAACGAGAGCAGCGGCGTGTGCGTAGATTGTCAGTGCTAACAGACAAGGAATACTGTGTTAAATAACTGAATAAATCAATGTGGGACATACAATGAACATATCCATTAGGACAGTGCGCCGAAATTTGGCGCTGATGGGCTATGGCAGCATACGATCGACGCAAGTGCCTTGCTAACAACACGGCGTCGCCTCTCCTGAGCTCGTGACTGTATCGGTTGGACCCTAGACGACCGGAAAACCGTGGCTAGTCAAATTCAGATGGCTCTAAGCACTATGGGACTCAACATCTGAGGTCATCAGTCCCCTAGACTTAGAACTACTTAAACCTAACTAACCTAAGGACATCACACACACATCCATGCTCGAGGCAGAATTCGAACCTGCGACCGACCGTAGCAGCAGCGCGGTTCCTGACTGAAGTAGCAGCAGTGCGGTTCCTGACTGAAGCGCCTACAACCGCTCGGCCACAGCGGCCAGCGTGGCTGGTTAGATGAGTCCCGATTTCAGTTGGTAAGAGCAGATGGTAGGCTTCATATGTGGCTCAGACCCCACAAAACCATGGACCCAAGTTTTCAACAATGCACTGTATGGCATACGCTAACTTCTTCCTTTTTCATCGGATGAAGAAACTACGTCGTGTCAGGTATTTAGGAATGCAAAGGTGGTACTCGTGGTGCAAGTTATTACGCGAACACCCGAAATGCAGACTTCTTTGTGAAGAAGTCCGCCAAATCGTCGATCGTTTGGAAAAATATGTCGCTTTGATGGGAGAATATGTAGAGAAGGGCTCACGCTATCGCCAAGTTTCAAGGTTACAGTTTTTTCTCGAGGTTATAATGAAAACGTTATGAGGGTCTCTCGTACAGTATATTGTGGACTACGCATGTGTAGAGACACTATCACGGAATAACTCCTTCTATAAGAAGTTTCAGTAGTCAGTTGGTGACAGCAGCACGTGTCGAGGCACTGACCTTTGCGGAAGCTGCCGGCAGAGTGAGTGTGGCTGGTAATGGTGGCCTGGCTGTGGCTGGAGGCGAGCCGGCTGCGCAGGCTGCCGCTGCAGACGGCGCGCACCCGCGGCTGGTGCGCCATCGCTGGGGGCGGCGGGGGCGGCGGCGGGGGCGGCCAGGGGCAGCCGCGCTCCGCCAGCGAGTCCGGCGAGTCCGGGGGCGACGGGCCCTCAGCCGCCCCCACCAGCATGGCGGCGCCGACGAGGGGGCCCTCACGACGCGGGACCCGTCATCGCGCCTGCAACACGCCGATGCACAGCGGTCAGTTGTCGCCGCATCTGCAAATAGTCACTTTCTCTCTGTCTAAATAGTATTCTGCGTTACGTAACCAGCTGGAATATACCGGGTGATCAAAAAGTAAGTACAAATTTGAAAACTTAATAAACCACGGAATAATGCAGATAGAGAGGTAAAAATTTACACACATGCTTGTAATGACATGGGGTTAGAATCAAAAAATTACAAAAGTTCAAAAAATGTCCGACAGATGGCGCTTCATCTGATCAGAATAGCAATATTAGCATAACAAAGTAAGACAAAGCAAAGATGATGCCCTTTACAGGAAATGCTCAATATGTCCATCATCATTCCTCAACAGTAGCTGTAGTCGAGGAATAATGTTGTGAACAGCGCTGTAAAGCATGTCCCGAGTTATGGTGAGGCGTTGGCGTCGGATGTTGCCTTTCAGTATCCCTAGAGATGTCGGTCGATCACGACACACTTGCGACTTCAGGTAACCCAAAGCCAATAATCGCACGGACTGAGGTCTGGGGACCTGGGACGCCAAGCATGACGAAAGTGGCGGCTGAGCACACGATCATCAACAAACGACGCGCGCAAGAGATCTTCCACTCGTGTAGCAATATGGGGTGGTGCGCCATCCTGTATAAACGTCGTACGTTCCAGCAGCTGTTTATCAGCCAGGCTGGGGATGATGCAATTCTGTAACATATCGGCATACCTCTCACCCGTCACGGTAGCTGTTATAAAACCAGAATCACGCATTTTCTCGAAGAAAACAGGCCCGATAACGGTAGATGTGGTAAATCCAACCCATACCGTGACTTTCTTGTCGTGCAGAGCGTGAAATGTGCTTCGACGGTCCACAACACGTTACTCAACCAATCGTCATCTTCCGCCATCTTTTGAAACGCCCACACCGCAAATGCCCTCCGCTTCACTAAATCGCCAGGTAACGGTTCATGATACCGATAGATTTTGTACGGATAGCATCGGAGGGTACGCCTAAGTGCCATCCAAACAGTAGTGTATGGAATGCCGGTGCGACGTGCGACTGCACGAACGCTGACTTCCCCGTGCATAGACGAACCCGCTACAGTCTCCATTCCTTCCTGAACTGTCTCAGCAGCAATACGCCTTGTGCTCGGTCGGCCACTACGGTGTCTAGCGTCTAAACAACCCGTAGCTTCGAACTTCGAAATCATTCTCGCGACAGCTGCACTTTTCAGAGGACCTTTACCCGTTCGAATCACCTTCCTATGGCGATAGGATCGTAACGCTGAACTAGCAGATTCCCCATTCTGATAATACAACTTCACTAAAAGCGCCTCTTCAGGTAACGTCAACATGCTGCGACTGCTGGCGCATCTGATTCTCTCTCTCATTACAGCTCCTTTTACACACGATTGTCATGCGCAGTCACTGACGTTTTGCTGTCCAGCGCCATCTGTCGGACATTTTGTGAACTTTGTCTTTTTTTCTTGGTTCTAATATAACCCCATGTCATTCCAAGCATATGTGTCAATTTTTGCCTCTCTATCTACATTATTCCGTGGTTTATTAAGTTTTCAAATTTATACTGACTTTTTGATCACCCGGCATTAAGTTGGTGCAAAAGTTCGTAGCGTTTTGGTTTTGCATGTTGGTATTCCCGTTGCTATGGGTTTAGTTATCTGTGGTCATTTTTCATCTGCAGCTCCCTGTTGATATTTGAGTTTACATATGATCGTTTTGTCGTTGCAGTTAATGATTGGAATACCAGGTAGATAAACCGGTACATTTCCGATATATTCCTCTGTGTGAGTTCAATAGAGGGGTGGCAACAGCGGAGGCAGCCAGAAACATTTGCGTCATGTATGGAGATAATAGCGCTGGACGGAACATGGCAACAAAATGGATTTCTCGTCTTAAGGAGGATCGTTTTGACAATATTGACCCTCCACGCTGAGAAAGACCTTCGGGGTTTGATGAAGTTCGTTTAAACACATTAACCCACAATGATCCATGTCAGTGTACTCGAGACCTGCCAGATGTGATGAACTATGATCATCCAACCATCGTACGACATCAGCACGCAATAGGGAAGGTTTGAAAATCGGGCGTATGCTCTAAACTAAAATCACAAAAATCAGCGGGTGGTCACATGTGCAGCTCTGCTTGCTCGTCGTCAGTTGGGTCGTGAACAATTCCTGTGATTCCACTCCTGGTGGCCAGAAATGATGTCTTTATTTTAACATAAGGTAAAGAAAGTATCGGTTGAGCCTAAACTAACCAGCAGCTCCCAGTACAAAGACCTGTGTGGATCCCCTAAAGCTAATGTTACGCATCTGGTGGAAGAGTGACGGCGTGATGCTCTACGAATTGCTTCTCCGAGGTCTAATCATCACCGCTGAAATTTATTGTCAACAACTGAGACGCCTGGCAGACACAATCCCAGAACAACGACTAGAAGACTGTGTGTTGTGAAGCTACTCCCCCATAACTATCGCAGGCATTCTGCTAGACTGACAACAAACACAACAATGGAGCTGAGCTGGGAAGTCATTCTACAAGCAACTTATTCACATGATCTTACGCTCTCAAATTTTCTCTTTTTACTCTCTCTATCGAACAGTTTTCAAGGAACTTTCTTTCCGGATGAAACTGTGCTTCGATCATGGCTCGATGTGTTCATCGCCTCAAAGCCAAATGATTTCTACAGACACGCAATCGAAAAGTTACCCCTGCGCTGGAAGACTGTTGTAAAAAGTGTAGGATAGTCACTCCTTATGCAAGGTTCTTGTCAGTACAAGGCATCCCTACTACCGCAACATAACATTCCCAGAGGATGAATACTGTCGATCATCGCTCTCCTTCGGACTTGGAGAATTATCAGAACATTGACATTACCGACGTGGTGGGATCATAGCGACGGACTGCACAGACTGTAGGACAATGACTGTTGAAAGAGTGGTGAGATGCACTCAGGACAATAGTATGGCAAGAGCAGTAGACACAGGTCCTTCCATAAGAACGACACCACGAAATTATTGTTGCACTGTTCTACTGGCTCTGACAGATGACGGCTGAAATACGGGCTGACCTTATAGAAAGTCACAACGAACCGTTGCGTATCGGAATTGAGATCTCTAGTTGCTATTTGTCGTTTACAACCAACACCATACGACAGACAACAGAGTCTTGCACGGCATGGTACTGGAGTCAATTGGACACTGAGTGACATTCTGTCATGTTCAGTTTCTTTCCTAGGCACTAGATTGCCAAACTGGCAAAAGATCATAGGAAACAACAATTGTCGAGACCCCACCCTTCCCACTCCAGCATTCACAGTGTGAGGAGCTGTTCGATATGGAGAACAGGACGGATTTGGTAAATATGGAAGGGAGGCTGAATGACTTCACTCTTACTAGTATGTGGCAAGGGTGATAACCTCTTTTGTCATACCTTTAAAGATCAGGACACCAAATGGCATATTCCACTAGGACAATGCAAACCCCATACAGTAGATGACACAACAAACGCTTAAGGAATGTATGGACCCCAGAATGTCCAGACCGACACCGCAATTTGTTACAAATGGAGAATGTATGGAATGAGAGATGACGTATATTTTCATACCAGCCTGCTGCCAGAAAAATTCTGGAATTGTTACAGCACGTGTTTGAGGCAGGACAATAAATTCCTCAAGATCACATTCGGAGGCTGTTTCATGCCACAACGGATAGAAGTGCGTTTTCTTGCCTGTGGGGATTATACCTTCCACTGATGTAAGAGACGGATATCGTTTCTGAATAAAATCGAGGTTTCGTAACTAATTACGTTCTTCTGATTAACAGCTCTAAGAATTCCGGTAAATATCGGATTGGTGTCTCACGAGGCATCATTTTCTATTTCCATCAGTTTACCCGGGTTGTTTTAATTTTGTCATCCATCTGTTTCTGTGTTGTATCTATATATATATATATATATATATATATATATATTTGTGTGTGTGTGTTGAGACTTAAGTCACAACACAGTAGGGGAAACACTGATAACTACGCAACACGTGAAATTGTGAACACTATTATTTCAATCAGAAGAATCTTTGAATTGAATATTTCAAATTTTCTCTTAGTAATTGTATTTTCATGAAACTTTAATTGTTCATTTATGAAAACTACGTGTAGGATTTCAAAACTTATGCTCAATAAATAATTATATACTTTGCAACACCACAAAGTTTATTAATTTTTGTTAAGGAATATAACTGCTTTTCCGTCCAGTTAAACTGGGTACTCAGATTTATCATAGCACTTGCGATAGGACCCTGTCTAGGTAAACGACTAAGGATAAATAGCTCAACACAAAGTTCACAGAACACAAACATAATAGTGAAAACGAAACCACATAAGTGGTCTGTGCAGTTATACACTACTCAGCTGATAATTTTGGATGAAGGTGGTTGCAGTGTCGATCTCCTGTGCTATTTATAAAAGGCAGAAAATGCATCCATGCCGTCTTCCTTTGTAACAAGCTCTGAAAATTCACTTCTTAACGTCGGATTTTCGTAGTGCTGAGCTAACCAAAGTATGCTGTGAATGATAAGCAGAATAACTTCCCCATCCGAGGCTATATTATATAATCTTGCAGTTCTTCTCGCCTCTTTCAGTTCACAAGATGCGCACCCTTTGCCCGGTAGCCAGACGCTAACCCACGCCAAGCAGAAGCCCTGCAGTTCGACCGCCAGATCCACTTTTCTATTCCCTCCTAGCCAGTTCCGTTTCAGAGGGACTTCCTTTCAAGTTTTACCTGATTACGAACCTACTGTCCCTATGCATGAACCACTATTACAAGTAAAGTATTAACATATTCTTTCTTGTACGGTGCATTACTTTTGAAATTATATCCATCGATTAATTACAATTATATAAATTATCTCAAATAACGAATAAAATATTTACATCGATGTTACGTCAAAGAGCTTGATTACACGAAGTCACATTAAGTGAAAGGAGACAAACAACTTAGATAAGACCATTATAGGTAATATCGATAAGAGCGTTATACGTCGCGACTTCTCTACTCACAACAGCACATCCGCAAACAGCCTGATGGTTTTTCAGACAGCCAGGGGCAGAGCGACTCTGATTGGAATTTTAATGCAGACGCAGGACGACAGGCTGCTATTACGGAGTGATTCATGATGGCGACGGGACGTCAATGAACGTGTCGCGGCGTGAGGTGTAAGATCCCCGCGGATGAGTTATAAACATCGTTCTAATCACAGCGTTTGAGCAACACTCGCATAAGAAAATTCCTCTGTCCCATTGATTCAGCGATACATTGTATCTCGTGAAAAACGACCCCATCCTCTATTCACTCGTATAATAACAATAAGCATGATTATCACTTGCGGCGCCGACGCCACTTTTGGTATTCACTTATGGCTGAGTCATCTTTCCTTTAAAGGATTGGGGATACGCTGCCTTGGAGAAAACATAGGGGCTTCAAGGTACTTAGCGGCAGCCACGTCATGTACATAAGAAAAACATCAAGCATTTTATCATATTTATTTAACATGTTTTGTCGTGTCACAGGGGATGTATTTTCAGTTAGGTGGTCACTTTTGGATGTAGGGTCTAGAAGGTTGTTTGGTGTGAGACAAAAACCAGGGGACACAAAAGATGTGTTATTATTCCAGAAAACGCAGCTAAGAGCCATGGTAAGCTAGATTGATACCTAGTCTGATGCACATCATTTGATACCTGTTCTGATACAGATCATTTCCTCTGTATTCGGGAGTTTTGTAGGTATATTGGTCTCAAGACGGAAATCACGTAAGTGGAATAAAGAATAAAAGGTTTAAGAAATTAGACTGTGATTTTGTTCAAAAATGGTTCAAATGGCTCTGAGCACTATGGGACTTAACATCTGAGGTCATCAGTCCCCTGGAACTTAGAACTACTTAAACCTAACTAACCTAAGGACATCACACACATCCACGCCCGAGGCAGGATTCGAACCTGCGACCGTAGCGGTCACGCGGTTCCAAACTGAAGCGCCTAGAACCGCACGGCCACACCGGCCGGCCTGTGATTTTGATAAAGGTCTGGAAACATTCTATTTATACACTCCTTCTATGGTCCAGAAAACCGGAGAGCGCGAAAGGCTGGTGACAGGCCCCTTAAAACAGGCGATTTCACAATAATGGGAAAAAAATCTGTAACTGATGACCAAATTACGTCCTCGGAAACAGAAATTTATATGGACTGTTGCTTACTCACTCACAAGAACTTTGTATTTACTCACCGTACAATGAGTAGCTACAGACGCCTGAGGGCAATGTGTAAACCTAGGGAGAGACGATAATGAATTGCAATAAAGGAACTGTCAGTTGCAGCACCATGACGGAATTGGTCATTTATATTGAATTTGAGAATGTGTAACGGCGTCGGTACGTAGGTGACGTTAGAGCTATGCTATTGGAGTCTTTACACAGTTCAACGGTAAGCAAGGTTCAGCACAGGTTTGCCGACATCAGCGTGCATCAGCGATAGAAAGTTATCCACTTCAGAATAGGTTTATCAACATACGTAGCCACATTATGTTGTTATTCCAATCGATTTCAGTCATATACACGACAGCTCAGGAAAGCACATTGCCATTTTAAGAACTCTTAAAGAGACCAAGCAAATCACTGATGTACCACATGTCTTCGACGACTTACTCTTGACAAATTGTGGGTTTGCTATAGTATGATCCTACGACACGCCCAAAAGACACTGGTTCAGAGTAAGAGGATAATTTGTCTGTGTGAGAGGAAATTGTCACATTGGTCTGTAGCAGAACGAGTTGCCTGAAATGTGTACTGCAACAGTGGTCACAGACGCATATTCGAAGGCATTGTACAAAACCGACAGTCAGGACAACAGAACGTCTGCACTGCTGCATCTTAGCATGTCCTAAACAGCACAGGAGGAGTGGCACTTTACCATAACTGCTATCGTACATCGAAAAACAAAGTAAAAGAACCATTCAGACCTAATTTTTTAAAAAAAAACAATGCGTAGATAAAACTGACGCATAATTTTTCGAATTGTGTCGCTCAAGTGATAGAAATCACTGAAGACTTAAAAAAGCTGTTGACAGGCAGTTTGTAATAGAACTCATGTAATGAATTCAGAAACCGAACACAAAAGTAATAAGATGCCGAAAAAAGGGAAACAATAAATACCTCAACATTTAAATCAAGGATTTTTCAGTAGATGAAGTATTACTCTACACCAGTAGAAATGAAGTTACGTGGAATGTATGGAAGATAGGACAGCCAAAATTAGCTTGCCTGTTGTGGGATTGACTAGCGTCAAAGTCGATAAAAGAATTAGTAATTAATTTGTTAAGCTGGATGTTTTGTGGTGAGTAATGTCCAGACATCGATCGTAGATGTGGACACCCGTAATAATAAACAAATCCATCAAAATGTGATGGAATGAAAAATGAGTATTTCAGTGTTTATATTATGGATCTTAAAATTTTATTTCCGAGATATACGCTTTTCTTGGCTGTTTACGAGATCCTTTGAAAACATGTTACGACGTTTCCAGTGAACTCTTTCCCAGTAAAAATTGAGAACTGTGGCAAGTGTGAAGGTCATATTGCATGTATCGCACAGGTATCGCCACATCGCATGATGTGGCAAAGGTGGTGCAACGGCTGTCGGCAATCACTGTCTCCATATTTAGCTCAGTTTCCAACTCTTAATGCGAAATTTTTCACTGGAAATTTTAATTCGGTTTATATAATTATCTCATCTTTCTGAAGGTCCTTAATGTTATTGCGAAGCACAAACTTCAGATTCAAATTCCACACGTTCTCCAATACGTCTGTGTGTGAACAGAGTTAGCCTGTTATCGTTTACTGAAATGATTCTTTCTATATGTTATGAAACGCCCTGTATGTTGATGTATGCTATCTAAGTACTCCTGCCGGCCGTGGTGGCCGAGCGGTTCTAGACGCTCAGTCCGGAACAGCGCGACTGCTACGGTCGCAGGTTCGAATCCTGCCTCGGGCATGGATATGTGCGATGTCCTTAGGTTAGTTAGGTTTAAGAAGTTCTAAGTTCTAGGGGACTGATGACCACAGATGTTCAGTCCCATAGTGCTCAGAACCATTTGAACCATAAGTACTCCTGCAATACATATCAACTTCCCTTTGTTTTGCAATAGACTCAGTGACTCAATGACACCCGTAGATGTTCGCCACTAAGTCAAGGAACTGGATAGAAAGAAAGCTACTCAAGATTCCGGGCTTTCCGTTATCAGTCTATCGATGTCGCATTAGCAGATATTACTCGTTGGAGTAAGTGACAAGAATCACATTCGTGGATGTTCACCGTGCTATAGTTGTCAATAAAATCAAATTAACCAAGAAGTTTTTTCGGCGGGTTTGTGCCATAAAACCTCTGTAAAACGCTTCCCTTGCGTCTGGTCAACCCGTCCGCATATCCGCGAGTGTTAACGTGACCACTTTTGGGACGGGATGTATGGTGGCCACAGATCGAATTCGTCCAGAAGGTTAATGAGGATGGGTCGTTGTGCTGGTCAGCTTGCATATGGTGTTTAGGAGGTTCGGCACAGCCCATTGGATGAATAATTGGCTGGTTCCCATGATGCGTCTCAGATACACGCTATACAACATACAGAACGATTTCTCACACTTGCACACAGAATTTACTTTACACGCAGCAGGCTGGGTTACACTGCTTCTGTCCTGGGGAGCGAATAGCAGACTGAAGATCTTTGCTGTTTATATGTTTATATGTTAATCATCTCTCTTCTTGCTACCGTAAAAATTTATAAGCGCTCAGCCACACTTGATTTAGAGTTTCGTCTATTCAGCTGTCAGGCAGTTTTCCGATCTCAACTTCAGAAATTCATTTAGTGTTGTCATCGTCGTCGTTGTTGGTAATGATGACCATCATCGCGCTGATAACCGCGCAGTTGAACGCCCCACAAACCAAACCAAACATCATGATCATGATCATGATATATCATCAATCAAAGGACTGAACTCATTTAGCTGTCCACTCTATTTCTACCTCTGTTCGGTTCCGTACCTCTTGATTCAGATGAATTACTCATAATCACTGAAACATGCTGTTGTAGCAGCATATTACAAAACCTTCTATTCCCTTCTTCTCTGAATTATGGATGCCCCAGGTTTCAGTTCTATGTAAGTATACAGTCAAGACAAATGATTTCAGGAAAAGCTTTCCGATGTTTAAATTTCTGTTGGATTTTTTTTTTCTATTTTTCATTAATACTTTTCTCGCCGATGTCAGTCTGAATTTCATTTCGTCTATAGTTCATCCATTGTCAGTTATTTTGCTGCCAATTTACCAAAATATGTTAACTACTTTCAGAGCCTCATATCCTAAAATGAGTCCCTCTGCACTGCATGCATAATTTGGCTACCCTCCATTCCCTTTGTTTACTTTTGTTGAAATTCATTTGACAACCTCTTTTCGAGATACTTCCCATTCCGTTCAACTAATCTTTCAAGTCTTTGGTTCTCCCTAAGAGAATTATAATGTCGAAAAGTATCAAGCCATTTGGCACGAACTTTTTTGTTAGTATGAGAATTGCTGTCTATTAAGAGTATATGCGGTGGATGTACAATACAATGATGATTTATAAAAAAACGAACTGGAATGAAGAGACTGGACGTGTCTATTAAGAGTATATGCGGTGGATGTACAATACAATGATGGTTTATAAAAAAACGAACTGGAATGAAGAGACTGGACGTATTGACTTCTAATTGACGTCATATTTTAATTACATGTAACATGACGCGAGCCTTATTTTTCTCCGCTTTTCGAGGGTGGATGGGAACAGACCGTACGCTGGATCAGAGACAGACAAGACACTGTCCGACGTAACGAAAAAGCCCGACCGAAGCAGTCAGCAGGGACTCTGGCATTCGCACAGGGCAGATAACGTGAAGTGCTGACTGTGAAAGCTGTATTGACGGTCGAGCCCAGTGGGACCATTGATGTTGTTCATTTACGACTTGTCTTCAGCCTAGCAGCCAAGCGGTGCCAAGGGGAGGAAGTCCTGTCGATTGGAGACCTACACTCTACTGCGTTCTGACGAGTGCCTTCAGCAGACATCAATCTAGCGGTTTCCTAAAGAAACATGGCCTAGCCTCAAGTGCAGCGTTTTACATTCTAAGGAACTGTGATGTGAGGCTAGATGCTTGGTGTGAAAACGCATGATTGACAAAAATGTGATATCAGGAAGATGGATCATTGGAAGAAGATTTATGGAAGAGAGGGGTGGGTCGAAAAGTCATTAGGGTTTTAACGCGACACGTTTTCCTTGACGGGATTTTTGCGGAAGAGACAACCACACCATTGGTTGACTGAGTGTTCTTTTACAACAATTGGAGGTCATGTCTTGTTTTGTGGGAAGGAAAGAGCAGGCTATACGATTCAGCTAGATTAGAGTTCGTTGGGGGATGGAAGCGAGTGCGGATTTAAGAATTTGACGCAGATCTTGGGGTAAAAGGGATCGCTGGATTTGCCATCTCCAAATGAGCAGCCAGGCACGGGTCCAGAGTTCGTGTCAGTAGGAGCACAACCCTCCCCTGGTACCTCAGAGTGACACTGATGATGGCAACGCTCTGCATGCCTCACAGTGATATTTCACGGTTAACATAACTAGCGGCAATGGCATCTTAGGACAAACTTCGGTCATAATTTAATCAGAACACTTCAGGTATCTGTCTCAATTTTTTTCAGTTAGAAGCTCGTAGGTCATTTTTAGAACGCCAGATGCATCTAAAGGGCTTGTTCTCAAGACTTCCAGGTAACCCTGAGAACCAGCAGGTTCATTTCATGTAATCCATGCAGTGCAGCTTTGTAACATTAACTGAAGTTATTAGTCAGATGCACTTCATGTCTGTATTTTTAACATAATAAATTAATGTATTCGTTTAAAACAACTTCTTGTTAACACATTGAATTAATCTCATTTTAATATTATGGAGTTTCCCACTTCAGGATCTACTGCTAGGGCTATAAATTCTTCACATTAGTTAATCAGAATGTGCACAGTAATACAACTTTTGTCTTAAAAGTGCTTCCAACTCTTATTTAATTTTCTGGATCAGGGTAACCATTTGACACACACCACAGGGATCTATGCAACTATATTGTCAAAACGTTAATTTGTATTTATTTCCCGTCAACATTAACTCATTTTCAAAATTTGAACATATTTTTCTCTACTGGTTGTTCAAATTTCACGAGTAACATGATAAAAAGTCTTTTACTATATATCAACTACTACCTCCCTTTTATGTCATGCTCTTGAGTTCTTAACTGAAGTCTGGTTTCCAAACAAGTTTTACATAACCTTTCACTCCTGTATTTGATCCCTTTTATCACTCAACATACGGAAGAGTGTACTCCAGTCAATATTGTAAAAACCTTTTTTTCAAAGCTGCATAGTTACAAATGTTGGTCTGCCTTTGTCTTCTAAGATAAGATAATCTGTATGATCAGTTTTATCTTGAACGCTTCAGTATTTCTCTGGAACCCAAACCGGTCTTCTTAAATGTCAGATTCTTATCACTTTTTCTATTCTCCTGTAAAAACGAATATTTCGTGTTACTATTTTGCAACTATGACTTTCTGAACTGATTGCTTGATAGGATTCGCATCTGTCAGCACCTGTTTTGAAATTAGAATGATTACATTCTTCTTGAATCCTGTCCAATCCTGACTCATATCTCTCATAACATGTAGAATAATTGTGTAATGCCTGGTTCTCCTACGGATGTCACTAATTCTGAGGGATGCCGTCTACTCAAAATGCTGCGACTTAGTTCTTTCAGTACACTGTCAAATTCTCTTTACAGTATCACAGCGATCGACTTATCTGTATTTACTTCCTCTCCCCACTGTGTTTAAAATTTTGAGTCAAAATAGTTGCTTCACCCAGTTGGACCTACGTATTTAGGACTTTTGCCTGGGTCTTCAAGCTAATTCTGGAACTAGAAATACCGCCTCAAGATTTCCAACTATATTCCTTCTGCCCCATTTCAATCACGTATTTTAGAAATTCTACATTAGCTCGCCATGATGTAATGAGTTGCGAATGAAATACGGAAAAATTTTCAAATTTTTTTTGTTTGTAGCCGTTCTATGCACTACTCCTCATTTTCAGCATTCTCTTCTTTACTTAGTACTGGCTCGCCATCTGAGCTCCTGAAAACTCTGCAAACGAATAACTACAGTAATGTAGCTGTACCTTTGAATATTAAGAAATTCATACAGTTAAAAAATGAATATATATGAAAAATACCAAGCAAGAGTTATTTCTGTTAGGCCATTTGAGGATTACAGGGAGAGAAAAAGCATCCAACCACAGATTTAAATAGAATCCAAATCATTCCTGACCGGTTGTTACCCTTACCATGACAAGATAAACTCTGAGGAAATATTGGGTTAGTGCATAAGTTCGTAGCTTTTTCCCAAAAGATACACATAACAGAGACTTTAGCCATCAATAATATATACCGAGCGAGGTGGCGCAGTGGTTAGACACTGGACTCGCATTCGGGAGGACGACGGTTCAATCCCGCGTCCGTCCATCCTGATTTAGGTTTTCCGTGATTTCCCTAAATCACTCCAGGCAAATGCCGGGATGGTTCCTCTGAAGGGGCACGGCCGACTTCCCTCCCCATCCTTCCCTAATCCGATGAGACCGATGACCACGCTGTCTGGTCCCTTCCCCAAAACAACCAACCAACCAATAATACAGGGTGATTCAAAAAGAATATCACAACTTTAAAAATGTGTATTTAATGAAAGAAACATAATATAACCTTCTGTTATACATCATTACAAAGAGTATTTAAAAAGGTTTTTTTTCACTCGAAAACAAGTTCAGAGATGTTCAATATGGCCCCCTCCAGACACACGAGCAACATCAACCCGATACTCCAACTCGTTCCACACTCTCTGTAGCATATCAGGCGT
This sequence comes from Schistocerca americana, assembly GCF_021461395.2. Taxonomy (NCBI): domain Eukaryota; kingdom Metazoa; phylum Arthropoda; class Insecta; order Orthoptera; family Acrididae; genus Schistocerca; species Schistocerca americana. The sequence continues at coordinate 134,681,084 of NC_060120.1, read as the reverse complement.
AACAGTTTGGATAGCTGCTGTTATTTCTCGTTTCAAATCATCAATGGTGGCTGGGAGAGGTGGCCGAAACACCATATCCTTAACATACCCCCATAAGAAAAAATCGCAGGGGGTAAGATCAGGGCTTCTTGGAGGCCAGTGATGTCACGGGCTGCCTGGCGGCCGATCCATCGCCTCGGGTAGTTGACGTTCAGGTAGTTACGGACAGATAAGTGCCAATGTGGTGGCGCTCCATCCTGCTGAAATATGAATTGTTGTGCTTCTTGTTCGAGCTGAGGGAACAGCCAATTCTCTAACATCTCCAGATACTGTAGTCCAGTTACAGTAGCACCTTCGAAGAAAAAGGGACCAAAAACTTTATTGGCTGAAATGGCGAACAAATGTACTACTAAATGAAACTTTATAGCTCCCTTAATTCGCCGACAGATAGTGCTTAGCTCTGCCTTTTGTCGTTGCAGAGTTTTAAATTCCTAAAGTTGTGGTATTCATTTTGAATCACCCTGTATATTGTCATTCACTATTTACAACGGCCTGGCAGCGGTGGGGTAACTTTCGATTCCACGACTGTAGAAATCACGTGGTTTTGAGGAGAAGTACTCGTCGAGCTATGTTCGGAGCCCATTTTCATCCAAAAAGGAAGTTTCTTGAAGGCTGTTCGACAGAAAGCGGAATAGGCGAGTATCTCAGGGCACATGATAAGGTAAACGAGGTGGGAGCGGATTGACTTCCCAACCCAGTGTTTTTTGTCAGGCAAGCAGAATGCAAGCTGGCGTTATAGCGGAGTAGCATCACTTCATGCAATCTTCCTGGTCGTTGTTCTGAAATTGCGTCTGCAAGACGTCTCAGTTGTTGACAGAAAATATCAGCAGTAATGGTTACACCTTGGGGAAGCATTTTGCAGTACACCACACCGTCGCTCTTCCACCAGATGCATAACGTTATCTTTTGTGGATGCTCTCAGGTTTTTGTACGTGGCGTTGCTGATTTGTTTGGGCTCAACCATTCCTTTCTTCTTTTCCTTATATTCGCATAAAGACACCAGTCCTTGTCATCGGTAAGATACATGATAGGAATGGTCGGTGTTGCTCACGGGCCAGTTGATAACGAGCAAACAGAGATGCACTTATGGCCACCAACTGCTTTTTGTGATTTTGGCTTAAGAGCATGCGGTAGTCATACACCCAGTTTTTGAACCTTCCACGCCGCACGGAAGTGGTGGAATGATCATAGTTCATCCGATTTTCCAGTTGTGTAGTACAAAGACGTGGGTCATCGTGGATTAATGCGTTTAAACGACCTCCATCAAATCTCGAAGGTATTCCTGATAGTAGAGGAAGACTAATGTCAAAACGATCCTCCTTAAAACGAGAAAACCGTTATCTCGCCGTACTATGTCCTATGGCATTATCCCCGTACACGTCGCAAATGTTCGTGACTATCTCCGTTGTTGTCATCCCTCTACTGAATTCAAACAGGAGAATATGTAGGAAACGTTCCGATTTTTCCATTTGGCCCTCCGTTTTCTAGCGTCCACAGATCCTTTGAATGACAAAATGACAACATGTAAACTCAAACGGCAGCGAACAATGACAATCGATAAACAAACACATAGCAAACGGAATACCAACATGGAAAACAAAAGCACTACGAACTTATGCACCAACTCAAGTCACATTTTTATTTTCTCCGACCATCATAACCTTGAAAGGAATATCAACGCACCTACAGCAGAATGTAGATGAAATGAAGACGTCGATAGTGAAGTTGTTAGAGACAGAGCATAAGCTCTGATTAGGGAAGGATGGGTAAGGAAATCGCGTGTGCCCTTTAAGAGGAACCATCCCGACATTTACACTACTGACCATTAAAATTGCAACACCAAGAAGATGACGTGCTACAGACGCGAAATTTAACCGACAGGAAGAAGATGCTGTGATATGCAGATGATTAACTTTTCAGAACATTCACACAAGGTTGGCGCCGGTGGTGACACCTACAAAGTGCTGGCATGAGGAAAGTTTCCAACCGATTTCTCATACACAAACAGCAGTTGGCCGGCGTTGCCCGGTGAAACGTTGTCGTGATGCCTCGTATAAGGGGGAGAAATGCGTACCAACTCGGTTTCCGACTTTGATAAAGGTCGGAATGTAGCCTATCGCGATTTCTATTCATCGTATCGCGACATTTGTACTCGCGTTGGCCGAGATCCAATGACTGTTAGCAGAATATGGAATCGGTGGGTTCAGGAGGGTAATACGGAACGCCGTGCTGGATCCCAACGGCCTCGTATCACTAGCAGTCGAGATGATAGGCATTTTATCCGCATGGCTGTAACGGATCGTGCAGCCACGTCTCGATCCCTGAGTCAACAGATGGGGGCGATTGCAAGACAACAACCATCTGCACGAACAGTTCGAAGACGTTTGCAGCAGCATGGACTATCAGCTTGGAAACCATGGCTGCGGTTACCCTTGACGCTGCATCACAGACAGGAGCGACTGCGATGGTGTACTCAACAACGAACCTGGGTGCACGAATGGCAATACGTCATTTTTTCGGATGAATCGAGGCTCTGTTTACAGCATCATGATGGTCGCACCTGTGTTTGGCGACATCGCGATGAACGCACATTGGAAGCGTGTATTCGTCATCACCATACTGGCGTATCACCCGGCGTGATGGTATGGGGTGCCATTGGTTACACGTCTCGGTCACCTCTTGTTCGCATTGACGTCACTTTGAACAGTGGACGTTACATCTCAGATGTGTTACGACCCGTGGCTCTGTCCTTCATTCGATCCCTGCGAAACCCTACATTTCAGCAGGATAATGCAGGACCGCATGTTACAGGTCCTGTACGGTCCTTTCTGGATACAGAAAATGTTCGACTGCTGCCCTGGCCAGCACATTCTCAGATCTCTCACCAATTGAAAACGTCTGGTCAATTGTGGCCGAGCAACTGGCTCGTCACAATACGCCAATCAGTACTCTTGATGAACTGTGGTATCGTGTTGAAGCTGCATGGGAAGCTATACCTGTAAACGCCATCCAAGCTCTGTTTGACTAAACGCCCAGGCGTATCAAGGCCGTTATTACGGCCAGAGGTGGTTGTTCTGGGTACTGATTTCTCAGGATCTATGCACCCAAATTGCGTGAAAATGTAATCACATATCAGTTGTAGTATAATATAGATGTCCAATGAATACCCGTTTATCATCTGCATTTCTTCTTGGTGTAGCAATTTTAATGGCCAGTAGTGTATGTGGAGCGAATTAGGGACATCACGGAAAACCTAAATCTGGATGGTGGGACGGGTATTTGAATCGTCGTCCTCCCTAATGAGATTCTAGGTTGGTGACTGTACTCACATTTTATTCATTACCGGATCCTATTTTTCTCGCTGAATAATATGCGTACTGGGCGTTCTTCGTAAGAGTAGTCAGGCGCATTTTCTCTGCTGTTTCGGCAGATACATGCCGCTTCATGGGGGCAGCAGTCAGCGCGGGCCACAGCCCTACTCACTCGTTGTTGGGGTACTGGTTATTCTTCCTGCTTAGACACCGTTAGTGCATACCGATGAAACGTACGTCGCACTAGAGTAATTTGGGATCGCTCTATCGAATGGACACGAAAAATTCCACACTAAACGCCATTGTAATCATAAAGAGAAACAAACCCACACTTTCCATCAACACTGGGCGTCACATGAAAGACGCGATGAGCGGTATTTGTTTGTGGTGATTGCAACTAAATATCACGAATACGAAACTGCAAATATCTGCCGAAAACCCAGAGAAAATGCGCCTAACGACTCTTAAGAGGGACCCTCGGTATGTATACATAAGTGCGATGTTGGCTGCAATTCCATTTGGCTGACGAGGATCTGGCAAGGCATTTGTAGTAGAATATATGTGCATCGTCATCTTTGAAGTTCGTGAAATATCTAACAATTTATGTGAACGGTGTTAAGTCCTTGAAGAAAACTCGAGGATGCAATAAAGACAGTTAAAAAAGGTACGGAAGCGTCAGAGGATTAGGAGGTACATATAGACTTGTCAGTAGAGATACAGTAGCATTTCACACAGGATTAAGAGATCAGGAGAAATATACGGCTTTGGGGGCGTAGCTTACAACACGAAGTGTTATTTGTTTACATCGCATACGCTTGTAGAACAGTTGTCAACATTCTTAACAGCATACTCTAGATCTCTGTAAACAACTTATAAATATTTTGCACGTTTTACGGCCCCATTCCAGCTTACGTTGCGCGACGCACTCATTCTTGGCCGGATGTTTCTTGCTGCTACAAATTTCGATGACAGTGAATTCTAAATGTTATATCATTAATCCGCCAGTGCTGTGAGTCTCGTATATGGCGCTGAATAGAAAGACGGCATTTTTTTCTTCTGGTGAACTGGGTCTGCGAAGTATTAAGTATTCTCAAGCACAATCAGCGCTGAGGTGTCTCGTATAAGCCTCTGTTATATAGTACTATATATTCCGCAATTCATTGCACATTTCAGAGCATACGTTGTTCGTAGTGGGGACGTTCTTACTAATACCAGTCACTTATGAAGCAAGGCGGAAGTGGCGGTCTGTTTGTCACAATGAGGGAAGCATATCGTCGGACAGTCTCTCTGGAATACAAGTTCTCTTAATTTTCACAACAGGGTTTCGCTACAACACCGTAGCTTTTCTTTCATTCATGTTCACTGAGCTTATCAGTCACAATTTGTATAAGCTACTCTGACACGTTACGATTGCATAACAGTGTTTTTGAAATCGCTCAATGTCTGCTGATAACGCTACTTGAGAAAGGCACGCTGAAGCAGTGCTCCGGAAATGAACGCACTGACATCTATTCAATTTTTTTTCTTTGCAAATGCACCACACTTCTACCACAGCATCCTAACAAACGTGTGTTATGGCGCTATAATCCGCAAATATTTGAACAATAAAGGAAGATGGGCAATACAGAAGTTAAACTCCTAATTTTACTCTGATATTTTGAAGTTCTTTCCGTTTCACTGGGAATTATCTTCAAATTTCACACATTTAAAGGCAGCTGTCCATTATTACTGGTACAGCTTGTAGAAATACTGTCTAAGTTGTTCTACATTTCCTTACGACCAACCAACGACAGTGCTTTCCTGAAGTCAGCAGTATAGTTAGCGAACAATCTGTCGATTGTAATGTGTTTTCATGACAGCAGCCATGCAATAACCCTTCGTTACATGAATATACAATTTTATTTCCACAGGAAGTTGATTCAGGCACAGTTTTCACACCTTGACCCATATGTCGTCCTTTATTTTTTTACGTAATATTTCCTACTGCTGTTCCTACGTTAAATTCAGTTATTTTCAGTATTTACAGTGGAAAATAGTTCACAAAGGATGTATGGTTAGGCATTGTGTAATAGCAGCAAAGGGATGCTCCCTCAATTGCTTCTGCTTGCCAAGCGCTTTGGAAGTCATTGATATTATTTATTATGAATTGATTACTTGAGGGCTTCTTTCTCCTTTTGGTGTGATATATTTTCCCTTGAAGTTTGTGAAAGTGTTTGTATTAGGCCCAGTATAAACTCATCTACGCTTGTATGTTAATCACAAGCACCACTTCACCCAGCTCATCACGCAGGCGTGTGGAGGAAGAGGAGGAAATTAGTATTTAACTTCTCGTCGACAACGAGGTCGTTAGAGACGGACCACAAACTCGGATTAAAGAAGGTTGGAGAAGGAAAGCGGCTCTGCCATTTCGAAGGAACCACCCCGGCATTTTCCTTAAGCTATTTAGGAAAAGCACGGAAATCCTCAGTCATGATGGCAGGACACCCCTTTGAACCACCGTCCTCCCTAATGCGAGTCCAGTGTACTAACCACTGCGCTACCCCACTCAGTATTCAGACACGTGCCCCTCTTATTGGCAATTTCACATTATCAGTCTATCATGCCCTTCTTGTAAATACATTTCAAACTTCTTATCCTCCCCTCATTTATAGATTATCATTTTGACTGTTTAAAATCCTCCCATGTTTGGGGTATAAGTGTAGATATTTATACTGGTGACTAAGAACAGTGTTGTGAGAACATTAAATCAGTATTTACTTCATTTGCAGCCTAGTAATGTTCCAATGTGTGTGAATTCCTAGGGGACCAAACTACTTAAACTAACTTATGCTAAGAATAACACACACACACCCATGCCCGAGGGAGGACTCGAACCTCTGGCGGGAGGGTGCAGATTAATAACTATAGCTATTAGATGTAGAATGTTTGTAGGTTGCTTATTACTTCCAAGTATATGTGGCAAGAACATGCTGAACAACACTGTGTCATTCTTTACTTCATTTGCAGACTAATAGTTGCAACTATTAGATGCAGTATCTTTTTAGATTGGTTATTACCTCCAAGTACATGTGGCAAGAGCATGGCATTAACACTCATTTTACCCTAAGCAATAGGTCAGATGTTGAAGTCTGGACACGTGGACGCAAAACGGTTACTCTATACTGAGAGGGGTAGTCCACTTAGTGGTGCTGTTCCGACTGTGCAGAAAACATGAGGTAGTAAACTATGTGATGTGTTTTCGAGAAGATTGTTAGATGCAGAAGAAAACCAGCTAACACATTGAAATGGATGCATATGAAGATACAAATGACTGCAGTATCTACACTTACACCTCTAACATCACGTATATAGGAAGTAAAACATTAATGGTTTCTTGTGACGGCTGTTCGAAAGTTAAACTCGTTTACTCTATAAATGAAACACTGGAGGAGTTAGAGAAATATAATTATAACATAAATTAATCATGTATCAGAGGCAAGCAATCATCATATATCTTACCGAGTTGATAAATTCCATTTGTATAAAATTCTGATAGTAGAGGTTGTTGCAACCAAACGAGAACAGAAATTGTGATAAACTCTTTGTTTATTGAAGATATCGTGCGAAATACTCCAAGAAATTTGCGGAAAATTATCCAAAGGTTGAGAGACACTGAAAAGCCGATTCTGAAGAAATCTTTCGTCAATTTTTCCGCTTCGTGTGTCTTCTGACAGCGGACGGTCGGCCACTTCTGTCAGTATGCCGTACATCCTTTCTTCCATTTTCAGTCAAATGGCTGCACTGACGCAGAACACCATCACTCATCAAAGTCGGACTGTCTACATCACACTGAGCGAAGTGGCGCAGTAGTTAGCACAATGGACTCGCATTCGAGAGGACGACGGTTCCAGCCTGTGTCCTGCCATCCTGATTTAGGCTTCCAAAATTTCTCCAAATCGCTTGAGGCAAAGACCGGTTTGTTCCTTCTGAAGGGCACAGCCGATTTCCTTCCATTTCCTAATCCGAGCTTTTGCTCTGTCTTTAATGATCTCGTTATTGACGGGACGTTAAACTCTAATCTCCTCCTCCTCATACATCACAAACTTGCAGAATGGTGGTGACATTTCGCGTGAATTTCAGTTACAAAGCTAAATTTGAAGGAATACTGTAGGCGAACGAGAATCATTGTGGCTTTCTTGCTATCGCAGCTCTACACCCGCTGAATTGCTACATCAGTCAGTATAGCAACTGTACTGTCCAAACCTCTATCCCCACCCTCCCCCACCAATTGCAATGCTACATGAAAATAGAGTTATTTTAATTAGTGATCGTAATTTATCGTTTCTCCTAGTACGAGGCGTAGTCAGAGTTTAATTAACACAGCGAAAAAATGAAGTTACAACATTGAGTATCTCTGTAAGTTAGCAGATGTTTGTCTGCGGTCCTGGTACACACTGCTTTTCAGTGCCACTTTATCGTAGCACGTCGCTGGATGAGGCAAAACAAAATGGACAAACCCACGTACATTTTATTAATGGACTGATCCATCTGGTTTTCGCTCTTCTAGCGCAGTGTACTACGCGAGTGTGGAGCGTGGAAAGCTATGTGCGGCAGGACTGCAGCCATGCATCTACAAAAAAAATTAAAACCTTATGCAACAATTTCTTTTCACCGGAAAAGGTATACTACAATCAGCAGGAAGGAAGCGGTGAACAGCTCCCACAACAGAGAGACGCGCGGCGTAGTCGGAGCCAGGATGTTAGTGCTAGGGGGAGGAGTGTGCAAGAAAGCTCGGCGGTGGCTGTCCCACACAGACTCGCACACTGGGAAACTTGGCGCAACTTAGGCAGCATCTGGTGACAACATTTCCGGCGCACCCTGCTCGAGGTGGAAGATTTTATGCTCCAACCAGTACGACTGAAACAAGATAGGGGATAATGCTGCACGTTCTCTACAGCGGCACTTATTATCTGAAGTTCTTTTGTAAAACAATAATTCAACTTATTTACAGATACCTCATTATTAATATTTTCAGTATTAGGTTTCAGCGTACAATGGTAAAACCTATAGAAAATACGAGAAAAAATTTATCACAGTCCGTTAGATTTCGGGCGTGCTAACGCAGTATTCTTCATCTGATATTTTGGTAGTATGTCTTTCGACCATCCTACAATTGAGTCAACTGACTGTTGCTATAACACTCGCCGCGGACAAGCGCTAGAGAGGTCGTTCGGCAGAAAGAACTATGTGGAAACTACATCTATGGTTAGCTGGGCGTTCCACAATGGGTTATCGATGTATCACAAACAACTGCACTTTAGTAGGGTCTTTGTGAATTTATTAAAAAGGCGCGTGATTTTCGTCCAGACTGAAATCGCTATTTCTATTAATTAAACTCTTCGTCAGAAAAATTTTCTGCAGCTTCCTACACAACCATCCCAAAATGACGAAGTGCACGCTAGAATTTCGGCATTTACAAACCGCATAGAGTGACTGGTACCAATGCAGTGCTCCGCCACAGCTGTACGCGTACTCAGCACGGTGTATGAAGGTCACACTCACAGGGTTTCGTGTAGACCCCAGCTTCGCGGAACAGCAGTCTCTGCTGTTTTGGGTGGAGAACGAAAAATCACTTTACCTTTCTGCTTGGTTAGGATCCGATCTGTTTTTGATGGCATGCTTCCCACATAGAGTGGGAACGCCAGGAGTGTAAATCCTTCTCTCTCTCTCTCTCTCTCTCTCTCTCTCTCTCTCCATCCCTCCCTCTCTCTCTTTGTCTCTCTCTCACTCTCTCTGTCACCTTCCACCTCACTTAATTTGATCTCCGGTTTCATCCTTAGCGCCTTACGCATTCCGTTCTGAAGAGTACTCACTTGTTTCGAAAACTCCTTTTGTGTGTAGAATCTCACCCCACAGACAGCTCCAATCAGCGATAATATTTGCTCTGTGAACCAAAATTCTGAGAACTCCCGTCGTCTGAGAAGGGTGGGGGCAGCTGCTTGCCGTATAAGGCGGAATCGGAGACACTGTGTGTCCCAAGATACCATCATCTTCGCGAGGGGTTCAGATTAAGTCCGATGTTTAATACTAATAGACTTCTTATGACCATGAATCCCTCCTCTTGCCTGTGCTAATCTGCGAGTATGTCCTCCTTGAGCCATTCGATGCCTGTTATTTTGCACGTAAGGTATCAGAATTCCTTCACTTCCTCTACGTGTGGTCTCCAGTTTTGTATGTTTATTGCTAATTTCATTTCTGTTATTCGTTGTTACCGCCGCCTTTCTACGATTTACCTTCGATCCATATTATGTGAAAATTACACTATTCATTCTCTGCAATATATCTTGCATTTCTTTCACTCTTTCACTGAGGCTAATAAATGTTGTCAAAGAATCTTATCATTCATATGCAATACTTGATATCCTCAGTGTTATTCAACACTATCACATGACGTAACAAGTAACTTCACTTTGTACAAGCATTAACGAATCATTGATGATATTTCATTTATTAATGTGCCAAAGTTCATACAAACACCGATGCGCAACTGCCGTAAAGATGAATATTTTAAATTAGATTGTTCACAGACCTGTAAAGTACCCACTATATTAAAACTGTAATTATTATTATTATTATTACTATTATTATTATTACTATTTTGTTAAACCCTGTGTTCTATGAATGACAGTCTCAACAGTTCGTTACAACCGCTGTTTTTCATGATAATAGTGTCATATATGCATATATTCCGGTCATTTATGCTTATTTATCATATTATTACGAGAAAGTTCAGCCTTGCAAACCAGCTCAAAATAAAATTTAGTATTATATGACATTTAAATGAGCGACATTACTATGATAAACTGTTATGTACTAGTTTCACTGTTTATGTCTTAATTTTGTTGCTACAAGGTATGTTTCGTACAAACATTTTCATTTAAAAATAATGCTTCACAGTTACTCGTTCCTAACGTTTTATTATTGTATGCATTGCTTTACTTATGCTCCAGACTTAATCTGTTTTTGAAGACCTACGAAGGCCTCTTACAGCCAGAGGTTTCTCATTGATAGCTACAATGTTTACAATTTTCAATAACAAAGGTAAGATGCAATTACTATAGTCGAGTCGGTGTACGACGATCCCTGTCAGCTAAGAGCGCTGTTGCCAGATTTCAACTGCGAATCCTAAACGGCTGTAAACTATAATTGTAGTCGCAAATACAGTTGCGACAATACAGCGACACTACCGTAGAGACGTTTGGTTACCGTGGGCGCGAGGCTGCTCCTCCCAGCCCACTGTAACAGTAACGACTCGACTATAGCCAGCAGTGGGATGCACAAGATTACTTGTCCTGATTCTGATAAATTTTATACAGGGTGGTCCATTGATAGTGACCGGGCCAAATATCTCACGAAATAAGCATCAAACGGAAAAACTACAAAGAACGAAACTCGTCAAGTTTAAAGGGGGAAACCAGATGGCGCTATGGTTGGCCCGCTAGATGGCGCTGCCATATGTCAAACGGATATCAACTGCGTTTTTTTAAAATAGGAACCCCCATTTTTATTACATATTCGTGTAGTACGTAAAGAAATATGAATGTTTTAGTTGGACCACTTTTTTCGCTTTGTGATAGATGGCGCTGTAACAGTCACAAACGTATAAAAACGTGGTATCACGTAACATTCCGCCAGTGCGGACGGTATTTGTTTCATGATAGACTACCCGTGTTAAAATGGACCATTTACTAATTGCGGAAATGGTGGATACCGTGTTGATGTATGGCTGTTGTGATCAAAATACCCAACGGGCGTGTGCTATGTATGCTGCTCGGTATCCTGGACGACATCATCCAAGTGTCCGGACCGTTCGCCGGATAGTTACGTTATTTAAGGAAACAGGAAGTGTTCAGCCACATGTGAAACGTCAACCATGACCTGCAACAAATGATGATGCCCAAGTAGGTGTTTTATCTGCTGTCGCGGCTAATCCGCACATCGGTAGCAGACAAACTGCGCGAGAATCGGGAATCGCAAAAACGTCAGTGTTGAGAATGCTACATCAACATCGATTGCTCCCGCACTATATTTCAATGCACCAAGAATTACAAGGCGACGACTTTGAACGTCGTGCACAGTTCTGCTACTGGGCACAAGAGAAATTACGGGACGATGACAGATTTTTTGCATGCGTTCTATTTAGCGACGAAGCGTCATTCACCAACAGCGGTAACGTAAACTGGCATAATATGCACTATTGGGCAACGGAAAATCCACGATGGCACCGACAAGTGGAACATCAGCGCCCTGGGCGGGTTAATGTGTGGTGTGGTATTATGGGAGGAAGGATAATTGGTCCCCATTTTATCGATGGCAATCTACATGGTGCAATGTATGCCGATTTCTTACGTAATGTTCTACCGATGTTACTACAAAATGTTTGACTGCATGACAGAATAGCGATGTACTTCCAACATGATGGATGTCCGGAACATAGCTCGCGTGCGGTTGAAGCGGTATTGAATAGCATATTTCATTACAGGTGGATTGGTCGTCGAAGCACCATTTCATGGCCCGCACGTTCACCAAATCTGACGTCCCTGCACGTCTTTCTGTGGGGAAAGTTGGATATTTGCTATCGTGATCCACCGCCAACGCCTGACAACATGCGTCCAATGCATGTGCGAACATTACGGAAGGCGAACTACTCGCTGTTGAGAGGAGTGTCGTTAACTTACTGCCAAATGCATTGAGGTTGGCGGACATCATTTTGAGCATTTATATCATTAATGTAATATTTACAGGTAATCATGCTGTAACAGCATGCGTTCTCAGAAATGATAATTTCACAAAGGTACATGTATCACATTGGAACAACCGAAATAAAATGTTCAAACGTACCTACGTTCTGTGTTTTAATTTAAAACACCTACCTGTTACCAACAGTTCGTCTAAAATTTTGAGCCATATGTTTGTGACTATTACAGCTCCATCTATCACAAAGCGAAAAAAGTTGTCCAACTAAAACATTCATATTTCTTTACTTACTACACGAATATGTAATAAAAATTGGGGTTCCTGTTTAAAAAAAAGGCAGTTGATATCCGTTTTACCTATTGCTGCGTCATCTAACGGGCCAACCATAGCGCCATCTGGTTTCCACCTTCAAGCTAGACAAGTTTCGTTCTGTGTAGTTTTTTCGTTTGTCGCTTATTTCGTCAGATAATTGGCCCGGTCACGATCAATGGACCACCCTGTATTGTTCAATCAGGTCGAGAAACAGCAACTACCCTCGCTGAACATGAACTGTACTGTATGATGCAGATTTATTATCTACATTTGCTGACTATGTACTGAATGAAGGGAACAAATACCACCAACAGTCCCAAGTCTTTCACGTAGCTAAGGCCAAAAGCTCAACCTGTCGGATGCCCTGGAAATCAACATATATCTAGCCCACACTTCTGATTTAATCTTATACACACATCAAAAAAAGTTCTGCATCACCCCGTTTCCCAGAACCCCTGAAGATAGACGTTTACGGTGGATATTGCATCGCAGACACAGTCCCTTTGACTTCTCAGCGATGTCACTAAACCCGCCCAAAGATGTAAACAACCATGCATGAGCAGCGCCTATTAGACGGAGGGGATCCGACAGCCGATCAATTCCAGTCATTCCACCAGGAAGGAGGTACATGGCACCTCTTGCCTGTAGTTCAACTACGCCTAGAAGCTCAATACGGCGTTTCGAGCGCGTCCGCATTGTTATCTTGTGCTAGGAAAGCCTCTCAACAAGGGAAGTGTCCAGGCATCTCGGAGTGAACACAAGCGATGTTGTTCGGACATGGCGGAGACACAGGGAGACAGGAACTTTCGATGACATGCCTCGCTGAGGCCGCCCAAGGGCTACTACTGCAGTGGATGACCGCTACCTACGGATCATGGCTCGGAGGAACCCTGACAGCAATACCACCATCTTGAATAATGCTTTTCGTGCAGCCACAGGACGTCGTGTTACGATTCAAACTGTGCGCAATAGGCTGTATGATGCGCAAATTTACTCCCGATGTCCATGGCGAGGTCCATCTTTGCAACCACGATACCATGCACAGCGGTACACATGGGCCCAACAACATGCCAAATGGACCACTCAGGATTGGTATCACGTTCTCTTCACCGTTGAGTGTCGCATATGCCTTCAACCAGGCAATCGACGTAGACGTGTTTGGAGGTAACCCGGTCAGACTGAACGCCTTACACACTGTGCAGCGAGTGCAGCAAGGTGGAGGTTTCCTGATGTTTTGGGGTGGCATTATGTGGGGCCGACGTACGCCGCTGGTGGTCATGGCAGGCGCCGTAACGGCTGTACGATACGTGAATGCCATCAAAAGGTTCAAATGGCTCTGAACATTATGGGACTTAACATCTGAGGTCATCAGTCCCCTAGAACTTAGAACTACTTAAACCTAACTAACCTAAGGACATCATACACATCCATGCCCGAGGCAGGATTCGACCCTGTGGCCGTAGCGGTCGCGCGGTTGCAGACTGAAGCGCCTAGAACCGCCTGGCCACATCGGCTGGCGTGAATGCCATCCTCTGACCTATAGTGCCACCATATCGGCAGCATACTGTCGTCTTACTTACGTCTAGTTGGAATACACGCTCACATTGCATAAGTGAGTAAACTGTCGACTGTCTATTTGTTTTTGTTTTTTCCCGTGAAATACTTTTAACAGTTAGATTGACAGTTTATTCTCATTGATGCTTTATATTTTCAGGGTAATCTTTGATAGTCAGGGACGTTAGTTGTGTTTCATTGATATTGTAATAGTGTTATTATTTGTATCTGTGGTTTTCTTTTGTTGTTATTTACTGTATGTTTCAATCCGTTCTCGTTTCCCAAAATGTCAATAAAATTTTCTAGATAGTTTTTATGATTAAGATCCATTTGTTAATTGAAAGTACCGTTTGGGTGACTTTTGGTGCACATATATATCTGTAATTCTTCCAAAATGTTCATAGCATGTTCTTTTCGTATTTTATGTATAATTCGTAATGCATTTTCGATATGCTCAATTTCTTGTGCACTCTTTAAATCTAATACTGCAGTTTGTTCCCCTTTGACCGATATAAAACTTCGTGCAGACGTCACACGAAATTTTGTATTATGCATATTCAATTTTTGCCTATGATACCCAGATATATACAACCTTTATAAACGGATATAGATTCACCAACTGTAACATCTCCATGTTTACTTGAAAATGTTGCTATAGCCGAAATAAGCTTGCAGTAAGGAAGAAGCACTACTAATTAAGCTATTTGCAGTTTCCTGGAATAATTCATTATAAGATCCCTATGTTCTGTTGCTGCCACTGTTAAATTCTTATTTTACTTCTTTTCTCTACCACTTTCCATTCTGGTACTAAGTTAATTATTTTATTAGGTTTGTTTATTTTATGTAAGCTGCTTTATGGATACTGTTTTCGAGTTTTGGTGTTAATGTTTTTCCTGGTTTTCCCCCTTTATATCTATTTATTGTTCGATTTTTTATCTTTTAAATTGTATTACCACTGCGCTGTCGGAGATGACATTTACTGTGTGTTGGTGCCTCGGTCTAGATGAATAACATATTTTCCATTGTTGTTTACAAACTTTTTTAACGGCGATAGACATTTAAAGCCTGTAATGGCCTTCTAAGCCGAAACCCAGCTAATCGGAAAAAAATTAGTCCTTAAAAAATTCGCTCTAGAGTGATTTTAATTTATGTTTAAAATTTGATAACATTTCCACATTAATATGCTAGGTATGTAACTGTCTTAATAAGGAATAAGAATGTATCTCAGACATAAAAGGGCCCTCTAAACCTCTTTTTCTTCTCCGATAACTACATTCTGCATACAACTAGGAGAAAGAAGAGCTTAATATCAGCTGATGTTCTCAGTATAATTAGAGACAGAGCAGTAAGTATTTTATTACCCACGGGGGTGTAGGAATAGCGCCTCGCAAGGTCTAAATATGGTTACAAAAACAACATGGCAGATAACATGTCTCTATTGGCAAAACATGAGCCAACGGAGAAAGGAATTTCTATTACAACGAGAGAACACAAGGGAGGTCAATCTAATACCTTCGCTTGAATGGAGCAGTGCAGCCCGCTACGCTGCTCCTGAATGAACAACTGCATAACAGAACGATGAGTCGTCCGACATTCTAGCACTTAACACCTAATATTCACTAATCAAATGTGGCTGATACTGCATACACATGTCCGTACTTAAAAAGAACGATTTTCAGTAAAAAAAAATACTGCTAACACAGAGGAATCAATCCTTGAGGCACTTCTGAATATTGCAGCTGTTGCATATTTCCATATTTGCCATAAAAGTGTAATTATCAGTCACTAATTAACCAAACACCTGTTAACAAATAATTTGTAAACAACTGTGTGTTATTCACATTGAGTTCATTCATCTTTATTTTGTGAAAATAAAACTAAATTTTTATTTTATTTTACAAATAGTTAATCCACAGTATTGTTTTCTCCTTATAGTGTGAATGTATGGAGTAAGCATTAAAGTATTAGTTGATGATGATCATTTTGGATGTAGGGCACTCAACATCATGGTAATCAGCGCCCTAACGAAATTTAGAAATCCGTGGAACACTGGTGTCAGTGTTGGTGACAGTGGTGGGTAGATGTGCATCCAAACCAAGGGCTACGCTGATGTCAGTGTATAGCACACGTAAGCAAACTATGCTGAACCAAGAGTGGCATATCACAATCATCAGAGTGGTGGTCCTCCTGCCGGAAGAGGAAACCGTGTGGTAAAGGGCTACGTCGTATGCGCTGTCCAGCTTGAAGCACTTTCTGCCATTGTTGAGGAGGTATGAAGTCCACCATGCCTGTATGGTCGATCTTAGTGACAGTAGTTAGTTTTACACTACATTCAGTTTCCCACTAACGCATGATATGTCTGTCAGATAACGAGTTGGCGGCGTGCAAGGGGACGGCACATCGATTTACATCACCATCCCGCCATCCCGTCATCGCCTTTGTCGTTTCCCTTTATTCTGTTGTGTCCAGGTACCCAACAACAGATAACATCCTGCCCACGGTGTTTGAGGCGCCTAAGGTGTAATGGATGAGCTACTGCATACATTTTGTTGGACCGCTTGTAGCCCACTGCACGAGACAGAACAGACGAGAAACCTTGTATTACGATTATTACGATGCCTGTGAATCCTCTCCAGTGCCGCCGTAATTCCCTGTAGCTCAGAGTCACAATTTGTAAATTATTTTCGAATGTACATTTTGGAAACCTTATCAGGAGAAACAGCTTAATACCCGAGGGCATTCTTAAGTGTGGATCTATGCGCATAAACAACGATAAGAATGTGATACGAACTTAAAATTGAAGAAAACGGAGTTGTGAAAACATAACGTGGAGTACACGTTTTCTTGTACTGCATCAAGGTTAAAATCGCTTTGGGCCTCTGAAGAAGCCAAGGTGGCAATTTGTTGCATCCATGGCTGTTTGTTCGGAAGTCTGACATATCCAGATTTTTGAGACAGTCAGTAACACGTGTCCTGAATGGCTTGGTTGCATGGGACTGATTCTGAACAGTCACTGAAAACTGGGGTGGGCCGCAGCACTAAATGACCATGACTGAGGCAACGCTGAGATTTTGAGAGCCTGACGAGCCAGAAGGAGGCGCCGCCGAATTCAGAGTGGTTTTCCAGCAGCTTCTGCACGCAGGCTCTGAACTTGGCTGGTCTGAAAGGCTGAAGTCGATATCCGAATTCCACATTGTGGACACCATCTAGCATCTTCAGTTAGGTAATACGGGCTTATCCATGAGCCACGCTGCCGTAATCTAACCATGATCTGACAAATTGCCGGTAAATCTGAAAGAAGCGGCCTCTGTCAGCTTCCCATGCTTTTTTACTGCGGCACTACTAGGTTAATTCTGAGTCAAAGGGCTCAAAAAGCGCACCATTGGCTTAAAACGTAAACTACTGTCCGCCCATTGTTAGCTCTGGTTGGTTGAAACTTCTGACGAGCACGGTTAAAATTGACGCACGCAGCCTTGTGTGGTAAGAATGTAAAACACGTTTTACTGGCCCAGGCATCCAGCCTACTGATGGTGAGCTATAGTTGCCTCGTTGTCGTTGCAAGATCGGAGAAAGAGTAGAAAATTGCGAAGTCACCTACAACCAGAGAGCATTTAATTGGGCCTATGGAGGAGATTCCATTGAAAGGGACTGCAAATAGTGTGACACTGAGTACACTGACTTTGAAGTACGCCGTTCTTCTGAGCACAGCAGTTAGACAAGGCGCGATATCGAAAGCAGGGGTCCTCGAGTAAGGATTGGATAAAGAGTGGCAGACGGATACTTAAGCCCCATTCATGAAGTTAGCGAAGGATGTTGTACCTCCAAGTGGTGTGGTATGGCTTTTCGAGGTCAAAGAGCACATACCACCCAAATCGTTTCGACTTGGCATAAGAAGGATCCTGTATTGACACCACCAGTAGAACTGAGGTGTCGAGGACATAACGACTACGTCTAAAGCCGCGCTAGGAACGGCTTGGGTGACCTTGAGATTCGAGGAGCAGGACGAGGCGACAGTTGACCATATGCTCGAGAGTCTTACCTATACAACTGGCAAGGATTGCACTCCATTTAATGAATTGTTAGTACTAGCCTTGTCTGTTTTCCTTAATGGAGTTAGTATTACCTCCTAGCTAGTCGTGCGGTATTGTCCATCGAATCAGATCTGATTGAAACAAGTTAGGAATTTTCTTTGACTTCAGGACGTAGATGACGGACCATGAGATAATGAATCTACTCTGGCCCTGGACTAGTGTCTCTGGCCATGGACGAGGCTGAGTCCAATTCCCACGTGGAGATGGAAGATTGTAGGCCTCTTCATTGCACAACAAGCAGCGGAGCCGCCTCAAATCCATAGTCCACGAAACATCTAGACCGCAGGAGTATGTACGACGCAGTAACGGTAAATAAAGTGTTCAGCTAAAGCCTGGAACATGTCTTTAGGACCATTCACCAACACCCCATTCCTCAACAAGGCCATAAGGGAAGGCGTATTGCTTTAGCCCGAAATTCGCCTTGTAGAGTCTCAAACTCGCACAGTGGAAATGGATTGATTACTGGAAGTCACGGATTCCTTCCGGGAGGTCCCTTTCCGTTCTTTTATCATTCGTCTCGCTTATGCTCTCGCAGCTCTGTAGGATGGTGTTTGAATATCCGCAAAGCTGCATGTTTGGGTCTGATGCCCGACCGACATTTGCAATTCCACCAAGGGACAGACCGACATCGGAGGCGCTTACTAGACTGCGAAATGGAATCTGCGGCAGCTCGTTGGATATCACAGGTGCTATGGTTCACCACACCTTGGGCCCAATCCTGATGTTCGAAGACGGCCTGCTGATTGTTTCATAACCAATGTGTCCTTTGAAAAATCCATCTTCGTGGTCTCCTGTCGACCACCGTCCGAGTCAGCAGACGAATCCCCACCAGAAAGTGGTCACTGGAATACAAATCTGTGACAACTTCCCACTTAACTAAGTCTGCAATAGCTTGGTGCAAAAACAAATGTCGATGGTTAAAGACGTCCCTATAGCTGTGGAAAAGTGTGTCATCTGATCAAAGTTCAGAAGGCAGATATTGTCTGAGTGGATGAGTCGCTCGACAATTCGAACCCTGGAACAAGTGGTAATCAAGCCTCACAGCACTTCGTGTACACTGAAGTCCCGCACGAAGAGGAACAATGGGAGCAGTGTGCATTTTCGTCTTTTCATGGTGTAATGAATAGCCCATTAAATTTCGGGTATGTAGCCGAGTAAATAAAATTTCTTCCCATGATGTTTCGACCGCGTATCGTCCGGTCATCCTCAGAGTGAGACGTAAGACTGACGGAAGAAATTTTATTTCCGCTGCTGCATGCCCGAAATTTAGTGGACTAATGGGTGTAGTGTCCCAGTGTAGTGTCCCGCAGAATTCAATCTGTGCATCTCCATACAACGCATCATGAGGTGAAAGATATATATGGAATACACTGTGATTTTATCTGGTGTGAGAAATTCCGCTGCAACTACTTGTATGACCGTAGTAAGGGGGACATGCGAGGAATGACATCTGTCATAGATGAAAACAGCAGCTCCAACCTTAGGCCGGAATCCAGCCACATCGTCCTTCCTGAAGGGTGATAGGCCCCTAATGAACTTGTGTCAGTGATTATAAAATGAGTTTCTTGTACGCAGATGCAGAATGGTCTCACCTGGGCCAGGAGCTGTAATTCTTCTGCATCGATCGGAATCCATTTTAGTTCCAATGCATCAAAAAAGTCACTGTGGGAGCCACTCACTAGCGATGGTAGCCCTTGCCGTTCTCCCTTGGCAGCGGTGAGTAACCAGAGAGGCGAGGGGCTACATTAGATGGCCCAGCTATCCGATTCCTCCATGCGAATATCAGTGAATTAGACAGTAACACCACAATCGGAAAGACAGAGTGCTTGCCGATCCGAAGGTTTAGCTGCCACTTCCTTTGAAATCGAAAAGCTTTTTGCGTGACGTTTTTCTTGACTCACGGGAGGAGTTGCTTGCATGGACTTAATGGGCTCCTGATATGGGCGCTGATACGTGGCTGAGGTGCCAAGTCCGTCGTCGACGGCTTGTGAATGATTTCGTGTTTAAGTGTAGCTTTTCCAACACAGGTACACCGACGAGTTCATGTACTCGTACTTGACTCTGTGGTCTGGGTTTGTGTGGAGGCATCACACTTGGGTACTGCTTGTTAAGGGCCGATGCAAAAGAAGTATCAAACACCAGAGGACGCACAGCTTCAAAACCTTTTTGAGCTTCACCGCAGGGTTTGCATATCATAACGTTCCACTCATGGATTTCCCTTCCCTTCCCCACACTTCTTGCTCCATACTGGGTAATCTTGAGGGCAGTCTATGCATCTCGGAGGAAATGTACAACAATTGCCTGATTTGTGAGCTGAGCCTCCGTAATTTCCACGCACAACCCTCCCTTTACCATTGGGTTGGGAACAAATGGTCGAGCCCTGAGACTGGTACAGTCTGCAAGAACAGGTTCAGGTAATTCTAAGAAGTATGCTGAACTGTAAAACAAATTTTCAGAATGAAAACATGGTTCAAGTAGACTGTATGCATTTTACTTTCCATGAAACTGGCCAGTTTCCACTGTGAGTCATTTTCATTCATGTATCTTAAGCTTCCAGCTTCATTTCACATTCTAATACATCACTGGTACATGTTTTAGAATGTGAAATGAAGCTGGAAGCTTAAGATATGTGCTTGAAAATGACCCATGATTCAAACTGGCCAATTGCATGGAAAATAAAAAAAATGTAGCCCACTTTGACTATGTTTTCACTCTCAAAACACACTGTCGCTCTGGACCCAAGCAAAAATAAAATTTTAAAATATTAGAATAAGTGTTACAGTCTTTTCTCCTCATATAATTCTTCACTTCCGCGGCATCCATACTTTTTCATTAGCCACGCAACTCCATTACATCGGAGCAGGTAACCGCGCCCTTACAGAAGTTAAAAGTGTTACGCAACAGCCAAAACAGGGTAGTCACTTATGGCCTTGCATCCCAGAAGCTTAAATACTTGGTTTCAGATGACAGTTTCAACTAGAAGTATTCCATAATGATGAAACTCCTTTTATGGACTCAGCAATAGCGCTCAATGCCTTGTGAATATAGAAAGGGAAGACCTTCTCAGGGATTCTCTCCACTCTCTTCGTTACAATGAAAATGTTATAGCAGATTAGAGCCCTGTCACTATAATTCTCTACCTGGAGAGTAAAAAGAAAGTAGCATGAATTTTACTCCAAGGGAAGATGACGGCTGGAAGAGCATATGGAACTTGTTCCTCCTCGAGGGTTTTCACACGTTATAACTCGTAAAATGAAACCCCAGGAGAGAAGAACTTCACCTTCAAACACAGAAAAGAAAACGGGAACATGATTTTGAAGATAAATGTCATCTGAAAATATTGTAATTGTCATAATTTACGTCACTCATGCAATAATAAATACCACATGTAGTTAGGAAACCTTGAAATTTTATTTAAGTTGTCCCAGACTGTAATTTTTTGTTCATTAAGTAAACAGCCACCTTTCTTTAACAAGAATGTAGCTAACTTTACAATTTCATTTGTACAAAATCACAAAACTACAAAATGTAAGCAGTCTTTTACAAGTCTCACATCAGAGAAGTTTCTATTTTATTTCGTGGTTATTTAACATATTTTTGTAATTATTTTGGCTCTTAGATTTTTCTGCTCATAAAAACACAAAATATTACATAAATTTCACTTATATGGAAACCGGATGTTAAAATAATAATTAGTATGGCAATAGATGTTTCCACTATATTCTGACGAGCATATACATATTGTAAATATTCAGCAAAAGCACACCAGACGTTAGTACTATGCAGTTCATTCCAGAGAACAGTTCATAGTTGGCATTTCACGCCCCGAGACAGAACTCATTTCCATCCTTGAAATCAGTTCGGTTCTTACACATTTTTCTTCTTTTTTTTTGTAAAAAAATGTGTACGGATTGGCACTTGTTTGTACAAGCAGTTTCTCTTTCTTCTAAGATCATCATGCTTTGATTTTGGGATATTGTTTACCGAGAATATATGAAAACTTTTACAAAGTTGTCTTCTGTGGTTACGGTATACCATCTTGATGTCATTCTATGGGAAAACATGCAAATGAAGGCTGACAAGATATGAAGGAAATAAATCTAAAGTGTGAACCAACGTTCTGCGCCCATTCTTAAAATAAAACATGTCTTATTACCTAATCAACGAGCAAATTTTCTTGGAGATCTACAGTAAAAGATGAGTAAATTATTGTCTAAGTAATAGTTCATTTGAACCGCTTCTCTTACCCATGAATATTGGATACAGTAGGATGGCATTGAGATTGGTAAAAAAGTGTAATGACAGTAAAGATAGGTCCTAACATTCACATTCACTTTCCACATTTCTACCAAGGAACGAAGTTGGTTTATGTTGGCACACGCGTGGGCGAGGGTGCGCGCCCGTAGACGCACATACACACAGGCGTGTACGCTCGTGCACACACACATATATCCGTGTAGGCTATGCATTCATCTGCGATGGAACTTGAGACACCTACGCATAGCACGTAGCAACTCGTACCGTAGTGATCAAACCGTTCGAGGTGGGACAGTGGGTAGCAAAGAAATGGTTCAAATGGGTCTATGCACTAAGGGACTTAATATCTGAGGTCGTCATTCACCTAGACTTAGAATTACTTAAACCTAGCTAATTTTAGGACATCACACAAATCCATGTCCAAGGCAGGATTCGAACCTGCGACCGTAACAGCAGCGCTGTTCCGGACTGAAGCACCTAGAGCCGCTCGGCCACTGCAGCCAGCTGTGGGTAGCACACTGGTCTCGCATTCGGGAGACAATGGTTCAAATCCACGCAAAGCATCGTAATTTAGGTTGTCTGTGACAGCACTAAATCATTCCAGGAAAATTTCGTTGTTGTTTTGAAAGGACACGGTTGATTTCCTTCCCTATCCTTGATCATTCAGAGCCTGTGCTCCCACTCTAACGACCTCGTTGTCGACGTAACGATAAACCCTGATCTTCCTTTCTTTCTCTCTTACTGATGAAGACGTGGCGAGTCCTTTAGAGTCTCCACGCGTCACTGAAAGCGCTGAGGAGTCATCTTCATCCACGACCTATCAGTCACCGCCCACGACACACGTAGATGTGCAGAAGGTACACACATCCTGGAGCCTGTTATGTTCTCATCTGGACTGAGGCCAGTAAATCTGGTAGCTAGCTATAAAAATGTCCCTCACGGTCCTGCAGCAGTGTCATGGTGCATGTTTTGTTCAAATCACATGTCTACCGCGGTGTGTTGTACGTGAATAAACGGATGCACGCGATCAGTAGTTTTCCTTATTGTTTGCAAGAACACAGACGAATCAGGCATCTTATTTAGCCACCACATGTCCATAACCTGACTTTTTTTTTCGCTTAGAACGTACAGTGCTCTTGCCCCCGTGTTAATCTCTGTCGTGTTACCTACAGTATTCAGAGGCTCATATGTACAGCGATGATATCTATACAGCATGACAAGTATTCGTATGTAGTTTTGGAGTGTACCAGTAACCAAAAAGCCACTCCGATTCCTAATAATGTCTAACTAAACCTCCGTCCGAACTGGCCTCGAAAGGCCCAATGGGACCGACCGCCCGCCGTGTCATCCTCAGACGACAGACGTCACTGGATGCGGATATGGAAGGCATGTGCTGACCACAGCACACCCTCTCCGAGCCGTCGTCAGTTTTCGTGACCGGAGTCGCTACCTCCCCATCAAGTAGCTCCTCAATTGTCCTCACAAGGACTGAGTGCACCCCGATTGCCAACAGCACTCGGCAGACCAGGACGGTCACCCATCCGAGTGTTAGCCAAACCCAACAGCATTTAACTTCGGTAATCTGACAGGAACTTGCCACTGCAGCAAGGCCATTGGCAAATCCTCTATCTATCACATATAAAAGAAATTCAGATTACTGATAATTTCGCAAATGAATTAATGTGTTAAATATTTGACGTGAAACATGTATGTCCGCAGCTCGTGGTCGTGTGGTAGCGTTCTCGCTTCCCACGCCCTGGTTCCCGCGTTCGATTCCCGGCGGGGTCAGGGATTTTCTCTGCCTCGTGATGACTGGGTGTTGTGTGCTGTCCTTAGGTTAGTTAGGTTTAAGTAGTTCTAAGTTCTAGGGGACTGATGACCATAGATATTAAGTCCCATAGTGTTCAGAGCCATTTGAACCATTTTTTTGAAACATGTAAAACCCTTATGACTGAAGGCGCAAAACCATAATTATGTTAGTAAATGGTACTCTGGTTTAAGAAAATGTAGTTATTCGTGCGTCTCAGTGCTTATGATATTATATCTTATGAGTTACGTGCCGTACAACCACATAAATGTGCAGGTACATTCACTAGTGTATGTGGATACTGTCTGCAAAATGCCTGATGCTGACGTTCTATTGCACGCACAGCGTAAATGTAGCAAGCGATAAACTTTTTTCCCTTTCATTATATTGTAGAGGGGTGTCAGCGAGAGGAAGTTTGGAAAAGTTTGAAATTACGGAACTCACTATACCCCCACTCTCCAATACTGGATGAATATAGTCAGAGTGATTTTAGCACTGACAATTAAGCTGCCTCACGATATGTACGCATTTTCCAAATTTAATATTTTACTTGTTGCGGTGAATGCAAGGTTACATCTCTTAACCAGTAGATTATTACAGCATTTTACATTTTTAAATCCGGTCAACAATTACATGAAATACTGAAAATAAATTTTTGTGACCCTGGAAGCCGTTAAATAGGCAACCAGCAACTGGGAGCGGATGATGCGCTTAACCGTTTAGTAACATACATCGTGACTCATCTGGCCAGGCCACGGTGTTCCAGTCGTCTAGGGTCCAACTTATATGGTCACTAGTACAATGTCGCCGCAGTACGTCCCACATTGATTTCTGCGGTTATTTCACGCAGTGTTGCTTGTCTGTTAGCACTGACAACTTCTCGCAAACGCCTCTGCTCTCGGCCGTTACGTGAAGGACGTCAAACACTGCGCTGTCCATGGTGAAAGGTAATTCCTCAAATTTGATAATTCCGGCACACTCGTGACACTGTGGATCGTAGAATACTGAATTGCCTAACGATTTAAAACGAATGTCCCATGCGTCCAGCTCCAACCACCATTTCGCGTTCAAAGTCTATCAATGTCCGTCGTGCGGTCACAATCACGACGAAACCCTTTCACTTGAATCACCTGAGTATCGATGACAGCTCCACCAACGCAGTGCAATTTTATAACTTGTATACACGATAATACTACCATCTGTATGTGTGCATGTCGCTATCATATGACTTGTCACCCCAGTGTAGATCTTTCCATCCGCAGGATGAGGAATCTGCTTTACTATGGGAGTGCTATCACGATTTAGTGTGGTTCATATTGTTTTTGTTTACAATGAACACCCACCGTCTAAAGGAAAGAAGAGTTGGATTTAACGCCCTCTCGACTTTGAGGTAATTAGAGACGGACTTCTTTATGACTGCAGGAAGTCCCAACCTTTCTGGGTCATGACCTCGTAGGAGGCCAAACATCAGACAGTACTTCTAGGTACTACCGAAATTTTACTAAACATTTACATCCACATCATACTCCGTTAACGACTGTGAACAGCAGGTTACTTACCATAGCATCACGCGACAGGATCTTTTTCTTCAGAGCGTTGGAATAGTGCCTAAAAGCGTCTGTGCACGCTGTAAGTAATCTGACCTCGTCCTCGCGGTCGCTACGGGTGTGGTACGCAGCATATTCATAGATTCCTGACTACTGCTTCCGACATTTTGGAAGTAGGCTTTCTCGGCGATTATCAAGCGTCATCCAGTTGAGGGTTTTCTGCATTTCCTTACGATCCCTCCCGTGGGTCAAACAAAGCTGACACCATTCGTGCTGCCCTCCATTGTACGTTCAGTGCCCTACGCTATGTGTACAGTATTTTTGAACAACATTTTAGGATGACACGTTGAATTATTGGGATTTCTGCTGATTATTCGCGTCATTCTCGCACAATATTTCGAAGAAGTAACTCGCTGTCTTCTTCAGATGCTAGCCGAGAATGACCGCTCTTGGGTAGCACCTGTAGAAGACAGCGAGTTATGCCGCCGAAGTATCGTAACAACTTTCTACCAATGAATCGAAATCTGCCACTTGTTTTATCAGCGACTGCGCCCATGTTATTATTCCTCTTCATATCACCCTAAATTAATACACCCAGTTAAAAAAAGTAACACACAATGCTTAAAATCGCTCTAAGTAGTATGGGACTTAACATCTGAGGTCATCAGTCCCCTAAACTGAGAACTACTTCAACCTAACTAACCTAAGGACGTCACACACATCCATGCCCGAGGCAGGATTCGGACCTGCAACCGCAGCAGCTGCGTGGTTCCGGACTGAAGCGCCTAGAAGCGCTCGGCCACTGCGGCTGGCAAAAGTAAGACATATCTTTGAAATGATGGAAGGTCAGTGATACTTCATGTTCGTACGAACAAAACTCACGTGTCCTAGCAGGTATTTTACTGAGCTAATAAAAAAGGAGTCAACCCGATGGTTAATACTGCTTATTCCTAGCGATCTTTTTAACATTCTCATTGGTGTACGACAACGCGTGTCCTATGTCATGTTCAACGCTCCTGTTTTCCCTTGCTACCACAGTGGATCGATAACTCACTTTTACACCTGTAATTTATAGAGAATTATATCCTGGAGATACGCAAATTTTGACACTTTACAGTACATTTAACTCCATGGACATCATTTTTTTATTTAAATTTTGGCTAGTTTAATCCCGTCGTATCCCTCTTCCAAACTGATGCTACTTCTTAGAAATATTTAAATGAATAGTGCATACAACATTGGCATATTATATTAATTTTTCATGCGTCTTCAAAACCAGTCTATTTATATTGTAGATTTAATGTTATTCTACGATTTTCATCGTGAAAAATAGAAATTTTTTTCAAGACAAACTCTTTTTAATAATAATGCCTAATGGTTCTGAATTGCAAACCTGCTGAGGAAATTGATGATTGCAAAATTTCGAATCGCACATGGTTCACCCACGAAGAATGCACTAATTTAAGTTAAACGTAATTAGTTTTTCATGTGCACGTGTCTCTCTGAAGCAAAGTAAATGAAAAAAATGGAGAACGTCTTACGAAATTCAGTAATAGTGGTATGACTGAAGCTAGTAAAAGGCTGCTGTAACACAAAAAGCTGCAGATGTATAATATTAATCATACGTAGGTCTCGACTGATAAGCGAAAGTATGGTAAGTCGCTGAAAAAACTGATTACGAACGTTAACATTACAATGCAAAACAGTCGTATTACTAATTTTTTCATCCCTTTTAATACAACAACAGTTGGCATATGAGACAGTAATCGAGTTTTAAATTCGTGAAGAGTACTAAGAATCAGTTGAAGATGTTTTAATTGAATAGTGAATGCAGCTATAGGATTTTTCTACGATAAATTCTCACTATCAGTATCCTCGCATACAAAGAAACTCCATATTTAATCCTGCCAGCTAGGACCCACACGAGAGCCGCTATTCCTTAGCTGAACGTAAAAAAAGTCTTAAAGCATTTTGTATTTGGAGCCGTAAACGACCGTTTATTCATAATTACGTCCCATAATTGATCCATATATCACTCCGAATGGTGCATCGTGAAGTTTTAGGGCTGAAGTAATGGCCTGTCTGTCAGACGAAAGCGATATCTGGCGCACTAAAAGAAGAAACTAAATTTATTATCGTCGTTTGGAAGAAGTCTAAAAACACTGGAAGCGTCACAAGGAATCTTTACAGGAAACCAAACTGATGTTTCCCAAACGAGAGGTGGATTTTATTACACCACTATCTCGTCGTAAAACAGACAACAAAACCTTTTTGTACTACTCCACAATGAAACGATGTATTTTATGCATCATCTTAATTAAGTTCCGAAATGTATTCGTCTTCGTAAAATATTGTTGCTGTAAGCTGTTAGTATCCATGAAGCTGTAACGTTAACTGTGTGCGAATCATCCCTGATGAAGACCGAAATAGCTGATGAGAGACTCGACCTGTTTCATCCTTTGGCTGCATTCAGTAAACGAAATAAATTAAACGGTGAAGAACGAAGCGGGCAACAGTGTTTCCCAGAGACCATGTACGTGTTTATAATATTATATTAGGCTGTAGGAACGAGGATGCGACTTTTTTTCTGAAAATGTTTGACAACCTTTTCAGGCTTCAAGATTACGTGTTACCTCTAACAATTTTTGCACCATTGTTCTTCACAATCTCATAGAAATTGTGACCGTCCGCCTATATTGGCCATAAGGGCGACTTTTTTTATTCCCTCCCGCTAACGATAGGACAATGTGGAAAAAAAAATGTTGTTGAGCAACAGAATTAAGTTACAAGTGGGGGATAAAAATTGTTTCCATTTGTGCGAAAACTGTTTTGGTCTCCGTATCTCGTGATTCAAAAAAGTATATTTATCTATAACCGCCTCGTGTGCGTTATTTAGACTCTCCCTATCGTCCATGTATGGACTTCGTCCACAATGTCCGGAGGCTAACACAATTTTATGAAGATTTGATCTAATCTATATATGAGTCGGTTATTGCATTGAGTAAGAACCTACCAGCGTAATGATACTGCCTGCAACAATCCTGTTTATTTGAATGTTTTTTTATACTCACTGAAATATTTAAAAGTTAGCAAGGAAATCAGCAGGTGCAGTGCATGTAACATTTAGTTTCAAGAACACACTTCGATGTGCGATTTTCAAATATTTCATCGCTTTCATAATATTACGATAGAGTATGAGTGACTGTGTGGATTTTCAGTTTACTAAATGCTATGGAGGATTTTCATTGAGATGAAGAACGCCGCCCGATTGGAATTAGAGAAGGGCATTTATTCTTTGGAAACGATGGACATTCTTTGGACATTAAACTTTTCGTAATGAAGAGATTTCTTAACCCTAGAACATTAAAGTGAGGAAAATGCAACATTGTTACCAAACCGTCGGAAATATTTCTACTCCATATTTCATTTATAGGTCCTAATTTATAGCTTATGCACTAGTTAGTTATTACAGTTATGAGGTCTCCAGTACTGACAATTTCATACTGACGGGAACTTCGAGTTGGTACCAGCTGCAGTGGTAAATAACTTGAACTGATTCTCTCTAGTTCACATACCACGTTTACGTTTGTTTAAACAGCCCTCGTATTACTGTTTGCTGAAATGTAATTAGACGCTACGCTTTATGTCCAGCCACACTATCTTTCATAATTGACTTTCAGACCAACCAAGAACCACGTCAAGACAACTATTTATTTCTCTTTTCCTTCATCATTTTCCAAAACTCTTTTGCTTTTTAGAATGAGCTCTTTACCTCTCATC
This sequence comes from Schistocerca americana, assembly GCF_021461395.2. NCBI lineage: Eukaryota > Metazoa > Arthropoda > Insecta > Orthoptera > Acrididae > Schistocerca > Schistocerca americana. The sequence continues at coordinate 134,651,650 of NC_060120.1, read as the reverse complement.
TGACAATTTGATGCCAATTGTTTTCTTGTTTGTTTTATCTTCCTGACAACCTTTGAATTTGTTACTTTTAGTCTGCGTTAAGTAAGGCTTCCTCTGCACTCTGCGTTTCTTATAGGTCCTTTTTTCTCTTGCCTCCCCACCAATTTTCTTTGTTTGTTTTCCTGTTTTCCAAGACTGTGTGGATTTTCCGTGTTAATGTGGTTCTTTAATTCTTAATAAACGTCCACAAAGCGAGCATTCCTTTTCCTGATCTCAGATGTTATTTTAGGGTAGAAAGAGCATATTTCCATATTTGCCCTCAAACCCAAACTGCTATTCTTTTTCTTGATTGATCATACTGTTTTTCTTCCGATCCTTCCATCTTTCTTTTCTAAATCTTCTAATGCCATTCTCCATCCACATAAAAGTAGCGTTGCCGACCCACAGAGGAATTCTTGTGTAACAACTGCATTATAATGACTCTAGACAAACATTTTTAATTGTATAGATTTGTCACTTTCTTGAATGTACTTTTCAATTTTTTTTTTATTTTTTATTTTTTTTTGCTTATGGTTGTAATGGATTCTCTTTCACTTTTACGTGTTCATATCCACCCATTTAAAATTGCCTATGTTCTTTATGTTGCTACATTTGGTTTATGAAATTCTTTTTGCTTTCCTTGGTCATGTATTCTGTCTTCCCAAAGATATTTGCAAAACTGGCTTTTCGGTAACGAGGAGCACTGATCACGCCATTGGAACAGCGTCCTTTCTCTCTGAGTTAAACAGAGCCGACTTAGTTCAGTATTTGATGATAAAATCTGCTTCTCATATCAATTTTCTTTAGGCGTGGTGTGCTTTTGTTGCTGTTATTGTTGTGATCTTCAGTCTGAAGACAATTTTGATACAGCTCTCCATGCTACTGTATTCTGTACAAGCTTCTTATTGCTGGATAACTATTGCAACTTACTGTTTCTCTATAAGCAGACTGCTGGATTATTTTTCTCATATTATCTTTACACCAACTTTTCTGGTACCTTGAGGTGTGTAAACATGAAAATTTTTGTTCCACGAGAACCGCAGCGAAGCCCAAAGAAGACATTCATTGTTGCATCCGATAATTGGAAGTGATAACAGCTGAATGGTAAAATGTTACCCTGAATGCTCAGTGATCGCGGTTTCGGTATCAAAAAACCTCTATGCTTAATTGTAATATTTTAAAACACAGCCATCAATGAAGCTTATTTGAATGTGAGTTGGGTGAAGACAGATATACAAGCACATTTCACAAAACAGGCGTCTTTTAATGTGTGACGACTCATTGCTGGATTACTGTACGAGTATGTGTAGGCTAATTACCTGTAGTTCTAGTATCGCGTAGTGACGTAAACTACTGAAATTGAAATATGGCATGTGAAAATTTGTGGAAAACTTGTTCTTCGTGTTAGAGTTTATTACACACACCATAGACAACATTAATACAATCTTTTACTGCAGGAAGCACGTACCAAACCCATAAATAATATGGCAATTTTTGTGCTATATGTTTTCCTTTTTTATTGGATGGAAGCGGTAACATCGAAAATTTATTATTGTGAATCAACAGTTTAGTAACACGTTTAGATAAAATAATGAATGGAATCTTTTCGTCAAAAGTTTCAGTTCTTATAATTCTTCAACGTTTCTGTAAATTGTATTGCGGTTTTTGACTGCTTAGACAGCCTAACATATGTAGACCTGCCACAGTAAACTGTGTTATTTATTTGAAAAGAACGTGAATCCAGTGAACTATTCCTGTTTTTCAGTTCTAACTACCGTAAACGTAAAGGAACCACAGCTCATCCTACAATGAAAAAATAAAATTTTTAAGATAATTACGTGTGTTACCAATACATATGGACTCTTTCTTGAAAAAAAAAAAAAAAAAACAAAAAAACAAAAAAACAATGTACGACGCTTCCTGCTACACCGATGACTCATATAAATTACGGGTTCTATACATCGTATACTTATTTTCCATAATTGACTTAATCCAAGCCTTGCATAAACATTTCGTGTATTATTTGTTTGCAATTTTATAACCTTGTTGTGATGTGAAAGTAAGGCACATTGTAAAAAACAACCAAATAAAGTATTTATTTAACAGTATTAACAAGCGAATTGGGAGTAGCACTGGTTAAAGATCTAAAATCCTATCCCTGAGGAACGTTATTCAAATCCCGTACCGGTGTTCTGATTTTCCTTGGTTTCCTTTAATTACGGTATTTTGTAGAATTTTTCTTTTCTTTATGTAGCTTCCAGTAATTACATCAAAAATATAACGATAAATTCTATTAACATTAATTTTGGATATTAGTTAACAACGTGATCTCCCATGCTCGTTATAGATTTAGGTTCAAGTGAAATATTACGGAAGAATGAACACTCTATGACTGACACAACCGGTGTGTACTACAGACTGAGACACGAGTAGTATTGTATACAATTGAAAGATTCTACAACATTCTAGAAAAGCCAGTCTACAGTCTAGCATGACTCATTTACGTGGACAGGGCAAAGAAAACCAACAGTACATCCCAATATAACCTGCGTAGGCTAATTTGTAATAGTACTTGGACGAAGGACGATAATCTGCCAACAAATCAACATTAAATAATAACATTAAATCCACTGTCATCTGTGACAATTTAGAAAACCTAATAAGAATGCTTCATGCCGTACGTGAATAGGATTGCAGGCAAATGAATTATGTGTACTCACTAACTCCCTTTTTTGTGTGAACAAAATTGATTGAATTTTGCCATGACTGTTTACCGAAGAGCCGTCGAAAAAATTAAATGAGGAAGCACGTCCCATCCCCATGAAGGATTCCAGTCAAAACATCGGAATTTCAATGAGCAGCATGGTATCTCTGTGTAAAAGCGTAGGAATATCTATTGCGTGAGAACAGCGCACCGCGCATGTCTCCAACATTAATCTGCGACTGTCACGTGACTTCAATATAATTTTGCTTGTCTACTCTCTATATTTGGTTCTAAACGGTAGTATTACACGTATTTACCTTGTTTTTACATATTTATGTACTAGTAACAGTTATGGTCCATAACATTTGTAGCTATAGGCGAAAATAAAAATACTTCGAAGGAGGAGAATTTACTTTTCGTAGATGAGAGCATTTTGTCTGTGGAAAAATATCTACATAAAGTGTAATGGAGTCAGGGTTAATTCACGTGAATTTATGGTCATATATTTATGAGAAAAGCACTGGATATATTCGGTATGTACCGTGAGTTTGTGCTGTCAGCCAACTCGTTTAATGTCTATACATTTAAAACAATATCTCAATAAGATCTGGTCTTGGGTCTTGCGTCAGATTTCCAAATCACAATGTTTATTATAAGAATGTGACACAGGAAGCTGTAAAGACATCTAGGACGTGGAGAATGGATGTTATGAATATTTTACTTTCTGCGACACACTGTCCTGTCTTGCTGCCCTTGTTCCAATCAGTGTTTCAAACATACTTCTTTCCTCGTCGATTCTGCGGAGAACCTTATCTTATCAGTCCAACCAACTATCAACATCCATCTACAGCATCTCATTTCAAACGCTTTTTCTACTTTCCCGGATTCTTCGCTCTCCATAACTCACTTCAATACATAGCTGTCTGTATTCCAGATGTATATTCTCAGAAATTTCTTTCTCAAATTAACTCCAATTTTTTATACCAGTCGACTTCTTTTGAGCAGGAATACCCACTTTGCCTATGTTAGTATTAATCATTAATTTCATCTATCTTCGATTCATTGTCAGTTCATGTTCTGTGCTCACTAGACTACTCATTCCATTCACTATGGTTTTTTTTTATTATTATTCTTTCCTTTCACTAAGGTCAGAAGCGTCATCTGCTAATCTTGTCGTTGATAACGTTTAACTGTGAATTTTAATTGTATCACTGGACATACCTTTTATTTCTATCATTGCTTCTTCGATGTACCGATGAACATTAGGGGACAAAACTGTATCCTTGTCTCCCAATTTTTTTGACCTGGGCACTTCGTTCTAGGTCTTCCATTCTTTTTGTTTCCTCTTGGTTCTTGTACCTGCTGTTTCTTACCTGTCTTTTCCTATATTTTCACCCGTTTCTCTAAGAAGTCCGAATACCTTGTACTATTTTTAATAATGTGCTAAATTCTCTTTATAGGAACATGTTTTGATAAGCAGAAGTTTATGATCCCAGTATCGTATTCTCTCTCTCTCCCTGAAGCACCAATTACTAGTATGATAATTACAAGTAGACCTTTGTTGCTTTGATGTACTTCTGTTCAACTCCTTAAGTACTATCGCGTAATATTTATTTTAAAATGTAATGGACAAGCGTGCATAAAATGCGCAAAATAAAAACGTCAAATGTTAAATATTACGGTGCGCTTATCTATTATAAAGAAAAATATGATGAAAATAAATCGATAAAAATAACAGAGAAACTCGTCACTGATTTTCTGCATGTCACAGCCCCAAACTCGATGTTTTTCGGAAAACTTGCACTGCCTTTAACTATGCAGCTATGAAACCTTTCCGCTACGCGCTACAGTATATTACATTACAACAGAGATCCGGAAATACCATGAAGTGCAGTGAAAAATATATACAAATAGCGGTGGTTACATTTTCTTTTCGTACTGTCTCACTATGACGGTTCGCATTGTCCAGAAACCAAAAATTCCTCAGCACTACGAAAGGCATCTCAACGTCGTCGCTGGAGAACTGAGTGGAAAATGAGGTGTTTCCTGGACGATTGCCACTTTAGCCAGGCATAAAGTGCTGGCCTCGTACGTATTATTCGGAACCATGGTGATCGCAATCTGCCAGTCTGCTTTGTAGATTTATTCCAACACATAATGTACCAATTACTAGTATGACCATTATAAATAGACCTTTGTTGCCCAGCACAGCAGACAGACGTCGAGTATAGTGAATTCGAGCGCGACTGAATATTAAACGCGATCTCTACCTCAGGTAATCCGCACGGTAGTGCCGCATCGGGAACGTTTTAAAGCCCAAAAAATAGCATCTTCTGCTATGAGCCGTTTTTCGGTTGGGCAATGCCTGGACAGCTGCCGTGTACTATTTGCAAGCCTTCGAAGTAGGATACAGGTACCATTGCTTCCAAGGCTTAGGCGTCTTGTTGAACCTGACTGGGATGTGTGGTTGGTGCGGTTGATCCCCAATTTGTTCCTAACCGTTACTCCAACAACTACTGTCATTATTTTGCCTAACTCGCACACAAACAACGTGGAGAGGAGAGAATTCGTACAAGAATCTATCCAGAGCGTTTTAACACGACGAGAGCTTAATGTTAGCAACGGTGCTGTATTACTCATGCCCTTCTCTTCAACTTCGTCTCCCACTTATTATTCCTAAATTAACCTACAACTAAATTCATTCAATTGATTGGCTCAGTCGAATTATGATTTACGAATTTCTTATGAAGCGGATTACGGTGCGAACAATGATAGGTGCGATCGATAACACGGCTCTATCTCCAATAACCTCAAGCTACAGCTTAATTCAGAAAAGTCCTATGTGCCATAATACATAATGAATTGCATGACACTGAGAGTTCAACTGTACTGTAAACGCTACGGGGATGATTCTACTGGACATCGTCTCGAAAGCACTGCAGTTTTATTTCCTCGTAACACTCGTTTCACCGTGACATTGCTGTCGACCAACTGTGTCTTATTGAAATACTCGTATTATAGCCAGTGCGCGCACATCTCGAAAAATTACAATTCATAAAACATTTTCGATATAGGCAAAGATTGTATTTTACTGCTGGATGTAATTTAATCGGCTGTTGTTACATCATTATTGATACTTTAGGGCTCGATATGCTGCCACACGAAATAATAGGTTTAGGAAACATATCGAAGACATCTGCGACATTTGAAGATACAGGATTGTCACAGCCTCTTTCTTGGATTGTTACAATGTCTAGGTGCTTCGATCTCATCGTGTATTGTCTTTACATAACAATGATTTGTCAAAAGAGAGGATCATACACGGTTGTACCATCCTAACTACTTGTATATTGTTGTGCGCCTAATTTGCGTTACAAAGATATGTTTAGTTGCGACACATGCAACATATCTAGGTATAAAAGAATATGAAGAAACCTGTCGTTAAGTTAATATCCTATACTATAATTTGACTCGAAAGTCAGGATGACTCCGTATACACGAAGAAAAAGAAAAGAAAACATCACACATTTCCACCCTCCCTCTTACAAATTTAGAACTATTGCTCCATGTCCAATAATCGCGACATATATGTTCATTTGCGAATAAAACCTATGACTACATCTTTTCCTCATTTCCTCGCTGCAGTGCCAATTTTAGAACTCATGACAGCAAATGCGAAACGTCTACCCAGTTTTGTCGCTCCTATAAATGTTGTCGTCGGAGTGGTGTACAGACGTTAGTGGTGTACCTGCGGCCTTCAGCACGGACAGTGAGAGAAACTCTCAGCAGGAGCCACGCCCACCAGCCAGCAGAAAGCCTTTCTGCGTAGCACCCCTTCCCCACCCCATCCTCCCTCCCCCATACCCCTCATCACTTAGCGCTCGCCCGTTCCTGCAGGCACAACTTACGCTGTAAATCATCCACCAACACTGCTTCCAACTTGTACGATCCTCAGCACTAACTCCAAAATTTCTTCGTCTCGCAAACTGAGAGGGCCTTCACGATTTGGTGAAGTGGGTCTCGAAGTACGTGCTTTCACGAATAACTGCTCAGTTTATTATCAGAAGAGCACTGTGTGACACGAGTGGCTACTTCGGTCCAGCAAGAACCTATATTAAATGTGGCAGTTTCGCTATACCATTGCAGTGCCAAGATGTGCGATCCGTATCTTCTTGCCACTTACACTAAAACAGTTATTCTACTCAGCTATCCTTCTGTGAATGCATAAGAGCGTGCGATTTAATCAATTTAAGTATCCCCTGCCATTTATCATACGTCTGTCTAAGTAGATCACGTAACACAAAGCTAGTATTCAAGCTCCTACTCCTTTCTGAAGCATAATGGTAGAAGCACAATTATTCACACATAATGTACAACTAGCGGAAAATGCTTCTATCAGTGTACAAAAAATGCGAATGTGCTCCTGTTTAAAATACTCTGAAAAGTAGAGTACCATCTGCCTCACTCTACCTTCTTCAGCACCTTTAAAAATTTTCCCAATAATTTTGGAATGCGAACATATTCGTATTCTTTTAAACATGCAGTTCACCTCTTACTCCCACAAGCTTCCCTAACTGTAACTCGTTAACATCCACTAGTTCATCGCCGTAAGTCGCCATACCAATCCTCGGCCATTCTCACTCACACATTCAGTGCAGTTCATTGTATCTCTAAGTGCCACTCTGTCATTGCCTCACACCTCACATGCTACTATTACTGTCTCCCCTCGCTGTCTCCACGTCATTCATTCCTTTTCCATTGCTTCTGTCTATTCTTCACTATCTCTCTCATCCTCGCTGTCAATGTCATACAGTCTGTCTCTCGTTATAATAGACTTTCACCTGCTTCCACTTTCTCCTTCTGTTTATTCCTCTCCCACTGGCACTGTCTCCTTTACTCTTTTCCTAGCACTGCTCTATCACTGTCATCTATATTCCACAGCCACTGTGATCCTATCTCTCTCTGACACTTCCATTGTCTTCTTCGCTCTTTCTATACCACAACCACTTTCTACAACCGTCTAGTATTTATTACTTTTCCGTCTCTTTACGACTGCCACCATCTACATCATTCTCAGCATAAAGGTCTGCGAATATATTCGCATGCCAAAAGTTTTGGGAAAATTTTTAAAGGTTCTGGGAAAGGAAGGATGAGGTAGCTTGTATCCCTCTTTTCAGTCAGAGTTTTTTGAACACGAGCATATTCGCTTGTTTTTTGTCCTCCGACACGAGTATTTTTCCTTTGGTTCCCTTCTTTTCTCTGTCAGAGCAGAGCTTCTCACTCTCATGAAAAGAAACCTTCGAATGATACCGAAAACTCTTTGTAGCATATTTCTCCGTCTTACGTCACTTTATAAACTACCGGACTTTACGTGCGCACTTTACATGAACAACCAGGAAAGCTTTGAACTTCTGTATCTCTGAATCGGATAAAAATAACAAGAAAATGTTCAAATTTGATTGAGATCGGGATCTTAGGATTATATTGTAAAAATTTCTGGCATTTGCTGTGCGTAGCCGTCTTGGATTCCGTGGCACTGTTTCGCTACGAAAAAATGTAAAAGAAAAACATTGTTTGAGGATTTTCTAACAAAATGCCCAAGAACTAATGGTACCTCCATAAGCCTTTTAAGGCCCACCGTAGATCACATCTAATGCAAAAAGACCACCCGGTTTGTTCCATTTGCCTAAACAGTACTGTACTGTAGGTTGGTGACACCAACACGGTTCTCCTGTCGGGTGTGCAAATGGTTCGTAACCTATGGGCTATCGTCAAAATTTGAGCCTACCTTTCTATCAGCAATGGGGCCCACGTTTTTATACGCGGCGTTTTGGTATATATCAGGTAGCGCATGCTGTCGCACACATGCCGACAGTCGCAAGCACAAATTTGTTCCACGTATGAAGATGTCTCTCTTACAATATTTCAAAGCTGAACTACAATATTCAATAAAACCTTTTCTAATGACAACAACTATTTTAACCTGTGTTTGCCACTAATTAACGCTATAATTTCAGGCAAGTGACTTGGAAGAGCAGTTGAATGGAATGGATAGCGTCTTGAAAGGAGGATATAAGATGAACATCAACAAAAGCAAAACGAGGATAATGGAATGTAGTCGAATTAAGTCGGGTGATGCTGAGGGAATTAGATTAGGAAATGAGACACTTAAAGTAGTAAAGGAGTTTTGCTATTTGGGGAGCAGAATAACTGATGATGGTCGAAGTGGAGAGGATATAAAATGTAGACTGGCAATGGCAAGGAAAACGTTTCTGAAGAAGAGAAACTTGTTAACCTCGAGTATAGATTTAAGTGTCAGGAAGTCATTTCTGAAAGTATTTGTATGGAGTGTAGCCATGTATGGAAGTGAAACATGGACGATAAATAGTTTGGACAAGAAGAGAATAGAAGCTTTCGAAATGTGGTGCTACAGAAGAATGCTGAAGATTTGATGGGTAGATCACATAACTAATGAGGAAGTATTGAATAGGATTGGGTAGAAGAGAAGTTTGTGGCACAGCTTGACCAGAAAAAGGGATAGGTTGGTAGTACATGTTCTGAGGCATTAAGGGATCACCAATCTAGTATTGGAGGGCAGCGTGGAGGTTAAAAATCGTAGAGGGAGACCAAGAGATGAATACACCAAGCAGATTCAGAAGGATGTAGGTTGCAGTAGGTACTGGGAGATGAAGAAACTTGCACAAGATAGAGTAGCATGGAGAGCTGCATCAAACCAGTCTCAGGACTGAAGACCACAATAACAACAACAACAAGTGCGTTGGCGCAGCTGTTTTCAGTTTAAAACGATTTTCATTCCCACAAGTTTAGCATTTCATGTTTCAACACAGCTCTTGTGTAGCGAAACATGCTCGAGCGATCGGCTTGATTAAAGCGTCACTGAGTCATGTTTCCGGAATTTGATTACATCCTGAATACTGGCTCGGCTGAATCGTAGAAGAGCTCTGAAACTTAGTATTTCGTTGATCACTTTGTTCGCCTGAATTCTCGAGAGGATTCTGTCATGCTCCTGCATCCAGAAAGCGTATGGATGAGGTATGGTCAGCTTCTCTGTTTTTATTATTAATATTTTTCTAAGTTATTTCCTATTTTAAGTTTCTCTCGTAGCGGACGTATCGAACATTTTTGTATCTCATTTTCATTGCTCTTCCTGTAGCGAATATTCGCTGGAATTAACTTAGAGTAAAGTTCAAAGCTTTGTGTATTTACTGATTACGAACCCACAACTTGGACTTCTATGGGTAAACAATACACACGCCTGTTCCACATAAAGTCGACGAAGTACCTTCTTTATTAACAAAATTTTTCGTGAGAGTTATCTTTCACTTAATATTCAAAAGTGTTTATCAATAATTTTTAGCTAACAGCTACTATAGTTCAGTCGTTGACTTATTTTTCGAAGTATGGTTGTGTTAGAAGATTATAGCCTACGTCAAGCGTCAGAGGTGTTGACTTATTTTCGTTTAAATGTTACATAACCAACAACATAGGTTATAGTTATAGTTGTTTCAGTTAGTTTGGTTTTATATGTTACGGTCTGTCTTCAAAATAGTGTGGTTTCATTCCGACCTGTCCTTGACTGGTAAAATATCGTACAGCCTAGAGGTGTTGTAACAACAATTCTAAATGGCAAATATTTCCGTAACTTAGCAAAATGGGAGTTGCTTGTGTGAACTTGGGAAAATGTACCATCCGCCTATTTCCATGGAATCTTTTTGATTTTGTTTTTGACTGTTATTATGACAGCAATGTCATATTGTGACCTCATAAAGTATACTGGAAATTTCATAAGACATATACTGTATTAACGGGTTTAAGTGCAGATACTTTCTATTGGTGACTGAGTTAAGAGTACTGAACAACATTATACCAGTATTTATTTCATTTGCAGACGAATAATTACTGCTTTTAGGAATAGTATGCTTTTAGTTTGTTTGGTATCTCCAATTACATGTAACGTCCGCCGCTGGTAACTGAGTGGTCAGCGCGATGGACTGTCATACCTAACGGCCCGGGTTGGATTCCCGGCTGGGTCGGAGATTTTTCTCAGCTCAGGGGCTGGGTGTTGTGTTGTCCTTATCATCATCATTTCATCCCCATCGACACGCAAGCCGCCGAAGTGGCGTCAACTTGGAAGACTTGCACCAGGCGAACGGTCTATCCGACGAAGGCCCTAGCCACAGGGCATTTCAATTGCATGTAACAAGAACAAGCCATTAATACTTATTTCCCGTGGGTAGCAGATCAGATGGTGTGGACGTGAGGACGCAAAATGGTTAGTTTACACTGACAGGCGCAGTCAACTGAGTGATGCAACTACGACAGTGCAGAAAACATCAGTTTATAAGGTTTGTGATCTTCGACTCAGGGGAAAAAATAATCAAACAGCTGTTGTGTTAACATATTGAGGTACGACATATAAAAACTTCTCTACTTATACCCGTTACATCTGTGTAAATAATTTTCACACCGGTTTTGCTAAATTCACACTGTAATATTAACGATTACAGACTCCATGAGATGTTAGCTCAGAAGCACGGAACTGGTAAGTCTGGGAAGTTGTCAGCGTGGGGAGTAGGGTCGCACATTCCTGTTCGATAGTGGCAGTGGTAAACAGAGTTGGTCACCTTCTAAGAAGTGTGAGTACGCTACTAAACTGGCAAACACGGTATCAACTATCTTCGGAAATAAAGAAAGACGGAAAGGAAGAACAGAGATACAAAATCAAAAACGCAATCGTGAATGGAAGAAGCTATATTCAAAACTCCAATAATCGATTTACAAATAGATATTTGAAAAACTTTCCAGTTCCATACATTTTAGTGTGGTAAGAATCACAGGAAAGAAAAGAAAAACCAGTAAATTTTCAGTGGTGTGTTATTGTACTTCCACATATCTCCTGAAGCTATCTAATCTTGCACTCAAAATATTCAGTGATTTGTTTACTCAGAACTGTTGTAACTAAATCATGTTAGGCTAACCGGAATCTGAACTATTTACACTGGAGGCAAATCCAGATTCACAGCAATTTGTTTGGTTTTAAAATAAGGGAAGGTTAGGAGCTATGTCCTGACGACAACCAGGTCACTGACTTGAACAATGATAGGGACGGAAATCTATCTTGTCCTTTTAAAAGAAAGCATCCTAGGATTCGCTTTATTCGGTTTAGGGAACCACGGAATACCTAGATCTGGAATGTCAGTTATTGGAACCCCGCTCCTCTGGAATATGAGATCGGCGTCTGAAACGCTGCTGGACTTCGGTCTGCCCATCTGGTCGGAAGATTGGCTCTATGAGCTACCGACACATTACCACTCAAGAACGTTATCTGTTGATGTTGTTAGGTTCATTACTAACTCGCGCATTCTGAAACGAACAGAACACCGTTATAAAGGAAAATATAGAGATATTCTTGGCAGTGGGCACCATACTCATAAATTTGTTGAATGAAAGCGACTTTTTTGGACTTGGTTTCAAGTTGCAGTCAGATTACGTTATGCAAAAAAAATGGTTCAAATGGCTCTGAGCACTATGGGACTTAACTGCTGAGGTCATCAGTCCCCTAGGACATAGAACTAATTAAACCTAACTAACCTAAGGACATCACACACAGCCATGCCCGAGGCAGGATTTGAACCTACGACCGTAGCGGTCGCGCGGTTCCAGACTGTAGAGCCTAGAACTGCTCGGCCACTCCGCCGGCTACGTTATGCAAATATCTAGAGCATTATAACACATTGCAATTATTCTTCCCTCCAAAATGATCTGTAAATTTCTGGGGATACCGTAATGAAATAATTTGGAATGGTACAGGGAGGAAATAACTGACTTTTTTACGTTGTATACAGCGAAAACTGACATAGGCGGAAGTATACAGCAATAGAAACTGCCGTGTAAAAGTGGGCTCTCAAACAAGTGGTTGCATGCCGACACCGATTTTAGTAAGAGAGACTGTTCCAAGTACTGCAAATGTATTTTGAATGTTAAGTTTTTCATCAGATCCCATCTAATTGGGCTCAAATTACACCCGTAACCTGCTTTAACCACAAAAACGATACTATTTCAGCACGTCACGTATTCCAGTTTACTGCACACTGGTACCTGTTAAAGCAGGTGTACCACGTGTCATCCTTACATCTGGATGCAATAATGCTCTCTGCAGTGAGCTAAAAATTCTTTCGAATTAATTTGTAAAGCTTGATAAGATCTCACGATTCTGTGCTTCGGTTCTTCAAATGTATCAGCGGCAGAACTGTAGAATACACTTTCGTGACTCCCCTGACAGAAGAATCCAGAGAATAGAGGTAAGATAATCTAGGATGGCAAGATACAGGCCCTACTCGGTAAGTCCAGTAATAAAATTCGTCTTGTATCAACAGCAAAATGTGCCAGTGCCTCAATTTACAGGTTTCAACTACCGTTGCCACGTGTGATATTCGATCTCAGTCACATAGGGACGTAATTGAAGAGTTTACATTTCACAAACCTTTGCCCAACATATCATACTCATATTAGTAGGAGCTCGAAAGAAAACAAATTTGAAATTATCACAAACAACGTTCATTTGTGTACCCGTGTTTAGTGGAAAGTTTTTCCTTCTGTTATTGTTTACTTCCATTCGTGTCACCTGTCATCATCATTTTTGATGTACCCTATATAGGATGGTTTCTCACTTCCTAGTAAAATGTTTCTTGCGCATCAAGAATTACATAAAGAAAAATTTCTTAGATGATGCAGATTGTATTTTTCGAGGTTCAAGATCAGTTTCCAGGGGACTAGATTCTAACACAGTTCGTCATATTATAACGTTTAGTCAAATGAAAGCGGTACATATGGGGCTACAAGTAAGTAAACGCTGTTATTTCACAGTAATCGCGACAATTTTTCATACATTTTTCCCACTGTGAGACAAGGTCAGTGCCTTCATCGAAAAATGTTTACAGCTGCCTCCGGAATCATGACTGTACCCAAATGTGCACCTCTTCGTCTGAAGCAAATCGATGGTTGAGAAATTCTTTGTTCAGCGCTCCAAATGTATGTGAATAGCATGGAGAGGGATCAGGACTGTAAGGAGGATGTGTAAGAGCGCTCTAGCGAAACTTCCGCAGCCTAGTCGAAATAGCGGATTTTTCCATGAAGGCACTGGCCGTCTTGTCTAAGAGAGGGATAAATTTAGTAACGGATATGGCGATTACTTTTGAAATATTAAAGAGCTTACTTACTTCTTTTCGATCTGTCTTGTTTTTGTTTGAACGCCCCTTATAGGGCATGACATTTATGTGGCTCATTTACACGCTCATCTAATTGTACACAAATGACCGATCCTGAACTTTTATATTGGTTATTTGGTGATACTGTGAAGTGGTACTACACGAGAACTAACGAACACGACAGGTAAATGAAGTGGAAACGTGCTGTTTTGTCGCAATTGAGAGACATCGGATCCAGAGCGCTGATGACACCTTGTTAACCTATATGAGGGTATAGATTTCAGATCAGTATTCACTGCACACATCATCAATAAACTAATAATGCCAAATTGTTGTCTAACTGTGTTATAGCAGGTTTTGTCGGTGACTAATTGACGGTGTGTTTCAGGGCTGTTCAGCCGATTTGTTGTTTCCGAGGAAACCAGGAAGCGCACTACTAATGGTGTAACAAGCTGAATTTGTCAAGTAAGAATAGAAACCACTGCCTACGGAATGAAATTCCTTGTGGATGATGGTAGTAGTGATATAAGACGTACTGGCCTACAGAGGCCTACAGCGAACAACGAAAAGGAGGAAAGCGCCGAGATGTATCAGCCGACTCCGGGCGGCACGCAGTGTTGCGTGTAGAAAATAATGCCAGGCCGCGTTGGCCTGAGGCGTATGATTTTATAAATTATAACGTCGCGGCGCCGGAGAGTCTAATCAACTTCGTGCATGAAACTTTCGATTCTGCCTACAGCCTTTATCCATAAGCGGCGCTGCAGCGAGTAGCGGAGGACGAAAATAGAGATACCTATAAATCATCACTACAATCAGCCTAGCGAAGAAAGAACGAAAAATATCGTCGTAAGGTTCGTGAGACAGGATACGTCTAACTGAAAAGTGACTCTGCAGATCAAACCTTTTATTCTGTTCGTGAAATGCGCTTGGAAGGGACACTGCAGACGAAAATCAAGATTGAGATTCTACCAAGTTAATTATTCTTAACAGCTGCCCTGTACGTTTTACGAAGGCAAGCTGAATCTCTCTAGTTTACACCACTCAACGTAAAAATATGCGAATATCGCCTGCTTAATAAATCAGTAGAATGTGATCACGATAGGAGAATCATAACATTTTTCTTCCATTGTACTTCATTAAACATGGTATGTTGATTTCGATTAAAAAATAAAGATAGATTACTAGTAAATTAGAGTAACAATTCATAAGAATTTTTGTCCGCCCCCCGGTAGCTGAGTGGTCAGCGCGACAGAACGTCAGTTCTAAGCGCCCGGGTTCGATTTCCGGCTGGGTCGGAGATTTTCTTCGCTGAAGGACTGGGTGTTGTGTTGTCCTAATCATTATCATTTCATCCCCATCGACTTGCAAATCGCCGAAGTGGCGTCAAATCGAAAGACTTGCACCCGGCGAACGGTCTAACCGACGGGAGTCACTAGTCACACGTCATTTATTTACATAATAATTTTGACTTGTTTCTACTGTTATTTAACGTAAGATTCTGAAGGACACCACAACCACCGAAAAATACTTTTAAAAAAATAAAAAAATATATACGAGGCGTGTTTTTTAAGCATGTTCCTTTTTCAAATTAAAAAAAGACGTGCTAAGATATCTCAATAATTTTATTTTTACATGAAAGCCTGTACCTTAATCTACTTTTCTCCATAATTTCCGTCAATATTGAGGCACTTGTCAGAACGTTGTACCGGTTTTTGAATACCCCCTCATAGAAGTCTGCCGCCTGACTTGTTAACCACTGCATCACCATTGTTTTGACTTCGTCATCGTCTTGAAGACGCTGACCACCCAGATGTTTCTTCAAGTGCAGGAACAGATGGTAGTCACTGCGCGCAAGATCGGGGCTGTACGGAGGATGATCTAGAGTTTCCCAACGAAAAGATGAAATGAGGTCTTTGATCTGATTCGCCACATGCAGACGGGCATTGTCTTGCAGCAAAACGATGCCCTTTCTCAACTTCCATGGGCTGTTGCGTTGATTCTGGTGTGACGTAGGCCACCCATGTTTCATCGCCCGTAACAATTTGGCTTAAGAAATCATCACCCTCGTTGTGGTACCGCTCAAGGAAAGTCAATGCACTGTCTAATCGTTTGGTTTTGTGCACATCCGTCAACATTTTCGGTACCCAACGTGCACACAATTTTCGGTAATTCAAGTACTCGGTCACAATACCATACAAAACACTACGAGAAACATTAGGAAAGTCATCCCGCAAGAAGGAAATGGCAAAGCGTCTGTTTTCTCTCACCTTATTGTCCACTTCTTTCACCAAATTTTCATTAACGACCCAAAGACGCCCACTCCGTCGTTCATCATGCACATTTGTGCGGCCATCTTTAAATGCTCTCACACACTTTCTTATCATTCCATGACTCATGATGTTTTCTCCGCAAACTGCACAGATCTCACGATTAATATCGATCGCTTTTAGGCCTATAGCACAAAGAAATCTTATAACAGCCCGTACTTCACAGTCGGCGGAACTCACGATTATCGGAGGCATCTTAAACACTCAGTACACAACGTAAACAAGGAAGAATCAGACTGTAATGGCGTCAGTGCGTAGATTAAGCTACAGGATTTCATGTAAAAATAAAATTATTAAGACATCTTAGCGCGTCTTTTTTTAAATTCAAAACGGTACTTACTTAAAAAAACACGCCTCGTATTTTATTGCCTTTACAGGTCTAGGAAAACTGTATTCATTTGCATGTGGTTAGAATATTTTGTTATATTGTCAGTATCTTCAATAACATGTTGTCTGCTCTTGCTATGTGCTCCAAAGACAATTTGCTCCAGTGATCGATTGTTTCTTCGTTTTCTGGATATAAGAATTCTTTGTAGTAAGTCCGAGCAGCACACCATGCACACGCACACCGTGTATACACCCTGTAACCGAATATGGGACATGAGCACATCATAATAATGCTGTCAACAGTCATAGCGTCAGATACACAGTTTAGAAGCAAATAAATAAATTATTTTAATAAATAAAGCCTTTAAGGCGCCTGTCTGGCAGTATAATCGTTGAGAGGATTATTGTAAGATGTTGGCGTGCTGTATTCGATGCGTAATGTTTACCATCAACCATTTCTTGTATACTCATAAAAATCGTTTTGTCAAAGAAGGAACAAAACATCGACCACTCTAGTGCGTTGTACACGCTGACGACTTATCACTTAAAACTCTGACAAAGTAACGGCACCATTTCAGACACCTGAGAATGCGTGTAGTTTTCCAAAACCGTTAATATCGAAGAAATAATAAAGATTTTTAGGTATTTCTGTCGGGTTATGGACTCCCTTAACAACCTTTAATTCAATAACGCGAATTTTAACAAAATTCATTATGGATGTGACTAATTATTTAACGTCTCATTAAGCAGATTGTGTCGAAGTATCTTATCTTTAATAAACCAGATATTCATTCTACATACTTAATGCTGGCCATGCGCGTTACTTTCTAACTAGGCGTATTTATAACATTCCTGTACTCCGTTTCTCAGGCTTGATTTACCAAGCACTTAGTTCTCGACACTAACTCGTGTCTGAGATTTGTAACGACTCAATACTTTTTGGTCACATTACACTTTCTCGCTGTACTATACTGCCTAAGCACTGTGCGAAAACACAGTATCCACACACAGTATTTGATCAAACATTCCTCTTCGAACAATTCTCAAGTATCCGTCCTCATATATAATATTCCTAAAACAATAATACTTATAACATGCATTCTAAAGTAATTCCAGCGCAGGTTATGATCAATGATGTACTCGATTTTCTTATGTGTCACAATCAGTCGTCTGTTGAGTAACGTGTTCGTAAATATCGGACTAGATACACTTTTCACGATTCAGAAATAAAATAATGTCTCAACTCATGAAATAGTGAGATCGTTGCAGTTACTTCTCACTGATTACCTACAAACCATAATCAGCAATGCGAGAGAACAGTGTCAGCTTCTTACAAAAGTCATAGAATCTGTCACGTTTTGTTAATATTAATAATCCTTCTCGTAGTTCTCTGTTTGTATTACAATCATTATAATTATATCGTTAAACAGATACTCCTATATTTTCTTACTATCGTGTAAATGTATGCGCGTCTACCTACATAATGTAAAGTGTGTCATCCTAAGCGTCATATGTCAGATTGCACTTTCCAATTAACCCATTAGCTGGAAAATAAATTTAAAGTAGAATTTACTCGTTCTTCTACACTAATCATTTTTAGTAACTGCTGTTTACAAGCACAGTAATTCTGTTTGTTATTACAGTTGCTCAGTAAAACCTCCATTTCCTGAAATTTTTCACGAACACGAAATCTGCAGCAGAGCAATAAAACTTGCCAGTACGCGAGCGTACACACACACACACACACACACACACACACACACACACACACACAAAATCAGAGAGAGAGAGAGAGAGAGAGAGTAGTAGAGAAACAGACAGAGAGTGAGAGAGAGAGACGAATTCACGCACACGCAAATACTTCCACAGAGGAGTGTAAGAGAAAGCACGAACATGGTTAAAACATTTATCTGTCTCTTCACACTCGTGCAATGAAACGTACCAAAATATAGCCTTGCGCCATATGATATAACTCCGTCCGAGGAGCAGGTATTTTTTTGCTGTTAAAAGTACCACGTTTCACATGGAGGTCGTCCATAGAGCGAATATACGGGCTATAAACCAATATGAAATACAAAACCATGTGTAGATATGAATACGTTTAATTTTATTCTGAGACAGCAGTTTGTTCATAAAAGTCCTTTTTGTTTCCCTATGTAATTTAAGGAACAAAAACTGACTTGCACATTTGCGTACAGCAACTAAAATAAGGAAAAGCAGACATTATCAAGCAGAAATCTCTCTAGTGTAGTCTCCCTCTCCCCCCCCCCCCCCTCTCTCTCTCTCTCTCTCTCTCTCTCTTCGACCTTACTTTGATGCACCTAGGTACACTGAGAAACTTAGTGCAGTGTTAATAAGGGAGATATTCGATCTACTTTTCAAGCCATATAATAACTGCACCGTCAAAATTCCAGTCATCAGTTTAAGAGATCTATATCGTAAAGAGTGGCATTAGATTTCAACAACGAAGGAGAGTCTCATTAAATCTTGAGAACCTATTTAACACTTCATGGATGAAATTACGTTTATATACTGAAGAAACCAAAAACTTCTGTTGTAATACTTTTCGTTAAAAGAAATTTTCATCGTATATGACTGTCTGCTGTCATCTATGGCAATGTATCTACCACGCTATAAGCACTAAGCACAAAGGTGAACAGAACATATGTAAAATACGGAATGCAATCTTCTTTTATCGTGAATACATCATTTCACTGTGGCGAAGAGTTGGATGTGCTCTCAGTAAGAGTCTGCATCCTCCCATTAGTGAAATAAATAGTAGATACATTTATTCCCCACACTACAACAGAAAATTAGAATACTATGTTTTACTTTGGCAAAACGATCGTTAGCAGTTTATGAAGGCCAAGTGTATCCTTGACGGAAGAAAATAAATTTCCCGCAGATATACTGAATACGGTTTGGGAGACCCTTGCGGAATGGTACATCTAGAACAAGCCACATGTGATGCCTCTGTACTAACCAAGTGTCGTTGTCTAGTATTTAATGACTTTCTCCAAAATTTTTATATGGAATTTTACTCCAAATGCAAGTAACAATAAATTATACCATCTTACTACTAACTTCCGTATATTGCGTGGACCTAATGATCCGTTTTTCATAAAAGGTATCGGAAAGTAAAAGGTGTCTACCGCAACTCTCATCTTACGCAAGGTGTTCTCAATCATCTAAGAAAGCAGAATGATTAACTTCCACGGAACAGTTAGGCCTCAAATAATCTACGCTAGAGAAGTATAATCTGTGACACGCACACTTCTGATGGTGCAGTACAACATGAGCTACTAAAAAAATTAAATTATGTATGATCTTCTGCTCAGAGGAAAACACAAAAACACACAGCATTTAAACTTTAACCCACTTTAAGTATGTAAGTTTTACACTGACAGTGGCGTATACTGTGTAACAGCAAGTAACGATCTAGCACCCTGAGTAAACGCAGCCTCACAAGTGTCAATACTACAAGTTTTCGTAGCAGTTGGAATGTCTGCTCTTAACTCATCTTCGACATATTAAAATGGAAACAGAAGTGCTGTAGAACAATTCCAAGCAAATAGTGAACACTTACGAAACAATTCATTTATTTATTGCTATATACATCTGCTGCTTGTAATAGTCGTAGAACTTGTACACTACTATTCCTGAAGACTTACAACAAGGATTTCACGAGGCTGACACATACTGTCTTCCCTTGTTAACATGTTGTGCATATTAACTTAAGCGTCAGTCATTATAGGACTTATTAACGTACCGTTCATTACAGGTACTGTTTTGCCCGAAAGTTTGGCACTAACAGAGAATTTAGGATGTCCTTCTACAGGTTAACTGTAGAGACATTAAATACGGTTTCGTGGCATGCTGCGAGTAGAATCGAGCGTCTTTTTCAGGTTACGTAACATTCGTAGTTCTACCTTCCCTATGTGTATTACGTCGTCCTTATCACTAGAAAAAAGCATTACGTCTAATAGTCTTTCAAACCCTGGCGATGCAGACGGAATATTCTGTTACTTTAAAAATTCCCCGACAGTAAGGTTTAATTAGAGCACCATCAAAACATTCCATTATCTGAATAAGCCGTAAATCAGTAACGGCTAAGCAAGGAGGTAATACGAAGAAACTGTGACATAGTGTAATGTTTTTCGTATCGCAATTATACTCAGTCATGAGTCCTCCGTCCTTCATGTATAAAGAAACTTCTTTCCTCTACGAATTTTTATTTCACGAATATTGTCGGCAAACAAATAATAGCAATAAAATAAATGTGTAAATGCAATAGCGTATATGACGGGACCTACTTTAAGAAAAGCAGCTGTTGAAAGAAAACAGCCTCTAGTCACAAATCTGAGTACTCGGTCTAAATTGATAAATTCACTCCCACATACACCAACTGATTAAGCTGAACTGTTCTTGAGCTTACGTTAATGGGTTACTGTTTAGCCTCGTATGCTGCTGTGAAGTATGTATTAAGTAATAGAGTACATAGTAAACAAACAAAAACGGGTCTGTTATAAAGAATAAATCCCAATCACGTCTATTTAATGTTGTTAAGGCCTTCGGTCAGTACACCATGATTTAGGACACGGTTGACACAACACCGAATAATATTAACGCTCATGCTGAAGAGAGTAGACCTCAGCTGGTCTACTGAACAAAAGCATTAACGACATTAAACGGATGCGATTGAAACTTATTTTTGTATAAAACATATAGCAATCACTGCAGTTGCATAGACATTATGTCAAAAAGTATTAATTAAAAATAGTGTGTAAAAGGAGCTTCACGTATATCCTGTAAACAAATGAAAAGAATGAATACAGGAATAAATCTCTATTTTTAACTGTTCCATCCGAATTCAGTATTCTTCAGTATTCTTCGATGTACAGGTCTGTTATGTAACGTAATTAATACAAAACTATTGAGTAAAGTGGTATCTATGGTGAACCCAGACATCACGGACAAAATTAAGGAGTTATAATATTCTTGACGAATCAAATTTACCAAGATCGCTCGTAATTGTTTTTATTACTGTTAATTGTTTCGACAGATCTACATTGTCATCATCGGGCTTTGTGACATTATTAGATGTACGTAGTATTGTTGCATCGACTTGGACCAAAAAGTGATAGGGAACACCAACATGTCAGTACCACTATTATTACAGTTTGAGGCAATATCGATATGTGACTTTCAGGTTAGTAAAAAGCATGTACAAAGAGTAATGTTACAAGATCTGATAATGACAGCGTAGATCCGTCGAAATCGGTAATAGTAATAAAAAGTATAAATTTTCTTTACTTTAGGTCTGTGGTCACAATTTTTTTGTCATCATCCTACCTGTTTCGGTCTATAATGACCATCTTCAGATCTGTTTTATAAAAACATGTCCTAATGTACTGCAGCCATAGTGGTATCGTCAAATGTTAACACAAAATCAGCAACATTTGACGATGCCACTATGGATCCAGCATATTAGGACACGTTTTTATAAATCTGAAGATGGTCATTGTAGACCGAAATCACTAGTCTGGTGATAAGAAATTTTGTGACCGTGGACATAAAGTAAAGGAAATTTATTCTATATTCGTGTCACTGTTTTATTCGCGGCTATGTCGCAGCTTGTGAGTAATAAAAAGAATTACTAGCGTCTTGGCAAACTTGGTTCTTCAAGAATAATATATCTTCCTGATCATCCCCAATGCCTGAAGCAGTGTCAAAAAAAAAAAAAAAAATGGTTCAAATGGCTCTGAGCACTATGGGACTTAACATCTGAGGTCATCAGTCCCCTAGAACTTAAAACTACTTAAACCTAACTAATCTAAGGGCAACACACAAATCCATGCCCGAGGCAGGATTCGAACCTGCGACAGTAACGGTCGCGCGGTTCCGGACTGAAGCGCCTATAACCGTTCGGCCACTCCGGCCGGCGAAGCAGTGTCAAAGATACATAAAATTAGGGACGTTTTTCAGGTATGTTTTCCGAGTATTGTAATGTAAGCGACCTGTGTGTCAATGGGTCTCTTAAGGCAAGACATTCATAAAACATACCTGAAGAACTTTGGAAACTTTGTCGACGGATGTC
The DNA here is from genome assembly GCF_021461395.2 of Schistocerca americana. Classification (NCBI taxonomy): domain Eukaryota; kingdom Metazoa; phylum Arthropoda; class Insecta; order Orthoptera; family Acrididae; genus Schistocerca; species Schistocerca americana. Next base: position 134,628,949 of record NC_060120.1, on the reverse strand, counting down.
GCGTTTACACCGAATAACACAAGGTTCACTTAATACTGCGGAAACATCGATAGCAATTTTGTATGTGCGTCTAGATGTCCGAATAGGTATCCAGCAGGAGGGATGCTGCAACCTGTTCACTGTTCGTCAGTTGTGATATTCCTACGTCAACGTAGCAGTGACTAATTTTCTAGCCGGGAACTAGCGCACAGAGCTGAATGAAATGAAAGACACAGTGACAGACGTGATTCTAACCACGAAGACAATTTAAGTGTTCCACGGGATTTTAACTCTACAAACTGCGTCCCAACGTACGGGAGCGGCCAGCCTCCCCCGCCGCCCCCCCCCCCCCCCCCACCCCGAGGGATTATACGATCTTGTAAATTTCATCCGCAGCAGAGTTTTGTTCATTTACATATAAATGACGGCGCGTTATTAACTTTTGCTCGGACTCGGCATTAATCTGCTGTTTTAATTAGGGTGTCCGCCGCGGAGCGCTCTGCCGGACAGACCGCACGGCCCCCCACGTGTCGCCGGCCGCAAGAAGCGGCGCCATACGCCGTTCCCTCCGCCTCCACTGCCCCCGGAACTCCTGCCACCCTCGCAACTCTTACTGCGCCCCCGACTCTTGCCGACCCCGCAGCAGTCGCTGCCAACGGCGTCTCCATTTCCGTGTAACCCGCCTCACTTTCGTGTTCGTAACTCCGATGGCGCAAGTGGCGTTGACCAGCTTGCGCACGCACGTCGTTGTTTACAACCAATTTAAATGGCTGCTACAAAGCCATTCGGTCCCACTCCTCACAACATTCTATCTGCTACTGCGAACCAATTTTATTACAAAAATATTTTCTTATGACTGCGCCCAGTATCTTCGATAAACACCAGAAATGGGAAATGGCATCACGTGACTCTGCAAGTTGCCGTTAAAAGCATTCTTAAAAGACGTCCGGTTTACGTCAAAGACCATTTTTCAGCATAGCCAAGGGTAAACCAAAACTACATTGAACAACAATGACGTCGAAAAAACTGGTTATCCGCGCATTGGACTAGCACACTGAGAGACACGTAGAAACTTAATTTTGCATATAGACAGTTCTTCAATTCCACGAACCGAGAATCTCGATCAATTTTTCCTGTTATCGACATCAATACTGGTAAGATATCGATCCCAGGGATTCCAAGATTTTCTAGAATGTTTTGATTTCAATAATACGAATGTGTCATAAAGTAAGATGTTCAAATGCGTATGAATTCCTAAGGGACCGAACTACTGAGGTCGTCGGTCCCTAGACTTACACACTACTTAAACTAACTTACGCTAAGAACAACACACACACCCACGCGCGAGGAAGAACTAAACCTCCAGTGGGAGGGGCGGCGCAATCCGTACATGACGTCCTAAACTGCGCGGCCACTCCGAGCGGCCGACATAAAGTCATGCAGGAAGTAGGCGCCCATTATTGTAATAATGATTAGATCTCTGTTCAGGCTGACTGTCGCAGCATAGTAAAAGTTAAACATCAGGCAAGGAATGACTTTACTGTTGATATGACGCGTTTCGGAGTTTATGCATCATTAGACTAGTCTGCAAATGTTTGTTTCACATGCAACTTGAAACGCCATATCTACGTCCAGTAACCGCTCCTGGGTATCTGAAGGTGGATAAATTCCGAAACGCGTTATATAATCGATAAAGTCATTCGTTGCCTGATGTTTTTTTACCTTTGCGACCCAGTCAGTTTTACTGCAGAACTACTGTTTTAATTTCAAGTTCGAAATCGGATAAAAATGACAAAAGAAATATTTTTCCTTATGATATAATGACAGATTAACAGTTTCCGGATATTTTCCTTTACTTTTTCTGTGAAACGTTGTTTCTTGCCAAATTTCATGATTCTAGGTCAACGGGAAGTACCCTACAGGTTTTGGTGAGTATGTTTGCGAGTATCAAAATATGTGACATAAATGGCCGTACCTTTCGATTACATTGACTTAGAAGTTTAAGGTTTTACACCGCTAAAACGCTACACACATCTTTACTTGAAATAAATTTCAACTTGGTTCGTCTGTCCACTCCCGAGAAAAAAATGTTTTTAACCGGCGGACAGACAAACATATGAACAACATACAGATCATATTAGGGTTCCGCTTTTAACGACTGAAGCACGAAACTCCAACAAGAGCAGAAACTGAATTGGTAACCGTTTAGGGAGTAGAATATCCTTACATTGTACAGAATATGTCAATGACAACCTTATCGATGATAAATTGTTCGATTATGTTATCACTAACGAATTATGTACCATAATAATATGTTTCCGGTTGACATTTTGACACTGTGCTTCTCTTTCGGCGTCATTGAGGTATAGATTGTTCGTGCTGTCAATCCAAGTTGTGCTGTAAAGTGGTATTTTACTTAAAGCGGACCCCTATTAAAGAATACTCGTACTTTTAACACCAGCTAATTGTGATACTTGATGTTATTACTAGAATTTTAGAGCCTTGTTGCCTGAATTAAACTAGATAAGTGACCTTACCTGTAAATCAGAAATTGATGAGAAGGAAAACTAACATCGATTAGACAAAGAAAACTGACACAGCCTCGCGTGCAATGTTCAAAAGATTTGGAAATTTATGCTGGAAGTTCTGTAACATAGTACTTAAAGGCATGAACTCGTAGGCACCTCTTCCTATTAATGTTCTGGAAACCTAAGTTCTGGATAAGCTGAAATTTTCTCCTTTAAGTAAAGGTTACAAATATTTATTACACACTAGCAAAACTGGTGGACAATTACATCCAGGAACATAAACGACGACAGTTCACTGAGCGCTTAGTAAATATTCTATCCCCATCCGCTTTTCGTCTTTCCTAACGATTCGTTCTTTTGTCACAAGCTTCGTAATGTCGCTTATGTAATATATTTATGAGCAAAGATTTTTGTATATTAATGCGTGTTATGGACAGCTTCTTCTCATCAGGCTGTATTTCTGCTAAAAATAAGCAGAAGACCTCTTTGAAACATCCTTCATTGCACAGAGCAGTTAACAGCTAACTTTCAACATCACGTTCATAAAACTTTTAAATTTGTACTAAGTTAACTTGTAGTTATCCTAGGAGTTAAAAATTTAATGCTATTTTGTCGAAAATTGATATTCTGAGCCAGTGGCTTTGTATAAAATATAGGTTGAGTCTTACAGAGAAGACAACAGCAACGGGAACTAGAAGTCTGGAGATGAACCTTTCGGTTCGAAACCGATATTGGGACTATTTAAATACATAAATAGCACTGTAAAATGTGTCTGTATGCTATTGTCTTTTCTGTAAGAGTCAACCTATAAGACATTTAATATTCTGTGATCATACAATCTTCCTTTCCATGCTGGTGTCGACAAGGTTGTAAAGCATAATTTAGTATTTAGTTACTTAGTTAAATATTTTGTTAATCTTGGAAATGACAGCTGCTTCGTATTGTGATTCCTTATTTATTTCCCAATTGAGAATCTAGTCACGAGAAATCAATGATGTGAAGCAACGGTGGATTCAAAGTGTTAACATTTTCTTTCCCTTCTTTATTTGTTTAAAAACTTCTCTGAATCCTGTGTACTACGCAAAAGAAGTATATAAACCACATGGAGATTAAATATTAAAGCCTCAGACGTAGCGATATTGCTTATAAATCTCCACTATGGAAAATAAGCGGTGTCAGTGTAGAGGTACATTATTAGCCGAAGCAAGCTTTGATACAAAAATTTAAGTATAACGCACTGCGCAAATTTCATTGTCATATTGTTAACGCGTTGCCCAAAATTTTGTCAGAATTTAGTTGTAGACGATAAACAGTTGTAAACATGGAAGGTAAACAGGTGTAAAGATGAAGGATTTCAACAAATTTTACCAAGATATCACTTCGTTGCGATATTGTTGATATTAATAGCTGGGATGGAGTGAAGGGCAGACATTTTAGCAGTAAACTGCAGCCACCTTCGCTTTTGGCAAAAACAGATAACCTGTAGGACGGCATACTTAAATCTATAGCTGTACAGGCAGTAAAATTTTTCTGCTGCACAGTAGTATATCCGTAATCAACGAAGTATTCCAAATGAATCGCTCTCATAATGTGTAAAAACGTTTTCTCTTGACAGTAATCATGTCATCGACATTATGAAAAGACATTGATTTTAACTGCGGAAAATTTATCACATCGTCATCGCTAAATGACGAGTGACTATATCGACACATATTTTCAAACAAGTATTACAAAAGATCAATTTACGTTCTGCACGTTTAAAGTGTTAATGAAGAGTTCAAAATACACAGGAAAACCAGGACATTTGTAAGTAAGTAATTATGCGTAGATGAAACATCTACTATAGTTGAGTGGTATCTAGTGATGAATTTGTAAGTTCCTGCGTAAAATACTTATATTGTAGTCGCACTCACAGTTAACTTGAACCGTCATTGGTGAAAGCTAAGGCGATGTATAGGAAGTGAGAACTCAGACTATTTGACTAGAATTCGTTTACGTTTGTTTTAATTTCCGAACATAATCCTCTCACGAATATTGTAAAAGTTCTGTACCTACTAACACGTACACAGGCACACACTTAGGCACACGCACACACTTTGGCACATGCATACACAGATTATCTGCATAGGAATTCAACAACAGGGTGCAATACTTTAAACACTGTACCATTATTTACACCGTGGAAAAGAGCTGATGATGTTATTTTCTGTATATATCCGTCCACCATCGTACAATATCTAAGAAACTTCATGTACCGCCTGACTGTTATTTTATTTATTGATTTTTCGGCCAGAATTTTGATAGGTGTGCTCTGCTCAACTGATAACTCATCAACTAATTATTAAGTGCGTCAGTAAGCATTTTCTAAGGTTTAGAGTACATCATGGTCGTCTGAACCGTCTTTACTTACACATTCTTATGCATCCTAATGTCAAACATCTTCGCGTACTTCACGTTGCCTCTTATGCCTAAAATAGAATATGTAAATATGGCTGGCACGAGGACGATATACTTTTGGTAATATCTACATCTACAAGGATACTCTGCAAATCACATTTAAGTGCCTGGTAGAGAGTTCATCGCACCACCTACACTATTCACTATTATTCCATTCTCGTATAGCACGCGGAAAGAATGAACACCTATATCTTTCCGTACGAGCTCTGATTTCCCTTATTTTATCTTGGTGATCGTTCCTCCCTATGTAAGTCGATGTCAACAAAATATTTTCGCATTCGGAGGAGAAAGTTGGTGATTGAAATTTCGTGAGAAGATTCCGTCGCAACAAAAAACGCCTTTCTTTTAATGATTTCCAGCCCAAATCCTGTATCATTTCTGTGACATTCTCTCCCATATTTCGCGATAATACAAAACGTGCTGCCTTTCTTTGAACTTTTTCGATGTACTCCATCAGTCCTACCTGGTAAGGATCCCACACCGCGCAGCAGTATTCTAAAAGAGGACGGACAAGCGTAGCGTAGGCGTCTCCTTGGTAGGTCTGTTACGGTTTCTAAGTGTCCTGCCAATAAATCGCAGTCTTTGGTTTGCATTCCCCACAACATTTTATGTGTGTTCCTTCCAATTTAAATTGTTCGTAATTTTAATACCTATGTATTTAGTTGAATTTACGGCTTTTAGATTAGACTGACTTATTGTGTAACCGAAGATTAATGAGTTCCTTTTAGCACTCATGTGGATGACCTCACACTTTTCGTTATTTAAGATCAACTGCCACTTTTCGCACCATTCAGATATTTCTTCTAAATCGTTTTGCAGTTTGTTTTGATCTCCTGATGACTTTATTAGTCGATAAACGACAGCGTCATCTGCAAACAACCGAAGACGGCTGCTCAGATTGTCTCCAAAATCGTTTATATAGATAAGGAACAGCAAAGGGCCTATATCACTACCTTGGAGAACGCTTGAAATCACTTCTGTTTTACTCGATGACTTTCCGTCAATTACTACGAACTATGACCTCTCTGACAGGAAATCACAGATCCAGTCTCATAACTTAGACGATGTTCCATAAGCACGCAATTTTACTACGAGCCGCTTGTGTGGTACAGTGTCAAAAGCCTTCCGGAAATCCAGAAATACACAAAAATTAATAAACAAGTTGATTTGACATTGACGCACTTCATAGTGAGATATCACCTCGAGAATAGCAGACATGCCGAAATCGCGATCGCGAAGTAAATCAATTCAGCAAAATCCGAGGAGGAACATGTTGCCCGTTTCTGGACGAGAATTGAATATGTGTTCCTGAATCACCACAGCATTTGATGCTCAGCGCTCTGGAGGACCATATAATCAGTGACTACTCTCTGTAAGCACAAAAAAAAAAAAGACTTGCTACCAGGGCGTCTTGTGAAATGCTAATGAAATTATCGACTGGTGTGAAGACAGTTTCAGTCACTGGAATTAGTTGATTCCAATAGTTCGCTGTGCTTGACTGCAAGAGTTTCATCGAAGTAACAGTTTTACGTTTTCGCAATAGCTTTATCACTTCGTTTATACTCTCGCTTTCACTTTTCTTATATAACACTGCTCTTGGTTATTGTTTGCGCAAATAACAATAATTACGAGATCGAACTCTGGTGTAGTTCCTCACTTACGAAAAATGTGGTGGTTGCGAAGAAACATGTTACAAGGGTAATGTGTGATGTCCACCGCAAAAGATCTTGTACACAACCCTGCAAACAGTTACTCATAATGACAACAACCTATAACTACCTTACGAAGTTTGTTCTCAATAATCTGGCATAGTTCAGAAACAACAGAAACATGCATATATGTATGACTTACGCTCTTCACTGTGGCGGAGGTAGACGTGAGATATTCAGCCATAGAAGCAGCTTTGGCCACCCACCGAATGGTGTAAATAATTTAATAAACGAAATCAAATCTGCAAGTATCTTCCACTGTGCATAGCTATTAGAATCTACACCCGTTTTATCCTGCTTGCAAGTAGTCGAACATTAGTCTTTCTCTCTAGTTTTTGTCCCTCACACTTTTCCCCATCATCAAATTGATGCCTCCAGGTATGCCCTAGCAAATAACCACTTCCTTTAGCCAATTTGCGCCAGAAGTTCATTTTCTCCACAATTTGTTACATTAACTCCTGATTGGTTATACGATGTACTCATCTAATCTTCAGCATTATCCTGTAGCACATTTCAAACGTTTACATTCTCTACTTTTCTGAACTGCCTATCGTCCACTCTTCATTTCCATACAAAACTACACTCCAGACATATAACTTCAGAAGAGACTTCCTAACATTTCAGTTTAATTATGTTTCTGATTTGCATAAAAACAAATCCGGCTTTTGCATTTGAACATTTGTTTTGCTTTAAACTAACGTATTTCTCCTAGGCCTCATCAGTTGTTTACATTTTTCTAGCATGAACAGACCAGGAATGTTTGGCCAAAAACAAACAAATTAATTACTTGCAAAGAAGGATTTGTTCTTATCTAGAGGATGTCCAAAGAAGACAGCGACAAACCTTAGTGACAGGTTCCTCAAATCTAAGCAAGAAAATAAAAGGGTTTAATTAACAAGGACTCTAAAGCGCATAAGCGCATACCTTAAGAGACATGAGCACTGGTTCGTCTTCGGTATTATGAAACATATCTCTTCTACTACAAGTTCTGCGCTTTTCACGTCTTGGGAGGAGTTAGTATGGACCAAAACAAGAAAAACCCGTCTAGCAAATTTAGGCTCCAAAATACACACATTAAGAGCTATGAGCACTTATTTTGTAGAAGAGATGTATTTCACCCCATCGAAGTGCTCGCAGCTGTTACGGTACGTATTTTAGACTCCTTGTTTACTAAACATTTTTTTTTCTTGTTCTGGTCAATACTTCCTCCTCCCAAAATATGGAAAGCGAAGACCTTGAGGAGAAGAGATCTGTTTCACAGCATCTAAGATGAACAAGTGCTCATACTTATTAAGGTATACACTTTACAGCTCATGTTTACTAGACATTTTTACTTACTTCCTTATAAGGAACCTGTCCCTAAAGTTTTCAGTGATTTTGTGGGACACTCTGTACATGAAAAGTGTAACTGCAAATATTAACAAAGTTTAAATGTATATTCGATGTTAACAAATTCTTCTTTTTCAGAAATGTTGCTCTTGCTGTTGACTGTCTGCATTTTATATCCTCTCTACTTCGACTATTACGCTGCCCAAATAATGAAACTCATCTGATGTTTTAGAGGTCTCATCTCTGAGGTATGGCCAGTTTAATTCGACTATATCTACATCTACATTATTACTCTGCAATTCACATTTAAGTGGTTGGCAGAAGGTTCATCGAACCACAATCATACTATCTCTCTACCATTCCACTCCCGAACAGCGCAGGGGAAAAACGAACACCTAAACCTTTCTGATCGAGCTCCGATTTCTCTTATTTTATTTTGATGATCATTCCTACCTATGTAGGTTGAGCTCAGCAAAATATTTTCGCATTCGGAAGAGAAAGTTGGTGGCTGAAATTTCGTAAATAGATCTCGCCGCGACGAAAAACGTCTTTGCTTTAATGACTTCCATCCCAACTCGCGTATCATATCTGCCACACTCTTCCCCCTATTACGTGATATTACAAAACGAGCTGCCCTTTTTTGCACCCTTTCGATGTCCTCCGTCAGTCCCACCTGGTAAGGATCCCACACCGCGCAGCGATATTCAAACAGAGGACGAACGAGTGTAGTGTAAGCTGTCTCTTTAGTAGACTTGTTGGATCTTTTAAGTGTCCTGCCACTGAAACGCAACCTTTGGCTCACCTTCCCCACAATATTATCTAAGTGGTCTTTCCAACTGAAGTTGTTCGTAATTTTTACACCCAGGTACTTAGTTGAATTGATAGCCTTGAGAATTGTACTGTTTATCGAGTAATCAAATTCCAACGGATTTCTTTTGGAACTCATGTGGATCACCTCACACTTTTCGTTATTTAGCGTCAACTGCCACCTGCCACACCATACAGCAATCTTTTCTAAATCGCTTTGCAACTGATACTGGTCTTCGGATGACCTTACTGGACGGTAAATTACAGCATCATCTGCGAACAACCTAAGAGAACTGCTCAGATTCATTTATATAGATCAGGAACAGCAGAGGTCCCAGGACGCTTCCCTGGGGAACACCTGATATCACTTCAGTTTTACTCGATGATTTGCCGTCTATTACTACGAACTGCGACCTTCCTGACAGGAAATCACGAATCCAGTCGCACAACTGAGACGATACCCCATAGGCCCGCAGCTTGATTAGAAGTCGCTTGTGAGGAACTATATATGAAAAGGAAAAGTTAAGACAATCACTGTTAGCATCTCGCCACATTTTGGACTGAAAAAGTGCACCGCTATCGTAAAATTGACTCGCTTCACATAATAGAGCGGGGTCTCATTTATGATAGGTGGAATGTAACTAAACTGGACGTGACGCTCGAAGGCTAGTGCAATCGCAACCACAACCTAGTTCACACTCGGTATTGCTTATGGCGCTGTGATTACCCTGGTGAACTCCCCGCGGCTGTCACCTCAGCAGGAGGCGGGGTCGCGGGGTGGAGGCGGCGGGCAGTGGGGGTGGCGTCGGTGTGGGCGTCGGCGTGGGTGGCGGCGGAGCGGCGCGTCACATGCCGGGCGGCCGGCGTCGCGCACACGCTACGCACGGGATACGCACTCGCGCTGTCACGCGCACGCGCACACGCACACGCGGGGCTCGGCGCTGGCGCTCGCTGGGCTGTGTGCGGCCGGCGAGGCGTCGGCCAGCTGACTGAAGGCCGGCCGGCCGAGGCGCGCGCCCCGCGCCGGGCCTGCGCCACAGACGCGGACGCGGCCAGTAGCTGGCTGTGGCTGCGGCTGCGGCTGGGACGCCGCGCGGCGCGGCCAGGCAAGGCAAGGCAAGGCACAGCGCGACGGCGGTCGCCTCACCCAAGTCGCCGTCGCGAACGCCGCCGCTCCCACACACACACACGCACACACACACACACACACACACACACACAGACAAACACACACACACTTTGCTATCTGACATTGTCCTATATACATTACCGATCTACACTATTGGCCATTAAAATTGCTACACCAAGAACAAATGCAGATGATAAATGGGTATTCATTGGACAAATACATTACACTAGAAATGACATTTTCACGCAGTTTGGGTGCATAGATCCTGAGAAATCAGTACCCAGAACAACCATCTCTGGCCGTGATAACGGCCTTGATATGCCTGGGCATTGAGTCAAACAGAGCTTGGATAGCGTGTACATGTACAGCTGCCCATGCAGCTTCAACACGATACCACAGTTCATCAAGAGTAGGGACTGGCGTATTGTGAAGTGCCAGTTGCTCGGCCACCATTGACCAGACGTTTTCAATTGGTGAGAGATCAGGAGAATGTGCTGGCCAGGGCAGCAGTCGAACATTTTCTGTATCCAGAAAGGCCTGTACAGCACTTGCAACATGCGCTCGTGCATTATCCTGCTGAAATGTAGGGTTCCGCAGGGATCGAATAAAGGGTAGAGCCACGGGTCGTAACACACCTGAAATGTAACGTCCACTGTTCAAAGTGCCGTCAATGCGAACAAGAGCGACAGAGACGTGTAACCAATGGCTTCCCATACCATGACTCCGGGTGATACGCCAGTATGGTGAGGACGAATACACGTTTCCAATGTGCATTCACCGCGATGTCACCAAACACTGATGCGACCATCCTGATGCTGTAAACAGAACCTGGATTCATCGAAAAAAATGACGTTTTGCCATTCGTGCACCCAGGTGCGTCGTTGAGTACACCATCGCAGTCGCTCCTGACTGTGATGCAGCGTAAATAGTAACCGCAGCCATGGTCTCAGAGCTGATAGTCCATGCTGCTGCAAACGTCGTCTAACTTTTCGTGCAGATGGTTGTTGTCTTGCAAACGTCCCCATCTGTTGATTCAGGGATCGAGACGTGGCTGCACGATCCGTTACAGCTCTGTGCATAATATGCCTGTCATCTCGACTGCTAGTGACACGAGGCCTTTGGCATCTGGCGTTCCGTATTACTCTCCTGAACCACCGATTCCATATTCTGCTAACAGTCATTCGATCTCGAACAACGCGAGCAGCAATGTCGCGATAGGATAAACAGCAATCGCGATACGCTACAATCCGAACTTTATCAAAGTCGGAAACGTGATGGAACGCATTTCTCCTCCTTACACGAGGCATCACAATAACGTTTCGGCCGGCCGGTGTGGCCGTGCGGTTCTAGGCGCTTCAGTCTGGAACCGCGTGACCGCTACGGTCGCAGATTCGAATCCTGCCTCGGGCATGGATGTGTGTGCTGTCCTTAGGTTAGTTAGGGTTAAGTAGTTCTAAAGTCTAGGGTACTGACGACCACAGATGTTAAGTCCTATAGTGCTCAGAGCCATTTGAACCATTTGAACAACGTTTCACCAGGCAACGCCGGTCAACTGCTGTTTGTGTGTGAGAAACCGGTTGGAAACTTTCCTCATGTCAGCACGTTGTAGGTGTCGCCACCGGCGCCAACCTTCTGTGAATGCTCTGAAAAGCTAATCATTTGCATATCACAGCATCTTCATCCTGTCGGTTAAATTTCGCGTCTGTAGCACGTCATCTTCGTGGTGTAGCAATTTTAATGGCCAGTAGTGTAGTAAGAGACATGGATTGGTTGTAGATGGCCGGCTACGACTCTGCACGGCGGAAATGTCGACTGGATGACCAAAGGTGGTGGCTTGGCGCACTTTGTCCATATGGAATAATCTCTTTCATTCTCAAATGCCATCACCGCACTTTCTAGAATCAGCTATGTTTCATGTAATCGACAGTAGAGTGTATGATGACGACTTGACGTCTGGAGATTTACTTCTGGTGATAAGACTCGAAGCTAATAAACAGTAATTGGCACTGATGTGCCAAAATAATATGACCACTTTGCACCGTGAGAATGAATGCCGCCTGCTAACGCTGCACGGCCTTGATGCAGTAAGTAAAGTGTATAAGCCGAGGTGAAATAGAAGTAACGCATCTAAAAATACCAGGTGTGCCATTCTGGACTGTTCTTGAAGGTGCAAACTTTTGGACTCCCATTTACTTCCGCCTTATAGCCTCCTTCCTCAGCCATTACTGATATGCCGCAATCAACCACGACTGCTCCCAGATATTTCACTCCACCAGAAGTCTGCCTCAAGGCTCTGTCCCATACCCCGACTTCTAAATCCCGTACATCGCTAACAATCATCTCACCACCCCCCCCCCCCCACCCCCTCCACCTACCTCGTGCCGTACATTGACAACACCACCAACCTATCCACTCACTGCACCCTCTAACATCACCTGACCTCAGTCCCTTAGTCAAGTGACTTAGCCGGCCACGGTAGCCGAGCGGTTGTAGACACGTCAGTCCGGAACCACGCGGCTGCTACGGTCGCAGGTTCGAATCCTGCCTCGGGCATGGATGTGTATGATGTCCTTAGGTTAGTCAGGTTTAAGTAGTTCTAAGTTTCGGGGACTGATACCTCAGCTGTTAAGTCCCATAGTACTTAGAGACATTTGAACCATCAAGTGACTTAATAGGTGGAAACTTCAAGCAAGCCACCATCTTAGGTCATACCACTCGACATTTCCGTCTTGCAGACTTGTAGCTGTCTATATGCAACCAATCCCTCTCTCTTTCTAGCACAGTAAAGTATTTATGACAATCCCTTGACAGAAAATAAACACCAAATGCACACCTCATTACCACCAAACACAAAGCCTGTACTGAGTGAACACTAACATGGTGCATCTGGAATCTACATACTGTTATCTTATGCTCACCTATAAATCTCCCATCTGCCTCATCCCAACTTACACTATTCCCTGGATCTCCATCTACCCTACATTCAACAAGTCCCTTAAAATATTGGAAAGGCATGCAATCCACCTGATTTTCGCTTCGGCCTGACACCACCAATACACTTCCTATAACTTCTTCTTCTACACACCCTGCTGCGCCACTACATCCATACTCCATCTTCGAGCCTTATCCATCTTCTCCCACTGAAACTGTCACCAAATCCCATTGCTAAACAATGAAATCAATCCCAGATATATCCCCATTTCCCGCTGCAATCACAATGCTCCACTTACACCAGGCATTCATTTTTCTTCCTCTTCCTCCTCTCTCCTCCGCCTCGTTGTCTTTTAGTAGCTACCTACGATTCTGCGGCACCTCAGAGTCGTGGTCTCCATATCAGTCATATCACTTCCCTCATGACCACGATCATTTTCAGGCACCACCAGCATCATTATAGCCATTCGCCATTAACGTAACCAGTGACTGTATTTGAATTATTATTTAAAAGTGTATAAGAAGTTTTAAACTCATATAAATTACCCATCGATGTACTTTTCTTTCTTAAAAAAAAGTTATTTAATGTCATCTGCTTTATGTATTTGAAAACTTCTTTTGAATATGTAAAACTGTTGGCTGAAGAGTGGTTTATGTCCCCTGCCAGTCTACTGTTCATGGAAAATTCAAATAATTAAAAAGGGGGAAAAGAGAATCACACACTCCTCACATCCTCTCCCAACGAGTTTTCAACCGCTTCCTTCTCCTAGACAATGAAATCCGTCCTGACGTTTATCTGTCCTACCAACTATAGCTCTACCCGAACCATCCCATCAAATCAGGGCTCCCCTCTTTCCCGTTATCTTCCCTATCTTTCGCTCCCCATTTTTCCCTACTCCTTTCTCCCTTTCTCCTCAAAACTACTCCTCCATTCCTGCCCTTCCAGCATCCCCTCCTACTCCATCGATACTATCCGTCAGTTCTCCACATTTATACTGACAGCCTCTTACCTTACTCAACATTTAACGTTTACCCTCCAAAAACAGACCATCCTTATCCCAGGGCAAGTCCTTCAACTTGTAATGACAGTGCAGTGCGTCATTTTTGAAATCACCATTTTTACAACAAGTATTATTATTATTTTTAAATGTATTCCTGCTGTTTCAGTTTTATCTTTAGTTTCTTTTTTTTTAATTTTAAAAATCTAAGAAAATCTAATTTCTTACACTTAAAAACTACATTACTTTCATCCTTTACTTTTTTTAACTCATTTCTAATTATCTCAACGTTTAATTCACTGTTCTTCGGCTTTGTGCATTTACTTATCCTCTGTCTAGAGAGCAGGTTGATTCTACCCCTAACAGCCAACCCCCAGCCCATAGTGTGTGAGGGTGTTGGAACAACACTAAAGAACAAAAAGAAGCGCAATCATCCTGCTACGATGCTGGTTGCAAGTGAGAATATCAGCTGAGATCAGCGAGTTTGACAAACATCAAATGGTTAAGGCAAGGTGCGTGAAACAAGCATCTCAGAAACGGAAAAACTCATCCAATGTTCATATGCTACTATTGTGAGCATCTATGGAAAGTGGTTTAAGGATGGTGATACCACGAGTTGATACCAAGGTGTTGGACAGCCATGCGTCACCATATGACGTGGAGGTCAGAGGCTTCCCCATTCTGTAATGCTATAGGCTGCGATCTGCGGCAGATCTGACGACAAAGTACGGTGTTGCTGCAGTCACAGGAGTTTCAAATCATACCGGTTACCAAACAATATTGAATGTGGAACTCTTTTACAGACTCCTTATCAGACGATCCATACGTGTTCCCAAGCTGACCCAAGGATGTAGATTGCAGTGAAAACGAGAACTTTGAGATTTAAACGTGCATCAATGGAGACAGGCTGTCTGGTTTGATGAATCACGTTTGTTGTTACACCATTTCCATGGTCGTGTCTAGATACACTGTCATCTACGCGAACGGTTGCTCGAAACATGCTCCGCGTCACGAACAGAGGCCGACGGGGGCAGTATTACGCTAAGGTGAACGTTCACCTAGGCTTCAGTAGGACCTATGGTAGAAACAGAAGGCACCACGTTAGCTGTGGACTATATAAACGTTTCTGCGGACCTCCTGCGTTCCTTGATGGTTGATTTCTTCCCTGACGGCAAGAGAATCTTGCAGCAGGGTAACTGTTCGTGGCATAAGGCCAGAGTTATGCTACAGTCCGCAGTTGTTTGAGAACAGCGACAGGGAACTCACATTAATACATTAATATCTTTGGCACCAAATTTACCTCATCTGAACACAACAGGACACGTATGGGAGGCATGGAGCCCAGCGCCACGCCGACAAACATGTAGCCAGTAATTTACGTGAATGGTGTACTGTTGTGCAGACAAGTGATCCATATACTTTTGCAAACCTACCAAGCACATGTTGAATCCATGCCACCCAAAATCACTGCTGTATTTCTTTTCAAAAGTGGACCAACACGGTATGAGGCTCTTCATTCAGGAAAGGTATGTGGGAAGAGAGACTATCCAAACTTTCAAATATTCAAATGTGTGTGAATTCCTAAGGGACCAAACTGCCGACGCCATCGGTCCCTAGACTTACAAACTACTTAAACTAACTTATGCTAAGAACAACACACACACACATGCCCGAGGGAGGACTCGAACCTCCGGCGGGAGGGGCCCCACAATCGGTGACATGACGCTTCTAAACGCGCGGCCACTCCGCGCGGTGAAAGACTATCCATAAACCACCAAATGAGCTCTACTTTCCCTAATTTTCTCGCCGTGTACATTTCGTGAGACTTATGCGAGAGGAAGCAATATGTTGTCTGTCTCTTCTGGAAACGTACGTTCTCGAACTTTAAACAGTAAACCCTGCGCTACACCTCTCTTACAACGTCAGCCACGGAGTTTTTACGAGCATTTCCACAACGCTTTCGTGCCAATTAAACGACCCCTTGACAAAAAGCACCGCTCTTTGCTGCACCTTCCCTACCTCGTCCATCAATCCAACTTGATATGGCTCCCAGACTGATTAACAGTACATATGCAACAGAATCGTTTGTCTTTAGGAGTTGTTGAATAGCAGCATCCTCGAGCTCATTTACATTGACTTTTAAATTTATATCAGTCAATATCAGTCAGACATCAGATGAAGACAAAAAGAAAATATTTTAAATAATGAGGAAGTTATGGGCAGACAGAAGAGAAAAACACCCTTCTTATAACAAGAAATTATAATAATCCTTGTATAACCACTGTATTTATGAATTGGTATATTGTATTATTATTTAACTGAATTGTAAAGGGCGTTCAGAAAGTCTCCCCGCAGTGCCGTATGATTGTTAGCCGCGCGTGCCGTATTCCGCAGTGAATATACCGAAATGAAATTCAGTGAAATACAAGTTATTAATTTTTTGAATATTCATTTTTACTTACAAATTTTCACATTAAATGTTGAAAGTGTCGTCCCCTGTTGTTGAATACACAATTCAATTCGTCTAATCATGTTTCCAAACACAAGCTGTAACATTTCTTCTGTAACAGAAGCAGTGAAAGTGGATATTGCAGTTTTCAATTCATCGATCGAATTTGGGCGGATTTTATAGACAGTTGCTTTCGCTGCACCCCAGAAGAAAAGGTCAGCTGGTGTTAGGCCAGGCGATCATAGAGGTCAAAGTCCCTGTGAAATTATGCGATCACCATAAACATCAGCCAGCAGTGACATTGAAACGCGAGCTGTACGCGCGGTTGCACCATCTCCTTGAAAATAACCGTTCAGTATTTCACTTAACACAAGTCCTCCTATGAATGGGTACAGAAAAGCACTGCAGTATCTTTGTGCGTTTATTGTTTCGATGAAAAATATGGGACCCACAATCCCACGTCTAGAAATTGCAATCCAAACTCCTATTTCCACAGAATGAAGTGGTTCCTCATGAATTCACGATGGATATGCAGTACTCCACATAGGAGAATATTGCGAGTTCATGTACCCAGATAAATGAAACTACGCCTCATCAGTGAAAAACGTTTCATTAAGAATATCCCTTCCATTTTTTTTAACGAAATTTTTGAACCATTGACAATAATGCAGTCTCTTGCCATGATCAGTATTTTTCAGTTCTTGCACGAGAGTCATTTCGTATCGGAAAAGTACTAATTTTTTCCTTGCAGCTGTGTGGGCTGTTCCGGCACTAACATCGACTTCCTGGGCGAGTTTTCTTACTGACATGTTCGGACTCATGGACATTTAATCGGAAATATCGAGTAATTTATCCTCAGAAAAAACGCTAGGACGACCACTCCTCGGTCAATCTGTCACTGAACCCGTACTTCGAAATTTGTTAATCAAATCTCGCACAGTATCGCGATGTGGGAGTGTTTGTCTATGTGAAAACTGAATTAAACTTTTGACGAACTGAAACCGTGTATTTGCCGCCAGCTCTGAGCACTTGTTCGACTAAAAACACACATTATTCAATGGTTAGCATTTTAACAGTGACAAAAACGAAACAAATGAACAAAGGAACTAAACTTAATCGTTCACATCAACACGTAACGACACACACCAACGATGCTACTGACGCTGGCGAGATGAACGAAACAGCGGAATGTTGGGAGAGTCCACTTGAAGGGAAGTAACCCAAGCAGGCGAACAATCATACGGCACGCGCGGCTAACAATCATAGGACACTGCGGAGAGACTTTTTGAACACCCCGTATGACGGAACAACAAAAACTTGTAAAAGCATTTGTGTAATTGACTGGAGAGGTCCAATAATAACAATAATCAGGAAACGCACACACAATTTTTATTTATTGGCTATACCGGTTTCCACCTTCTATTCCTCATCAATAGCCCGTAAGAAATGTTATGTACTACTGACAGTTACCTTAATGTCGAAATCAGTATATACAGTAAACAGAAATTGTGTGAGCGTTGACTGATAAAAACTTCATAGTCACAATGAAGAACTGGGTTAACAAGGTTTTGTAACCCACATCTTTCACGAATGAAGTACGCTTCCTTTCAAATTCTTCCAGTAAATCTCAATTTGACATCTGCTTTTTCTGTTACTAGTTTCATATGGTCAGTCCGCTTCAAGCAGCTAACGATAGTTACTCATAGATATTGGACGGTAGTTACTGTTTCCAGTGCTTTGTCGCCTATAATGTAATCGAACGCTAGCGGATCTCTTCGCCTGTTTATGCGGAAAACGTTAAGTTAATTTACGTTCAGGGTCAAATGCCAAACTCAGTACCAGTTGTCAATCCTCTGCAGGTATTCCACACTTCGCTGCAGTCTTCTGCGTTGTAACCAGGGCCATACGGAATGATGGCGAGACAGGCGTACAGGCAAAGGGCTCAGGGCTAGATGGGGCATAAAAACTAAACAAAAGTGAAAGAAACAGGAAAGAAAGACGATTTAAAGTCAGACGTGGAGCGGGTGCTGAAGTGACGATTTTTTCCTATTTCTGCCGGCTGAGCACTGCAGCAAAGTGCGACGGTGGAGAAAGCATGCATAAAACGTGGGGAGTGTATGTAATCCATGAACAGCATCTCACAGACTCTCACATTACACACTAAATAGTAAGCACATTGTTCTCAGATTTTTTTCCCTTCCCACTCCCTCCACCCCTCTGAGTTAGTCCAAATGTCCAGTCTAAAAAATGATGGGAAACTCAAAAACGGCAAGAAACGCAAAATAGCATCATTTTGATGAGTCAAAAATGGCATGAAATTAAAAAATTCAAGATATGTGTCTAGTGCTAAACACAGAATACAAGAAGACAGACCTGATGGATACTGGCTCAGCCTGCATGGTTGTCAGATTTCCCCGGTCCTACATCAGAACCTAGGATTGGAGACCTGGAGATATTTGTCCAACCTGAATGAGTGCCAGATCTCATATGTTCTTAGTTTACAATCCTAGCCCAAGTGAAAAATGGGGAAAATTATCAAAATTGGTGGAAATTCAAAATAGCTTAATTGTGCTATGCCCATATGTAATATTTAAACAATCTACCATCGCTCTGCCATCACAGCTTACTACCCTTAAGTTTTGAAACCATGAGCTGACTGGCCTTAAGTTTAAGTCAACTTGTGCTATGCTCATATTTAATGTTTCAACATTTCCAGTAGCATGGAGTCGACTACATCTGTATTTAAACAAAAATACCTTTCAGCGTTCTGCATACAAACTCCTGTTCAGCGATGTATATGTGTGAGCGCCACCATTCAGTGCGGCTGGCCACCGCAAAGTCCCAGGCCACCATCTGTATCACACTTTAAGTGTGGCCACTAGCTGTCTCTACCACGCTGTGCCACGCTGAGTCAGGTGTCATGCTTCGATTCACAGCCACTCAGCAGGTCACTATGTGTGTGACAAGGCTTCAGCTGAGACAGTTCAGTACCCACATACATCACTGCAGTGCCAGTGCATAGCCATTGTGACATTGAGCTCGGCGGCGTGTGACTCAAGCAGCAGGCGTTCACACACCAGATCACGTTCTCTGGCAGGTCCATACTTGTTTTGTTTATCTATACTAATCGTAAGGAAGTTTTTTTCCTTGCTGGTTGGACAGTGGACAGTGGCTCAGGTCACTCTCTTGCGCTTGGGATGGAAAACTTCCCCCTAAAATACAGAAGAATCAGCAGTGATTAATGGCATAAGGATGCAGACAGCATTACATGTGTATCGACGGCCTGTAACTGAAAAGTGTCATCATGATCTCTTCATCTGCAAAAGATTCCGGATTACTCCCCCATTCCGATCTCTAGGAGGGGATGGTCAAGGGGGAGGTAACGAACTAAAGGATAAAGTTCTGTCAGTTGGGGTGTGAAGTGTCAGAAATTTGAACTTCGTAGGAAAGCCAGAAAATCTGAAAAGAAATATGCTAAGGCTTAATTTAGATATGGTGAAATGGAAAGAATAAATAGAATTCTGATTAGACAAATACAGGATAATAACGACAGCAGCATAGAGTGGTATAACAGGAGTGGGATTCGTTATGAATACGAAGACAAGGCGGAGTGTGAGTTACTGTGGACAGTCCAGTGATACGGCCATTCTCAGCAGAGTCGACAGCACACCGACGCCGACAACAATACTTTAGGTATCGGCGCCGACATTGCAGGCGGAAGAAGAAGCGATGGAGAAAGTTTATGAATGTATTGAACGGGTAATTCAGTATTTAAGGAGAGATGAAAGTCCGATAACCAATGAAGAAAATAGTTCACATGGCTCTGAGCACTGTGGGACTCAACTTCTGAGGTCATCAGTCCCCTAGAACTTAGAACTGCTTAAACCTAACTAACCTAACGACATCACACACATCCATGCCCGAGGCAGGATTCGAACCTGCGACCGTAGTGGTCTTGCGGTTCCAGACTGTAGCGCCTAGAACAGCACGGCCACTCCGGGCGGCTAACCAATGATGATTGGAATGCGATTGTAAGGGAAGGAGTAGAAGAATGGGTTACCTGAGGATATGGGCTTGATAGTAGAAATGGGAGAGGAGAAAGCCTAATAGAGTTCTGTTACAAATTTCAGCTAGTAATATCGAGTAGTCTCTTTAAGAAACCCAAGTAGAGAAGGTATACATGGAAAACGCGTGGAGGCGCTTGAAGAATCACACTGGATAACAAAATGGTCAGACAGAGATCCTGAAATGAGATATTGGATTTTATAGCGTAGCTAGGAGCAGATATAGACTCAGATCTCAATTCAGTAATGATGAAGAGTAGACTGAAGTTAAAGAAACTCGCACTGAAGAGTCACCGTGGAAGGAAGTGGGATACTGAAGTAATGAGGAATAATGAATGACACGCATTTGGAGTTCGCTAAAGGCGTGGACACTCCAATAAGGAGTACTCCAGTAGCCAGATCATTTGAAGATAAGTCGACACCTCTAAAGAAATGTAATAACATGTTTTGGAAAGACAAACTTAGGTACTAGAAAGATAACTGTGAAGAAACCTTGGGTGTCAGAAGAAATAATTCAATTGATCGACAAAAGAAGGAAGTATAAAAGTGTTCAGGGAAAGACAGCAACACAGTAATACAAATCAATTAGTTTGAAATAAATAGGAATTGCAGGACGGCAATGGGAAATGGATGCAGGAAAATTGAGAAAGAATCGAAAAAGAACTAGTCGTCAGAAGGCTGAACTAAGCGAATAGGAAAGTCAAAAACACCTTCGTTGAAAGTAAAAGCAAGGGTGGCAACCTTAAGAGGGCATTGGGTACTCTGCTACTAAACGCAGAGGAGAGAGCGCATAGGCGGAAAGAATACATCGAGGCCTCTACGAGATGGAAGAATTTTCTGATGATTTGATAGAAAAAGACGTTGCAGTGATGTGGAAGAGATGGGGTATCCAGTATTAGAGCAACAGTTTAAAAGAAGACTTGAGGTCAAATACATCAGAAAGAATAGATAACACTAGATGAAAATTTGCTAAAATCATTGGTTGCAATGGGGCTGGGGGCGTACCATCAATCTTTCGGAGAAAATCATCCACACAATTCCGGAGACAGCAAGAGTAGTCAAGTGAGAGAACTATCGTACTCTTAGTGTAACAGTTCGTGTATCCAAGCTATTGAGAAGAATAGTATACAAAAAATTGAGGATCCGTTAAACGATGATCGGTTTGGTTTTACGAAAGGTAGATCCATTAGAGAGGAAAAACTTGACGTTGCGCAGAATAATGCCAAGGAAGACTAAAGAAAAATCACGGCACGTTCATAGGATATGTCGACTTGAAAAAGGCGTTCGACACTGGCAAACTATGCAATATGCCCGACGTTTTGAGAAAAATTGGAGTAAGCTGTAGGGAAAAACCAAGTATACACTGACATGACAAAAGTCATAGGATACCTTCTAATATCTGTAGGACCTCCTTCTGCCCCGCGTACTGCAGCAGCTCGACGTGGTATGGACAAGTTGTTGGAAGTCCCTGCAGAAATACAGAGCCACACTGCCTCTGTCCATAACAGCTAAAGTGTAACCGGTGCCGTATTTTATGCACTAACTGACCTCTGGAATCTGTCCCCTAAATCTTCGATGAGATTCATGTCGGGCAGTATCGGTGGCCAAATAATTGGCTCGAACTGCCCAGAATGTTCTTCAAACCATTCGCGAACAAATGTGGCACCGTGACATGGCACAATGATATCCCAAAAATGAAGTCCACACATGGCTGAGAATGGTCTCGAAGTAGCCGAACGTAATTTCAAGTCAGTTGTCGGTTCAGTGGGACCAGAGTATCCAGTCCATTCCGTTTAAACACAGCCCACACCATCACGGAGTTACCGCCAGGTTGCACAGTGCCTTGTTGACAAATTTGATTCGTTGGGTCTGCGCCACATTCGGGACCCATCTCACCATGCCACAGTCTCCCAATCGTCTAGTGTCTCGCCAGATGATGACGTTGTGTTAACAAAGACACTCGCGTCGGTCGTCCGCTGCCATTTCCCTTTAACGCCATATTTCCCCGCACTGTCCTAACGGATACCTTAGTTGGAAGTCGCACATTGATTTCTCCTCTTGTTTCACACAGTTTTGCTGTTAACGCTGAAAGCTCTACGCAAACGCTACTGCTCTTTATAGTCAAGTGAAATCCGTCGGCCACTGCGTTGTCCGTGATGAGACGTAATGCCTGAAATTCGTTAGCCTCGTCCCACTCTTGACACTGTGAATCTTGGAATATTGAATTCACTAACGATTTCCGAAATGGAGTGTCCAATGCTTCTAGCTCCAACTATCATTCCGTGCTTAAGGTCTTAATTACTTCCGTGTGGCCTTCACCACGTCTGAAGCCTTTTTTCATGAATCATATGGGTACAAATGACAGCTCCATCAATGCGCTGCCTTTTCATTATACCTTGAGTAAGTGCATATCACTATCCAATGACTTTCGTCACCTCAATGTATACAACATGTGCAAGAACCAGGATGGAAAAATAAGAATGGAAGACTAAGAGAGAAGTGCTAGGATTAAAAAAGGTATACGAACAGGATGTATTCTTTCGTCCCTGCTGTTCAATCTACACATGGAAGAAGGAAACAAAAGAAAGGTTCAGGAATGGGACTAAAACTCAGGGTGAAAGGACGTTAGAGATGAGATTTGCTGATGACGTTCCTGTCCATAGTGTGGATGAAGAAAAATTACAGGATCTGTTGAATGAAATGAAGAGTCTAATGAAAACAGAATATACACACATAAAAAAAAGGTTTTGCATCACCCCGGTTCCCAGAACTCTTAGACGTTAACTGTGGATATTGTATCACAGACACAGTGTCTTTGACTGTTCAGAGACGTCACCAAACCCGCCCAAAGATGTAAACAACCATGCCTGAGCAGCGCCTATTAGACGGAGGAGGTCCGATAGCCGATCAGTTCCAGTCATTCCACCACGAAGGAGGTAGACGGCTCGTGTTGTCTGTAGTCCAACCTTGACTAGACGGTCAATGCCACGGTTCGATCGCGTCCGCATTGTTACTTCGTGCCGGCCGACGTGGCCGTGCGGTTAAAGGCGCTGCAGTCTGGAACCGCAACACTGCTACGGTCGCAGGTTCGAATCCTGCCTCGGGCATGGGTGTTTGTGATGTCCTTAGGTTAGTTAAGTTTAACTAGTTCTAAGTTCTAGGGGACTAATGACCTCAGCAGTTGAGTCCCATAGTGCTCAGAGCCATTTTTTTATTTTTTTTATTTTTGTTACTTCGTGCCAGGAAGGGATCTCAACAAGGAAAGTGTCCAGGTGTCTCGGAGTTCGAATATAACGAATAATGAATTTCCTTGAGACAGAGAAGCTGCTGTCCATGCATCAGTACGGCTTTAGAAAGCATCGCTCCTGCGAAACGCAACTCGCCCTTTTTTCACATGATATCTTGCGAACCATCGATGAAGGGTATCAGACGGATGCTATATTCCTTGACTTTCGGAAAGGGTTTTACTCGGTGCCCCACTGCAGACTCCTAACTAAGGTACGAGCGTATGGGATTGGTTCCCAAGTATGTGAGTGGCTCGAAGACTTCTGAAGTAATAGAACCCAGTACGTTCTCCTCGATGGTGAGTGTTCATCGGAGGTGAGGGAAGTGTGGTAGGTCCGCTGTTGTTTTCTATTTACATAAATGATCTTTTGGATAGGGTGGATAGCAATGTGCGGCTGTCTGCTGATGATGCTGTGGTGTACGGGAAGGTGTCGTCGTTGAGTGACTGTAGGAGGATACAAGATGACTTGGACAGGATTTGTGATTTGTGTAAAGAAAGGCAGCTAACTCTAAGCATAGGTAAATGTAAATTAATGCAGATGAATAGGAAAAAGAATCCGTAATGTTTGAATACTCCATCAGTAGTGTAGTGCTTGACACAGTCACGTCGATTAAATATTTGGGCGTAACATTGCAGAGCGATATGAAGTGGGACAAGCATGTAATGGCAGTTGTGGGGAAGGCGGATAGTCGTCTTCGGTTCATTGGTAGAATTTTGGGAAGATGTGGTTCATCTGTAAAGGAGACCGCTTATAAAACACTAATACTACCTATTCTTGAGTACTGCTCGAGTGTTTGGGATCCCTATCAGGTCGGATTGAGGGAGGACATAGAAGCAATTCAGAGGTGGGCTGCTAGATTTGTTACTGGTGGGTTTAATCATCACGCGAGTGTTACGGAAATGCTTCAGGAACTCGGGTGGGAGTCTCTAGAGGAAAGGAGGCGTTCTTTTCGTGAATCGCTACTGAGGATATTTAGAGAACCAGCATTTGAGGCTGACTGCAGAACAATTTTACTGCCGCCAACTTACATTTGGCGGAAAGACCACAAAGATAAGACAAGAGAGATTAGGGCTCGTACAGAGGCATATAGGCAGTCATTTTTCCCTCGTTCTGTTTGGGAGTGTAACAGGGAGAGAAGATGCTACCTGTAGTACGAGGTACCCTCCGCCACGCACCTTATGGTGGATTGCGGAGTATGTATGTAGATGTAGATGTAGATGACTGAACCAAAGCGATGTTGTTCGTACATGGAGGAGATACAGAGAGAAAGGAACTGTCATGACATGCCTCGCTCAGGCCACCCAGAGGCTACTACTGCAGTGGATGACCGTTACCTATGGATGGCTCGGAGGAACCCTGACAGCAACGCCACCATGCTCAACAATGCTTTTCGTGCAGCCACAGGACATCATTTTACGACTCAAACTGTGCGCAAGACTGCATTATGCGGAACTTCACTCCCGACGTCCTTGGCGAGGTCCATATTTGCACCACGACAACATGCAGCGCGGTACAGATGGGTCCAACCACATGCCGAATGGCCCTGAGCACTATGGGTCTTAACATCTGAGGTCATCAGTCCCCTAGAACTTAAAACTACTTAAACCTAACTAACCTAAGGACATCACACACATCCATGCCAGAGGCAGGATTCGAACCTGCGACTGTAGCGATCGCGCGGTTCCAGACTGAAGCGCCTAGAACCGCTCGGCCACACCGGCCGGCTCCACATGACGAATGGACCGCTCAAGACTGGCATCACGTTCTTTTCACCGATGAGTGTCGCATATGCCTTCGACCAGACAATCGTCGGAGACATGTTTGGAGGCAATCCGGTCAGGCTGAACGCCTTAGACACACTGTCCAGCGAGTGCAACAAGGTGGATGTTTCCTGATGTTTTGGGTTGATATTATGTAGGAGCGATGTACGCCGCTGGTGGTCATGGAAGGTGCAGTAACGGCTGTTCGGTACGCGAATGCCATCCTGCGACCGACAGTGCAACCATATCCGCAGCGTATTGGCGACGCATTGGTCTTCATTGACGAAAATTTGCGCTCCCATGGCGCACATCTTGTGAATGACTTCCTGCAGGATAACTACAGCCCTCGACTAGAGTGGCCAGCATGTTCTCCAGACATGAACGCTATCTGACATGCCTAGGATAGATTGAAAAGGGCTGTTTATGGACGACGTGACCCATCAACCACTCTGAGGGATCTACGCCGAATCGCCGTTGGGACGATCTGAACCAACGACGAACACAGGCATGCATCAGTGCAAGAGGACGTGCTACTGGGTATTAGAGGTACCAGTGTGTACAGCAATCTGTACCACCACCTCTGAAGGTCTCGCTGTATGGTGATACAACATGCAATGTGTGATTTTCATGAGCAATAAAAAGGGCGGAAATGATGTTGGCCTGTGGCCTAGCGGTTCTAGGCGCTTCAGTCTGGAACCGCGCTGCTGCTACGGTCGCAGGTTCGAATCCTGCCTCGGGTATGGATGTGTATGATGTCCTTAGGTTAGTTAGGCTTAAGTAGTTCTAAGTCTAGGGGCACTGATGACCTCAGATGTTAAGTCCCATAGTGCTTAGAACCATTTGAACTATTTTTTTATGTTGGTCTCTGTTCCAATTTCCTGTACAGGTTCTGGAACTCTCGGAACCGAGGTGAAGCAAAACATTTTTTTGATGTCTGTAAATTAAGAGTAAACCAAAGAAAGGCGAAAGTAATGAGAAATAGCGGAAGTGGAAATAGCGAGATGTTTAAAAGTTATTGGTCACATGGAAGACGGAGTTAAGGATTCTGCTACCTTCTGGAAAAAGGGCTATAGGCATCCATGTTGCTCCTACTGGTTTTCTTATGTCATCTGTCCACTTCATAGCAGATCGTCCTCTAGATTTTGTAGTATCTGCTGGAATCTACTGCATCACTCCTTTGCTCCTCGGTCACCCATCTACCATTACGCTGGCGTGAATGCATGTAGAGAGACAGAGGAAAATTGGAGGCTAAGACAACCCCTGTACCCCGCTGCCCCCTCCCCTAGAGAACATTTTACTAAATGAGTTTATATTTTTACGTTTATCATTTTCCAAATTCGGAGAATGAATCATCACCATGATAAAGAGCCTTGAAAATGACTAGCATTCGAGAAAACTATAAGCTGTTTTAATACATGATGGTTTCCAGTTGCTTGCTTGAGCGCCAGCAAATGAAGATGGTCTTGCAGCGTGAGTGGACACACAAAACATTCCAGCTACAAAGAGGCTGACCACAGCCGCTCCCAACAACAAATACGACAAAGTTCTTGAATCAACAAGTAGATTCGGCTGACCTCAGAACTTTGAGTATGAGAAGATAGAAAGCGGAAGACTTCCCACTAACAACAAAATAAGTTAGACTGACTTTACCGAACGTAGGCGGAAAAAACTGAAATACATCTACACCTAATCACTGCATAACAGAGGGTACTTCCCATTGAACAATTTATTAGGACTTTTCCCTGTACCGGTCATGTGTGGATCGCGGTAAGGATTATTGCTTAAACGCCTCTGTGCGTGCTGTATTTAGTCTAATCTTGTATTCAAAATCCGAGATACGTATGGGGTTCTGGTAAGGGTGTCAATAAAGTCCCGCTATCATTTCAAAAATTCGTGTCTTGTAAACTCGTTTCATTGTAAAACTTTTACCAGGTTCAAACCGCTTCTCCTTTGTCATTTGTTTCAGTTTCACTTGTAGTGTATCAAAATTGAGACAAATCAGGAAAAGGAGCAATTTATCCTCTGGTGTGTAAAATCCAAAATTTCTCAACGGTACTGTGGAATTAGCGACGCCAGTATATGAAGGCACTTCCGACAAAAACAGCCATAATAAGGTAGTTCAAAAAGTTTAAAGAGACAGGCGATACTAAGCACTTTCCTTGAAGTGAACGTCTCTCTGAGGCTCAAGAAAGTATTGACACTCCAAGTTGCATTTCGGCGCAGCCCCCAGAAGTCAATTCCTCGTGGATCACGTGAATTACAGGAAGCAAGATCAACTGCTCATAAAGTGTTACAGAGGCGGTTACACCCTTTTGCGTGCTAAGTGCAAATGGTTCAACCATTGCAGCCAAATGATCGTCCGTCGTGATATGTGTTAGGGTGTTCGGTGCTGGCTTGTTAGATATTGACAATGACTACTTGTAAACGTTCCACGTTTCTGGACTTATGAATCGTCCACAACGTTAGAATCTGCGGCTCCGGAAACCCACACAGCACGAATTAACGCGTCCTTGATTAGCCGGAGTTTTATTTTCAGTGTGGCTTTATGCACGATAGAGTGATGGGTCCAGCTTTCTTACCAGAGAAAGCGTTAATCTTACCTGGTAACGTTTGAACAATTCCTGATACCTCAGACTACAATGCCGCAGCCATCCATGGTCTTCCAGTATGATGTGGAACAATAGCGCTAGAGTATAAATGTGCAAAATGTGTCCCATCTCATGGCCCAAGCGCTCTCCTGATGTCATATCACTGAACTTCCTTTTGCGGGGTTACGTCAAGGATCACAAGTGTACAACACAAATCAATGAAACTTTTATCCTGCGTGCTCGAACCAATGAAGCAATCAGAATAGTTTATGCCGTGCTGACTCTTAAATAGGCAGAACTTGAATATCGCAACTTGTTATCCCATGGGTTACAGGTAAGTCAAGATACTCAACATGGCCTCATCCTTCAGAGATTCAGTGGTCAACTGGAAAGGGGTACCCACATCGACAAATGATGGAAACTACACTGGGCTCTCATATAAACTATTGTTCTGAATCTTCACTTCCTGGTATTTCGCGTATGCCATCCATTTCAAGATTCAAGTGTATAATTCGTAAATACTGTTGTTTTGCTGACTTTGCACTTGCTTTGTTTTACGTCGTCGACCTTCTGCTGGGTTTGATGGAGCCCGCCACGTATTCCTTTCCTCAGCTAACTTCTTCTACTCAGAGTAGCGCTTGCATCCTACGTTCTCAATTACTTGTTGGATGTATTCCGATTTTTGTCTCCTTCAACAGTTTTACCCTCTTCAGTTCCCTCTAGTATCATGGAGGTTACTACGTAATATCTTAATAATGTGCTATCATGCTGTCCATTCTTCTTGTCAGAGATCTCCACGTAATGCTTCCTTCGCTGATTCAGTGGACACCCTCATCATTCCTTATTGCATCAGTCCACCTAATTTTCAACTTTGATTTGGAGCATCTGATATCAAACTCATAAATTCTCATATGTTACATTTTTCCCACTGTCTATGATTCACTACCATAAAATGCTGTGTGAAAACTCGCATTCTTATACATTTCTTCCTCAAATTAAGGCTTATGTTTGATGCTGGTAGACTTCTCTTTGCCAGTGGTAGCCTGTTTTTTATGTTCATCTTACTTGTCTGTCATGGACCATTTTGGTTCCAGGGTAGCAGAATACCATAAATTGGACTACTTCGCGATCACCAATTTTGATGCTTAGCTTCTCACTGTTCTTATTTCTGCTACCTCTCATTTTTTGTCATTTTCAAGTATATTCTCAATCTTTATTCTGTACTCATTAGATTATCCACTCAAAAGATGTTGTAATTCTTCTTCACTTGCACTGAGTATAGCAATGCCATCAGTGAATCTTTTCTCTGATTTCTTTTCAACCGAAATTTTAAACCTCCCTTTCTCCGAGGGCTTCGTTTCATTGTTCCGTCTACTTCTTGTACATATTAACCGTATTTCCCTATTGCTTACTCCGTTTTTCCCATAAGTGGAACATCTTGCTTCATTTTACATTCTCGAACGCTTATTCTAAGTCCATATCCAATGAAGGTGCCTTGGTTTTTCTTCATTTTTGGTACCATTATTATGGGGGGATTTAACGGAAAATGTAAACATTTATTTAAAAATCATTACAGCCATATTTATTAATGTACAAATCTAAAACTTTTAATTCGTAAAGCAAAAGAGCTGTGTTTTAACGGAAAAATATAATAAAATATGCAGGATTAATATTTTGCCAGAAATCTGAATTTTTAATTTTTTACTGTCTTTGTAATAAAAAACCATAACTTAAATGTTAATCAAATGTTTTTTATTCCAGTCTCTGATCACAATATCAATTCTTCAGACCATGACCGGTTTCAGTCCGTAATGACCATCGTCAGATCTTTTTTACAACATGTCCTAAAGTGACAAGGCCATAATGGCATCATCAAAACATATATATTATATTTATATGTTTAACGATGTGCAGTCTAATGTTTATAAAAACCGGTTACGGTACCCAGAACGACTACAAAAGCTACGAAGGGATACAGCATTTCTACACACGACTGGCGATCTATCTTCCGCTAGGAAAACTTAGTTCCCTTAATAGACGCACAGTACCATAACGATACCAGGATGAAAGTAAAAATTATTGTACTCGCAAAAAGTTACCTTTAAGTGTAGCATTAAGGAAATTTATTAAGAGAAAAGAGTATTGCAAGTGATGACTCATACGGTGGACAGTGTTGTGGTTGAAGCAAGGTGGTGGGTAGGAACCAAGTGGATAACTTCCGATAAATTAAGAGCGTACGACTGGCACAATTTTAGTCACGAGTTTACAACAACAGTTTCGCGGACGGCAGCCAGAGTCGGGCGTTGGCCTTGGTGAGAGTCGAGCTGCTGATCTCAGCAAGAAGCCACGACGGCACAGACAGTCCTGAACAAGTACGCCGAAGTGCTAGCGTCCCTCGTTAGCAGGCTGGTGGGGAGGAATTGCCCAATCAGGGCTCCACTCCGGGGAGCGTACGAAGGAGAGGATGTCTGCGTCTGCTGGCCTAGGAGCACGTCTTAGTGTGGAGCGTGCCAGAATGCGCAGAGTCAAATAGCGTTGGCAGCTGAGATGTTTGCCTGCACAGTGCTGCTAGATACACCAGCGTTTGCCTGCAAATCGCAACGATGGCCCATCAGCTAGGTGGTCAAGGCTTGAATTGCGGATCCCCAAGTAGGTGGCCTGCATTGGATGGAGATCAGGCGGTAAGTGGCCCTTCAGATGCAAGGCACCAAATCAGCAGATTTCAGGCTTAGGCCCTGTTGGTCATCCCAAAGCTAACGAAGACAACTGGGAACAGCTTGATGAACTATTTCAGGATATGAGTAGTGTAGATTTCCCCTCGTGGCTGATTCTGCACGGTAACTAATACTACTTGCTTATTATGGGCAGTATTTATTCGACACTGTTTCTGAAACTACAGCACCACAAGAGAAACGAGCCACGAGATGTGGCTGTTGAGGAATCACGACATCACGCCACGGTGACCCAGTCTTTCCTTTGTGTCAGCCCGGTCTGTGATGTGATGGTGTACCAACTTCGCCTTTCAAGAGACCGAATGATGGCTTCCGCAATGTCAGCATAGTCTTAACATGGCTTCTTGTTCAAGAAGATCCAACTGGACCTGTCACTATGGTTTCTTGCGTCATCTGGCCACGACGTTTTCTGCTAAGACTGTCGCAGGACTCTTCCAAGCCAAACCATGGCATAACACCCACCCATTTCCAGAAGGTCCAGTCCTCCAGATCACGGACTGTGACTGACGGTGGAAGAGGTCTCTACATATATACTTTGCGTACACATAATCTCATTTAAATTTGCCTTACTCGAATTCACCTCAAACCACAACATCATTGCCCGAGTACTTAACTAATTTTTACTTTCTAAAGCTAACGCAGTCGACAGGTAACTGGTCTTAATTGTGTGTGTGTGAATTCCTAAGGAACAAAACTGCTGAGGTCATCGGTCCCTAGACATACACGCTACTTAAACTAACTTACGCTAAGGACAACACACACACCCATGCCCGAGGGAGGACTCGAACCTCCGCAATTTAAATGCTTAAGTCGCTGATCCTGTGTCCAAACATTCAGAATATTCGCCAACAGTAGTAAACAATATGTAAAATCATATTACTGAGGAGCATCCATGTATCAGCTGAAGAAGATTTTTTTTGGGGGGAAGGGTGGGGCGGGAGGGGGGAGGGAAAAAATTTCTGGGGGTGGATCTCTTCCTGGGGGGACGCTAACCATTTTTCCAGCAAACCCACCCCCACATTACATGTATGGTGAGGGTGTAAGACCAAATAGACACAAAGTTATGATTTTTCTAGAGAGTGGGACGCATCGACAACAGGGATATACAAGAGTGGCGAGTAAATCTACAAGGGTTGCCCAGAAAGTAATGCACCGCATTTTTTTTCTTCAACAATTATTTATTGGACATAATGAGTATTACACACACGAAAGAATGGTGTTTTAACTACACACCCTAGTTTTCCACGTAATCTCCATCCCGTTCTATGGCCTTCCTTCAGCGCGAAACAAGAGCGTGTATGCCCTGTTGGTAATAATCCTTGTCCTGATGTCGGTGGCAGTGCTTCACTGTGTGAACTTCGTTTGCTAATTGACTGCAACGTGTCAGGTGTGACAGCCGTGGAAGGTCTCCCCGATCGCTGCAAATCGTGGAGCTCCATTAAACCACCTTTGATGACCTCACCCTCCGTGGCCAGCGATTAACTCTAATTCTGTCGGCAGCAGATGCTCCATAGATATTGCACAAGCGTTTGTGAATATTCTCCATCGTTTCATTCTCTGCAGTGAGAAATTCAATTGCGGCGTACATCACCTACAGACGCCATTTTGAAACTGTCCTGCAGCTACGCTATCTGTCAGAGGTGACGGAATCTTGGCACTCTAGCTCAGGAGACTTCAGACAATATATACGTAACGTTTCGCATTCGTAGCAATCTTTTCGCCTGAGCAAAAAAATGCGGTGCATTACTTTCTGGGCAACCCTCATATATTAGGTAGTGTTTCAGAGTGGGGACTCATGCATCCTAAGCTTTCATGGCTCGTTGTATCATATTCCAGGACATGACAAGTGCCATGTTGAATGATATGATGGGATGTATCACTTTATTAGACTTGACATCACGTATCATATTACTTTACTTGACACGATGCATTGTATTACATGACATGGTTACTAATACTAAAAAGTCAGAAAGCGCGAATATTTCAAACGTTTTTATTAAAATGTCTTTGAAACTCCTAGATATGTCGATAAGCTATTTCACTTCTTTTACATCTCTAACTATGCCCAGGGTATATTCGCATTTTTTATGCTATGATAGGAGCATTTGTCGTTCTAATGGATATATGGCCGGAAATATGTTCCAAGTGAGGTACATCCACTTGAAGATGGAGGTAAAACACCTTTGACAGCGTAAGTTTCAAAGACTACAAGCTTTATCGTCTTGGTTAGTTCGGAATGCCTTACCTCAACTCCTTTAAAAGCGTTTGCAGGAAGTTTCTTCCATCTTCTGTGTCGTTTCTATTTTGATCTTCTGCTTCATTCGACAGAATCACACTGAACATCTTCCAGAGCTTTCTTTTCTGTGCATATTTCAGTCCCAAAACTACAGAGCTCCATGTGGACAGAGGATGGTTTTTTCTGAATTTTCTGGAAACATCCCTCACCTCCCAGCACTCTTAGACTTTATTTTTCGAAAATCTATTTGAATACAAATTAAACAGCAATAGAAGCAAACTGCAATCCAGAACTTTTTGGTATCAACTTTCCGCTAGCACATCATCATATTTACGTAATCAAAGACGTCGACAACTTCCGTGTGACACATACTTATTGGATATTCCAAATTTCTTAAAATCTATACAGGTCTGGGTATCGCAATTCGTTGGTTTCACGTTTCTCTTCAGTTCTTCAAAGGCCTTTTGCTTTCAGCCAGACTAATTACTTCTTGGGTGAAACATCTCGTGGCAATATAGTTACCAATCTTGGCCTTAGGAATATTGGGTCACTTTTGCATTTTTTGTTATTATTATGAACTACTGTTGCGACTTGCTAGACGTAAAGTAGTATAGAGTGGTGATGAACTGCAGTATTGTATCTTCTCTTTCTCAGGTTCCCATTTGTAATTTTTCATCTTTCACGTCGTCTCAGAAAATTACATTTCTGCTCTGAATACTTGTCTTAGTAGTCCGTACTTCAATCTACTTCTCTGAAACCATCCAATCATAAGTAAAAAAATAATTTAAAAAAGGGCATCTTTGCTGGAGAATTATTTGTTATTAGTCTCCTACTCTCTCGCGTTTCTCATCTGTCCACTCTGACCCTCCCCTACTTAAAGTGTATTGTTCTGTTAATTGCTTCGTGACTTTTTCTTTGCACAGACCAGAAATTAAAAACTAAGAAATTCATTTACTTGAGAGCTCTTCTTCACTACCCACTTTAATGAAAACGCTCCTGATGTCTGTTTAGCCATTACGGTCACGATTATATACGGAAAAGGAATAATATAGCAGCCAGGTTACTTGGAAGGACTTCATTAACACAGAGAGACACCTGTTTGACGTAATTTTCATTTAAAGGTCAAATTATGATGTCACCCAGATTTTCTTGATAATGGCTTCGAATACAGTCTAAGAAAAAAGAAAAGGAAAGAACACACCACGAAGGAATTATACGAGTTATTTTCGCTGGTCATCGGAGCTCAATCCGAAGAGGGACTAACACTTCAGTCAATGTGATTTCAGGTCGAAGAAGCATCTGGAGACGGCCCATACAGCAGCGTGTTACCGACGTGAACTTCGCCCTCCATACGGTCCGACAACCTGGAGTGATGATCTGGGGTTCCATTTCTTCATAGTAGGACGTATTTTGTGGTCATCCGTGGGGTCCTTACAGCACAGCGGTTCGTCGACGATATTATCCCCCCCGTTTTGTCATCCTTCATAGTTAAGCCATCCTAGGAACATTTCCAAGAAGATAATGCCGGCCCGCACACGGCGAGAGTTTCTACTCCTTGTGTTCTTGAATGCCAAACACAACCTTGACCATCAATGTGGCCGATGTGGCCCCAACTGAAAATATTTGAGGCATTATGGGCAGCTCAGGAATATGATGATCTAAGGCGCCAATTTGACAGAATTTGGCACATTACCCCTCAGGAGAACACACAACGACTCTATCAATTAATGCCAGGCCGAATAACTGCTTGCATACTGGCTCATATTGCGGAATACTTCCCCTTGAATAAGTTGTCAAATTCTTCTGAAATTGTAGTCATTTGTTTGTCTATACATGTAAATCACATCTACAGATTTCCATTCAATTCGGATAATTCCTTTGTGGTGCGTATTAGAGTGTATCTCGACGTTTGTACAACTGCCGCATATTTTATGGCTTATGCTAAGGCAGTGTTTCAAGGAATTTGTGTAACGGCCGGATAGCTGATGGCTTACGTTAAGCAGTTTTTTGTAAGCAGCTAACGCTGGTCTCGTTGTAAAATCATGGCTCAATCGTCGAAAATCTAGGTGGTGATGATTCCAAGCTCGGATGCAACGAGGCCTAGGTTTTATTCTGCTATAATCAAAAGTTGTATAGATGTGTTTCACAAACCATTCTTGAAGATTAAACCTATTAAAGCTGGCACAATGGTGATGTAAAAAAATAATCAGCACTCTGAATTTAAGTTACACTTCCTTTTTATTGCTTTTGTTGCAATTTCACGTAACACACAAAACATCACTTCACAATACAAAACATACTTAAAACATCTTCCTCACTGTTAAAGTTCACAATTTATAAGCTGACTACATTATGAGTCTCTCCAACATGACGTCCAAGACTTGACTTTCTCAAGGTCCGACACTCTAACTAATAACCGCTTACGCGCCCAAAAATCAAGAGTTACAAGTACGTCAAAGATCATAGTGACAAAAGAAAGAATACACATATGAATAATATCATTGAAATACAAACATATCGATGTATCAAAGTACCTCTACATTAATGAAATCAAATCTGAATATCGTCTCAGAAATATGTTAACTACTTTACAGAAACACAGTAAAATATTGCTGGTATCGAGAGGTTCAGGTGAGGTGCCGTAAGGGTTACGTAATTCAAGTACCATTACAACCCCAAGTACCAGACAATATTCAAGGTCTTTCTTTTCTCTTTTTTTACGCTATTTAAATATGTCCCCTTCCTTAAAAATAGTTGTTTTTCTTTCTTCTGTATTTTTACACAGACGTCGCAACTTTTCTAAAGATGGAAATTTAGTTCGAAAAGAAGAAGAAACGGCAATAGTAACTTCTGACCTCAGGAAACGGCTTCCTAGGACAAGGGCAATTTTGTGAGACCACCATCGAATTAACGACGTACTTTGTCGACAACGTAGCTGCTGCCGGACGAGTACCCGCGCATACAGCAGAATCGCTCACCTGGAAATAACGCGGTAAGAGCCACCTACACCTCCGGACCATCCGTCTCTAAAAGGCCAAGCGCCCGGCCGGATCCATAAACGCACGATGGCGTGAAATTTCAGCACGTTGGAACAAACGTTTGTCGTCTCTCATTGGCCGTAATGCGATATTAATGCCCATAATTTTCTATCATTTTACGTCATTAGCGCTGTACCGCTTCCAGCGAATTCGGAAACGAGAGCAAAAAAAGCTCCGGAATGGCCGTACGCCGTGGACACCGCCGCAGTGAGGCAGCGCTGCCTGGCACCGCCACCGGCGCCCTCTGGACGAACTGGTGGCGAGCTGGAGGCGGAGGTGGAGGCGGCCGCCTTTATGAAGTCATTGCGAGGGCAGCCGGTTTAGGAGGCGGCCCCTGGCCCCTCTACGACTCACCGGCGGCGGCGATTGCCTCGTGACAATTTCAGACCGTCTGCAGTTGATTGTGAGATGAGGGGTTTGGAGGTCTGTTTGGGCGATTGCTCTCAGCGATTACTATAACGTACTACTATTGGAACGCGCCATTACCAACGTCTGCAACTGACGTCCACCTACAGGTACAATATACCCCGCAGCGAAGATCAGCTATACCGCCCTGTTCCTATCTGTGAATGCATAAAACGTCATGAGACACTGATTAATCAGTTTCCTACTTCTGCTCTAATCCAGCAAGCCTTGCGACTCATTCGAAACAAAACCACTCGAGCAAGTATTAGATTGGTGCATACATTCGTAGCGTTTTGTTTGATCCTTTGGTATTGCGGTTTCTGTGGCTTTATTTATCGATTGACATTTTTTGTTTGCTATTTGAGTTTACATATTGGCATTTACATATTACCCGCCAGGGTAGCCGAGGGCGCTTATGCGCTGCTTCCCTGACTCGCGTAGGCGCGCTGGCCCCGGATCGGATTAACGACGATGGACGGTATGCTGGCCAGCCTGGATGTGGTTTTTAGGCGGTTTTCCACATCCCACTAGGTGAATACCGGGCTGGTCCCCAAGTTCCGCCTCAGTTACCCGACTCACAGACATTTGTAAACGTTCGCACTATTTCATGACTTACACTAGACGCAGAACAGCTGGGGTACACTACTTCCGTCCCGGAGTGGTCGGGGTGGCGTCAGGAAGGGAACCCAGCCACCCTCTGCAATTAACACTGCCAAATCCGTCATAACAAAGCCGACCCCGCGTTGGAGCGGGACAAAGGCTCCGAGAAAGAAAGAAAGAAAGAATTGGCATTTACATATTGTCGTTTTCTCATTTGGAGATAGTGAATGGCGCTGTTGATGCTAGGAAATGGAATGCCAAGTGGGGAAAATGGAACATAGCCTTCTTCTGTTTAAGTTAAATAGAGGGGTGATGACAGCGGAGGCAGCCAGAAACGTTTGTGCCATGTATGGGGATAATGCCGGTGGTCAGAGGCAGCAAGAAAAAGGTTTTCTCGTTTTAAGAACGATCGTTTCGACATTAGCGACCATCCACTTCCAAGAACACTTTCGGGGTTTGATGAAGATCGTTTAAACGCATTAATCCACAATGATTAACGTCAGTGTACTCGAGAACTGGCAAATGTGATGAACTGTGGTCGTCCCGCCATCATGCGTTCTTTGTGGCTTCCGCCATTAAAACAAAATGGGCCACCTCTTCCCCTCCAGTTGGCTGCACAGAAAACCTGAACACACATCTGTCTCGACGAAGGCTCTGCGATGCAGGTGTCGATGACGTTCGATGCTTAGCGGATTGAAGCCCATGGGGTTTTTAATGGGGTTATGTGAAAGGAAAAGTGGTTGTCCAACCCATACCACAATCCTTGCTGCAGCAGTTACAGCAACGAATCGCAGATGCGGTAGAGTCCATCACCACAGACTTCTTAGACAAGTTTTGCAAACAGTATGAATACTGTCTCGACGTGTACTGTGTGACGCGAGGAGCACATATCGAAACCTTCTAAACCTGTGAAGTAAACTTCCAGGGATACTCTATTAACAGGATAAAATTCAAAACGATTAAGTTGTGCCTTTTCGTTTGTTTGAAAACTCGAAAATGTAAAGCTCTTTTGCGCTCACCCTGTATATAAACACAGCTTGCTTTTTTTCAAACACCAAGAGACTATGTAATTTTTGTCTTTCCACATCGTCTGTTTCTGACCAAGATACGATCATACAGACTATCTTCGCAAATATGCGTTTGCCTCGATGAATCTTTGGCTAATACAAACTAGTGCGTTCTACTGGACAACGAATGTTCGACAGAAACCAAAGTAACGTCTTCTGTGCCCCAACGAACCGTAATGTGGCATTAACCAAACTATAGATCATATTTTATGATGGTTGTCAAATTTTTAAGTGGCGTCATTCTGCTTTAGACTACTAAAATATTATGTACAGCTATTGACATTACCACACGTGATCGTTTTCGAACATTCCCCTAGAACAAAACAAAATTGACAGAGAATTCGCGATCA
The DNA here is from genome assembly GCF_021461395.2 of Schistocerca americana. Lineage (NCBI taxonomy): Eukaryota > Metazoa > Arthropoda > Insecta > Orthoptera > Acrididae > Schistocerca > Schistocerca americana. The sequence goes on along the minus strand of NC_060120.1, from coordinate 134,590,506 downwards.
TTAGACATATAGCACTGAACAATCGTTTCAGTGTGCAAATTGTTGATGAAATGTTTGCTGCAAAATTACTTAATCGCAGTATTACTGATGAGGTCACATTGCAGAAAATGGAAGAAACAAAAACTAAGTATTTGTCCCTACTATATAGTTGATCTGTTTCTCAAAGAATAGGTGAACAATTTCGTAGCACCAAAGTAAGAAGAGGCCAACGGCCTTTCCGCAGTGGTAGCACCGGTTCCCGTCAGATCACCGAAGTTAACTGCTGTCGGGCTGGGCTAGCACTTGGTTGGGTGACCATCCGGTCTACCGAGCGCTATTAGCAAGCAGGGTTCACTCAGCCCTTGTGAGGCAAACTGAGGAGATACTTGATTGAGAAGTAGCGACTCCTGTTTCGTACACTGACATATGGCCGGGAGAGCGGTGTGTTGACCACATGGCCCTCCATATCTGCATCCAGTGATGCCTATGGGCTGAGGATGACACGGCGGTCGGTCGGTACCGTTGTGCCTTCATGGCTTGCCCGGGAAGAGTTTAGTTTAGTTTAAAGTAAGAATGGGCTTCCGTACTGACCATACGTCATAGTATCCAACTTAGTAAACCTTACACACAATCTGCAAATTATGTAATCGGCTGTGCAGAATGAAATAACTTTTATATAGAAGACGTCTGGTAGAAGTTTTAACATTTGATTTAGAGAACATAGTAACCCCAACGATAGTTGTAAATCATTGTCAACGATATTCGGGCGATTAAACACAAGTTAGATAACATCGAAAAATCTTTAGAAATTCTGCACAGAATTGGAAAATTTATAGAGCATTTAGAGACCAGCCAGAACACATTTTGAATGAACAGACTGACATTAAAAATAAGACTGGACTGCTTCTGGAACATTTAGCGTTTTTTGATATGAGCGACTTTAGCCGTGTATAGTTTGGGAAATGTTCTTGACCAAGCAACGCTTATTACCACTTAAGATCTGTTTCTTTCCCAAATTTGTCTATTACTTGCCCTTTTTTTCCGTATATGGACCGCTACTTTCATTTATTTTGAGGTTTTATAGGATACATTCTCAGTATGATCTGCGGATTCCGTTATTATGTAACGCATAACTCAAGTTTTTACATTATTATTTCACCATCCTTCTGGCGTGTGTCGTATGTGAAACAACAGGCAAAATGACATCACCACATGTAACTGCTCTTACCCACATCATGTCACAGCTATATGTTACTGAATGTGTTGTGACGTTTGCTGTGTTATTCAGTGGTTTGATATTTAACTAATTTGTTAATGGAAATGATAATATTATTTTATTACATTGAGTAATTACTAAATAAATTTTCTCCCGGCTAAATATTTGATCAAGTTGGTAAAGAACTCCAAGTTAACGTCGTGTTAAAGTGTTGTCTGTAAGTTGTGTAAGTGTCACTAAATCACAGTTCATACAACAGATTCTATACAACTATGGATTATGATGGAAACAGTTATCTTCAGCAAAATGATCATTAAAACCACAGAACATCAGCCGCGCACAACACTGACGTATGTTACCTGAAACAATATTCTTCGCAACTCGTGCGTAATTAATTTCGGCTCCATACGTCAGCTAGAAAAGTTTGTTATAACGATCGTGCTATGAGCACTGTTTTTAACGAACCAATGTGATTCGAATTATTTTCGTTAAAATGAGTTCGGGACCACCGGTGCACATTTATTTTTACACATTTGTATTACCTTCAGCATTTATGTCTGCAGAGTTGCGTAATTTGAATTTGCCGCTGTGATTATTGTTAAGATGGCGGCAGACAATTGATAGAGACTTTCTATTGTTAGAGCAAATAAGTAAATATTTAAAATGTTTATTAAACGCTGTAAACTATACTTTCATATTGTGCAGTGTTTAGACATCATCAAGCAAACATTTGATTTGTTTCTAAGGAAAACACAGACAAAAACGCGATACAAATCGCTATCATCAATGGCTGCGCTCGTTGCAGCGGAAAGAAATAATTAACACAGATAATGCTTACTGGGAGAGGAATTAAAGTTACAAATAATTACTCACTCATGTTTATAATAATAATAAACTCTATTTTCAAGTAATAACAAATAATTACAATTTCTTAACAGACCTCAGTTTGATATGCGTCCGCAACTTACAAAAGCCAACCAACAAAAGGTAAAAACTAAGGAAGACAATCGCAGATCATAAAAGCAATTTACAATTATCATTGTCTTTGTATGATACACATCGATATGTCCAATTATATCATAGAATATTATATAAATAATTAATATTTGTAAGTTTTCACTGTTTTTCATACGTCGAATAGATAATGTTTATAACTGTTAGAGGCATAATTTCCTCTCGTCGCACTGTAGCCAAAAATGTATCACGTGGATGTTACAGTGTACAATAACCTACGTAAGGAGCTTTGAAATTTTCAGTTTCAACGTTTGTCGATTTCATATTTACGTGCATTATATTTGACGTCTGATTGTTCACATTTACATGAATGCATGGTGTCTGTTCTTTCGGACATGTCCGAAAGAACAGACTTCACCACAATCCTCAGCTGTGATACATTATATGTGAACGGTAGGTGCAGGGGGGGGGGGGGGGGAGAATGGAAGGGAAAGAGATTACTGATGTCAGCTGCATTGGGGCATTACGCGGCATCAGCGGCGACGAGTGATAAAATGGGTGCTAGCCCGGGATGCGAACCCAGAATCTCCTGTTTACTAGTCAGGTGCGTTAACCACTGAGAGTTCTGAGAGACAGTGTTACCGCAAATGTGCAGACTATCTAGCTGCGCTTCACAGCCAACCCAAATTCGCACCGAACGCCACCTATCCGCCGTCCCTGACTATATCCTCGACGCTCGCCACTCTGAGATTCCTGTAGGAGGTCAGACTCACTTGTGCATCAGCTATATGAATGCATGGTGTCCGTTGTTACAGACATGTCCAAAAGAACAGGCACCACACGGAATCCATAGTAGTTATACGCTAAATGTAAACTGAATTTGGAGGGGGAAGAAGGGAAATGTAAGGAATTACTGATGTCAAATGCGTCGGAACATTGCGCGAAATCAGCGGCGATGGCTGAAAATGTGTACCGGACCATGATTCGAACCCGGCATCTCCCACTTAATACGCAGGTGCGTTAACCACTGCAACATCCGGGACACAGTGTGAGCGCAACTGTGCAGACTGTCTTGGTGTGCTTCACGACAGACCCACATTCCCACTGAGCACCACCATCCACCGACCCTATGCATTTCCTCCATGCTCGCTGATCTGAGATTCCCGCCAGATATGAGACGTGCTTGTGCGACCGCAGTGAAGAAGGTAGACGCATTGCCCTTCCATGAGAATCAATTATATGAATGTCCAAAAGAACAGACACCAGGCATTCATATAACTGATTCGCTTAGATGGACAATGGATCCACCTTCTTCAGTGCGGATGCACAAGTATGTCCGACCTGCTGCAGGAAACTCAGAGCAGCGAGCAAAGAGGAAATGGACAGGGGCGGCAGATACATGGCGCTCGGTGGGAGTGTGGGTCAGCCTTGAAGCGAGCAGAAATAGTCCGCGCAGTTGTGATAACACTGTGTCCCGGATGGCGCAGTGGTTAACGTTCCTCACAAGTAAGCAGGAGATTTTTTTTTTTTTTGGTCATCAGTCTACTGACTGGTTCGATGCGGCCCGCCACGAATTCCTTTCCTGTGTTAACCTCTTCATCTCAGAGTTGCACTTGCAACCTACGTCCTCAATTATTTGCTTGACGTATTCCAATCTCTGTCTTCCTCTACAGTTTTTGCCCTCTACAGCTCCCTCTAGTACCATGGAAGTCATTCCCTCATGTCTTAGCAGATGTTCTATCATCCTGTCCCTTCTCCTTATCAGTGTTTTCCACATATTACTTTCCTCTCCGATTCTGCGTAGAACCTCCTCATTCCTTACCTTATCAGTCCACCTAATTTTCAACATTCGTCTATAGCACCACATCTCAAATGCTTCGATTCTCTTCTGTTCCGGTTTTCTCACAGTCCATGTTTCACTACCATACAATGCTGTACCCCAGACGTACATACTCAGAAATTTCTTCCTCAAATTAAGGCCGGTATTTGATATTAGTAGACTTCTCTTGGCCAGAAATCCCTTTTTTGCCATAGCGAGTCTGCTTTTGATGTCCTCCTTGCTCCGTCCGTCATTGGTTATTTTACTGCCTAGGTAGCAGAATTCCGTAACTTCATTGACTTCGTGACCATCAATCCTGATGTTAAGTTTCTCGCTCTTCTCATTTCTACTGCTTCTCATTACCTTCGTCTTTCTCCGATTTACTCTCGAACCATACTGTGTACTCATTAGACTGTTCATTCCGTTCAGCAGATCAATTAATTCTTCTTCACTTTCACTCAGGATAGCAATGTCATCAACGAATCGTATCATTGATATCCTTTCACCTTGTATTTTAATTCCACTTCTGAACCTTTCTTTTATTTCCATCGTTGCTGCCTCGATGTACAGATTGAAGAGTAGGGGCTACGCCGGGAAAGCTTTAAACATCACAGGCTACAGCCTTGTCTTACACCCTTCTTAATACGAGCACTTCGTTCTTGATCGTCCACTGTTATTATTCCCTCTTGGTTGTTGTACATGTTGTATATGACCCGTCTCTCCCTATAGCTTACCCCTACTTTTTTCAGAATCTCGAACAGCTTGCACCATTTTATATTGTCGAACGCTTTTTCCAGATCGACAAATCCTATGAAAGTGTCTTGATTTTTCTTTAGCCTTGCTTCCATTATTAGCCGTAACGTCAGAATTGCCTCTCTCGTCCCTTTGCTTTTCCTAAAGCCAAACTGATCGTCACCTAGCGCATTCTCAATTTTCTTTTCCATTCTTCTGTATATTATTCTTGTAAGCAGCTTCGATGCATGAGCTGTTAAGCTGATTGTGCGATAATTCTCGCACTTGTCAGCTTTGCCGTCTTCGGATTTGTGTGGATGATGCTTTTCCGAAAGTCAGATGGTATATCGCCAGACTCATATATTCTACACACCAACGTGAATAGTCGTTTTGTTGCCACTTCCCCCAATGATTTTAGAAATTCTGATGGAATGTTATCTATCCCTTCTGCCTTATTGGACCGTAAGTCCTCCAAAGCTCTTTTAAATTCCGATTCTAATACTGGATCCCCTATCTCTTCTAAATCGACTCCTGTTTCTTCTTCTATCACATCAGACAAATCTTCACCCTCACAGAGGCTTTCAATGTATTTTTTCCACCTATCTGCTCTCTCCTCTGCATTTAACAGTGGAATTCCCGTTGCACTCTTAATGTTACCACCGTTGCTTTTAATGTAACCAAAGGTTGTTTTGACATTCATGTATGCTGAGCCTGTCCTTCCGACAATCATATCTTTTTCGATGTCTTCAGATTTTTCCTGCAGCCATTTCTTCTTAGCTTCCCTGCACTTCCTATCTATTTCATTCCTCAGCGACTTGTATTTCTGTATTCTTGATTTTCCCGGAACATGTTTGTACATCCTCCTTTCATCAATCAACTGAAGTATTTCTTCTGTTACCCATGGTTTCTTCGCAGCTACCTTCTTTGTACCTATGTTTTCCTTCCCAACTTCTGTGATGGCCCTTTTTAGAGATGTCCATTCCTCTTCAACTGTACTGCCTACTGCGCTATTCCTTATTGCTGTATCTATAGCGTTAGAAAACTTCAAACGTATCTCGCAGGAGATATTGGGATCAAATGTCGGTTCGGCACTAATTTTCACCTGTCACCGCTGACTCCGCGTAATGTCCCGATGTAGCTGACATCAGTAATCGCTTCATTCACCTTTCGTTTCTCCCCTCTCCACCGTCAGTTGACAAATGACTGCTTTCATAATGTTTGAAAATGATCAGTGTCGAAATAGCAGCCGCAATAAATAATGTTTTAACAGCCTACAGCGGAATGATTTCATTTAAATTTTATCATATAAGAGGGATCTTCAAAGAGTAAGTTGCACCTGTCGTCATTACAAAACTAGAGTGGTATATCGTCAGAAGAGAGTGCATGTTCAGGGTTTCCACGAGACACAGTCGTTCTGCGGTACCGATGAGAGGTGCTTCACAGTGTGTGGATGAAATGGCGTGCCAACTGGAAACGTACTCGAAAGTTGAAATTCGCGGATTGGTACGATTCTTGTCAGACAAACGTCTGAATTTCAGACAGATTCATCACGGACCAAATGCAATGTCGAATCCAGCTGTAGCGAAATGGTGCCAACAATTTGACCAAGGCCTGGCAGATGTGAGTGTCGCTGACCGGGAAGGAAGGCCACCGACGTTGACCACAGACGACAATGCACAGCTAATCGCGAAACTGTTTACCAGTATTCGCAGAGTTTACGACACTGAGGGTGTTCTCGATTGGCTACGTGACCAAAGAGTAGGTTATTATCGTAGAGGAATTCAACGACCGCTGCAACGTTACGAACGTTGTTTATAGAGGAGACTTGGTGACTACATTGAAAAATGCTGTCATGGTTCTCCGTCACCTTGAAGTGCAGAGCAGCATTCAATATGAATTACTTGGTCCCCCGTAGTATTGTATCACTTACTTTTCAAATGTCCCACGTTAGGCAAGTAGCCTATCAGTTTATTTACTGACGCTGTTATACAACGTGGTCGGATAGTGACCAGGCCAAATATCTCACGAAATAAGCGTCAAACGAAAAAACTACAAAGAACAAAATACGTATAGCTTGAAGGGGGAAACCAGATGGCGCTATGCTTGGACAGCTAGAGGCGCTGCCATAGGTCAAACGGATATCAACTGCGTTTTTTAAAATTAGGAACCCCCATTTTTATTACGTATTCGTGTAGTACATAAAGAAATATGAATGTTTTAGTTGGACCACATTTTTCGCTTTCTGAAAGATGGCGCTGTAATACTCACCAACGTATAAGAACGTGGTATCACGTAACATTCCGCCAGTGCGGAATGTATTTGCTTTGTGATACATTGCCCGTGTTAAAATAAACCGTTTACCAATTGCGGAAAAGGTCGATATCGTGTTGATGTATGGCTATTGTGATGAAAATGCCCAACGAGCGTGTGCTATGTATGCTGCTCGGTATCCTGGACGATATCACCCAAGTGTCCGGACCGTTCACCGGATAGTTACGTTATTTAAGGAAACAGGAAGTGCTTAGCCACATGTGAAACGTCAACCACGACCTGCAACAATTGATGATGCCCAGGTAGGTGTTTTAGCTGCTGTCGCGGCTAATCTGCACATCAGTAGCAGACAAATTGCACGAGAATCGGGAATCTCAAAAACGTCGGTGTTGAGAATGTTACATCAACATCGATTGCACCCGTACCATATTTCTATGCACCAGGGACTGCATGACGACGACTTTGAACGTCGTGTACACTTCTGCCACTGGGCAAAAGAGAAATTACGGGACAACGACAGATTTTTTGCACGCGTTCTATTTAGCGACGGAGCGTCATTCACCAACAGCGGTAACGAAACCGGCATAATATGCATTATTGGGCAACGGAAAATCCACGATGGCTGCTACAAGTGGAACATCAGCGACCTTGGCGGGTTAATGTATGGTGCGGCATTATGGGAGGAAAGATAATTGGCTCCCACTTTATCGATTGCAACCTAAATGGTGCAATGTATGCTGATTTCCTGCGTAATGTTGTACCGATGCTACTACAAGATGTTTCACTGCATGACAGAATGGCGATGTACTTCCAACACGATGGATGTCCGACACATAGAGCGCGTGCGTTTGAAGCGGTACTGAATCGCATATTTCATGACAGGTGGATTGGTCGTCGAAGCACCACACCATTGCCCTCACGTTCAACGAATCTGACGTCCTCGGATTTCTTTCTGTGGGAAAAGTTGAAGGATATTTGCTATCGTGACCCACCGACAACATGCGTCAGCGCACTGTCAATGCATGTACGAACATTAGGGAAGGCGAACTACTCGCTGTTGAGAGGAATGTCGTTACAAGTATTTCCAAATGCATTGAGGTTGACGGACATCATTTTGAGCATTTATTGCATTAATGTGTTATTTACAGGTAATCAAGCTGTAACAGCATGCTTTCTCAGAAATGATAAGTTCACAAAGGTACATGTATCACATTGGAACAACCGAAATAAAATGTTCAAACGTACCTACGTTCTGTATTTTCATTAAAAAAACATACCTGTTACTAAATGTTCGTCTAAAATTGTGAGCCGTATGTTTGTGACTATTATAGTGCAATCTATCACAAAGCGAAAAGAGTGGTCCAACTAAAACATTCATATTTCTTTACGTACTAAACGAATATGTAATAAAAATGGGGGTTCCTATTTAAAAACACGCGGTTGATATCCGTTTGACCTATGGCAGCACCATCTAGCGGGCCAACCATAGTGCCATCTGGTTTCCCCCTTCAAGCTAGACAAGTTTCGTTCTTTGCAGTTTTTTCGTTTGACGCTTATTTCGTGAGATATTTGGCCCGGTCACGATCAGTGAGCCACCCTGTACATATGGAATTTGCTAAAACCATAGCCCACAAGAAAGGATAATTCAGATGCGCGGGGTCCTTAATTGGGGCTCCTTGGATGAAAGGGGACAAGTTGTTGTTGTGGTCTTCAGTCGTGAGACTGGTTTGATGCAGCTCTCCATGCTACTCTATCCTGTGCAAGCTTCTTCATAGTCACACAAAACACCAATGAGAAAATATCGAGGAGCTGCTTTTGAGGAGAAGAGGGTGACCATTCTGTCACCAGTACAATTTTTCTTTAGTAGGTATCATGAAAGCAGGATCAAGGCGCGTATTGATGCATACAGGTTTTCTTCCCCTCGCTCAAAACTTTAAAAGGCCAAGAAGTTTCTACTATTGGAATGAATTACCCTCCACTATCACAAACTTGACTTGCCGAATATTCACTGAAAGAAAAAAAAAAAAAAAGGAAAAAGAACCGACGCACTAAGAAGCACTTATCCGAATGGGATGTGAAGTACAGACAAACAAATGAAAACAATTTCAGAAAAAATGTATGTTTTATTCAAGATAAAGAGTTTCACAAGCTGAGCAAGACAATAACGCCTTGCTTTTTCTCTGGCTTTTTTTGTAAGCAGTTATTCGGCTTAGCATTAATTAATAGAGTTGTTGGATGACCTCCTAAGGGATATCGTGCCAAATTCTGTCTAACTGGCGAGTTAGAGCTTCAAACTCCCGAACTGGTTGCAGAGCCCTGCCCATAGTGCTCCAGACGTTCTCAACTGGGGAGAGGTCCAGCGTCCCTGCTGGCCAAGGTGGGTTTGAAAAACAGAGGAACTCTCGCTGTGTGCGGGCTGGCATTATCTTGCTGAAATGCAAACCTAAGATGGCTTGCCATGAATGGCACTAAAACGGGGCACAATATTGTCGAAGTACCGCAGTGTTGTAAGGACGCCGCGCATAGCAGCCACACTATTAATCAAGCCTGTCGGGTGGTACGGCGGGCGACAGTCAAGCTGGTGTCCCACCGCTGTCCTGGGCGTATCCAGAAACGTCTTCGTTAGCCGTCAGTGCTCGGTTTGAAGTATGTCTCGTCACTGAAGATAATTCTACTTCAGTCAATGAAATTCTTCACAGAAGAATGGATTCAGTACGCTGAGGATTGTACGAGGATCACTCCAAAAGAAATTCACACTATTTTTGTAAAAATACAGTCTTCATTCTGCATCTGTGAAAGTTTTACAGTGTGTAGATACATCCTTCCCGCTTGTTTTCAAACTTAGCTCAACCTGTTCCCGTGAGTGGCGCCGTCACAGCATGTCTTCAAGATGGCGTTCGTCAGCAGCAACGTGCTGCCATAGAATTCCTGTGCTGGGAAAACGAGACAGTTGGAAACATCCACAAGAGGTTGAAAAACGTGTATGGAAATGCTGCTGTCGATCGCAGTACAGTTAGTCGGTGGGCAAGCAGGTTACGTGATGAAAGCGGGCACGGAAATACTGAGGACTGTCTTCGCAGCGGCAGGCCTCGTACTGCACACACTCCAGACAATGTGCAGAGAGTTAACGAATTGGTTACTGCTGACAGACGCAGCACAGTGAACGAATTGTCACGCTACGCTGGGATAGGGGTAGGAAGTGTTTGCAGAATACTGAAAGTGTTGGCATTAAAAAAGGTTTGTGCCAGGTGGGTTCCCAGGGTGTTGACAGTGGCTCACAAAGAAACAAGAAGAACGGTATGCAACGAACTTTTGGAGCAGTACGAGAATGGTGGAGATCAATCTCTTGGTAGAATTGTGACAAGTGATGAAACATGGCTCCATTATTTTTCACCAGAGACGAAGAGGCAATCAATGGAGTGGCATCATCCAGATTCACCCAAGAAAAAAATATTCAAAACCACACCTTCTGCTGGAAAAGTTATGGCTACTGTGTTTTTCGACTCCGAAGGGCTCTTGCTTGTGGACATCATACCAAGTGTAACCACCATAAATTCTGATGCATATGTGACGACACTGAAGAAACTTCAAGCTCGACTGAGTCGTGTTCGACCACACCGGCAAAAGCAGAATGTTTTGCTGTTGCACGACAATGCACGGCCACATGTCAGTCAAAAAACCATTGAAGCGATCACAAAACTCGGATGGACAACACTGAAACACCCGCCTTACAGTCCTGACCTGGCTCCATGTGACTATCATCTCTTTGGGAAACTGAAAGACTCTCTTCGTGGAACAAGGTTTGAAGATGATGACTCCCTTGTTCAGTGGCTCCAACAGGTTGGTCCAGAACTTTACCTTGCGGGTATACAGGCGCTGGTTCCAAGATGGCGTAAGGCAGTTGAGAGGGATGGGAATTATGTGGAGAAATGAAAATATTGTTCCTAAAGGATGTATGTACACACTGTAAAACTTTCAAACATGTAGAATGAAAGATGGATTTAAAAAAAAAATAGTGTCCATTTCTTTTGGAGTGACCCTCGTATAAGGATTTTGTTCATTACGTTCAATCGTATTACTTGGGACATATCAATGAGGAAAAAGCATTTTCGCAAATATTATACAGTTGAAACGTCAAAGAGTAAACAGCAAAGAATATGTTTCCCTACTTGGCGTTAAAATTTTTAATTTCCAATATCGTCTTTTTCCGTGATACGATTTTGACGAAATAAAACCTATACTTTGGCACAAACTACGCTCAAGTTACTTCTGGAAACCCAGAGAAAACTTGTGTCGTACGTTTTGGAGATTAGCACCTTCAAACAGACAAACAGTTAGACACGACGGCTTAAGACAAAACTTTAAATCACAGTATCTTTTTTCCATGATCCGCTTTTGACGAAAGAGAGCCTATACGTTGCTTCAAGCTACGCTCAAGATAATTGAAATTTCATCTAGTAGTTTTGGAGACTAACGAGTCTGTAGAGGAAGGCAGAGATTGGAATACGTCAAGAAAATAATTGAGAACGTAGGTTGCAAGTGCTACTCTGAGATGAAGACGTTAGCACAGGAAAGGAATTCGTGGCGGGCCGCATCAAACCAGTCAGTAGACTGATGACCAAAAAAAAAAAAAAAAAAAAAAAAAAAAAAAAAAAAAAAAAAAAAAAAAAAACGAGTTCAGACAAGCACGACCGTTTTGAAAGACAGGACAGTTCACCATGTTTATTATTAGTGTATATTAGTGTAGATACAGTAAGCTTCACAAGGTAATCCAGTATCTAGCAGGAGATAAAAACTGACCAAAAGATTCATGAAAATATCGAGTGCTACATGCCAAACTATAACTCCAGGGAAAACTATAGTATTGCCAGTTGTCGAAATCAAATAGCTTCATTTGAACGGTTATGTACGAATATTAGTCGTGAGTCTGACATCTGGTTTGATGCAACCTATGTCCACTTTAACCTACTTACCGCCGGCCGCTGTGGCCGAGCGGTTCTAGGCGCTTCAGTCCAGAACCACGTGGCTGCTACGGTCGCAGGTTCGAATCCTTCCTCGGGCATGGATGTGTATGATGTCCTTAGGTTAGTTAGGTTTACGTAGTTCTAAGTCTAGGGGGCTGATGCCCTCAGATGTTAAGTTCCATAGTGCTTGGAGCCATTTGAATTTAACCTGCTTACCATACTTAGTTTTTAGCCTTCCTCTACAATTTTTACCTTCCACGCTTCCTACGAAGTAAAGCTAACTGTTCTTTATTCCCTTAGGATCTCCCCTTTCGATCTCTCGCTTCTTTTACTCAAGCTGTGACATGGAATTCTTTTCTCCCCCATTATTTATTCGATCTATCTATCTCACCTTCAGCATTCTCCTCTAACATTACATTTCTAAAGCTTCTACACTCTTCACTACTGTACTGTTCATTGCCCTCGTTTCATTTTATTTATTCCTTTAATTATACACCCCATATGCTACCTGAAAATATTTTCTAATACATACTTTTCATTTTCAGAAGAAATTTCCTTACCATTCCCAGTTTCCATTTTATAATAACGTTTTCTGCTTGAACATCTCAATTTTTCTGCTACTTTCAGTGTTTCATTTTCTAAATTATTCCGTCCAGCAACACATGTTGTAGGTTCCAGTTCACGCAGTAACCACTGTTTTACTTTCACTGACGTTCATTTATATTCCTTTTGATCTTCCAACTCCTTTTGCACCAAAGAGTGTTTCGTCCAGTGCGTTAGGCTGAACATCTAATCACATCCTTTTGACGGCGCCCAGATAGCATGCTACTGGCTCTCCAATTAAATGTACTTACATTCGCACAGCGTGTCGCCCTGCTGACTATATGGCTGGAGTCCAGTAAGACCTTCCTGTTTATATTCTTCAAAAACCACGATCATGCAATGCGCTCTCTATTAACACAGTTAATCACAGGAAAAGTAATTGCCTTAGTTGAGGCTACGTTTCGACCAATGCGATAGCCAGAATAAAAGTAACATTTGCGATGGGAACCCATTTACTGTGAAGCGAGTTGATTTCTTAAAACAATACACAGAACAAAGCTTTTCCCGAATTACAAAAATTGCTTCGCACCATTGAAGAGAGAGCCAGAGCATAGTCCTGCCAAGAGTTTTTACACGTTTTTCCTACAAATGTAGGAGTTGTTTACTTTAGTTATCACGGTCCAGTCGTCCTCAACGAATTAAGCCACAACGAGGAAAAAAGCAAATACGAGGCGCTAGTGCTTCGGAGACATATTTAAGGCATGAGGCGAGCTACGCAGTAGCCTCACCATCGCTTACACCAAAGTTAATGGCGTTTCAACTGCTGCTGGTAAGAAACGAGTCATGATGTTGAAGTCGGCTTAGTACAGTTACGAGGAGCATCCGACATCTTCTCTGTAGCTGCCGTCGGGACTAGCTTCACAATATCTTTCCAATTGCTGGGCGGTTTTCATCGAACATTCACACTGTCTTCCATGGAGTGCTCCGTGCCGATATCTTCTCAACAAGAACCAGAATGCGCCCTCAATTACGCCACAGTTCAGTTTTGTGTAATTATTGCTTGCGTTATATCATTTACTATTAGTACCTACGGTGCGGTACATAGTTAATTCCTGCATCTTGCCTCATGTCCAGCTCTCTAACACAAGAAGAGAGCATGTTAGGCCTAAAAAATATTCACACAAATGTGAGTCCCCCACACACCCAGAAAAAAGAACGGTACCATTCTCGCAGGGAAAGAGTGTCTTCACAGGAATTCTACGTCTCAACTTCAGGAACTGCCAGTTCCGTTCCTCCATCTACGTATCTAGAAACTTTGCGGAGGCTATATATCGCTTATCAGCGAAAATACACAGTAAAGTGGCCCACTTTGGATCCCAGTGCTTTACACCTACTGTCTCCTCAGCACATAATTAGCTCAGTAAATTAATTATACGCAAACAAAACAAACGTTTCTTACCGTATTGTCATTTCAAACTTGAGAAACTCGAGATTACTTTAGCTGATGAAACCAATTATCCAGTAATTAGTGAATGGGGGGGAGTGAAGCATGGACCCCATTTGGGTGCCATGTTACGCTTTTATGTGTCTAACAGAATTACTATGTCATCGGAAAACATCTTGCAACTTTAATTCACTCTCCAAATTTATTCTTTCGTTTCTTCGCTGCTTGCTCAATTTACAGACTGGGAGACAGGCTACAACAATCTCACTCCTTTCTCAATTACTGCCTCCCTTTCACATTATTCACCTCCTGTTCCTCTGCTTTCCGTACGAGCTGAAGTTTGCCTTTCGCTACCTTTAGTTTATACCTGATATATTCAGAATTTCCGAGAGAGCATTACAGTCGACATCGTCGAAAAAGTTTTGCATATCTATCATAATATATAGATGGATATGTTTTTCTTGAGTCTATATTTCAAAATAAGTTGTAGGGTCAGTATTGCCTCGTATGTTCACACATTTCTCCTAAGCCCGATCGGCTTCTACCAGTCGCTGATGTCTCGTGGTAGTATTTTACAACCTCGACTTACTAAATTGATGGTCCATTTATAGTTACTTTCGACAGCGTAGAAGCGTACGTATCTGAATGCATTGAAAAGTACAGAAATTAAGGTATTTAGCTTTATCAGTTTCCACAAAGTGAATGCTTGTGGAACTGGAATAGGGAATTTGACACAAAAATAGTAGTTGCGTTTAAAACGAGTAGAATTTTGTAGATGTCTGTATATGTTGGTCATAAATACTCGTATCTGTGCCTGCAGAACACACATATTTTGTTGATTATCCGTGCTGTGATTGGCGTGTATATAATGTTGTTAGGAGCAGGCTGCAGCGGACGCACGTTTCGCGTGCACCCGCAATTAATCGGCAAAACGTCAAGTTCGTTTTTTCGCTTTCGGCTAGCGGAAAGTTAATTACGCTTGCTCTGACATTCGTGAGGTTTTGTTTCCGCCGCACGGTGAAATAATGCGGAGGCTTTTGCCAGATACCCGTCAGTTAATAACAAATCCCCTATTAGGTACCCCGTTTTTACGGTACACGTCCTCGTTGGGGCAGAAGGGAAACATAATTACCAAACTTCGACCTGTTAAATTACGGAAGTGGCGAAAAACTAGCATAGCACATGAAACAAGTAGAAGCTTGTTGAAAGCATCAGGAAAGATATCTGTTCATGCAAACAGTTTCAAATATCGGTTTAGTGTTTTTGGTGAGTGATGTTACGCCAAGCAGTATCAATATTTTTTTTCTTTTCTTTTTTAAAGTGTGCTGCTTACTTATGGGGGAATATATAAGTCGCATTATCAACGGTTCTATATGACATTTGTTATGCCAAGTTGTAGCGTGGCACAGGGTTGGAGTACAGGCTTCATTTCGCCTCATTCCACCTTAATGATGCTAATTACTGCATAATTAATATGATTAGAAATGTTAATTAAAAAGAAGAATTACGGTATAGGCGAAAATCTTTATTGTGCAGTTCTGAGTAAGTAACTGCTTTTACGAGCTTCTGTAAGTTCTAGTTATGTACAAAAGGAGTGCGTATGAACTCAAGAACTGAAAGCCGATATGGCCGACTTCACGGCACGTCTCGTGGGAGAGGTGTAGATGGCGATGTCTCTAGCTGACACACCTTGGAGGCACAGGCTGTAGTTGGGATGAGCTTCTAGAACACTGGTGCATGGGGCAGTAATACTGCCACTGAATCCTCCCTTTATGGCTCAGTTTCACTCCAATGGCCACTCCTTCACTGCAGGAATGGGATGGTCTCCTTAACTGAAAGATGGGCGGAGTGGGAAGGGGGGGGAGAACCGTTTATATATTTTTCAAGCAATCTAAGAGTTGGAGAGCAGAAGAGAATGGCAACGTGCGTGAATTTTTATTATGTTCCCGACGTGTCTACGGACAAAAATTTATTCAGTATATTGGCCACTGAACACTCACTGGAGGCTGATATGAAAGAAGAAGGTACTGCCACGTGGTACTTAATAGGAGTTTTCTTGTCGCTGTGCTCGACAGAAAAATGGCGTAGCTGGCAGTCAAGCTACTCCGGAGCTTATTCTTCCCAGAGCTCCAGTAAAACTGCTATAATACTTTGTTATTCTATCATGAAGTATGATAGGAGTAACGCCCCCTGGTGTTAGAGATGGTCTTGCAACTTACCTTATCTCATAAGTATATCTTCAGCGCGGTAGTGGTATGACCAGCGTCTCCTTGACTTTCGAAGATAATGCACTGTTGGCAACTGGATCTTCATTAATTTCATTTCTCTTTAAGGGCTCTGATATTTTTTGAGATTCTACATGTAAGGTCCACAGAACAGAACCCTGACAAAAATGAGAAGCAACTTAATTTGTCATTTAATATTGGACACTACAGAAACAGACGCTAGCCCAGTAATTTATGCTGGGTTTACTCTCTGTGCTTTGTTGCCAGGCACAAGTCTAATTGGGGACGTGTTAGGAAGCCACCGCACTTGTGAGGAAATTGTATCCCCTTTTAAATAATAGTTCTGTTCTGATTAGCCGACCGACATAAATCCTTTGCAGATGAAAGCGCTCGATTTCCCATTCTGACATTTGTGATGGAGATATCATGTCGCTTTTGCAGGTAGTGCCCCTCAAGTCAGTGGGGCGATACGCAGTATCTGGCCGTGTTTAGGAGACTCTTCATTTCCTCATTCTCTGGGCACCTGCGGAGAGATAGGGATACGTGTCTCCCGCACTGAGCCTACTTCAAGTCACAAGAATGCTACGGCGCAAAGTCCATTTCCATGGTATAGCCCTATTTTGCGACCACTACAAAACGTTTTTTTTTTAATTTCTATATTTTTTGCAGAAATGTCCGATTAGAAGCATTTTACCTCCTAACTGACAGTGGAAGACCTAACCAATATCTATAAATAAGGACATTTATAAAATGGATTTAACAAAACGTACATTCAACATGAATGATGCAGGACCACTCTGTGGGGAATAAACTCAAATTACACTTTACATAACAGACAAAAATTAGTGATTGTTAAGTTCAGTAGACTTATTCAGGTATGTATATTCTATTTCACCGAACAGTTAAAAATTATTTTTGAAGTAATCTGCAGTTAGGCTACGTAGTGCATCCAATCTTTTTCTTTCGGTTGTACTATGTTCTGATAAGTCTCTGCATGTTCATCTTTTTAGATATGGTTGCGGGACTCGGCTGTTCAGTACAGGATGTCAAATCAACCTTCTTTCGGCCGTCTAATTTCGAAACTCTTATTTTATATGGCAACCAGTTTCGGAGATTTACTACGCCATTTTCAAGCCCCCTGACAGACGTGTAGGAAGATTCCAACCTGATGTGACCGCTGCATCAAGCAGAAATCCACAGACACCAGTCTGGATCCCATTTTGACCGGAACCGAGGTTGGAATCTTCCTACACATCGATAAGGGGGCCTGAAGATGGAATAATAAATCGCCGAAACTGGTACTCAAGTAAAATAAGTTTGGAAATTAAACGGCTCAAAGGAGTTTCATTTGACATCCTGTGTTCTGATAATGTTTTTCCTTTTTATGTCTTTTCGGTATGGGGAACTCAAAAAGTTAAAGTGGGGCAGTTTATTTATTTATTTTCTGAACCACTTGACAGTTCTCTTTGTTAGACAATGGAGGATCCGACACATTGGTTGCTACAATGCAGGCCGTTTGCTCCGCAGTGCCTCAAAAACAGTTTTAATAGTGACAGACAGGAATGCTGGTCTCGTGAAGAACAAATTTATGGTGAATTCTCCCCATCACGTCTCAAAAACAAACCACCATAATCTTCACGCTGAAGTAGAAGGCTCAATGATTCCTAATCAGACGCCTGCCGAAGCTGTCAGAAAACACAACATGACCGTAACACGTTATTTCGTTACATCAGCAGTTGTAAAATCGTCTGACTCGTGAAACAGCTTTCCGGGGAACAAGAAACAAGATATCCGGCATAAAGACGCTTCCCCGTGGGTGTAAGTTGTTCACCTGATCCAAAACGTCGTGCTGTAGAGACACCTAGTAGGTGAAACAATAACTTTGCTCTTTCCACCTACAGGAAAGAAATTCTATTTACTTTTGTGTAGCTAAGCAGGAGTAGCATCACGCTGTAGATTCTCATACACTGAAGAGCCAAAGAAACTGGTACGCCTGCCATATATCTTGTAAGGCACACGCGAGCACGCTGACGTGCCGCAGCACAACGTGGCATGGACTCGACTAATGTCTCGTGTAGTGCCGGAGAGAATTGACACCATGGATCCTGCAGGGTTGTCCATAAATCCGTAATAGTACAAGGGGGTGGAGATCTCATTTGAGCAGCAGCACGTAGCAAGGCATCCCAGATATACTCATTAATTGTCATGTTGGGGGTGTTTTGTGACCAGCGGAAGTGTTTAACTCAGGAGAGTGTTCCTGGACCCACTGGACGTGTGGGGTGTCGCATTGTCCTGCTGGAATTGCCCAAGTCCGTCGGAATGCACAATGGATATGAATGGATGCAAGTGATCAGACAGGATGCTTACGTACATGTCACCTCTCAGAGTCCTATCTAGACATATCAGGTGTCCCATATCACTCCATCTGCACACGACCTACATCATTACAGAGCCTCCACCAGCTTGAACAGTCCCCTGCTGACATGCAGGGTCCATCGATTCATGAGGTTGACTCCATACCCGTACACGTCTATCCGCTCGATGCAATTTGAAACGAGACGCGTTCGAACCGGCAACATGTTTACACTCATCAACAGTCCAATGTCTATGTTGACGGGCCAAGGCGAGGCGTAAAGCTTTGCGTCGCACTGTCACGACTGGGCCTTCGGCTCAGAAAGCCTATACCGATCATGTTTCGTTGACTGGTTCACACGCTGACACTTGTTGATGGCCTAGCATTGATATCTGCAGAATTTGGGGAAGGTTTCCACTTCTGCCAGGTTCAAAGATTCTCTTCAGCCGCCGTCGGTTCTGTTCTTGCGGGATGTTTCTCCGGCCGCAGCCATGTCGGTGATTTGATGTTTTACCGGATTCCTGATATTAACAATGTATTCGTGAAGTGGCCGTACGCGAAAGGCCCCACTTCACCGCTACCTCGAAAATGCTTTGTCCCATCGCTCGTGCGTGGATTATGACAGCACGCTCAAAGTCACTTATATCTTGATAACCTGCCACCGTAGCGGCAGTAGCCAATCCAGCAACTGCGCCAGACACTTACTATCTTATATAGGCGTTCCCAACTGCAGCGCCTTACCGCCTGTTTACATATCTCTGTATTTGAATCTGCATGCCCATACCAGTTTCTTTGGCACTTCAGTGTCTCTCTTGTTGCGTACTGAGCGAGGTCTCGCAGAGGATAGCACAGTGGACTCGCATTCGGGTAGGCGACAGTTCCGCGTCCTCCCATCGACATTTAGGTTTTCCGTAACATTCGTAAATCGCTCCAGGCAAATTCCGCGAAGGTTCCATTGAATGTGCATGGCCGTGCACATTCCATGAAACATTCTGATCATGTGCTCCGTCTCTAATGACCTCGATGTTGACGGACGTTAAACCCTAATCTTCCTACCTTTCTTCTGTTGCGCCATAGCAGACAGATGTCAGAGATAATCTTATATTGTGTTATGCATCTGTTCTATTACCTTTTTTAGAAGAGTGTTTTTAGTTCATTTGGCCCTAGTGGGACCTGAGCAGGACATTTGCGTTGCACGCAATATAAGGAATTAGCCAGTCCTTCAACGTCAGGCTTCTGAAGTGAGGTAGCAATTACGTCGTACTCTTACACCTTATTTGTTTTTCAAATGCTTTTCAACACACACGAAGATTATTCCGTTTTTCACATTATGTAATAACAAAAGGTGAGTTACGAAAGTAGCAGCCGTTGGAAGATAAGAGCCGAAAGCTGTCCCTGTGACGAAATCGTTAGCGCCAAACTCGCTCTTAGCCCCGTGGACAGAGTAAAACGTGACTGACAACCGACCAACGGTTCTTGCGCCACAAAAACGTTTCTGTACCTTCCTGCTGTGACAAAAACTGGTCCTAGCCCGAGGACAGCGATTCATTCACTTTAATGATGCGAAATTTGGCGGTTTCTGCTTCTTTCGAGCTTTTTAGATTTAACAAACGTGTTACAAAGAGTATCGGTGGAAGAAAGCCGAACAGAAAAGTCATTACGTAATATTATGTAACGCATAATCATCAAAATGTGAGAAACTGAAACACTACAGAAGAACAAAGTAAAGACTAGTTGGCTGTCATATTATAGTCGTCTTTTATTTGCAACAGCAGGTAATCAGTACTTTGTTGTCCCAGCCATTAACGACGGCTTTCAAAAGCGAATCACTACTTCCGTTTCAGGTAGCTCGATATTAATTCCATGACGCTGAGGATTCCTGGATACGGTCATTTCCGAAAGGTACCCCAAAGAGCGGATTCTTGAATGTACACTTTGACTTCGATTAAAATCTCTTTTAGTCTGGTAGAGAAGTCTTGCCAACGTAGTGTGAGTAGTCACAAGAACAGAGAGATGTACAGACTGCTGGACACACGTGCTTTTGTATGAGAGTTTAAGCAACAGTTCTCACCACGTAGCTGCGGTGTTTGGCTTAGCGCTCTTCGCGTACTAATTCCCACAACTCTAGTCAGTGACTTATATTCTGGCATAAATGTGCTTAAAGAATTTTATGTTTATATGTGTGTTGCAGGACAAAGCCAGTTGTTGCACCCAAGATCTGTACTTATTTTACAGAGAAGTCTGGCCAAATTAAAAGTTTTACTATTTTGTCTATCGCTGTCCACCCAGCGTCATTGATTCTGTGTTTAAGTCATGATCAAGGAATCTGGGTATGTCACCTTTGCTTTAACATTATTCGCTGGCCAGAGGGCTCTAGTTTACACACACGCCTTGTGAGCTTGTATTTTTGGTTGTAAGCTTCGTACAGCCTCTGATGTAGCATTATTTTATGCTTTTTGGAACTTTGGATCGCTGTTGATTGTTGGGCTCGCCTCTGCCCGTGTTTCGAAAGGAAAAAGAAACATTCTGTTTTGTAGACGTGGTCAGAGCAATTGTTTCTTTAAGTTATTTTCCATCTTCCTTGTAACCGCTAGTTTTTCTGAAAAGCGAGTGGTTCATGCTACATTATTTCTATGGCCACATGTGGTCGACTTCACTAAAGGTCCTTTTAGCCAAATGATGCGCATTATTACGATTAATTTATTTACGGAGATAAGTTAAACGAAATCACCATATTTGATGCATCTTGACTTGCTGGACTTGGCAGTGTTTTGTACAAAGCAAATAGCAATACATCAAACAGTGGAAAATCGAGGATAGAATGTAACAATATAATGAAAAGGACAGTTGCTACTCACTATATAGCGGAGATGCAAAGGGGCAGAGAGGCACAACAAAAAGATAGCCGGAAAGTTGGCTTTCGGCCAACAAAAGTTCGTCAAAAATAGACAACATACACACACACACACACACACACACACACACACACACACACATACTCGAAAACGCAACTCACGCACACATGACCACAGTCTCTGGCAGCTCGATCCAGACTGCAGCCAGAGTGCAGCAGCAATATACTGAAATTTCACTCAGAAAATATTTTTCAATTAATAGTCAGTTACCTGAGGCTAGAAAAATTTTAATGCTATCTTCAGAAACCAATGGTGCTAGTGTTTCTATTACAGCTTCTCTAAGAGAGAAACAATGTTCGTTTTCTAACGGATTTTTGGCGTGGACTGGACTGCACCGCAAGGTGACTGGATATGCCCGTAGCCGAAACGCAATACCGCCGCTTGACGCTCAAAACCTTTGCATTCAATTAGATCACTGGGAGAATGTAATTTTAATGCGATTCAGACATCAAAATACACCATCTAGGACTGGAAGTGCATAATGTAGAAAATTTACGAAGAGACTTTGAAAGTAATAGCAGCTACATCTTTTAGACTGGAAGAACATTTTCACTTGTAAAAAGGGCGTAGTGATCATTAAACTTACATAAACCCTGGGCACCTTTTTGTCATTAGTATTTCGTGTCATCATATGCTTTCCTCCAACTCTTGCAACAGCCTGATAATCACTGAATTCCCTTTACACTAAACTTATTTGATAATAATCTGTGCTCCTGCTACTTTTCCGTATGTATTACACCTTCTATCAACAAGTTAATCACTCCTTGATACCTTACTACATTTTGTACCATCCTTTTCCTTCTTCCGGTAATGGTTGTCCATTGATATGTTTCCACGCTTATTATTTCAAATCTATACAGGGTGTTTGGAAATTCCCGTTACGAATTTCTTTGACTTGTAGAGGTGACTGAGTAGATAATATTTTGAATTGGAACCCACGTCTGGAAACGTAACGTTTACGTGCTACAACCATCTGAAAAGATTTTGGTGACGCGACCACTTTTACAAGCAGTTTCATGCAGAACATACCAGACGGTGTTGCGAGCAACATCCACTGCGCGGGCAAATACTCGTGTACTCGTTGACGGGTTTTCTTCCAAGTGATGCGGTACGGCCTCTTCCTAATGGGAAGTGAGCCGTTTCCTTTGAGCACCACAGTCACGCCTGCTGTTGGCGATGGTACCCCCTTCGCAACTGTGGCGAAAAGGGTGCTCGATGGAGTCGGACGTTGTCGATAACGAGCGTTGTGGAATGATAAAGGTGGCGTAAATTCTTCGATTACCATAAGCTTCGCCATACAGTAGGCTCATGGAGCATTCTGCGTATACTTACCCATGTTGCTCTAACACACACACGCGAATGAGGCTCTAAACAGGTCACAGAGTCAGAACAGACTTCAAATGACTTCAGCCGATCCAACGTAAGCACACCCCACCGTGACTATCCTACTGCATACCTACCTAAAAAACATATTTTCAAACGGCTGTACAACAGAAATTGTACGTTTCCCTGTATGGTTTCAAATTCAAAATATTTTGTACTCACTCCGCTCTGTAAGTCCTGGAAGTTTGTAAGTGAAGTTTCCAAACACCCTGTACACAGAGTGAGTCGCTGTCAGATGAATTGTGAAGAACTCCTCCATAAATACGTATACGATAATTTTATTGGTAAATGTGCAAAAGATTGTTATTGGAAGGACTCTGTAATACTTTGGAGAACGTAAGGAAAAGGTCCTCAACGAGCGGAGCATACGAATCACATGGTCTCACAGCTGTTGTTCATAACACACATGTCAACGACGGAGAAACTGCGAGTGCCCCTGGAACAGGTCATCCCAGAGTTGTTCGCATTTTTCGCGCAAACTGATTCCATCTGTGCCATGTCTCACTGTATCAGAAGCTTAACCAGTGCGATTGCTGATAGCTCATGGAATTCTGTGGCTCGGTTCTGATGCGGTATTACGACAACAGATGCTTTCTTCAAAGCATTCTCTTTACCGACGAAACATTCTTTACAAATATTGTGGAAAGCTGAATGTAAGAAATAGTGCTGCTGAGCTGGCTGAGCAAGGTTGAACGTCAGAGGCAGTGTAGCACACTGAACCGACAAAAGTCATGGAATAGCAATCTGCACATATACAGATGGTGGTAGTATCACGTCCTCAAATTATGAAAGGGCAGTGCATTGGCGGAGCTGTCATTTGTACTAAGGTGATTTTGAATGCGGAATTGCAGTTGGAGCTAGACGCATGGGACAGTCCATATCGGTAATCGTTAGGGAATTCAGTAGTCCAAGATCCACTGGGCCAAAAGTTTGCCGAGAATACCAAATTTCAAGCATTACCTCTCACCACGGACAACACAGTCGCCGACAGCCCTCACTTAACGACTGAGACACATTAAAATTAATAAAGGAATGTCTAAAATATTCTTACAACATTAAAAGATCACAAGCATACCCTTTGCTCCTAGTCAAGTATCTGTTTTAAGTCAAGCGTTTCTCCATTATTCCACTTTAGCTGCGCCAAGATAGAACGCCCAGTCACACGGTCCCAAAAATTCCCTATAACAACAGGAATTTCATTTTCATGTTACATTAGATTCTAAGTACTAAATATTGTAGTCTCAGAAACTACCAATCGGATTTTGAAGAGTGAAACACCATTGTATTCGTCTCTTTTACAACTAAGATTCGAGCAACAGAAATTACTGTACATTCATTTGAAAATGTGAGGTTCATATCGAAATTACTGTAGTTAATACAGCTATAAAAGAGACTATGAGAATTAATGACGAATTTTTCACAATTCGTTTGAGTGAAAAAGGAACTACGATAGGTTAAAAATTCAAAAAATATTTCAGTTGAACTGCCTACCAGACTCATCCTTCCGTATTTCAAGTGTTTCCCGCTCCCTCTCCCATTTTTCCAATGCCAAGGTATCACTTACATACAACGGTACGTCCATCCGTGTCGTTGTTCTGCTTGTAGGTGTTTCGGTGATATTTTTTAGCTCTGTCTCCTATGAAGCCGAATTTTTCACTTCGGTGTATCTTTAAGAAGTTCCAAGTCCCTTTTTTCCTACTTTCCATGTCTTTCGTCTAGAAGTGACAAGTATTGTGTTAACTTCAAACTGAAGATATTTTCTTTCTTGCCTTTAGTATTAAAGTTAGGCTGTCTGTGTATCTTTATATTTTTGCTCTATCAATTGCACGGTTAGAAAACTGTGTTGGCAAGCCGACACTCTGTCTTAAAATCTTATTGACACTATTCTCCTTATTAATTCTATACTTATTTTTGCTCCTTCGTAGTTTTTGCCAATATTGTAGGTTACTCATTGGTCTGTGAAAGACATTGCCATCATTTCAAAAATCTGATCATAGTATAATAAAATGATACTATCGTTTATTTATCAAGATTCACAGATTTTAACGCGAAGTACTGTACACAACTTCGGAGTAATTCTTCCATGTTAATATTTCGTATTATGATATCAAGTAAATCCATTACTCTGCATAATTCATGCAAATAACGATTCAGCCGATTTTAAAACCTCGTCCCAAGTTTTCATTTCACTGTACATACTTTTTTTTTCTTTGCACACACAGTTTAAGGCACGTTCAGAGATACATTTAGGCAAACAGAACATACAGTGTCTCATCGAGTAATATTCAATAATCAGTATATATGTTTTCTTCGCTTCGTTTATTTTTGTGGGTATCAGGAGGATTCGCGACGATTTCTGCGACCAAAATCCGTATTCACTTTGCCCTTCACAGTTCACTGCATTACATATTTTCTTTCGTTTGTTTCATTTTCTGACGGAATCTACATGATTAGTTATTAGCGTAAATCAAGATCTTAATGTAATCATCATAACCCCTTTTTGGAATATCAGTCACAGTATTAGCACAAATACTTCGTGTACCTCAATGCATCTTGCTCTAGCTTTCCAGCTTATAAGACAAGGAGGTAAATTAGATCGGCATCTAGCTGGTGCGGCTGGTTACTGACAGTTGATGTTTTTATATGGTTTTCCGCAACTGCCGTGGCAAAATTTGTGCTGGTCCACATCCTCAGAAAATTAGATTCACAGCTAAAATTTGATAACACGATATACAACTCACAGACAGATAGTACCCACAACGTGCCTCTCCCAAACCATGCAAAACAATCGTCCCCGTACAACAGAATAATCACATCTGTTCAGATTTTACGGGTAGTATCGAGAAGCTAAATTCGTAACGAGTATAACGACAGAAAAAAAGCATTCTTAATTTACGCCTGTCCAATGGGACCAGCCTAGCAATAAGTGGTCGTCTCTCTATCTTATCTGTCATCGATCTCCTGATTGGTTTCATGCGGTTCAGCACGAATCTCTTCCCCATCCGACAACTCTGCATCTCACAGTAGCACCTGAACCCAGTATCTTCAGTTACTTGTTGGACGTATCTTTGTTTGTCCCTACAGTTTCACCCTCTGTAGCTCCCTCAAGTACTATGGAAGCTATTCCTTATGTCTTAATAAAATTTCTCTCACCCTGCTTATTTTTCTTGTCAGTGTTTTCGAGACGTTACTCTCCTCATCAATTCTGTGGAGAACCTCCACGTTCCTCATCTTTTTTTATCCTTAGATAAATTTCCACGTCCTTCTATAGCACCATATCTCAAAGGCTCCGATTCTCTAATTTTCCAATTTTCCCAGTCTGTTATTCATTTCCATACCCTTGCTTCGTCCGTTATACCTAATTTAGCTTCAGAGGTAACAGAATCCATTCACATCATCTGCTTCGTCTTATTCCTGTTAATCCTCATTGTTCCGTGAGTAATCTGTATAGATCGCTTTTCAAACTTTTCTTTATTTATTACGACGTTTCGGCTACTGCCATCATCAGATATCTGCAATTAATATGAAAACGGCATAGCAGCATAGAAACAAGGGTTTGCTGTAGAACCATAAGCTGACAAAAGATAATAAATTAAAAGGTTAAAAATGGTTTTAATGGTACACTTATCAGAAAGCTTAGAACTTATAAAAGACGGTTCTGTGTAGTAATAAAATTTCTGCCAAATCACGGCGTCAATTAACAGCGAGGTTTAAATATTTTACAAAGGTGTAAGTATTGCTTGACTGGTGGCGCTAGTGTTGGCTTTCTTTTCCAATTTTTATTTTATTTTATTATTTATATGTATATTTTTGCCTCTTCATAGTTATAAAAAGACATACAAGTATTGAAAGTCATATCACAACATGTAATCTGAATGTGTATAATTTCATACTTGTCAAGTTATAACACTACCGTCTGTTTTTACGTAGCTTGTGTAATCAAATAACAAATTTGGTTTATTACGTACTATGCCCCAACAGAACAAATAGTCCTGTCACGGAAAAGCCACGTATAACACTTCCGTCTGCTACTACTATACCATAACCTCAAAGCTTAAGGCAATTCGTATAGTGAAATTATTCTTATTCAAGTAATTATGGTATGAAGAAACAGAGCAGTGTTACCCCCTGAGAGGAATTTTGTTATATTGACCGTTTTGTACCTAACGGAAGTGAAAGTCAAAATTACGTAAATATTCAAACAGTAACAAATAATATTTTACCTAGCTACACTGTTTAAAGAAAAAAGAAAACGGTCGCCAGCCTAATTAGGCAAGAGAATGATTAACATTCTTGTTTAAGAAAATAGGTATGAGTAACTTCAACGGACAAACACAACCTATACTTTGCCACGCGCGAGTGCAATGGACTCTGGCACCTGAATACAGTGTGTTCAGGTTAAGGTTGGAGTTAACAGATCAGAACAAACTATTGGCATTAATATAACAGATAACAATACACACTATTATTTTCATGGATTATTCAAACTGAATGGTCTTTCTAATATTACTATTTATATTCACTGTAGAATCATAAATTGGACATAGGTTCAGTATTACTTTTCAAACATTTTCCCAACTGACATAAAATTGTAAATGTAGTTCATTGCAAAATTATGAACTGGCCACAGGTTAAGTCTCTCTCAGCTAAATACTTGTCTATTTAGAATGAAAGTTAAATGGAATTCACTAACAGGTTACTTCTCACTGTCTTTTGTATAAAGAAATTATTGTTTTCATAAATAGTGGTCTTTCTACTAATTGTTATTTATCATGAGCATAAAGGATAACCTGTGGATCCTATTACACTATCAATACACTTTTAATACCCAAAAGAAACAAGTGCTTAGCAAGCATGAGTATATAACTTTCCACAACTGCAGTTTTCCACTTTTACTACAGTGAGACACAAAATTAACATATTTGTAAGATACTGGCTCACCTTCTGTGATTTACAACAGGCAGCAGTGTGATCATTTACTAAGCAAAACATTATAAGCCTCAGTCTTAAGAACTTTTAATTTTGACGGTGGCAACAATATATTAATAAGAAGTTTCAATAGGAAAATTATTTTCAGCAAGCATCACTTCCTTTAACTCAGTCTCTTGCCACATTAACTTCAACTTTCTTTTTACTATGTTCAAGAGGCATTAATTAGCAAATGTTTTTTCAATAAGGACACTTGCCAATCACTTTAGTTCAAACGGAGAGGAACCTGATAGGTGTTATGATAAGGAAAAAAATCAAGGTAGGTACATAAATTCAGTTATAAATTACCTTATATTTGAGCACACTAACACATCTAATAAAATTAATCCTTCACTGTACATTATTATAGTGTTCCGTTACAGTGATTGCCCAGTGTGGTGGCGATTGCGTGTTAGTAGGTGGATTTGCAGGTGGAATCGCTGGACTCTGTCATTTCTTCGTGGTGATGATAGATACCAATTTCCGAAAAATTCCAGCACTTCATCCATCCATCCGAGGCATTGGAAAGCGTCAGGAAAAGCCTCTCTCGGAACCAGCACAATATACAACTTTTACATGGGCAGTTCACAGTTTGGTAGTTCGTCCCCGGCTGACTCTTGTTCCACCTTTCTACCTAGGCCAACCACAATTTGCGCGCGCTACACAGTTCCGTTCCCGAGGGGAACCACAACACCTTTTACATACAAAATAACTAGGAACCCTAAGTAAAGGGCAGCAGTTTACATAACAGAGAACAAACATTTTAAATAAAACAGGACCTTTGCACATACAGACATTTCTAAAAAAATGTTTAAACAAATTCCAAATATATAAAGTAAGTTTTGTCTCCCTCCAATTGGGACTAAGAATTAAAATGACAGATACACTACATTATATAGAATCAAATCATGACATCAAAGTTTTTACAAAGAAAGGAGTATACGATTTTGTGTTATCTATTCAATCAAACACATTTACAGAAGCTCAACGATCTATCATCAAATAAAACAAAACGCAAAATAACTCAGTAGAGTATTAGAGCTATGGTGTTACAAAGTATCCATTGCAGTGGACCCAGTTAGCCCATGTGGAGCTCTCCAAACTAACAACAAGTGTTCATTAAATCCGCTACATGGCTATATTTGCATAACAGCAGCATAGACTATAGATTTAGTATTTTTTTGCATAATGATGTACCGATTATAAAAGTAGCACTTGCCGTTAAAATTAAAAATTAAAAGGTATGCCCTGTGAACAAAACGTAGTCAAACAATAAATTAAAATCTCTAAACTTATAAAACAGATTATATGAGATAAAACTAACTAATTAAATTGAAATATTTTGGAAGGCAGATCCATCTTGCAGAGGTAGCAACACAGTCGAGCTAGAAAATGATAAAAATAAGTATAACCTTCTTGTATCTGCTAATTACTAACAACGATGTGAGGTGCAAAACAGATATACATAGAAAACCAACCAACACTGATGAGATCACAAATTCCAAATAATGTCATCCCTGGAAATATATGTACGCTTCCTTCAGGTCTATGATACGCAGTGTATTGAAATTATCTTTGGATGAGAGCGAAATTGAGAAAGAGCTCCAAATAATTATGCAAGTAGTTTGTGCAAAAGAAAACTGGAATAGTGACATCATCAAAATATACGAGAAAATTAAATACAGGAAAAGTACTCGATCAGAGAGGCAGCAGAACACTATAAGATTCGCAGCATTAATTTTTAGTGGTTGGCATTCAGAAAGCGTTGGGCTCAACTTCAGAAACTTAATGTCACTATATGCTTTCAAACCAGAGAGAGCCTGAGAAACTAATTACGCCACAAAGTTGGAAAAGAACATAGCCATCACATTCACAAAGGAGTGTATAAAATGAGCTGCAGTGACTGTGATAAGTTTTATATGGCACAAAAAGGAAGAAAATTCATGACAAGGTTTAAACAACACTCCTACAGTATGAATGGTACCGCATTGATGATGCACTTACAGAGTCAGGAGCATTTATGCTAGATACGTTCAGAATGGAACAATTGCGCAGAGCCCCAAAGGGACATGGCTTAAGCGTATTTGGAGACCTAGAAATTTTTATCAACAGAAACAGGACTCCACAAACAACTCTGAATGAACAGAGAGAGTTTGTCCCCAACTAGCTGAAACGGAACTTGTTGTCCGGTTCCATATTTTCTTGAATAAATTCTGGCACATGAGAACTATTGCGAGTGCTTTTTTATTCAGCAGAAGTAATTACTAGGGTAACATACAGAAGAGAATGGACCAAGTGTTTATTTATTTATTTGTTCAGTCATTCATTCATTTTATGTGTGCCTCATTTCCTGTTTGCATTCCTTTATGCGACCTGGTTTGTGTGATTGAGATAGTTAATGATGTAGCAGAAAGCTTGGTCAAAGGTCGTAGCTGTGCATATGTAGAATGTTTCTGTGGTAGGATGGTACCAACCCCCTAAACGTGAGCAAGTTTAGCAAAAATGGCGGGAAGTCAGGTCAAAGAGCTCGCGAAGTCTCGCGGTTCGGCTCTGTTAGGTTGGCGAACCTTCCCCCCACCACTTTTTGAACGAAGTTCGGTTAGGTGAGGTGCCCGGCATTCTCTTGGTCCTGGGACATGGCAATGAACAGACGTGGAGACGCAGCTCTTGATTTGGTTAAGTAACAAAGGTTCAGTAATGAAGTCCAGTTGTTCAAATCAGATGCAAGATAACCACTAAACCCCCCTAAGGAATTTTATTTTCACAGTTTATTCGCATTTCAGTTGAACTTTACGTTTGGACTTTGGTCACGCCAGCACAATGGGCCTTAAGCTCACGGTCATTATTATTGCTCTCCGCTTAACGGAAATCCACTCATTAAATGTGTTTTAATCTGATCTTACATTTTCGGTAATATTTTGGGGATTTTTATTTATTTTCTATGTGTTACTTTGTGGACTTGTTTTCGAGCCACGTGGTAGGTCAGAGCAACCACCACATTGACTCTGTGTAGTTTCGAACTAAAAATGTATTGTAAACGATGGATACCCATACGATGCTGCGCGAGAGTAAATAGCGAAAGAATAATCTTACGTTTCCGCATTTTTCTGGATTTTTATTTCCCACTGAAACTTGGCCACGTGTGAAGTGATAATGTTTCGTGTGCTCCTCCACAACTGTTTGATTTGCACTGTTGTGCATTACGGAATATAGACGGTTTAAGCTCGTACATTTAGCAAAGGATTTGATTTTAATTATCTTTGATTTGACAAAGATTTCTGAGATCCTCTTCCACCCTGACGTAGTACACTTGTAGCGTCTTTGCTCAATTTGTTTTGCGTGCCCAATAGCAATTTAATGCAATAAACATGGGTTTCGGTGTAATTGTGTGTTTTTAGAAAATTACTTTGAAGCCACGTCTGTGATCCAGTCTCCCATTCCATAATTACGTGCCGGAACTGAACGATGTTAACTAGCGAGACCAATTGTGATCATGTTCATTGCAACAAGTCCAATAGTTTAAACGCCCTTGATGCCGAATAAATATCCTTTATGCCATGTCTTTTGGTAATTATTTGCTCCCTCATCATAGAGAATAGCTCAAAATCAGTACCACTATCAAATCCTGAGTCACTAAATTAAGAAAATGAAAGCTATATATATTGCCTAGTAAGCCCTGTGTAGGTACCTTCTGTAGTCGTTCAAAAAAAAAAAAAAAAAAAAAAAAAAAAAAAAAATACTGCGTTGTCCGTGGCGTGCTAATTTTTACTGGTTGGTCAAAACCTTCCACTAGAAATTGTTAATACCCGGCAATAAATTTAGGGGGCCAGTAATTTCGTGGACCACACGAACTTGAGACTCCATTTACTACAGACGGTAGCTTACAGTATCTGTAGGACAGAAAAGCAACGACATCTGTCCTCCTAACAGATCCAGTCGTACCACCCACACCTAAAAAAGAAGTTCACAAAATGTCTCCAGAATTAGTTGTCACGTTGCATGGTTACTTGACATTTTTCGAGAATTAATAGTGTGACGTGTGTTGACTGTTTGGTGCCGCCTGTTGGCGACTGGGCCACATCTTGCTGCGCCGTCGGGGCTGTCGCCGGTGCGCGACAAGCGACCTCAGGTAGGAAGGTCTACATCTGCATCTACATAGGTACAGCGCAAGCCACCGTACGTTGGCTGGAGAACGGTATCATGTAACACTAATAGTAATTCCCTACCCTGCTCCACTTGCAAATAGAGCGAGGAAAATACGATTGTCTTTAAGCCTTCGTATGAGCCCTAATTCCTTCTAGCTTAACTTCTGGGCCCTTACGGACTATGTATTTTGACGGCAGTAGAATCGTTCGGCAGTTAGCTTCAAATTCCGGTTCTCTAAATTTTCTCAATCCCATTTGCGTTCCCGAAGCACCTCCGTAACACTTACGTGTTGTTCGAACCTACCGGTAACAAATCCAGCAGCCCGCCTCTGAACTGCCTCGATGTCCTCCCTCAAACCGACCTGGCACGGATATCAAACACTCGAGCAGTACTCAAGAATAGGTCACACTAGCCTCCTACATGCGATCTCCTTTACATGTTAGTTACACATTCCTAAAATTCTGAAGTCGACTATTCACCTTCCCTGCCAGAGTTGTCACATGTTCGTTCCATTTCATATCATTTTGCAACGTTTGCAGGTATTTAAACGAGTTGACTGTGTGAAGCAGGGCTCTACTAATACTGTATTCGAACATTACAGGTTTTATCTACCTACCCATCCACCTTAGCTTACATTTTTCCACATTTGGAGCAAGCTGCCATTTATTGCACCGACTTGAAGTCGTATTGTATCTTCCTACAGTCACTCAACTTCGACAACTTACCGTACACCACGGGATCATCAGCCAACAACCGCAGATTGCTGCCCGCCCTGACCACCAAATCATTCGTGTATTTAGAGGACAATAGTTGTCCCACCACACTTCCCTGGAGCACATCTGACAATACCCTTGTCTCTGATGAACATTCGCCATCGAGAACAGCATACTGGGTTCTATTATTTAACACGTCTCCAAGCCAGTAACGTTTCTATGAACTTACTCCATATGCTCCTACCTTCGTTAACAGCCTGTAATGGGGAAAGTGTCAAATACTTCCCGAAAAATAGAAATATGGAATCAGCCTGTTGCCTTTAATCTATAGTTCATAGTACGTCATGTGAGAAAAGGGCAAACAGAGTTTCGCATGAGCGATGCTTTCTAAAACTGTCCTGATTCATGTACATGAGCTTCTCTGTCTCAAGAAAATATATTATATTCGCGCTGAGAATATGTTCAAAGATTCTGCAGCAAACTGCACTTAGGGATATTGGCCTGTAATTTTGTGGGTCCGTTCTTTTACCTTTCTTGTGTACAGGAATCACCTGCGCATTTTTCCCGTCGCTTGGACTTTGTGCTGGGCCAGAGATTCACGATAAATGCAAGCTAGGTAAGGAGCCAATGCCGTAGACTACTCTTTGTAAAGCCGAACTGGGATTCCCTCCGGACCTGGGGATGGAATTGCTTTCAAATTTGCCAGCTATTTCCCTACGCTGCAAAATGGAACCGCCTTCCATAATATTTTACTTCAACAGTTAGTTTTATTCTTTAGTTTACAGATTTTAATGAAGTGTTTGACTGTGTTTTAGTTCACAAGACACAGCTTTTTATTTATCAGACGCGTGTAATTATAATAGGAAGAACACTACATCATATTTATACAAAAATGTATGTAATGCTAATTTTCATGCTCCAGTTGTATTGATATTACTGTGTAACAGATTTAATGTATTTTTGTTATTGGTTTGGAAAACTTCACACGGTTTCACTGTATCCGTCTGAACAGCTAATTTGAGAAGTAGGAAACTATATTCATTTACATTGTATTTGTAATTTGACTTTGAATGTTTAACTTATAAATAATAAATACAACACTTGTTTGCCCTCTTCTAAACTATTGCTGCGTGGTGTGGGATCCGCATCACATAGGACTGACACAGACAATCTCAGAAGTTCGAAGAACGGAAACTCGTTTTATATTATAGTGAAATGTAGGGCAGAGAGTGTCATGCGTATGGTACGCAGAGGTGGCAGTCATTAAAGCAAGGGCGATTTTCAGTGTGGCAGGACCTACTTACGAAATTTCAGTCACCAACTTTCTCCTTAGAGTGTGAAAATATTCTTTTTGCGCCCCCATTCGTAGGAAGAAATGATCATAATAATAAAATAAGAGAAATCAGAGCTCGCACGGAAAGATTTAAGCGTCCATTTTTGCTGCGAACTGTTCGAGAGTGGAAGGTAGAGAAATAGCTTGAAGGTGTTTCGATGAACTCTACCAGGCACTTAATTGTGAATTACTAGCACGAGGGCTATTCGGAAACTAAGGTCCTATGGGGTGCGAGATGGGAACCACAGTGAAAATCCGATGAAGCTTTGCACAGATGCGTTGGACAGTGCCTCTAGTATGCCCGTCGCTCTTTTCAAAAATGGCTCTGAGCACTATGCGACTTAACTTCTGAGGTCATCAGTCGCCTAGAACTTAGAACGAATTAAACCTAACTAACCTAAGGACATCACACACATCCATGCCCGAGGCAGGATTCGAACCCGCGGCCGTAGCGGTCGCTCGGGTCCAGACTGTAGCGCCTAGAACCGCACGGCCACTCCGGTCGGCGTTCTTTTCACTCTGAGCACACAGTGAGTACGTAAAGACGCTTAGAAGAAGAGTGTCTCCCGCCAAGTGTAAGGGCCTTGTTTGAGATATCGCCTGATGACATGCAGCCCACGTAACATAGCTGTCATGCGTTTACTTCTGCATCACAGTTCTCGGGCCACAGTCTGCAGGGCCAATGAAGATGCTCCTGCGGCGTTTTTGCTGGGAGGTTTATGATCACACACGATAGATCCCACGATTGACACTCCCTGAGTTTCATCTCTGCTCGCATGAACCGCTGGCTATGAAAATGTTCTGTCACAGACAACTAACTGTAGACCAGCGCAGAGAATTGGCAGGAAGGACAGGCGGCTGCCTTTTGAAAAGTTGGTACAATGCTACGAGAAATGTGTAAATCTGAGCGGCGACTATGTGAAGAAGTAGCTGGAAAGTGTAGTTAATTGTTACAAATAAAACCTTTTTCATTTTGACAATGGTTTCCATTTTGCGACCGATCGGACCTTACTTACAGAATAGGTCTCATAATCATTTTGTAAGTATGCAGAAGCAAAACATATATGTATAAATAATAAAATTAAATTAAATTTAAGGACATCGTCACAAAAACTAGCTCCTCTTGTCAACTAAAACATACACCTTTGTAAACTATTTAAACCTAGCTCTTAGTTGACGCCCTGATTAGGCATACTTTTAATAATGATACAGAACCCACTTTCATAAGTTCTAAGCTTTCTGGTGAGTGTATTTCTATTCATATTTTTTGACATCTTAATTTATTATCTTTAGTTAGTTTATTCTTGTATATGACACGCCTGTCTCTCTTTAGGTTCCTTTCATCTTTACTGCAAATATCTGATGATGCGGCGTCATAAATAAAGAAATTCTATTAAGCGATCTAGACCATTTTATTTACAAGATTTTCGCAGTCATCGCTGACTCACACGGGAAAATCAATTTCTGTATTAATAATCTATATCATTTTCTATGTTAATAATCCCCCTCCCCCACGAACGATGGACTTTGTCTTTGGTGGGGAGCCGTGCGTGCCTCAGCGATACAGATAGCCGTACCGTAGGTGCAACCACAAAAGAGGGGTATCTGTTGAGAGGCCTGACAAACGTGTGGTTCCTGAAGAGGGGCAGCAGCCTTTTCAGTAGTTGCAGGGGCAACAGTCTGGATGATTGATCTGGCCTTGTAACACTAACCAGAACGGCCTTGCTGTGCTGGTACTGCGAACGGCTGAAAGCAAGAGGAAACTAGAGCCGTAATTTTTCCCGAGAGTATGCAGCTTTACTGTATGATTAAATGATGATGGCGTTCTTTTGGGTAAAATATTCCGAAGGTAAAATAGTCCCACATTCGGATCTCCGGGCGGGGACTACGTTATCAGGAGGACGTCGTTCTCGGGAGAAACAAACTGGCGTTCAACGGATCGGAGCGTGGAATGTCTGATCCCTTAATCGGACAGGTAGGCTACAAATTTTAAAAAGGGAAATGCATAGGTTAAAGATAGATATAGCGGGAACTTGTGAATTTCGGTGGCAGGACGAACAAGACTTCTGGTCAGGTCAATACAGGGTTATAAATAGAAAATCAAATACAGGTAATGCAGGAGCAGGTTTAGTAACGATTAAAAAAATAGGAGTGCGGGTAAGCTACTACGAACACTATAGTGAACGCATTACTGTGGCCAAGTTAGACACGAAGCCCACACCTACCACAGTAGTACAAGTTTATATGCCAACTACTTCGACATTGATAAATGTATGATGAGATAAAAGAAATTATTCAGATATTGAAGGGAGACGACAATTTAATAGTCATGGGTGACTGGAATTCGATAGTAGGAAAAGGAAGAGAAGGAAACGTAGTAGGTGAATATGGAATGGGGGTAAGGAATGAAAGAGGAAGCCGCCTGGTAGAATTTTGCACAGAGCGTAACTTAATCATAGTTAACACTTGGTTCAAGAATCATAAAAGAAGGTTATATATATGGAAGAATCCTGGAGATACTAGAAGGAATCAGATAGATTATATAATGGTGAGACAGAGATTTAGGAACCAGGTTTTAAATTCCCAGACATTTCCAGGAGCAGATGTGAACTCGGACCACAATGTATTGGTTATGAACTGTAGATTAAAACTAAAGAAACTGTAAAAAGGTGGGAATTTGAGGAGATGGGACCTAGATAAGCTGACTAAACCAGAGCTTGTACAGAGTTTCAGGGCGAGCGTAAGGGAACAATTGACAGGAATGGGGTAAATAAATACAGTAGAAGAAGAATGGGTAGCTTTCAGGGATGAAGTAGTGAAGGCAGCAGAGGATCGAATAGGTAAAAAAAACGAGGGCTAATAGAAACCCTTGGGCAACAGAAGAGATACTGAATTTAATTGATGAAAAGAGAAAATACAAAAATGTACTAAATGAAGCAGGCGAAAAGGAATACAAACGTCTCAAAAATGAGATCTACAGGAAGTGCAAAATGGCTAATCAGAGATAGCTAGCGGACAAATGTAAGGCTGTAGAGGCATATCTCACTAGGGGTAAGATATATACTGCCTACAGGAAAATTAAAGAGACCTTTGGAGAAAAGAGAACCACTTGTATGA
The DNA here is from genome assembly GCF_021461395.2 of Schistocerca americana. Lineage (NCBI taxonomy): Eukaryota > Metazoa > Arthropoda > Insecta > Orthoptera > Acrididae > Schistocerca > Schistocerca americana. The sequence continues at coordinate 134,553,431 of NC_060120.1, read as the reverse complement.
ATATCAAGAGCACTGATGGAAACCCGGTTCTAAGCAAAGAAGGGAAAGCAGAAAGATTGAAGGAGTATATAGAAGCGCGATGTATTTGAGGACAATATTATGGAAATGGAAGAGGATGTAGATGAAGATGAAATGGGAGATACGATACTGCGTGAAGAGTTTGACAGAGCACTGAAAGACCTCAGTAGAAACAAATCCCCGGGAGTAGACCAAATTCCATTAGCCTTGGGAAAGCCAGAACTGACAAAACCCTACCATATAGTGAGCAAGATGTGTGAGGCAGGCGAAATACCCTCAGACTTCAAGAAGAATATGATAATTCCAATCCCAAAGAAAGCAGGTGTTGACAGAAAATTACCGAACTATCAGTTAAATAAGTCACAGCTGCAAAATACTAACCCGAATTCTTTACAGACGAATGGAAAAACTGGTAGAAGCCGACATCAGGGAAGGTCAGTTTTGATTGCGTTGGAACACGTGACGCAATACTGACCCTACGACTTATCTTAGGAGATAGATTAAGGAAAGGCAAACCTACCTTTGTAGCATTTGTAGACTTAGAAAAAGCTTTTGACAACGCTGACTGGAATAATCTCTTTCAAATTATGAAGGTGGCAGGGGTAAAACATAGGGAGGGAAAGATTATTTACAACTTGTACAGAAACCAGACGGTAGTTACAAGAACGGAATGGACAGTGTCTTGAAATGATGATATAAGAAGAACATCAATAAAAGCAACACGAAGATAATGGTATGTGGTCGAATTATGTCCAGTGATGCTAAGGGAATTAGATTAGGAAATGAGACACTTAAAGTATTAGATGACTTTTGCTATTTGGGGAGCAAAAAACTGATAATGGTCGAAGTACAGGGGATATAAAATGTAGACTGACATTGGCAAGGAAAGCGTTTCTGAAGAAGAGAAATTTGTTAACATCGAGTATAGATTTAAGTGTCAGGATGGCGTTTCTGAAAGTATTTGTACAGAGTGTAGCGACGTATGGAAGTGAAACGTGGACGATAAATAGTTTGGACAAGAAGAGAATAGAAGCTTTCGAAGTATGGTGCTACACCGGAATGCTGAAGATTAGATGGATAGACCAAATAACTAATGAAGACGTACTGAATAGAATTGGAGTGAAGAGAAATTTGTGGCACAACTTGAGTAGAAGAAGCGATGGGATGGTAGGACATGTTCAGAGGCGTCAAGGGATCTCCAGTTTAGTATTGGATGGCATCGTGGAGGGTAAAAATCGTAGACGGAGACCAAGAGATGAATACACTAAGCAGATTCAGAAGGATGTTGCTTGCAGAAGGTACCGGGAGATGAAGAAGTTTGCACAGGATAGAGTAGCATGGAGAGCTGCATCAAACCAGTATCTGGACTGAAGACCACAACAACTACAACAACATATTATTAACCTTCATTACTTCCATATTTCTTCTGTTTACTCTCAGTCCATCTCCTATAAGGCCCAAATGTTTCAGAAACAGATGTAATATCGCCTATGTCGTGTATTTTTCCGTTCGGGAGACACTACGCAGACCTACATGTCGGAGACAGCATGTGTCTGGTCCAGGGAGAGGCGATGTATCACAGACACGCAGCGGCGGCCCTGACCGGCGAGACGACAAATCTCGTTGGCGAGCGCCGTGGGGCCGCAGATGTTGGAGACAGCGGCCTTATCGACGTCCGGACCTCATCACGGCGACCTAATGGATAGCGGCGCTCTGCCCATCACAGGAAGCGGCGGGTGGGGGGGCCTGCTGGAATTGACCACCGGTCACTAGCCGCCGTCTCCACGGAGTCGGGGGCTCGCCGGCCACCGCGCATCGGGTACTGCAGACGTTTGATAGCATCGCAGCACTTACTCCTGACATACACAGTGCCACAGCTGTCACTGAAAGCAAAGATATCTCCACTTCAATATACCAGCAGCATTCGCAGTTAATTCCGGTTCCTAAAAATGAGGCTGTACCGTCTACTGACACACTAAGGTACAGATTAGAATAACCGACAGTTAAAACCGATACTGGTATTTCAGTTCTGAATAATTTTCTGGTATTTATTTGGCTTCTGTCATAGTCGTGTTTCTTATTTTTACTAAGAAATTTATATATATATATATATATATATATATATATATATATATATATATATATATAAACAAGAAATTTCAATTAATCATACCATATGTGCGACAAGAAACCTTTTTAAAAAACGAGTAATTTGTATTCGTAAAATTACCGTGGCAAAAGTGATCAGTGATATCTTAATAACAATGGCAATGGAGACAACAAACACATGGTATAAGAAGTGGGACAGTACTGCTTAGACAACAATGTACTTGTTACCATGTGACACGGCCTGTTGGATGGTATATGTGTACATGCAGTGTGCGAGACTTGCCCCATTTGGGCTATTGGGTTACAGAATGGTAGCATGCCTAGTCTGGAAGTATTTTCCGATGTGTGGTACCGGTAATGTACAATACTCTACTTCCTTTGAACAGGAGGAGCCACAACAAATTTGAGACATAACATTAGAGAAACTGTGTAACTTACCAATTCATTTATAGTTTGCAATAAAAACTGAAGGTAGCTGATTTGTTGCCTGTGTCTACGTAGTATGCCTTTATTATCTGTTTGTAGCCCTTGAAAACGGACAAATTAGCACAACAAATATAGTTCTTCAACCTCAGTTTTCACTCTTTAGCACTGACCATTCCTAATGCAAAATTTATTTACTTAGCGTATGGCATTACATATGAACAGCGACTAGAAATTGTGGATTACATAGTTTTACAAAATTTTATAAAAATATATTAGTTTCATAATTTACAGTTTAAAAAATGTGTCTATAAATTCATATTTAATTTGTCGATCCATTCAGTGGCTGCCTCTGTCACTTCAAAGAAATCTTCCAAGTTCCCATGGTAGTTTCTTCTGCTATAGCTTGTTACAGTGTGATGGATCGTCTGGTGTTCATTTCCACAGTCACAGTGAGAAGATGAAGCCCTTCCCCATCGGTAGAGGTTTTCAGCACAGATGCCGTGGCCTGTGCGGATCCGATTAATTATTTTCCAGGCACGTCGCGTTAGTTCCATACCGGCTAGTCTTGTGTCAGCTCCATGTTTCTCATGGACAACGGTGTTCCACATTTCTGTCCACTTTTTGTTGATACTGAAAGTAGCTGTTTGTGGTGATTCTGCCAGTAGGACAGATGGCTGAAAAGATTTTAATCGGTTCATTCGGAGTACAGGAACGTCAGAGAGCATTGGAAGCTCGGGGATTTTAAGTAATTTTTTGTATTCCTTGAGGAGGGCGTTCTGTCTTCGGAGGTCTGGTGGCGCATTGTTGCTTAGAGGTGGTAACCAGTATAGAGGAGTAGATTTGATGCAGCCTGTTATTCTCCTCATTGCTGCATTTAGCTCCACGTCAGTTTTTCTCACATGTGTGCTATTGAGCCACACTGGGGCACAGTGTTCAGCAACAGAATAGACCAGCTCTAAGGCAGCGCATCGCAGTGTCGTAGCTCTTGCGTCCCATGAGGCACCACTCAGCTCTGTATGATGTTATTGCGTGATCTCAGCTTTGCTGCTGTGTTTTCTATGTGCTTCCTGTAAGAGAGGGTTCTATCAAGAGTCACTCCTAGATATTTTGGAGAGTCTTGGTGGTGAAGGACCTGACCATTAAAAGTGACATTCAACTTCGATTGGCCATTCTGTTGTTAAGGTGACAGCAGCTGACTTCAGTCTTCTTTGGATTTGGTATCAGTCTATACTTTTTGAAGTATTCGTCTATTGTGCTTAGATCTGCTGATAGGTTTTCCTCACCAGCTTCAAGAATTCTCTGCTGGGTGGCCAAGGCCAGATCGCCTGTACAGATGAAGTTCCTTGACTCTGTTTCAGGGACTTCAGATGTATACAAGTTGAACTGGATTGGAGCCAAAACTGACCTTGAGGAAGACCATTATAAAGTTTCTTCTGTCTGCTTAGTTGGTTGCCAAGGACTACTTGGTAGTATCTCTCAGATAGCATGTTGTTTATGGGCCTGATTGTGGTTTGGCAGTGTATTACACTGGCGAGTTTCTACAAGAGTTCTTGTCTCCATACTGTATCATAGGCAGCTGTAAGATCAATAAAAGGCACTGACGTTTTAAGGCGATGTTGGAAACCAGCTTCTATGTGTGTAATTAAGCTCAGCACTTGATCTGCACTGCTTCTGTTTTGTTTGAATCCTGCCTGTTCGATGGGCACAACCGATTCGGTTGAGGAGGGCTCTTTCTAAAAGATTGTAGGAGCAGCTCTCGAGGGCGATTAGGCGATAGCTAGCAGTTTTGTTCGCTGGTTTAACAGGCTTCACTATTGCTATGATTTTTTAAAGGCTTTTGGCATGTTCCCTGATAGCATAATATTAGTCAAGAAGCTTGCAAGCCATCTACGAGTCCTGTTTCCACAACTGATGAGGAACTCTGGGTGTATCCCATCAAATCCTGGAGCTTTGCCTTTTTTCATTTCTTTGATTGCTGCAGTGATCTTATCTACAGTGAAGTCTCTGGAGAGACCAAACAATCATGTGATACTCGATTACGACATGATTCTTGAGCAGATTTTCAAAAAATTTGTATGAACAGGAGAGTACTGGTGATGTTTTATGGTATTCAGTCACCTATCACTTTCCGAGAAATGCAGCGAACGATAAACCGACTAAGTTTTTATTTGCTTATTTAATTTAATATTTTGATTCTACTTATCTTGTAACTGAGCGACTCAAAATTTTTCAATCTTTGTTCGATTTCTAGGTTTACTACTGAAAATAACTGAAAAAAAAATCCGAAAATCAGTTATTTCAGAAACCAGTTATTTTGAGTGGCATTAACACTCGGGTTAAACTGGCTTTGAAAAAAAAGGAGGGATATAACCGAAAACCGCTTGTTTCATCGATAACCGCCATCCTACAATAAGGTTCACCATGCCCCCCCCCCCCCCCCCCCCCAAAAAAAACAACGATGTCGAAATATTCAGTTTGCTTATAATTTTTAGGCCACGTGTTTTTGGCCTGTTAGTAATAAGAAATATTATGAAACTGATGTGGTATATCTGCAGTCCTGTGCATCTCTGTTGTACACTTTCCTCGGGGTTTCTGCAGCTGAGTTCTCCACACTCACTGTTTGCAAAATTTATTGGTGATAAAAGCATGTAGCGCCTCGTGCCTTACACATTACAGGTCTTTTTGACTTACGGCGAGGAAAGATTATTACATTGTAATACAATAGCCGATCGTGTTTCTTGTATCTTACACAATTTCTATATATCTCTTCATAAACGAATTTCTTTCTAAAATATGTCATCCATATAATTTAAAAACTATATTACTTCATTTGAATTCTGAGTGTTATTACATAAACTAAATTCAACTGCAATTTGACCTGTTTTGAAAAATAACATTTGAAATTGGATATAACTAAAGGGGTTGTATAATAAATAATAGTAAGTAGCGTCAGCTGAAGATGGGGTGGTTTAAGAGAAGAGATATGTTTCAGTAAAGCTCCTTGTTACTTCTATGCATCGATTGTTCATCTGTTCATTCAAAATTTATTTGGCTGTAGATTTTGTTTTCTGTAGATTTTTTTATTGTCCGTGTTATATTTAACTATGTACCTTCCGGCTGTATCCGCAAAGTGGTCTGTAGGGGATACTTAACCTCTAGCGTGCCCCCTGATAGAAGTTTTCTAATTCCATTTTGAAATGATGCTCATTCACTTTACGTGTACTGCAGTCCTTTTCTAAAGCTACGAAAATTACTCCAGAAACGTTTTTCCAAATGTAAAACACTTTTCCGAAGTACGACATGGTCATGTACCTAATTTAAAAGTGTTGTACACAATCAAACTTCATCAGTATCGTGTTTAGTAGTCTATGTATAATATTATTCCTATTGCACATCAATAATCAGTAGGTGAAATCAAATTAAGAAGTATTACCAAAAACCAGTTACGGTTTAAAACCATTTTGAACTATAAGCTATCGCTAACGAACACAGATTTCCATTTTCAAAACAGGGAAAATTGTGAAGACATCAAACAATCTCGGTTCGTCTGCAGATATTACGTTTCTCATGGAGAAACCTTCCGTTTCGAGGTACAAGCTGGACACGACTGACGAAGTATGGTTTAACCGATCACACATTTCGTATCTAGCTTTAAAAATACGCAGAATTTGTTCACCATTAACTCAGTAACTGAAGAATTAACAGTATCTTCCATACTCAGTCAAAAACAACAGCACAACAAAACACCACACAAATAAGTTCACGCTGCAACAGAACAACAGTGACACAAAGGACACATGAAAACAAGAAAGATGTTTGAAGGTGGTACACAATGACCACCCACGAGCAAAAATTCACACATACAATAACAAACGTTTTCAAAATATAAGAAATAAACACAGCGTTCAAAACAGACGTTTCAATCCGAATGTACGTTCCAAAAATGGCAAAAGACACAGGCATCTACCAGAAAGCAGGAATACATCAACAAAAATGAAACACATGTGCTGAAAGATATGTAAGACAAACCAGCAGAATATTCGACACCCGGTACAAAGAACATATCAGAGCATGGAGATCTGGGATAAGCCACTCAACTTTTGCAGAATATTTGAGAGAAAATAATCAAAAACCTACTAGAAGAGAAAGAGAGATCAAAATGGAATAAATAATGAAATATATCTCTTAATCTCGCAAAAAAATATCAGGTACACAAAACAAAGGCTGAAAGTGAATATGACTAACTGCTCACCATTTACACTGATTTACCATGTAATAGACAGTAATCCCAGTAGAGACCACAAATCCCATTCTCTCCCAAGTATATAAATGTCTCTGGAAGGAAACAGCACACATACGCACACCCAGAACTTACATCAGCACACATACAGTCACAGAAAAAACAATTGAATGTGAAATCTGAGAAAACTGGAAACAATTAAAGAAACGAATGACACTCTATATAAAGTGCTATATTTTGAAAACAGTGACCAAAAGGAAACCTACGGAGTTTCAACCGTTTGGCCACATGAGAGAAAGCTGTTTGGCTTAAGAATAACGAATTAGATGCTGATCTGTAAATATTATAAAAATCTCAATGAACTGCTTTAAATGTATGTCGTCTTGTGCAAACGATAACCTGTATGTGCAAACGAAAAAATCACGTAATATTTCAGAACACTCACTGAAGACTCCTTGTAGCTAAGTCGAAATGCATCTGCATGCACATGATAAACAGAGAAAACTTAATGTGCAGCGTGCAAAAGGCGTTTTTCTTTTGAATTACTGTAATTTGTAACTTTAAAATATAAAGCAGCACTTAAATACCTAGACCGCGTAATATTTACAAACGCTGCACAAAGAGCAGCCTCATTACTTTAAAAAACAGTAAATTATGCAGCAAGTTGAATGTGACGGTTTCTGGTGCGCTTTCCTTGGTGTGATTCTAAAATTAGTGACGCCATTGAATCATCAACCCGGAACCAACATGTGTTCCTGAGTAAATCATCCTCCAGGTACAGCACTCTCCCCTACTTGATTCGTATGTGTTGTTTTGTGTCCTGTTTCGTGCAGACGGGTTGAGACAGTGAATGAAAGGATTGTCATTTGACACAGAAAAGTAAAAACGAACTTGAGCAAGACATGTCTCTTACCTTAAAAAAGATCATACGCAGTTCGCACATCCTTTATTACACATCCTTTTCTTTTATAACCAGTAGAATACATTATTTTTTAAAACAGGTCAGATCACAATTCGCTTAAGTTTACAGAATAAAACTCAGAATTCAGATAGAGTAATGTATATTATTTTATTAAATTATTATTATTATATTATTGTAGAATAAATCAAGCACAGCTCTCACATATGTAGAAATACGTAGAAATTACGTACAACTGTGTGAAAGCAATCTCCACTTTTTAATAATCTGAGCTGCATATCAGCTTATGGAACGATTATCGACAGGGATCTCCACTGTATGCTATCTTTGAACCTCATAACAGAGCAGCGAGTTCTATAAAGTCCCGCTAGAGGGCCGGAGGAGAGTTGCGTCCGTAGCCTTGCCGGCTGTCAGTGTGTGTTCCTTGGAGCGGCTTGGGCTCAGGTGGTGCACTGAAACAGAGTAGTATTTGCGTTTTGTTTGGAGGCGATGGCTGATATTTTGTTTTGTCTTCTGTCAACTACAGGCACCGTTTAAGGAGACGCACTGAGGAAACGCAACTGAAGAGACACCGGATCAAACAGTTTGTCGTTTGTAGGACGGACCAGTCCCAGACTGATGGCAGACGCCCGTGCAACGCAAGCTGTGAGTTCCTTTTGTTGCATGTACTGCGAGTGGAAAACCGAAAAAGATTGAATCTGGTGAGGAAACGTTTTGCCGGATGCCTTGTGTGACCTCAAGTAACTGCTCTTTAAATTGTCAAGTAATATTTAATCTGCCCCTGTTGTCGGAGGACTGTTTGCCCTTACTGATGTTCTTTGTAATGGTTATAGCACCCTTGCCAGAATAAAGAAAAAAGCTTATTTTGTAATTTATTATACGTCGAGGTTGTATCATTCTCTATTGTTTTTGGGTTTCAGAGTATTTTCATATGACGTTAATGGTTCATTTACTTGATGCTACTGACCTTATCGATGCAAATATTTTTGTATTCACAATTCTGAAAGCTTCTAATTGTCTGTTTTGTATATAGTATATATGAGAAAGTTTGTAAACAATGAGGATGTAAAGCTAAATTTGTACTTGACAATAACGTTACAGAAATTTGGAAGCTAGTTAAAACCTTACGGGAGTGGGATTCAATAATGCAAAGCTCGAACGCGATTATCAAAGCCTCTGCTCTTCCGAAAACTTCGGACCGCTCTTGTGTTTTTTTGTTTGGCTACATCTAAATTAAATTATCTAGCCGGCCGCGGAGGCCGGGCGGCTCTAGGCGCTGCAGTCTGGAACCGCACGACCGCTACGGTCGCAGGTTTGAATCCTGCCTCAGGCATGGATGTGTGTGATGTCCATAGGTTAGTTAGGTTTAAGTAGTTCTAAGTTCTAGGGGACTGATGACCTCAGAAGTTAAGTCCCATAGTGCTCAGAGCCATTTGAACCATAAATTATCTAAAAACAGATAAGTGTTTGCAGCATTTCAGTAGCCATCACAGTAGGTGTGAATATCGAATACTACTACTGGGTTTGTATGTTCAAAATGTGTGGTGAAGCAATTCTAGACGCATGGCCTGTGCTAGCGATAATTCCGCGAAAAATAACTGTTGCTGTACAGAGCTAAATGAGAGAAATAATTGAAAATGTGACCGATTGCTGTCGTGGAGAACTAACGAGGAATGTATGCTACACAAAATACGATAACCCCGATAATCCGGAAATATTCAACTAAAAATAAAACTCTGATACGTACTACAATATACAAACGTTTCACTTTGGCATCAAAGAGAAATGCTTTTTTTGCAGACGAATTGTATAGTTACTGTAGTCCGTTCACGTTTATTTACTGAAAGAGTTTGTAGGTTTCCTTTGTTTCAAACGTACGTTTGGGAGCAGCACGATCGCGTCATTGACATCAGTTCAGCTGGAGTTGTCCGGCTGACATTCTAGGTATACCATTAGTTTTCTCAGCTGTTTCGTTTCCTCCTTATGACGCATTGTTTCTTTCACTCAAACGCCACTTTTGTTGTCCACTTCATCACCGCTGTCGTTTTCTGTAGCAAAAAAAAGCTGCAATACAAATTCGGTTTCGGTCATTATGTCGTAACTAGGATCATTGTCTACAACGAAGCATCTACGTCTCTATCGTCTATATACGAACAACCATGATTGTCTGCTAACATTTCAAGGAATTCCGAGGCATTAACAACTTCATAAACCTCTGCGGTGGAATCACAATCAGCAGGCCATGCCGTTTTCCATTACTTCAGAGAAGATACTTCAGTAACTTGATTCCAAAAAAATTATGCTGTAAAAATTATATCTTTGATGTTTACCGCACACCCCTGGCCAGCAGACTCCCCCGATTTAAACATAAAAGAATTCGCAACACCAAAAAATAATTAATCGAAAGCTGTTCATGAATGGCAGCACAACTGGAAGAGTCACCAGACTGACGTAATAGTTTGCAGAGTGCGTGGGATAATCACGAGAGCTCTCCTGCTCCCATATGAGATCACACGCCAGACCATAACATAAGCTGAGGGTCCAGTGTGTCTAGCACATAGACAGGTTGACTGCATGCTCCCATCTGTCCTCCTTTTAATCATCAATCACTGTTATCGAGGCAGAACCAGCTTTCAATAGAAAACACAACAGACCTCCACCCTGCCCTCCAAAGAGCTCTCGGTTGACACCACTGAAGTCCCATGTGGTGGTGGTTTGGAACGCACGCCACAGGGCATCTGGCTCGGAGCTGTCCTTGAAGTAACCGATTTAAACACTTGTTTGTGTCACTGTGCTGCCAATCATTGCTCAAATTGCTGCAGCAGATGCAGTGCGATGTGCCAGAGCCATAAGTGGAACACAATGGTCTTTGCTCTCGGTAGTGCCACGTGGCCGTCGGTAACCCGATCTTCTTGTGACCGTACATTTCCGTGAGCACCGCCGCCAGCAATCATGCACAATAGCTACACTTCTGCCAAGCCTTTCTGCAACATCGCAGAAGGGACATCCAGGCTCTCGTAGCCCCGTCTCAAGACCTCGTTCGGACTCAGTGATGTGTTAATAATGGCGTCTTCTTCGCCTTAAAGGCATTCTTCGCTAATATCATCTCACCACGTCCAAACGCAAACGCAAAGGGAACAAACGCTCACGACCGTTACAGCGTATATTTAAAATAGATCTGAGTTGTATCCTTACAGTGGCGCTACTAGCGCGACGTGAACGTGAGTGGCGTGAAATTTAAACAGACATCGTGTTTCACGTGTAGAAACACGCCTACCAATTTTCGTTCTGTCGCACAACTCCTTCTTGGCGACGCAAGTATTTTCCCCGTCGGCTTATACTGAAGAGCCGAAACTTTATGACCATTGTCCACAGCGTGGCTGAAAGCCGCCGTGTGGCGTTACGTGAACGTGACACTGTAAGGAAACTATATAAACAGAACATAAACGAATGGGAAGTCATTCAAGCGACGATACGGAGCGCAGATGGGGAGATTCACTGACTTAAGCCACTTTGACAAAGGGCAGACTGTGTTGATCTGGCCTATGGAAACGAGCATCTCGGAAACTCCAGAGATGGTCAGCTCTTCGCGTGCTGCTGCTGACTCCATGTATAATAAGTTGTTGATAGAATGTGAAACCTCGATTAGGCGACAGGGTCCTGGGCATCCTCGTCTCATCACAGAATGCGGACAATGGAGGCCTACCTACATGGTAATGTTGGATCAGCGTCGTTCTATGGCAGATATGACGACGGAACGCAATGCTGATGCAGGCGAAAGTGCCCAACAAGTATAGTAGAACACTGCGCTCAACAGCAGGCGACACCTGAGTGCTCCTATTTTGACACAACTAGTTTTTCATTTACGACAGCAGTGGGCACTGGATTAGCGGGACTAACCGTGGGTCAATGGAAGCGTGTTACCTGGCAGGATGAATCACTTTTCTAGTTACACCAGGTCGATGATGGTGTCCGGATACGCTAATATCCAGGTGCCCGAGTTCTGTGGGGGCAATGTTATGCTACTGAGGTTTATTTCAGTTTCCATCTGGCCTGTCGTAGTAATCGAAAGTAATCTGTCATCTGACGATTACGAGACGATTACAGAGCACTAGCATCGTTCCATGCTTCACGTCTCTCTGACGACAGGCTAACTGTCCGTGTCACAAGGCTAGAATCGTAATACAGTTCTTTGAATACAACGTAATGAATTCACGTTGATGTCTTACTACCAGATTCGCTTGATATGAACGCGATGGGACACATCTGGGTCGGTATCGCACATTAATTCTGTGCTCACAAACTATCGGTCCGAATTTACGAGGATAGTGTAATCTCAGTGCAGGCATCCCCGGGCACGTACCTCCGGAAATCTGCTGAGGACTTGTCGAATCCCTGACATGCCGAATCGCTGCTGTACCGCATTCGAAAGACGGACCAACACGCTACGAAGCAGGTGGTCGTAATATTAAATGAATTAACTGTGTGACCATTCGGTGCACGTAGCGGCCTACTCGCTCGTCTGCCAACTTCTCAACCAATCAAATACCGGTGGAAGATCGTAGCGTCGGTCGCAATTCCTAGTTACTAAAGTTGACAAGAGGAGTTATTATAAAGAAGAGAGAAAAGTTGTATAAATTCATGTAATATGTGAACACCCTTTTATTTGACGTCATTAAACAGATCTTCAGTAAACATGTAGTTGTAATGTTATATGATCCTTTAATTTTGAATTAAACTAAAAATTAATGGATGTATCGTATAATCATATGATCAACTGCAGTATGTCAAAATTATGCAGTAGAGATATTTTCAGGCAGCATGTATCTTTTGCATGGACGAGTAAAAGCACAGAGTAGTGTCTATGTTACAATATCCTCCAGTTGATTGAGTTCGGAGCTCATCACAATGAATAGCGCACATGACAGAGGCTATAAAACAGAAAATCCGTCATACTTAGTTGCTGATAAGTGTATGGTGGATATATGATTACAGCTCCCATGTGTACCATCTTTTAAAAATGGCAAACTGCCTCATTCTCAGAACTTCGAACGATTTAACACAGACCAGATAACATAGATCTATACTTGGTATGTATGTCAACGTATTTATTTTCAATGATTTTCAATGAACAATTCAAAATCAGGTACTCACATACTAATTTACATGTTGGATAGCGGACACGATGGATGCAAACCTTCTGTAAACCCTTAGGTTAGCTCTCCTCTCTATCGAGATGGGAAATTATGTAGCCTCCTTGACCCTTGGACATTTTCAATTTTTTTTCTGTTTTATACTTTGTGATTTTAAATGTTCATTTTACTGTTTGGGGCAAGTTTTAGCACCTCAGAAGAACGTAGTTTTCAGCGTCTTTTTTTCCCTTGTACCCTACGTCCTTAATTATTTGCTGCATATTCTCCAATCGCTGTCTTCCTCTACAGGTTTTACCCTTTATAGCTCCCTCTACTACCGTGCGTTAACATCTTCGTCCTGTCAGTGTTTTCCATATATTCCTTTCTTCGTCGATCTTGCGAGCTTCCTCATTCCTTATCTTACTAGTCCACCTGATTTCCACATTCTTCTGTAGCACCACAACTCAGACATTTCGATTCTCTTCTGTTTCATATTTGCTGTTGTCTGTGATTCACTACCATATAATGCTGTGCTCCACACTTACATTCTCAGCAATTTCTTCCTCGGATTAAGGCGTGTGTTTGACAATAGTTTACTTCTCTTGTCCAGGTATGCCCTCTTTGCCGGTACCAATCTGTTTTTAATGACCTCCTAGCTTCGTCCGTCATGGGTTACTTTGCTTCTAAATTAACAGAATTCCTGAACTTCTTCTTCTTCTTCCCGATCACCATTTTTGATCTTCAGCTTTTCACAATTCTCGCTTCTGTTACATCTCATTAACTTTGTCTTCTTCCGGTATAGTCTCAATCCAAATTTTCCACTCATTAGGCTGTTTATTTTGTTAAAAAGATCCTCTAATTCGTCTTCATTTTCACAAAGGATAGAGAATCTTATCGTTGATATCCTTTGACCCCCAATTTCAGTCACACTCTCGAAAGTTTCTTTTATTTCCGTCACTGCTTCTTCGATGTACAGGCTGAACAGTAGGGGTGAAAGACTGCATGCCTGTCTTACATGATTTTGGATCCGAGTACTTCTCGTATTGCTAGCTCTCGGTTCTTACACATCCAGTATATCACCAGTCTTTTCTTATAGCTTACCCCAATTTTCTCACAATTTCGAGCATCGTGCACCATCTCACATGTCGAATGCCTTCTCCATGTCGACAAATCCTATGGACGTGTCTTGATTTTTCTTCAGTCTTGCTTCCGTTATAAGCTGCCACGTTAGAACTGCCTCTGGTGACTTAACGTTCCCTAAAGCCAAAATATCATTTAACAGATCGTCAGTATTCTTATCCATTCTTTTGTATAATACGTCTGACATCAGCATGGATGCGTGAGATGTTAAGTTGATTGCGCGATGGTTTTCGCACGTTTCTGCTCTCGCTATCTTCGGGTTTTGTTGGCATGATACATTCCCGAAAGTCTGATGGTACGTCGCCTGTCCCTAGGTTCCACACACGAACTTGAAAAGTGGTTTGGTTGCATTTTCTCCTAGTAATTTTAGAAAGTCCGAAGGTATGTTTTCTATGTCTTGTACTTTCTTTAAGCTCATGTATTCCCGAGCTGTTTTAAAGTTTGACGCTAATACTAGATCCCATCAGACAACTCCTCCCCAATCACGTCGGCCGTTGTGCCCGAGCGGTTCTAGGCGCTTCAGTCCGGAACCGCAATGCTGCTACTGTCGCAGGTTCGAATCGTGCCTCGGGCATGGATGTGTGTCTGGTCCTTAGGTTAGTTAGGTTTAAGTAGTTCTAAGTCTAGGGGACTGATGACCTCAGATGTTAAGTCCCATAGTGCTCAGAGCCATTTGAACCCAATCACAGAAGCCTTCTACGTACTCTTCCCACCTACCCGCCCTTGCCTTTGCATTTAACAGTGGAATTCCCTTTGCACTCTTATTGTTGTAACCATTGCTTTTGATTTCACCTAAGATGGTTTTGACTTCTGTATGTTCCGACGATCATTTCTTTTTCGCTTTCTTCATTTTTTTTTACACAATTTCGCCTGGCTGCCCTGCGTTTCCTGTTTATTCCATTCCTAAGTGATTTATATTGGTAAGTTATTGTCTTTCCCTGAACATTTTTGTACTTCCTTCTTTCGCCGATCACTTGAAGTATTTATTCCGTTACGCAAGGTTTCTTCGGAGCTATCTTCCTTGTACCTATATCTGACTGTCCAACATCTGTGATTACCCTTTTTAGAGATGCCAACTACTTTTCAACTAAATGCCTACTGTGATACTTGTTACTGTATAGCGCAATGCACATCCTAAGCGAACTTTAAACGCGTCTCATAAATCCTCAGAAGTTCAGCATTCTGCTTTCTCTCACACTCATTGTGGTGTACGATTCTCTTAAACTTCAGCCTACTCCCCATCATTACTATATTTTGATATGTAGTTATAGCTGATCCTTGGTGAGCCTTCCAATCCAGTATCTGATTTCGGAATGTCTGTCGTAATCAAGCTGGAGCCTTCCTGTGTCTCCGGGCATTTTTCATGTATTCCTTCTGTCTCTTCATTATTGGCATCTTAAATTTATTCCAGAACTGAATTAGTCTCCCTTCTCTCTTAGTCCTACTGCCAGGCCCATATTCTCCCGTGATCTTTTCATCTATTTCTTCCCATACAACCGCATTCCAACCGCTCATGATTGGATTTTAATCTGCCTTTACGTACGGAATTACCTGTTCAATGTCCTCAAATATTTTATCTGTCTCTTCATTTTCTGCTTGTGACGTCGGCAAGTATAGCTGAACTATCGTGGTCGACGTTGGTTTGTTGTGCAATCTGACGAGAACAACGCTGTCACTGAACTGTTCACAGTGCCTCACTCTTTGCCCTACTCTCCTATTCACAACCACTCTTATTCGCGTTATTCCTTTTTCTGCTGCTGTTGATACTACCCTGTATTCGTGTGATCACAGATCCTTATCTTCTTTCCATTTTCACTCCCATCATACCGTATTCATGGGAAGTACCTTGCACAATTTCGATACACAGGGTTGCCTCGTCTTCCGAACGTGTGTCCTGACCTTCCAGCTGATTTATTTCGTTCCAGAATCTTCAGTAAGTTTCCAGGAGTCTAAAGTCGCCCTGTTTTTTCGGCCTGTTCTGCCTTCTTCATGATGAAAAGCTGGTCACTAGTCAAATGCCCGGCAATTCACTCTTTGTCCATTAAAATGGTTCTCTTTATAGGATACTAATCTAAAATTACGATAGACCTCCCATAAAAAGTTTGGTTAAAAAGATAACTGTTATATAGAGCGTAATAACATACGCCTTTTTGGTATACCGTTATAGAATAAAAAAGAAAGAATAAAGACTGATGCTAAATTTGAACAAAAGTATCCGTACACCCATTAGCGGGCACTGAAACGTGCGTGTAGTCAGGATTTCTTTTCTGGGGAATTCGGACGCCTGGTGCACTTCGGTGACTTGAGCGTCGATGATGAAGAACTGATGATGACAACACACCCACTCACTCCTGAGAGGAGGAAATCCCCGACGTGACCGGAAATCGAAACAGGGGCAACGTGACTGAGAGCCAGCTACGCTAACCGTAAGGCCACGAATTGCTAACAGTGGTTACTAATATGGGGTGTGTCCATTGTAATGCGCCACCTCAACGTTAAACATTCAATGACTTGTCTTAAAACCAGATACTAGTTATTATTTAGAGGTGGGCTGCATCGACGGACATATCCACATACGAAAATATGAAATTTTACTTAGCTGATTGTCTTGACGATGCCTTCGTTGTCTTCTGTAAAGGCATTAACTGATGGAACGACTGTGAAAATCGGGTAATTTTCGAAATACTGAGTGATTTATTCCAACTTTTAAACATTTTCAGCAACATTTCACATACTACGAGGGCATAATTTTTCACAAACACAACAAAAAATATATCTCTTTTCTGCATGTTTACAGACAGATCGACTTTCATTTTACAGCCCCTACCCGCCAAGTTTGACGTCGACGAAGAACAACACAACAACAGAGACTCTACTGAAAGCAATGGGTTTATATCTTCTTACTGACAGTCGCTGACACATATTTAACAAAATTGATAGATTTCAATTTACAAAATATTATGTAAAATACTCTAACACTGTTTCAGACGTATATAATATAAATACTTAAGCGCGAAGTAATTAATTTTTTTTGAGCCTGTATTTGAATTACCTTATTTTTGTAGCCGCGCGGGGTATCAGTGCGGTCTGAAGCGTCTTGTCACGGTTCGCGTGGCTCCCCCCCGTCGAAAGCTCGAGTCCTCCATCCGGCATGGGTGTGTGTGTGTGTGTGTGTGTGTGTGTTGTCCTTAGCGTAATTAGTTTAATTAGTGTGTAACCCTAGGAATCGATGACCTCAGCAGTTTGGTCCCATAGTCCTTACCACAAATTTCCAATTTTTTCCTTATTTTTGAAAGTCTTCAGTCTTCTGACTGGTTTGATGCAACCTGCCGCGAATTCCTCTCCTGTGCCAACCTCTTGATGTCAGAGTAGCACTTGTAACCTAAGTCTTCAATTATTTGCTGGATATATTCCAATCTCTGTCTCCCTCTACAGTCTTTACTCTCTGCAGCTCCCGCTAATACAGTGCAAGTCATTTCCTGATGTCTTAGCTGATGTCCTATCATCCCTTCCCTTCTTCTTGTCGGCGTTTTTCACATGTTCCTTTCCTCGCTGACTCTGTGGAGATCCTCCTCATTCCTTACCATATCAATCCTAATTTTCAACATTATTCCGTAGCACCGGCTCTGAAATGCTTCGATTCTCTTCTCTTTCGGTTCTTCCACAGTCCCTGTTTCACTACTGTCAAGCTGATATAATCATCGTCTCGAGGCTGTTCCTCTGCACAGCTAAAAATACATCTACTTTCTTCTGTAGCCTCACATATTTTACAATCCCTTCCCACCAATTCTGTCGGCATTAATCATGAGTAAAAGCAGGAAATTAAATGTTTATAATCAAGAGAATTCAGATTGTTCTGCCGCTAGCGGAAACTGTATGGCGCTTATACAGCTCCATGTCTTCATCCTCGAAGCGAGAAGAACAGCCTAATTTTTAGGATGATGCTGTAAAATTCATTCATTCAGTGTTTTCTTAAGCGCAAAGCGGGGACCTACCCTAACCAGGAAAAATATCCCCTTGCTGTAGCACCACCTTGTCTGTACTTCGCTGTTGGCACTACACAAGATGGCAAGTAACGTTCTCCAGGCATTCGTCAAACCTTACATAGGATTGCCGCAGGGTATAGCCTTAATCATAACTCCAAATCCCTGGTTTCCACTAATCCACTTTCGTGTGGTGACGGCATCGCTCATTATACAATCTCAAGCCTTGCTTAACACTGACTACAGAAAACTGTGGCTTATCAGGAGCTGCTCCGCCATTGTAACCTATCCATTCTAACTCATTACGCACAGTCATTGTGCTAGCTGGACAGCTGATAGCGATCTGGAATTCACAAGAGGTTCATTCCACTGAATTCATGCGATTCTTTTACAACGGCCCTCCACAATGTTCGATGGTCCCTGTCCGTTATTACATGCGGTCTGCGTGGTCCTGGTTTGGCTGTATTTTTTCTTAACAGTCGCATTAACAACAGTCGACTTGAGCAGCTTTAGAAGAGTCGATACGTCCCTAACAGATTTTTTACTCGGCTTACATCAAATCGGTAGTTTACGTTGTTAAGGGGAGGTTTACCACCTTTTGGTTCAAAAAATCGATTTTTTTTTTTAAATTGCATTTTTGGATCCATAAAAGTGTTAGAATCCACCGCCGAAACTGGTTTTCCGAATACGTAACGGAAATGTTTGTTATTCGCGGTGGAATAAAAAAATGCACCTGCCTGAAATCGGCCTTTTTCAAGCACCAGGTCTTTTTTCCGGAAGACGAGTTATTGTACCGGTGCTTGGGAGGAAACACACAAAATTCAAATGAAAGTTTGAACACGTGTGTTTGGAAGTTAGCCTCCAAGCATTTGCATTCTGGTGCGAAGACTGTGGAGATAACGACTTTCCTGGCAGTGTGCAGCTTCAGCGAGGTGTATTCAGCAATTCTGAAGACCATGACAACGATGGACTCACCCTGGGACCCTATTCGACGCAGTTCGCCAAGTATTCGGACGACCACCGGATTCAAGCGGCCGAAAACCGCTTGTCACCGGCCGTAAGCGCGGCTCTGGAGCAGTGCAGGATGACCCAGATCGAGCAGAGCGCCCTCTATGGGGAAGAGGAAGGACTACTTTATGGACCCGGAACAGCAGATTGAACGTAAGTTGCATAATATTGCATTTATTTCTAGTCAAGTCTTCAAACTCGGTTTTTTCGAAATGACTTTTTTTTATCGCGCGGTATGGTAACTTCAAATCGACTGTACCGATTGGCATGATTCTTTGATTCCGACGAAGCTCAATAAATTGTCTAGGAGTTGTACCACTTTTATTCCGATCCACCAACTACAAATATTTTTACCTGGCCGACAAAGTCGAAAAATCGATGAAAAACCCCTGTTTTTTTTCTTTCAAATAGCCTCCATTTTGTTTCCTATCGTCCAAATAACCTAAGCGAGGTACAACTCCTAGAGAATCTTATATATTTCGCTAACGTCAAATCAATTTTGATTTCAGACGAGCCGGCTGACCTGTGACATACTGCACGTAGAGGTCTACATCGAAATTTTGTTTCGTTCCGATGGCACTTCCGCATTTGCTCTTCGACATTTCAAGTCGAATAAATTCTAGTTTTTAGAGGAAATATCAATAAACATTTTGACCAAATTTGACATTGATATCTATTACACATCCCGAGAAAAAAATTCTCAAAAAACATTTTTTTTTTTTTTTTTTTTTTTTTTTTTGGGCCAAAGAGAGTAAACCTCCCCTTAAGTCACTGAGCTCTCCTGTCCGACTCATCATATTCTGCTGTATCTGCTTGTATACTGACTACACAGTACTCCCTGCTTCTTTTTATTCTGTTGGGTCCGCATCTTGTGATTTCTAACGGTCAACTCCGAATTACCTAGGGGCGTTTAGATTCTTTTCATCAAACAGTGCATCTCACAAAAAGAAGGGAGGGTAAAGGTTTAATGAATTCATTTCTTTTTTATTTGTGGAGATCCACAGCCTCCAGACGCTTAATAAACGTAAACGTGGTCAGCAGTAGGCTGTAATGCGATGTTTGTTTAATCGTGCCATTAGCTAATTTCGATTAAGCGTCATTGTCAAGCACCTGCAAAACCAACAAGCAAAAGCACTACATTGTCTGTCTACTAAACCATGTATAAATCACACTTTACAAACCTCACATTAAGATAAAATATTACATACGAGTTACATACGTTTGTAACATCTGTATTTCGTGTCAGTTTCAAATCGCTCTTAATTACATGTAAAACGTAGCCATAGTCCGTCATCCACACTACGGTGACACCTTTTAAGATTGTATTCTGAAATTGCTCTATGTACGACAACATGGTAACTGACAGCAGATGGTGATTTTTTATCACAGATACTTATTCATCCAAATACTTTAAGATTTTCCATAGCATATATCACACGCACGTTACAGACATTGTTGGCGTGCCAGACTTAGTTGATGCGTAACACACAGTCAGCGACCAAAGAAAGAATACATTAAGTCTGGCGCGCCAGCAACATAAACTATGGGATCAAAAGTATCCGGACACTTGTCTGAAAATGGCTTACAAGTTCGTGGCGCCCTCCGTCGGTAATACTGGAATTCAATATGGTGTTGGCCCACCCTTAGCCTTGATGACAGGTTCCACTCTCGCAGGCATACGTTCAATCAGGTGCTGGAAGGTTTCTTGAGGAACGGCAGTCCACTCTTCACAGAGTGCTGGACTGAGGAGCAGTATCTATGTCGGTCGGTGAGTAATGGCGTTCCAGAACACCCCAAAGGTGTTCTATAGGATTCATGTCAGGACTCTGTCATGCCCAGTCCATTACAGGGATGCTATTGTCATCTAACTACTCCGTCACAGGCCGTGCATTATGAACAGGTGCTCGATCGTGTTGAAAGTTCAATCGCCATCCCCGAACTGCTCTTCAACGGTGGAAAGCAAGAAGGTGCTTAAAACATGAATGTAGGGCTGTGCTGTGATAGTGCCACCCAAAACAATAAGGGGTGCAAACCCCCTCCATAAAAAACACCACCACCACACCATAACACCACAACATCCGAATTTTACTTTTTGCACTACATACGCTGGCAGATGAGGTTCACGGGGCATTCCCCATACCCACGCCCTGCCATCGGGTCGCCACATTATGTACCGTGATTCGTTACTCCATAGAACGTTTTCCCACTGTTACGCTCCTTACACATAGCGAGGCGTCTTTTGGCACTTACCGGCGTGACGTGTGGCTTATGAGCAGCCACTCGACCATGGAATCCACGTTTTCTCACCTTCTGCCTAACTGTCATAGTACTTGCAGTGGATCTTGATGCAGTTTGGAATCACTGTGTGATGGACTGGATAGATGTCTGCCTATTACACATTAAGACTCTCTTCAACTGTCGGCGGTCTCTTGTCAGTCAACAGACGAGGTCGGTCTGTTAGCTTTTGTGCTGTACGTGTCCCTTCATGTTTCTACTTCACTATCACATCGGAAACAGTGGCCCTAGGGATGTTTAGGTATGTGGAAATCTCACGTACCGACGTATGAGACAAGTGGCACCCAATCACCTGACCACGTTCGAAGTCCGTGAGTTCCATGGAGAGCCCCACTCTGCTCTCTCACGATGTCTAATAACTACTGAGGCCACTGACATGGAGTGTCCGGCAGAAGGGGGCAGCACAACGCGCCTAATATGTTTTTGGAGTACTCGGGATACTTTTGATCACATAGTATATTTAACGTTCCTATGATATGTAGTATCGAGAATCTTAAAGTTTTAGGATGAATATTACCAGGTGCTGTCAGTTACCGGAATACGATCTTAAAATGTATCACTGTAGTGTAAATACTTTCGTAAAATGACGGAATGTGGCTATGTTTTACTTGTAATTAAAAGTAATTTGAAAGTGACACGAAATACAGACGTTACAAATCTAAGTAAGAAATTTGTACAGTAAAGGTTTATCTTAATGTGAGGTTTGTAAAGTGTCTTTTATACATGGCGAGGTATGCAGACGCTGTAGTGCTTTTCTATGTTGGTTTTACAGGTGCCTGACAGTGACACTTGGTCGAAATTAGCTAATCGTGTGATTAAATAAACATCACATTACAGCCTACTACAGTCCGTGTTTACGTTTAATGAATTGTTTTTCGAAGGTGATCGCTTCTTAGCCAGTAGAATTCCTTGCTGCTACTGACATCTTGAGTAACCGACGAGTAAAGCATAGAAAGGGACGTGAAACTCCTTAAAAACGGATATGGTTACGCGAAAAACGAAGCTCTGACAGGTGGAATCTGCAGAAAATATTGTGCCGACTCAGTGATAATGGACCACAGATGGAGAGCTAGCCGAGCGGGTTAGCCGCCCGGTCTTAGGCGCCTTGTCACGGTCATGAGGCTCCCCACATCGGAGGTTCGAGTCGTCCCTCGGGAATGGGTGCGTGTGTTGTCCTTAGCGTAAGTTACTTTAAGTCAGATTGAGTAGTGTGTAGGCTTAGGGAACAATGACCTCAGACGTTTGGTCCCATAAGACCTTAGAACAAATTTCCAAAAATTTCGAGAGTTAAATAATGAAGCAGTCGGCATTAAACAACTGTACCAAAAATTCTAACTCATGTATTTCCCATTTCCCAGAAAGAAAACAGCTTATTCATACTCATAACTGGCCCTTTATCCAAGCAGCTTTACTTCTACAGCAGCGAGGGTGAGCCTTTGTGAAGTTTGGAGGAAAAAAGAAACGTTGCAAAGCACAAGTACTGAATCGGTCCATGAAGTGGTTCTTATGGCATCTCTCCAGCTTCAGGTTTTAGTCAGACTTAAAGTTTTGATGAAACATATGATCGTTGTGACGTGTGCTGCGCATAAGGTAAGGAATTTAATCAGTGTTGTAAGAAAATGCTATGGACAAATTATTTATTGTACCTGATCTTTCTTATTATTTGGCCCCGATTTTTTATCGAGGAAAGAGTACAAACGTACTAAGGCAAAAATTATTTGTGACAGTCTTTGTTAAAGGTGCACGTCCAACGAGATTCTGCCGCTACTTCCTTTTGCTCTTTTGTATGTCACACATACACATCAATGTGTGTGTGTGTGTGTGTGTGTGTGTGTGTGTGTTTGAGCGTGCGCGCGCTCACGTTTGTGTCGTAGAGAGAGAGAGAGAAAGAGAGAGAGAGACGTAAGGGAAGGGGAATGCGGGAGGGGGAGCGTTTTTAACGCGTGGTGTTTGTCTGTGTAGATGAATGGGTGTTTCTATACAGGGAGGGTGATTTCTATGAAACGCTAATTGGACTGAAATTGGCTTTGTTATTGAAGGTGCTCTTGCTACGCCGTATCGTGGATCTACAATGGCACGGGAAATTCTGAATGCAGTTTTGTCTGTATGCGAGATTGTGATCAGACATCGTGTTTCACTGATTCGCTTGTTCATTCCCACGGATCTCCGCCGACCCATTATTAAACCAAGCTAAACACAATTGCAGCGATACTACGCTTCAAGTATACTCGGCATTAGTAAGGAGCGAAAGCAGGAAATTAAATGTCTATAATCAGGATTATTCAGATTGCTCTGCCAACAGCGTAAATTACTTGGTGGCTGTACAGCGCCCATGGCACCAAAGGGAGCAAAAAGTCTCATTCTCCGAACATTAAAACGATTTCAGAATTTATTGCTAGATAACACAGACCTGTACTTCCATATACATGGTAACATAATTATTTTC
The DNA here is from genome assembly GCF_021461395.2 of Schistocerca americana. Classification (NCBI taxonomy): domain Eukaryota; kingdom Metazoa; phylum Arthropoda; class Insecta; order Orthoptera; family Acrididae; genus Schistocerca; species Schistocerca americana. The sequence continues at coordinate 134,529,715 of NC_060120.1, read as the reverse complement.
AATGCACTTCTTCGTCACAGTTCATAATCAAGCACCCATATACTAATTTTACATAGAGTGCCAGAGTTTCCCTCTTTCGCACAAATTTAGGCCTTCTTTCAAACATTATTATCACGATGATCATACCGAACATAGCTTCTTGAAGCGTTAAAAACTCGCAACTGCATTTCAAGTAATTCTTAATAGTATATAATTTCATCTCGAGGGAAAGTTTTCACGTCCTAGATTTTGTCGACTAGTTCGGAATTTCAGTTTTGCAAATGGGCTTGCGTCCCCTTAGTTTTCGATAAAAAATATTAGACTGTAGTTACATGTACTTGTGATCCCTGTCGGCCAAGTCTTCAACCTCTACACACACATACACACACACACACACACACACACACACACAGAGAGAGAGAGAGAGAGAGAGAGAGAGAGAGAGAATATTATAACATCTTTTATGACGTGGCAGTAAGCCACTACAACAGTGTAGCATTCTTGCCATAAAAGACTAATCGATTAAATTTAAGAATCCTGAAAAGCACGAAAGGTCTCAGTAAAAGTGTCTTCATGCAAAACGTAAGGCGATACCAGATCTTAAAGCCTTATCTCTACAGTTCGAGTGTTGACTTCCCCTTTTATTTGTGCCTTGTTGTTAGGATTTCCAAAAAGAAGGAATCATTTTATACCAATTACGGAGATATTGTCTTATGCACTGCCAATCAAATGTTGAGTGTACGTGGTGCACTATCTTTCACTCGAACAATACATTATCCAGACTTGTACTACTCATATAAAAATTTACGATTGGTTACCTCACTCACTGGTATCATTTAAATAACAACATTACGGTTTTCCTCGTTTTTTTTTCTCTTTAATATGCAATTCATGCTGTAGAAAAGAGCAGATACTATGAAAATTGGTATTACAAAAATTGTACACATAAACACACAATAGCATTATCTAAGAGAGACGAGCATTGGGCTTGTCATGATCACCACCAAAGTAATGGCTCTGTACGTCGTCCATATGACTGACCTCATGCGATCTAAGGCGGCAGAGTTATCAAGTCACCAGTGCTTCACCGCCCGACTCACATACCGAACCGAGTCGCGGGAGGGCGCGGTTTCTTACGATGACCCCATTTCCTTTCAGTCAATCGTTGCAGACGATGTACGTCATCACACATAGTCTAATGGCTCTCTAAACGGGCACTACGGCCTTACAGTGACCTGAGCGAGGTGACACAACTCTTTAAATTTGAATGGCCGCTAACGATCTTGGAACACGTGACATGTGCTGTTATGCCTTCAACCTCAAAGTATAGCCTGTCTGCAAACTGCCTTCATTACTACGTTACAACCAGCACCTAATGGGTGTTTCAGTAAGTTATACCGACCCATTCTCAGTGCCGACATGGCTCAATGACACGCTTTTGTTTTCCATTAAATGTATTAAACCTAGAAAAGGAATACAGAATTATAAATTAATGCAACAAACAGAAAGAACACAAACGGATAAAGTCTACGTAAGTCACCTCACGATGCACTGCCCTCCTAGATAGGGCACTAATTCTTAGTTATCATGTGTACCAGTTTCGGCGTCCTTCCGGGAAAGGCCACATCCCCCTATCTTCAAGCGTTACTCATCTTCAGTTTGCACACAGCCTGTATCTGGCTTCTGTAGCCCCGAGCCACTGTGCGATGAGATCCAGCGAACATCACGCAGCATACCTGCACTGAAACAGGGCAAGTGTTAAGCATCTGATCTTCGATAGGATTTGCCACGGATAAGGAAAATGAGATCTGTATCTACACCTCATTCGGAAGTGTCTTATCTGCATCCGCAATTATTTCATCTGCACCAATAAATATTAAAATGTTGCAAAACATTTTAAGACATTGTTACAATGGTACTGTGGCAGTAGTAATGCCTACAGCATAAACTTTCGTCTACTGAAGTAGAATTCAAGTGTAATGGTGCAGAAAATCAGGAAGAAGGGCTTCACAGATCTCAAAACACAATCTATCCTTTCCAGTACACTTCGCACTGAAGCCAATACATTGGCACTCCGTTCCAAATGGGTAAAAATGATGGCTAAAGACTGTAGCAATTACGGTTTATCCCAAGTAATGCAAACAGACAAAAATCATAACACTGTCACTGTCCTTCAACTTTTGACGACAAGGAAATTCATAGCACAAATATCTGCACACATACCCACGGATTTCTGCATCCTTACAGATCTCAAAGCGTTGTGTATGAAGATCCACCATCGTCTCATCTGGAAGCACTGGACGACTAATATAGCATTATAGACAGATCTTTATCCGATTTTCATCTTCCAACCAAGAGACATTTTCACTGTCACAGATGCTGCTTTGGTATATTTGCGGGATCTGTGAATGAAGTGATATCCTGACAGGAAGCTGCTTCTGTTGTTCATCCTAATTTCTTTGCCAAGTCTTCAAACAGATGAGGTGAGCAAATTGTCACTGATGCAGCTGTGTCGCCACTGGCTAGCGACGTGCACAGTTAAAAAGGAGCGTATTACTCATTTTCACGAATGTCGCACTCAGGGTCCACGTGGTCAGTATTGTACACGAAGTGCCAAAGGGTAGTATGGTCTGCGACTTATGACAATAACTGTCCCAAGCCAATTGGCAGTGCGTCGTCCCAAGCCTCGCTCAAATATTTGTGCATGTAAGTACTCCAGGCATGGTGGGGGGGGGGGGGGGGGTGAATAACTTAAATGAACCTACCCTGAAGTGCGATGGGCGACAAACTAAAATTTCGAACATGCTGTGAAGAATTACGTCTTTTATCATGTAAAGATCCTAGCAGTGTAGCTATATGGATATCAGATACCAAAATAAGTCATTTGCATAACAAGGAGTTCTACAGAGGTTAACAAAGGAGTACCTTCGCCTTTCCCATCCACTGCTGTTATTATGTCACACCTCCCACTATAGATACGTTGCAACATTGTAAGATTCCCAGTTTGGGGAGGGGGGGGGGGGGGGGGGAGGAAGATAGTTGTGTTTTGCATAACAATGAGGTGAGAAAGGGCTCCATCAAAGATGAACAGACCAGTTCCTACCCCTTTCCCACCCACTGCTAGTGTTATTTTGCAAGTAGGCTATTCACAGTTCCTATCCCCACCTCTGAATGTAGAAGTGTTGCAACATTGGAGGGTACTCAGATGTAACTAGTCTTTGTTCCGAGTTGTATAATTATGAGGTGCCAATTTAGGGTGCATAGTAATGACTTAGATGTGTTTGTCTAATGGTGAGGTGTCGTGTCCTGGACAGTACAGTGCGCATGATGATAACACAGGTGTGTGTAACTGAGTGCATTGTGATGATGAGATGTCTGATTGTGGCGTATTCGGCCAGATCATCCTATGAATGGTGTGCCAGGTGCTTGCTATCGGCGTGTAGTATAATAATGAGCTATTCCAGAATCCCAGTCCCCCTGTCCCTACCCTGGGCATTGACCCTTGCATTGACATGTATTATTTGGGCTCCATTGCCCCATTGCATCTTACAAATAATAATAGTGATAGTAGCAGACAGGGGTCGTGTGCACATAAAGTACCGACTAGCTACTTTCAACAGTGGTCAGTAGGCAAGGTTCTGGATGTCAGCATACTGCAGATAAACATGAAGATCGACACATAGGGCGAACAGTGGTTGTCGACCGAACATCCTCCATGGAAGAAATGTGGATGCATGTTGCACCTACAGTGTCATCTGGGACTATTAGTAACTGTCCACTTGCAGCATCAGTTAGAACATATGTGAATCTGGCCAGTCTACCACTGAAACCACGACACCGCCAATCAAGGCTACATTGGTATCGTGAAAGAGTTGACTGGAGAGTGGAATCCTGTTCTGTTGTCTTCAGTGATGGGAGTATGTTCTTCTCTAAGAGAGGGATGTATGTACACTTTATCATATAGACCTGCTGAGCTGTCTGTTACAGAATACATTCGCCCATGGCCCACGACACTTGACGCAAAGGTTCCTCCTTAGGCTTTATAGTGGTGGTAGGCGGGGGGTGGGGGGTGGAGGCGTGGGCGAGGGGCTGCAGCAGTTACAACTCTCTACCACATTTCGTGTTTCTGAAGGGTAAAGCATTCAGTGTCCGCCATATTTCTCAGGTTGTCACCTCCTTACTGGTCCATTCTTCAACAGGAAGGTGACGTGCTTCTCCCACAAGACAGTTCACGCCCTCATATGGCTGCTAAGGCGCAACTTGCTCCTTGTGGAGTACGGCAACTGCACTGACCAGCAACATCACCAGATTTTTCGTCAATTGGCAATTTATGGTACATGGCTCTCTAGGGCCTGCAAGAACAAATTTTGCAACAACAGGCGCAAGAAGCTTGCGACAGTCTATAACAGGGTGCCATTCAGCAGTACGATTGTTTGCATGCGAGAATACATCCCTCCGTTACTGGTGAGGGGGAGGGGTACACTGTTTAATAATGTGATTTTTTGGGCACCATTTAATGTGACACCTGTGTTTCGTTTGATCTGAATTTATTATCATATACACCTACAATAATGAACTACATGTCACCGCTTGTTAAAAAAATTACTTTATCTTTGAGTTTGTTGCATTTCTTTTTTCCGGCAGTGTTTGAGGTTTACTTGAAATTCCTTGACTTTGTTGATGGATTACTTCGCCCAAATGTTTCATCACATCTAGATAAGTTTACTTTCTTACCAACGTTTTGTTGCTATACAAGCTCTTATAGTCATGTTCACCAATTTCAGCTTTTTTGTGTTCGACATCAGCAATATTATTTGGGAATTTGTGATATAGAACCAACGACTGCAAGCGAAATATGTGTTGAACCTGAGCAGTTTCGAATGGCTTTGATCACTCATCCCTTCCAGATGCCATACCTCCTTCACAGCCTGAACTACAGAGCTTAGATTTAACTGAATGTGATTGCCTTTAGGTACAGAACTGCTTTTGGACATACTAATCATTCAGTGGGGTGTAAGGGTCCAGCCAATTGTTTAGTTGAATGTTTTGTCGTATGGAAATCTCAAATAGTAAGACTTCAACAAAATCCGCTTTACCCACCAATTAAGAGTACCACAGCATTATGTTGGGAGCTTGCTGTTAAAAGTAGAGAAAACAAGTTAATTTTTGGGCTGTACTCATTTTGAAGGTCAATGTCAAGTGGTCTAACCAAGCACCATTTTGTATGAGTGGTATAGGGAAGTTGTGTTTGAACGAATTTTGTAACATTTTGCTGAGTTTCAGAAACATGACTCAGTTAAATCATTAAAAACCGTTGTGGAGCTGATCGTTGAGGCCTATGTCTTTGATTAACTCTGATGGGGGAGATCTTTTGTAAAACCGCTTCAAAATGCAGAGAGAGCTATAGTCGTTGTAAAAGTACAAAACAACAGTGACAATGCATGTTTTATGTGGTCTGTGATGATATGGAAGAAATAGTTTGATGTTAACGAGAATCGTAATACCACCTTCCCATATAATACCATATAATACTGCAGATATTTATGATCTCTAAATTATAACACTGACTTCCCGTGAAACTCGGGCATTCCCAACTTCGATAGACAGAATCCACAATTTTCAATAAAAGTCTATGTGCCTCATACACTACAGCCACAGAAGGGCCTGTTCTGTATCCTGTGACCTGTCAAGTAGTTTGTGCTTTTGATTCATCTGAAAACCATAGTAAGTAATATGTTGGAAGGATCCTGCTGAATGCTTCCTCATCGATCTGTGGTCATTTACAGAGGTTTCTCATGAGATTTATCAAACAATCGTTTCTCGGCATATGAGAGCAGGAAATGAATTTTGGTTTCAAAGTTCTAATGTGTGTCATATCTGTGATGAAGACTATAGCATCTGTGAGAAAGTAAGCGACCACTGCCGTCTAAGTGGGAATTATCGTGGTGCAGTATACTTGAACCGAATCTTTTGTGTAAAACACCTCACTTCACACCAGTTCTATCTCAGTGGAGAAGAAGGCCAGTATCTCTAAAGAATTGACTCGGACGCAAAACGGGTGTTAACGTCCTCCATGTAAGCACAGGAAGTTACATTTCCTTTTCTGAAAAAGTCAGTGAGGGAGTAATGCTTCGGATTCTTTATTCATACATATTTATGCAACTATAATTAGAAAAGCCAGCTGAAAACCTGTTTCCAAATCAATTATATCCTACTTGGGGCCCACACTTGGTTGATGAATAATAATTCACCTAGCTACACGAAAGGGAGGTTTTCTGTGAGAATTTTTAGATTCACGGGAAAAAAATTGCTAGAAACCATGCTTCCAGCTAGACTTTAATTCGTAAGCGAATTAAGGGATGAAACTATATCAGATGAGGTTATGAACATGTGTAACGAGCTTAGTAAGCATTTAATTTGGATGACTTTGCAAATTTCACATGGAGGCAATAGTGTGCCCCCTTGCAGCTATATTTCAAAAGTTTCAGATGGCGTGCCCGATCAGATATGATCTAGACCATTTTCATTATATTACTGCACCTGCAGGGAATGCTGTGATGAAAAGCACGTGTACTGAAGCTGAACTTTTCACTGACATAGACATGATGCTTTCCTTCAATTGCGGAATTCGAGGGCATCTGTGTCAACATATCCATAGGCACACAAAGGCAGATAACGCACAAATGACTGAAATTTACAATTCCAAAGAAGAATACAGCTACAGAATGTACTTGGATGTGAGCAATTTGGAAGTGCATGCCATATCCCAATATGTACCTACTGGGAGTTTCCGATGGTTACCCATGGGGAAATTTTGTGAATAAATTTCGTGTCCACTGCACTTGATTCTGAAATTAGATATGTTCTGCACATAGACTTGGCGTACTCTGATAATGTACAAGCTGCATATAGCGATCTGCCAGTCTATCTAGAGGAGCAAGATCCTCAATGAAATGGCACTCTTCTCAAGTTGACGACGGCGTTAGCAATAAAACAGAGTACATTACCCATTATCAAAATCTCCGCAAGTTTACAGACTTGTGAATGCTACCTATGAAGTTTCACTGAGTAATTCTGTTCAATTGGAATATATGGTTGAAAAAATACATTTATATGAAATCCGGTAAAGAGCTTCCGGATGTACAGTGTTTTTAAAAGGATTTGATAAGCCCATAAACAAGGCGATTTTTAGAAAAACTATTGAAGATATCAGTAACAAATTTGTACTCATTTGGTTATGGAGGTAGGAGGACGATATAGTTGTAAAATATAATCGACGATCTTAATTTAAAGAGTTGCACTGTATTCAATGAGGAATTTGTTGCTGTGGAGATACCAAAAGGGAGTATAATGTTTGCGAAACAAGTCTTTGTTGATGTTTTCTTTAGAGCTTCCATTACAAGTCCACGCAAATGTCTTTTGGGCTCCCAAATTACTTTAAATGGATACAGACAGTTTTGTCTACCGGATAAGCAACTGTCATCCACATAGTGCAGTGAAGCCTCACAATAATCTGTTCCAACACAAGTAGCTATGGGAGCTATAATTCTTGTGGCATTGCAACTGCAGGCAATAAGCTTATAGGTCTAATGAAAGATCAAGCAAATGGATTGCGTACTGCTGAATATGGTCTGCACTAAAAATGTATGCTTATAGGATTGAATCTGATGCAGTCCAGAGACAAGCTACAGTGTAGTGTTATAGTGCTACAAAATCGCTTCGTTTGGAGAATTATCTTGCATGCCTGTAAGGCTGTGACGAAGAAGCTCCCTAAACGGTGTCATACATCCAATCCAAGGGTTATGTGGTGCATACTGCACTCGAAGATTGAGCTTATGAAGCACGACGACAAGTTATCGATTTGTGCGGATGGGGTACAACTTCTTTCCTGGGGGAACTGTGCACTGCCTCCTGAGGGTAAATTGTAAATAGCGTATTATCACGAGCGCAATAAAAACTTGTATATCATTGTGTATACACATACTAAATATTTCTCACATATGGTAAATAGCAGAACTGAGTGTCATACTTGCCAAATGCTCTCTAAATGCTATTCTGTGAACGAGAAATTTCTTATGACTTGAAGATAATGAAAACATGTGTATGATACAAAATAAATTTATTTTGTTTCCTTTCTAATTGTTTCACAACGAACTAATGAGAAACCTATTTAAGCATACTGAACGAGATTAAGGAATATTAGCAAGGAAATGTATAAAGCATAAAAAAATCGCTACACAGTCTATGCATGAATAAAATGTAGAGAAAACTAGCCAAAAATTGACATAACATATATGATATATGCTTAAAGTAAATGTAACAAGAAAGAAAAATCAATAATTTTTTAACTTTCTATTATTTTAGTGGAATTTCAACTACATATGAATTCTATGATGCACATGTATTACAAAAGGAAAACATTTCCGCATGTTTTCAATACTTTTATGAAAACAGCTGCAGACTTATGTGATCCATTCCCAAGGATCAAGCCGTGCGGTTCTAGGCGCTACAGTCCGGAACCGCGAGACCGCTACGGTCGCAGGTTCGAATCCTGCCTCGGGCATGGATGTGTGTGATGTCCTTAGGATAGTTAGGTTTAAGTATTTCTAAGTTCTAGGGGACTGATGACCTCAGAAATTAAGTCCCATAGTGCTCAGAGCCATTTGAACCATTTGAACCAAGGATCAATACGTGTGGTACTCTAAATCGAATGACACTATTTCGTGAACTGTCTCAGTTTTACAGCCATATCTCGTTTTCTTATTAGACAAAACAGAATGAGCTGTCATTATAGCTTAGTCAGATGGTTAATATTAATGGGGGGTACCTATTTTATTATATTCCACCAATACCTTTGTATTCTACCAATACTTTCACTTACGACTGAACTACGTTACTAAGAGAAGTAAAATGACTACATGTCTTTATAAACTTTACACACCCATCAGAATAGTTGCAGAACGATATGGACATACAAGATCATAGTAGCTCTTGCAACACTACACTTTTTTTGTAAAAATTAAACAAAGAATAAAAAATTGAGGGAAAAACGATACACCAACATTAGAAATTTTTAAGTTTCAAACGCACATTTAATTCAAGGAAAATTCTATATTTGCCTCCCTTTTGATTGTCCACTATAGTGGATAAGGGCATCCTCACTGTTTAAAAAATTAAAGAGTATCTATATTACAATGATGAAGTGTTTCACTAAGAGGACTTTGTCATCGTGCAATTGAGCTAAAATCGCTGGACGAAATGGTATTGTTAAAACCTTTACAAATAAAATATGAAAAGGCTGGTTTCAGGCAGTCTCCAGTTTCATGGTCAGTTTTGGAATGATTTAGACATTTAGAGATTCAGAGCTATTGTCCCGTTGCAAAGACATAAATGAATGAAATAATCCATCGCTGTATACTGCCAATATCATCTATGACAATCAACCAAATTGTACTTACATCTTGTAGTGTGTGCTCAGGTCACTAGAAGCAAATACTAGTCTGTTTACTATATCTTGTCTCATATATATATATATATATATATATATATATATATGTGTGTGTGTGTGTGTGTGTGTGTGTGTGTGTGTGTGTTTGCTATTTCAATAATTTATGTTTCTGTAATTAATTCACAATTAAAAACACATCTTCAGTATTTCTCACATAGTTTTTAGTGCATGCTGCATGAAACTACTTTTTCTATATTCTCTGATCGAATTTATCTAATGATGGACAATCATACTCTTCAGTACTGTACACACAATCTTCATGAAATAGTTGCTATGTAGTCCAGCTCACTTTCAGTTATCCTGTGACAAAAACATTACAGTTTCGTTGCCTGTACAGCCTTGTCATAGTGTTTGGCGGTATGCTAAATAACGTGATAAAAGTGGTATTAAATAACTCCGCAAATATACCAAAACTGCTATCGTAACGAAATATGTTATTGCGCGAACTCCATTAGATATAAATAGTAAATCTTTTCAGAAAAATAACAAAGACTCTGTAATCAATTAATATAATCTCCGAATATAGTTGCAATCAGTTTTTTTTAAGAAAGATCTTCTCCCTTTTGTTTTTTTGTAGTGTAAGAATCCATTTTGTCACAAGGCACGAAAACGTGTAAGTTTCAAGTAATAATTAGCCTAAGTATAATCAAATATTACTTAAAAGTGTTGTCAATTTTTATCTGTACCAGCTGCAATACTCATGAAGTGGTAAAATTAATTTCTTTATGCAAATTTTATAGGGGAACGCTGGTGCAGAGGTCAGTGCCATTGTTCTAAATGACAATTGCCCAGAGTCGTAATAAATATCTTAATATTCTCTGATTTTGAAAAGTAAAAATAAATGTAAATGTAGGAGATTTCTCTTGATTAGCGGTTCTTCCGTAGCAACAACAGAAGTAATCAATATTTCCAATATTGAATCATATTTGAGTAAACTGAGTTCAGTAAAGTTCTTCGATCCTTGCGTAACGAAGTTGTGAGAATCTCCTTTGCCTTGCATTTTCACAAAAGTAAAAATAATCAACAAAAATCAATTTTAATAACAAATACAATCATATATCGGGAACTTTGTCTGCATGTTGGACCACAAGTTTAAGACGCTGAGACAGAAAATGTGTGCTTAAACCATACACAATTCATACATATTTACGGAATTTTCATTACATATTGGCCTACAAGTTTAAAACCCCCGCGTGAGAGAAAGTCGTATGCTCAATCCAGACACATTATTTTCAGTAATTCGTTGTCATAGGTGTGCAGTGGCGTTTTTAATATAGAAACACCATGTCAGGCTTATTAACTGCGAGAAGCACCACACTGACGTAAATAATTTTCCAGTCGTGAAGCAGGCACAATAACATTAACCTCAACTTTTCATAATATATAAAGACCAATACATAAAGTACCACCACAAGTTCTTGACATTGTATAAAAGTATGTGCCTGATGGTTTCCTGTAATATCTGTGGTAATTGTTTATTAACACACAAAGTGGTGTTTCTTGCTGGAAATGTTTGCAGAGCTGAGATCAGAATTTTTTGCGATATGATTACGTTGAACAAACTAATCTTGGTTCCCATTTCATTTAATACTGTTGATGTAATTTTTCTGATAATGAAAATATCAGACTCTGTGTGGAATCCTTGTATACCTAAAACGATGTTAATAAACCTGGAGGTCATATTTAAATGGGTTTCGAAAACATTTGAGCGAGTTTTTGTATTATGTCTGTGAGAGGGGTATAATGGATTTTGTCTCATGCAATTTCGGCCGTCAGCTGTTTCGCCTGAAGGAAAGCTTTCACTGGAGTCACCTTCAGTTCTCATGTCAACTGTTCCGGAGTGGGTCTTTAATTTTGTTGCGAGCGGTGAGTAACAGCTACAGGAGCCAACACTTAACTTTTTTGGGGTTAACATACAAGTCATCTAATCGTTCTCTTCATCATAGTATCAATGACGGAATTTAGCATACATGTTGAACATGGGCACAAAATGTTGTTGGTGCTCCGTTGTTAATTGTCATATTGGTAAAACTCTTAGTTTAGGAAAACTTTCACGTTTGTTAAACTGAAATGGTTGAACTCGATTCAATATCAGGTTAACAAAGCTTTACTTTTCGTTTGCGATGCTAAAATGACGAAACGAAGAGTTTCTAAATATGTTGATGCTTTGAGGGACAATTTCCGACGAGAAGTGATTGCAAGGGAAGGAAATTAGTACAGTTCCCACTACGTAAACCTTAATGGATGTGACACATCAGCGCTCACTACTCTTCATCGGAAATAGGGATATGAGAATCTTTCCTTGCGAGTTCGTCGATGGCAACTTTGCTCCTTTACGTGCAGTAGTTGCCTGCACTTACTTATTACCGTCGTTGTCGCTATGTACCGAAATCAGTTCCTATTTCAGACCAACGAGTAGCCTATTATACTCATAACCTCCAAAAATAGGAGCTAAAACGTTTGTATAACCATTTACGGTCGCTGAATTAGTTCTAGAACATTGAGATCTGAATCTCATATGGAAATGTGTGTCTTAAGGGTTGATATTAGGCTCACATTCCTTGTGTGGTAAATTTTAGTTCCTTTGAGTCCACAGCGTATTTCGTGGAACAGATATAAAATATTGCAAACGATGTGAATTTTGAGATTTCAGCATTGTTTCCATGCACTTTTATTAAGAGAGAGCTCTCACTTGATATTGTTAGAGCAGCCTGGTGATTAATCAAAGTTCTAATTTCGCCATTGTTTACCAACGAAATAGAAGCATATGATTTCTGAGAGAAATATTCTCGACGCATGACGCGTTCGTCGTACTGGACACGCGTTCGTCGTACTGGACAGAGTTGGTTATATCAAGAGGTAACACTTTGTTTTATAAGTTCCAAACCGACCGACTTAAGGAAGTAAATATTTTTTTGTGGTAACGCCATGCATTACACTCTTGAAATAGGACGTAATTGCTCATGTGTCTGCCAATTATACCTCAGCCGCATGTCACTATGATTTTTTAGCGAGGTGTATCCGGATAATATTTCTTATCCACGAAAACAGGTGGAGTTTTCTGCTGGTCGAGCAAGTAGTCAAGTATTTTAACCGTTACTGGAAGATAAGTAGGTCTGGATGGCAGTTCCACCATGTTAAAGCCTAGTGGTATGTAAGGGAAAACTCGTAGGCTGGACTAATCGTTTATTGAGACAGTAATTGGTCGCAATATTACACTGTGTGTGGATTATGTTGACGGACTGAATGTGTAATGGCAAATTAGACACGTAACAATTCTGTGAATCCACTGATACATATCTCAGGTTTGAAAATCCTGAGAGAATACCAATCATGTGGTATTGGTAAAGTCTGTAACTGCTTTCCTGTATTTATCTCTCTTTTAGGCATGTTATTATTCGCTCATGAACCTATGCTCTTAATGCGTCTTTTTAAGCTGCTATTTAAATCTTCAGTATCGTATGATAGCATAGCTGTATTTCCTTCATCTGCTGTCAACAAACAGTTCGGTGATTGGGACGCTACGCTACGTCTCCAAGCGAATGAGTGCTATACTGCAACCATCTCCTTTTACATCTATAAAGAGAAATATATGTCAGCAAGAATTGATGTGCTTTCTTTCAGGATTAGCGTGTACAAAGCACCAGTATCTGTGAACATCTCCGTGATTCTGTTATGGCTCGTAATCTCTGTATGAATCGAAATAATAGACAATATCATGCTTTGTGAACCTAGTGAGTGTCTTGGCCTCCACTTCCCTTTCAGACACTTTGCACATATTATGCGGAAGAGCATCATGCATAAAAACTCTGAGAAATCTTGGGGTATTGAACTTTTAATCGTATTTAATTATTTCAAAATATGACGTCGGTCTATTTGGTAGAATTCCTACGATCTTTTTTCTTTCCGATCACAGCACTCTCCATCATGTAGTTTTGTCTTTTTTCTTCTCTTAATCTTTCTTCAGGATTTCGTGCTGATATCACACGCTTCGCAATTGCAGCGGTTCCACCACCTAATGACCCAAGTGCACTTAAGCCAGCTAGAGCAAGAATTATGAAAGTAATTTTCCCTCTTGATGCAGAATTCCATTTCTTGTTGTTTGGTATCGGCAAAACACTTGGAACATTTACGTTTGCGTTTTTGTTCTGTTTTTCTGCTCGTTTTGCCGCTGTCAGGGAGTATCTGATTTATTTTAATTTCCCACTGTTCTTGCTCCTAAGAAACTGGACTGTAAGAATTGTAGAAACTAAAAAACTGTAAATCGAGTTTCAAGAGCAATCGTTCCTTCTTTCATAGTTTTCAAATATGCGTGAACAGCAGCCCTAACGTTACTAAAATTGTCATTAGCATACTGTTTATTTTCTGGATTGCATCGATTATAAGGGTACAGAAAACTACGAAATCGAGTTTTCAGTGCTGTCATTCCTCCTTTCCCAGGTTCAGATAGTGTATCAGCAGTAACCGGAACCTTACCAAAGTCTTCATCAACACACGTTTTATTTACTGCATCCAAATCCCTAGAAGGACTTGCTATATCAGTAAGCTATTGATTATTGAAGATAATTCGCCTTCTACATCTGTGTGAAACGTCACTATAATGCATTTAAAACTGCTTACGTTGCCTGGGGCGTTTGAGCATGTAAACTTGTTCATTTGCATGCTAAAAAGCTAATACATGTTATTTTATAGCTGCAACTATGTATTTGTGATATATTTGCTTTTGGATCACACAGAGGAGGTAAATTTTCATTATTTGAGAACATATGAGATGACTTAATCCTTCAGTTTCTGACAAGATTTTCACTGCAATTTCTTCATTTTTGTTGGAACAGTGGGTTTGGTAATATATAAACTTTTTCGAAACGATCCCCTTCAAGGTGTGTAATCACTGTCAATATGTTATTTGTTTTTCCTCATTCCCATGGGCCAACGATTAATACTCTGACAGGAAGTAATTCTCCATTATGCTTCTTACTCATAGCTTCTGAAACGTCCCCTTAGAAAAACTAATGAATTACTGTGCTGATAAACTTGTTAGATTATTTGATTTTCAAACAGCTGAGCAGAACTGAACGTACTCAGATATTTCGCTCTTTACCTATTCTGATCAACACTAAACTGACACACAATATTTTTAGCGCAACGCAATCTGACTTTCAAAATTCCCTACAAAAGAATGGCCCTGACTAACAATAACCTATACCTTTCATGAATCATTTACCTCACAAAAATCTTTGTTACTCGAACTACTGCAATAAAGCGAGCGCCACTACTGCCAGCTAAATAAAAGATTCTAACTACTGAAGGCATAGTTAGCAAATGAAAGATTTTGATAGAGAACAAACAATGTATTTACCTTAATAGTGTTCAAAAGTCATAATATATAAATCAGTTCATGACATACAGTCTTACAAATTTACTGCCTCTGATGGACACAAGTCCAGATCATCCGCTCTCAAACCTCCGCCATCTCTCTCCCCACATCGACCACTGCTGGAAGCTCACCTCCAACTGCGCAACGCTACGCGCTGTTAACAGCCAACTGCCCAACACTACAATAGCAGACAACAATGCAAACCAGCCACAGACTGCACACAGCACAGCCAGTGATTTTCATACAGAGCGCTACGTGGTGGTGGCGTTACCAATATAAGAACCTAAACAGCCTACTTACACTTCTTTAGTGCAAGGCCTTCCTTCAGAATGAGTTTAATTCTGCCTATCCTTAGCCCATTTCATAATGATAGAAACAAAATATAATCAGACAACAGCTGTAATCGTTATAAGATAGTAGTAAATCCTAACAAGTATATATCTCTTATGAAGAAGAATAATCAGTTTTAGTTAAAGTTCACTCTTTACAGCAGATGTACAGGTGATTTCATATAGGACCACAGTTCTGCGGCGATGTGTAGCATACTGCTTCAAGCATAAATATCCTTCTCCAGGCATACACCATCCGTCGAAATGATTAACAACAGTAATATGTACAATAGGCGAACTACCTATATGGCGAACTTCCTCGACAATATTCCTAACAAGATTTTCATAACAGCTGTTTACATACTACTTCCACTCGTTTCTTTCATGTAGTTCATGTTGTATGATGTAACTGGTGAATTTAAGGGGCCTAAATACGAGTATCTATTCCTGGAAACTGGTACACTGTGTACTATGTAAACTGCTACATATTTATATTGCCAGTAACTCTTTCTGTAAGAATTTAACAGTAGGTATTCTGTGTTTGTCCAATATCACATCTGGATAATTTCTCCCCTGCAGGGACATTGACATAATATGTAAGGGATTCTTGCATATCTGACGCCATTTGCAATGTGATAAACCATCTTCTTGTTATATCGGGGACTCTCAGTTACAGTTGGCTGATATTGACACACTAAAGACCTGCCATTCAGAAAACACTTCGTATCACCAGCATTCAACTGGAATGATGCGGTAAATAGTAGTGTGTCTTGCATCTTTGATATCCACTGTCTAAATGAACTAAATGTTCGTTCTTATATATTACTGCATAGAGTTAGAAGGTAATTGGCCATTATAGTGGGAGGCGGGAGAGGTGGTTAGGAAGAGGGTTACAGGTCGCCAGACGCGAAGCACTAAGCTTCATCTGCGATTTGAGAGCAAGTTGCATCAACGTAATGGCATACACTCAAGACAGGAGCAAGGGAACCAATAGCTCAGGATAGCTCATTATTATTTACACCAACAGCAAGCACGTAGCACCCCACTCGCAGCATGATCCAGCCAGACAGAACTCACCTATATAACTCATAGTGATGCGACATTCAATAACGAACTCCTGACACATTATTATACACCCCACATTGGCCAGGATAAGACACCTCATCATCATGCAATGCCCATGGCCACCCTTCAGTGGCGCAACAGCCCCCCCCCCCCCCCTTACATGTCATACTCCATTCAATAATACGCCTGACTTATTACTATACAACCCACTCAAGCAGCTTATCATTGTGCAACACCCAATAAAGACCTCCTCTCAAACCTTGACACCCTCCAATGTTGAAAACCTTCTGTAGAGGATAGCGTGGATAAGAATTCTGAATACCTGCAACATAACTTTAGCAGTTGATAGGAAAGGGGGAAGGATTCCATTCGTTGAGTTTGTTAGCGCCCTTTGTCACCTCATCATTCATCATGTTACAGGAAACATGTGAATAGACAACTGGACACACTCCACTGTTGCAACATTTTTCTGCATTGTGTAAATAACTGTTTAAAATGTATCACAGTGGTGTTGGATAAGTCTAAGGAAACAGTTTGATATAAGATACTTCCGGCTAACCGAGCCAGGAGGCAACCTAAAATTGGCCTACAAAAGCTGTGTGAGCTACAGAGAATTCACGCCGCACACAACAGCAGTGGGTGAGAAACAGAGAAACCCCTTTATTCACCTTTGTTACAGCCCTCTGTCACTTCATCACTTTGCAACACACAACAAACACCTCACCTCCCTATGCCTTGATGTGGGCAGATAAAAGAAACTTTTCCTCACTGACACTCCAACCCGAATGAACAATAATTTGAGTGCTGTACATCTGAACCAGCGTTTCAGATCAGTGTTGAAACACCTGCACTAACTTTCTACTCGTTATTTCTATACCTGTAAGATAAAAAAGATTAGCTAACTACTGTTAAAACACTATGGCCTACAAGTATACTTCTCAATGTTGTCTAGATGTTTTTTGCCCACAACAAGAGATCATGTTGCAGGGAACACGTGAATAGTCAAACCTTTCAAACTATTGATCTCGTATTTGACTCTTCCAAAGGGACTATTAGTGTCAAAAATGAAGTTTAAGTTGATAATGTTGTGCTCTTTAGCCCCAAGTCTGGTTTGATGCAGCTTTCTGTGCTAGTCTATCCTCTGCAAACCTCTTCCTCCCTCATAACTAGTGTATTCTACACCCATCTGAACCTGTCACTCTACTCAAGGTTTGGTGTGTCAATTCCTTGTTGCATGTGGATGTGTGTTATCATCGAATCCGTTGTTGTAGGCTTGTGTCACAAATTCCATAAATTT
This sequence comes from Schistocerca americana, assembly GCF_021461395.2. NCBI lineage: Eukaryota > Metazoa > Arthropoda > Insecta > Orthoptera > Acrididae > Schistocerca > Schistocerca americana. The sequence continues at coordinate 134,512,160 of NC_060120.1, read as the reverse complement.
CTATTCTCCCCAATTCTATTCAATAGCTCTTCGTCACATATTCGATGTAACCATCTGATCTTCAACATGCTTCTGTACCCCAAATTTCAGAACCTTTTATTTTCTTATTGTCTGTACTGTTTACCGTCAACGTTTCACTTTTGTACAAGGCTACAATGTAGTGACATATCTTCGCAAGAGATTTCGTAACATCTAAATTTAAAATGCAGCTGTAACAGATTTATCTTTATCAGAAATATTTTTTTGCTCTTACTAGTCTACATTTTATATTCTCTCTACTTTAGCCATGGACTTTTATTTTGCTGCCGAAATAGCAAAACTCATGAACTTCTTTGAATATCTCAGTACCGCCTGATTTCATTCGATTACATTCCATTACACTTACATTACTTTTGTCGACATTCGTCTTCTAACTACATTTAGAAACGCTGTTATTTCTTCGCGATGAACTTTAATTCCCTTTCCAAATTTCTCCTTGGTTTTCTTTACCGTTTACTCAGTATACAGACTGAATAACATAGAGGACTGGCTAAAGAAAAAGTTTCACTTCCTTCTCAACCACTGCTTCCCGTTCCTGTCTCTCCACACCTATAACTGCAGTCTGGTTTCTGTGATAGTTGTAGTTAACCTTTCTCTCCCTGTATTTTAACGCTGCTACATTCTGAACTTCAAAGAGTTTGTTGTAGGCAACGTCCTGAAAAATTTTCTCCGAGAGGATTAATTAACTTAAAGCGTACTTTCTTTTATTCAGTCTATCTTCCAAGGCACATCGAAGGATAAGTGTTGTACTGCATTTCATTCCTCTGGAACGGAAAGAGATCTTCCCTGAGGTCGGTTGAAATGGCTCTGAGCACTATGGGACTTAACTTCTGAAGTCATCAGTCCTCTAGAACGTAGAACTACTTAAACCTAACCCACCTAAGGACATCACACACATCCATGCCAGAGGCAGGATTCGAACCTGCGACCGTAGCGGTCGCGCGGTTCCAGACTGTAACGCCTAGAACCGCTCGGCCACTCCGGCCGGCCCTGAGGTCGGTTTCACCTATTCTTTCTATTATTCTTGAAGTAATTCATATCAGTATTTTTAAGGTTCCAGTTACAAAACGCTTTAAATAAGAACTGATTCTGAAAATGACGTCAAATTTGACCAGAATACTCTCGTAGAAGGAAGAAACGTTACGAAAACAAGAAAAAAAAATCACGAAAATTTTCCCGTAAGATGGTGTTGTAAGCGTCATATTATAAACAGTTTCAGGTGCAAATGACAGATGAATCGCAGTAGCCTACGATGGCTACTAAGTGAATAGAACATTAAATCAACCGTAGTGTGTAATGTTCATGTTCGCACAAGTTTGGCACTGAACTGTTGAGGCACTTCTAATTAGGTAAGCCCATCCAACAAAGCAAGGTCGCACCACATCGGGTAGAAAAAAATCGGTTTTTTAATTATCCTGAAAAAAAACTTCGTAAAAGCTAACAATGTCATCGGGTTTTTAATTGTCCTCAGGCGGAATATCAGAAAAAAGTAACAATGAAGTTGAATTATAATCGTCCTGAGGCCAAAAACAATATAAAAAGCAGCAATGCAGTCGGTTTTTAACTATAGTGAGAATGTTGCAAGAGTTTTTGAATATTCTGTCCATCATTTGCTGCCACAAATTGAAATCGAGAGACAGTATGTTCCACAACACATCGAAGTCTCTGAGGGGTCACGTTTAGAATGCGTTGCACAATACGTGCCTTTAGTTCAGGTACGTTTACCTCGACGGCCAGGCTGTAAGGAAGTAACGGCTGATATTCTAACGTTTCGAGAATGCCTCTTGAGCAGCTGCTTCACCGGCTGTGCGATGTGCGGAGGAGCGCCATCATGCATAAAAATGATACTGCCGCACATCCATGTTGTTGAAGGGTTGGAATGACGTTGGTGCGTGAAACACTCTCATAACGTTTACCAGTGGTGGTATAGGTAACAGCCCCCACCGGAGTCATCTCCTAGGAAGAAAAAATACGGCCCTACGATAAACGATGCAGTCAACGAATGCCTAGGAGTCACCTCTTCATAATGAAGTGGTACCGGTTGATGTGCGAGAGGACTTTTTGCTGCCCATGATCTGTCAATGTCGTGTTTCTTCCGCATAACTTTACAATTTTGTGCGCCGTGCTCACAGGCCTGCCAAAAGTTTGGGTAACCTCCCGTGCACTGTATGTCTGCACACCTCAGCTCGGCCCCTCCTACAATGCTGTGGCCACATCTGATATTGACGTGGTATCAATTGTTTTTCTCCCTCTGCCACACTGCACTTCAAAAGAACATGCCTTTTCTAATTTCGTAATCGTTTTCTCCAATTTCTTCACTTCTACATCTACATGTACGTCCATACTCCGCAAGCCACCTGATGGTGGGGATCGGAGGGTACCTTGAGTACCTCTATCGGTTCTCCCTTCTGTTCCAGTCTCCTATTGTTCGTGGAAAGAAAGATTGTCGGTATGCATCTGTGTGGGCTCTAATCTCTCTGATTTTTTCCTCATCGTCTCTTCACGAGATATACGTAGGAGGGAGCAATATACTGCTTGACTCCTCGGTGAAGGTATGTTCTCGAAACTTCAACAAAAGCCTGTACCGAGCTACTGAGCGTCTCTCTTGCAGAGTCTTCCACTGGAGTTTATCTATCATCTCCGTAACGCTTTCGGGATTACTAAATGATCCTGTAACGAAACGCGCTGCTCTCTGTTGGACCTTCTCAATCTCTTCTATCAACCCTATCTGGTACGAATCCCACACCGGTGAGCAGTATTCAAGCAGTGGGCGAACAAGTGTACTCTAACCTACTTCCATTGTTTTCGGACTGCATTTCCTTAGGATTCTTCCAGTGAATCTCATTCTGGCATCTGATTTACCGACGATTAATTTTATACGGTCATTCTATTTTAAATCACTCCTAAAACCAACTCCCACACAATTTACGGAATTAACTGCTTCCAGTTGCTGACCTGCTACATTGTAGCTAAATGATAAAGGATCTTTCTTTCTATGTATTCGCAGCACATTACACTTGTCTACACTGAGATTCAATTGTCATTCCCTGCACCATGCAAATTCTCCTGCATTTCAGTACAATTTTCCATTGTTACAACCTCTCGATGTACTAGACCATCATCCGCAAAAAGCCTCAGTGAACTTCCGATGTTATCCACAAGGTCAATTATATACAGGGTGATTCAAAATGTGTATTTAATGAAAGAAACATAATATAACCTTCTGTTATACATCATTACAAAGAGTATTTAAAAAGGTTTTTTTTTTTCCTCAAAAACAAGTTCAGAGATGCTCAATATGGCCCCCTCCAGACACTCGAGCAATATCAACCCGATACTCCAACTCGTTCCACACTCTCTGTAGCATATCAGGCGTAACAGTTTGGATAGCTGCTGTTATTTCTCGTTTCAAATCATCAATGGTGGCTGGAAGAGGTGGCCGAAACACCATATCCTTAACATACCCCCATAAGAAAAAATCGCAGGGGGTAAGATCAGGGCTTCTTGGAGGCCAGTGATGAAGTGCTCTGTCACGGGCTGCCTGGCGGCAGCTGCAGACAGTGCTTGAACCAATTTCAGACGATAAGGTTTCATAACTAACCTTTTTCGTAGGACTCTCCATACAGTTGATTGTGGAATTTGCAGCTCTCTGCTAACTCTGCGATTCGATTTTCCTGGGCTGCGAACAGATGCTTGCTGGATGCGTGCTACATTTTCATCACTCGTTCTCGGCCGTCCAGAACTTTTCCCTTTGCACAAACACCCATTCTCTGTAAACTGTTTATACCAACGTTTAATACACCACCTATCAAGAGGTTTAACACCATACTTCGTTCGAAATGCACGCTGAACAACTATCGTCGATTCACTTCTGCCGTACTCAATAACACAAAAAGCTTTCTGTTGAGCGGTCGTCATCTTTGCATCAACTGACGCTGACGCCTAGTCAACAGCGCCTCAAGCGAACAAATGTACAACTAAATGAAACTTTATAGCTCCCTTAATTCGCCGACAGATAGTGCTTAGCTCTGCCTTTTGTCGTTGCAGAGTTTTAAATTCCTAAAGTTGTGGTATTCTTTTTGAATCACCCTGTATATTGTGAATAGAAACGGTCCTACGACACTCCCCTGCGGCACACTTGAAATCACCCTTACTTCGGAAGACTTCTCTCCATTTAGAATGACATGACTTCCATCGGACGAACGATTTTTTTCATAACCTTTACTCTCGCAGAAGTTCTGCAGAGCTAGTGGTCACCATTCTTGTAAAAGAGATTTACCTGCAGCGCGATATCCTGCATTGAGACAGTCATTCTGATCGTCTCAGATACAAACGGAGGAACAGTAGTGTACCCCACAGCTTTTATTTAGCCTATTCTGCTGCTTACACCGCCCAATAGTGGCAAGAATCTTCATTACTTTTTTGTTTCCATAATGTTTCCCCATTCCTCGATAATATTCCGTTCAAATTTGACGTCATTCTGTGTATCGTTTATTATTTTATAGAATTTTGAAACTGGAACTTTCATTATAAACACCTTATGTACCACAGTTGGTAATTAAGTGCTCTGTTTCACTATTCTTTACAACTATATGAAAATATTCTGTGGCAGACGTACATTGTAACACTAAGTGGCATTAAAAGCAGACTATATTTAAAATCTTAAATAGCGTTTGCAGTTCCATAACATTGTAATATCTGATAGCATTACGACATAAATCTGCAGCCTGAAAATCCTCACATAATTGTGGCTGATGGTGGGACAGACACTTAATTGGCAGACAGTGTCGGTAAGGTAGAACATTTTAGTCACTGGAGTGTGATCACAAAGGATGTCGCACAGGGTTCAATTCTGGCTCTACTCCTATTTCTTATATATGTGAATGACCCTCCACTCAGCAAAAAATGGTTCAAATGGCTCTGAGCACTATGAGACTCAACTGCTGATGTCTTCAGTCCCCTAGAACTTAGAACTACTTAAACCGAATTAACCTAAGGACATCACACACATCCATGGCCGAGGCAGGATTCGAACCTGCAACCGTAGCAGTCGCGCGGTTCTAGACTGTAGCGCCTAGAACCGCTCGGCCACCTCGGCCGGCCTCCACTCATCATTTAACAAGCAAAATCGGTACTTTTTGTAGACAATACTAGTGTTATAATAAATCGCATTAGAGAAAAAGGAACAGAAATGTTAGTAAATAATATTTTCCAACGAATTATTAAGCGATTCTCTGAAAACTGACTCTCCCTAAATTTTGAAAAAAAGCTTCATTGAGTTCTCTATAACAAACAGAGCTGTCCAAGCAATTGATGCAGCACATGAGCAGAAGTCGGAAATTAGGTTGGGCTGCTCCAAATTTTGGGTGTACATACTGACGAAAACTTGAACTTAAAGCACATAACTGAGCTTCCCAAACAATTAAGTTCAGTTACTTTGTCTCTTCGTATAGTTGGAAACAAACGTATCAACCTTCTTATATGTTTTGCATGTATACACTCAGTAATGTCAAACAGAGTAATGTTCTGGGGTAATTCACCACGTACCAAGAAAAATTATTGATTGTACAAAAACTAGTAGTAAGAATAACTTGTGGTGTTCCCCTGCTGACGTCATGCATGCACCATCACAATAAATATTTACGCTAATCACATTCATCATTAATAATCCATCACAATTTGAGAACAACAGTGATACAAATACCTACACCACTGGAGGAAAAAATTACCTTCATTACCTATTGTTAAGGCTGTCAGTGGCTCAGAGAGGTGTTCAATGCGCAGCAATGAAAATTGTTGGTCATTTGCCCAATAATATAAAATGCCTGGTAGCCAGGGAAGCAAGTTGAAATCTAATTTAAAATAATTTCTCCTGGACAACTCCCTCTATTCCACTGACGAATTTCTACTTAAAAAATGGCTATCAGCAAAAAGTAAGAATTGCATGAGAAGGGACAAAATGAAAAATTGTTCATTATTGTTAAAATTAATCGTCTATACATATCCTAAAAACTGCCTCGTTTCACATAATTCCGATAAAAGAATGGTTCAAATTTTCTGTGGAACTTGGGACTAACTAACTAACTAATTAACTTACAAGAATGAGTTTATTTAACAGTTAAGATCTCTTGAGTGCGAAAAATTAATCTTTAGAGTTTTGTCTCGGACTTTCACCATTTCTGCAGCATCTCGGCGGCCAATGGTAGGACTCCGCTGTAACACTGATGAGGTATGTCCGCATCCCCGAGGTGGGCGTTTTTAGATGAAGAGCGATAGGGCTCGAATCCTGGAATTACAGGTCAGGCGGTGGTTTTTAATACGTTGAGTCGATTGGAGATGCTATCTGGACCCAGCACCACCCGGTCTGGCCACAAAGACGTGAGACGTGGCAGTTTGCGGTCTGGGAGACTGCATTAAGAACACAACGTACACCACAGAGTACGAATTAAATTACGAAACTATCGATACCACACTGCTTTTGCCTAAACTCTGTCTCATTCTAACGCAAATTCATTGTAACACACAAAACAGTACAAACACTGACGAGTCATATTTTTAAGACCATTTCTCTGGATGTTCATAATTAATAAAGGAGATTGCCATGGGTGAACACAAACCTTGTGTGAAACGGTGTCTTGGCCTCCAAGGTCACCTGACCTCAATTATCTTGTTATTTATGACTAGCATCGTCTCAAAGAATACAACACACACGATGACCTGGTGAAAAAAAATGGAGAAGCGAGTTGTAGTCCTCTCATGCTTTACGAGATGATTCCGGGTGTTTGAATGATTTGTAATTCACTGCGTAGACGAATGGGAGAACGAAGTGTGGAACAACTGCTTCCACGTGTACGATTGTATAGGAAACTGTAACACGCAACTTGTTATAACAGTATTGTATTTCTTATTGAGGTAGGCCGTAGCTGAAATGCCTTTAATTGAAAAATTTTCAGTTAAGATACATTTCTATTAAAGAGGACAATATTTCGTATTGAAGTCAGCGATGGTCCATAACCAGACATCATATACCAAACGGCTCGTTCGTGGATAAATGTTTATTGGTAAGTTTTTTGCTTGTATTATTGTATATGTTCATTGCGTCAGTTAAGCTATTAATTATGATACCCACATATACTTGTATGTAACGAATTAGTGCAACAATCCCAGCGACTACGCTAGCTGCTAATAATCTCTTCTAGTCCGCCTACAACTGTTGAAGGGTAGACACGACGATCGACGTGGCGCCATAGGTGCGAGGAGTTTGAGGTGAGATGAAGTATAAGGTGCCTGGTTCCTCTTCTTGTTAGTCATCAGTCTTCTAATTGGTTTGATGCGGACCGCCATAAATACCTCTCCTGTGCCAATCTTTTCATTTCAGAGTAGCAACTCTGCAACCTATGTCCTCTATTATTTGCTGAATGTGTACCAATCTTTGTCTTCCTCTACAGTTTTTACTATCTACAGCTCCCTGTATTAACATGAAAGTTGTTTCCTAATGTCTTAACACAAGTCCTGTATTCCTGTCCCTTCTGCTTGTCGGTGTTTTTCCATACATTACTTTTCTCGCCGATTCTGCAGACAACCTCCTCTTTCCTTGCCTTAACAGTCCACCTAAATTTCAACGTTCTTCTGTAGCACCATATTTCAGATGATTCGATTCTCTCTGTTCTGGTTTTCTCACAGTCCATGTTTCACTATCATACAATGCTGTGCTCCAAACGGACATTCTCAGAAATTTCTTCCTCAAATTAAGCTCTATGTTTGATAGTAGTAGTAGACTCCTCTTGGGCAGGACTGCCCCTTGTGCCTGTGTTAGTTTCCTTTCTATATCCCTCTCACTCCGTCCAACATGGGTTATTTTGCTGCCTAAGTAGCAGAACTGCTTAACTTATTCTACTTTGTAATCCCCAATTCTAATGTTACATTTCTCGCTATCCTCATTTCTGCTACTTCTCATTACTTTCGTCTTTCCTCCATTTACTCTTAAACCACATACTGTACTAATTAGAATGTTCATTTCTTTCAACGCATCCTGTAATTTTTCCTCACTTTCGCTGGAGATAGCAATGTCATCAGCGAACCGTATCACTAATATCGTTTCATCTTGGCTGTGAATTCCACTCTTGAAGCCGGCTGTGGTGGCCAAGCGGTTAAAGGCGCTACAGCCTGGAACCGCGCGGCCGCTACGGTTGCAGGTTCGAATCCTGCCTCGGGCATGGATGTGTGTGATGTCCTTAGGATAGTTAGGTTTAAGTAGTTCTAAGTTCTAGGGGACTGATGACCTTAGAAGTTAAGTCCCATAGTGCTCAGAGCGATTTTAACCACTCTTGAATCTTTCTTTTATTTCCATCATTGCTTCTTAGATGTACAGATTGAACAATGGGGGGGAAAGACTATAGCCCTGTCTTACACCCTTCTTAATAATAGCACTCCGTTCTTCGTTTTCCACTCTTATTGTTCGCTCTTGGTTCTAGTACATATTGTACGAGACTACCCGTCTTTCCCTTTAGGTTAACACTATTTTTCTCAGAATTTGGAACATTTTGCAACAATTTACATTGTCGAACGCTTTTTCCAGGTCAATAAACCCTATCATTGTGTCTTGATATTTCTTCATTCTTGCTTCCATTATCAACCGCAACTTCAGAACTGCCTCTCTGGTGCTTTTATATTTTCTGAAGCCTAACTGATTGTCATGTAACAGAGCGTCAGTTTTCTTTTCCATTCTTCTATAAGTTTTTCTTATAGGCAACTTGGACTCATGAGCTTTTAAGCTGAGTTTGCGATAATTCTCGAACTTTTCGGCTCTTCATTATCTGATTATATTGCGTACTACACTCGAAGCTAATAAAATTACGAACCAATAACTCAGACTCATAACTCATTATGGACTAAAAGGTTTTTCTTTAGACATAGAAATTCAGCCTGCTTGAAATTCTGGCGCTACGTTGTATTCGGATACTCGCGTGTTTTTGTATCTGGAAAGAGACGTAAACATCTGCTTTCGCAAATAAAACTATGAGTTGCTTGTGTTCCAATTTTATATTCAGTTTAATTCATTTCTTTTGTTGGGGATATGATTTGTTTATCTGTTTTCGAAAATCGATTTCATTGCCTTCGTTTCTTTTCAGCTGATCGTCGTCTGTGCTTTCACTGGGCTTACTACGAGTTTTACCAGTTGAAGATGAAGAGGAAAGTTGTTGTTTTCGTTCACACTGTTGTGTAAATGATGGAAGCGATTTGATTATCTGGGAAGTGATTTGATTGTCTGTTTTCGAGAAACGAAATGTGAGTTAATTCGATGCCGTTTCTTCAATTAAATTGTTTTCTTTTGTTCTGAAAATGATTTAATTACCCGCTTTCGAAAATCAGACTGCCAGTTACTTTGATTTTGGTTGTTGCTGAGCCATGGCGCGGTCGACCTTGCTCCAGCTTTGATCGGGGTTCGATATCAGAGAGAATCTGGTGCGACTAATCTTAACAGGGTGCAAATGGTGGTGCTAGAGAGAAGGAAGGGCGGTTGTATGGGCCGATTGGGTCCTGGGAAGCTGAGTGCAATACAAAGTTTTGCAGTGTCAGCAAGTGGAGGGTGTTAGCTTGGCTCAGCTCCGATAGTGGATAGCACTTTCAGTAAAGCAGTTGCTGTTTACTTCTCATTTGAAGGCACCGTCCCAGGGATAGCTTGGGGAACAATTCCACTCTTGGGGAACAAGTTATTGGTTCTAGCGCGTGGAGCTCGCTCAACTTGGGTCTTTAGTGTGAATAATGTATATGAGAATGGTTGGTGTTCCAGCTATAAGGGTGAAGGACGCAGTGAAAGTTTTACATTTTGTAAGCATTCATTCTACTTAAAAAAAATCGCTCTAAAGCAAACCTGTGTGAAATTCGGCGTATTGGTTACCAGCCATGGATTTAGTCGCATTGGCCGCATAGTAACGTAACGGAAAAAAACGCCTTAAATTTAAAAATGTAGTCCAGTAAACAGTTTCGTTGTGGGTAACTCATATTTAAATTTGTCAGTTGACTTTCATTGCGAAATAATTTTTTTGGTAACTTAAATTCCTTGCTTTAAACTGCATCAAGAAATTTGGGTGCTGTGTTATTTCTGGCATTTAAATTTATCGGATGGTTTGGCAATTCACTTGCCTAGCACCTTCTCCAGATAAGCAACATTTTTGGGTAAATTAAAAGTTTTGTCTTTAAATCAGTTAACTAGGCGAAACTCTGAAAGGGGCCAACAAATTTTACTTATATTATTTGGTAATTACAATGCTCAACAGTTATTGTGTTGCAGGAAATGCGAAAATTGTGTTCATGTAAGACAAACATTTAATCGTTAAGGTGAAATGTACAGGTGGTAAAGTTAATCCACCACGTCATCGGAGTTCTTTTTAAAAAGAGGCATTCGGTGTTCACTCATTGTAAAATGGACTGGATTACTTACCTCTGCATTGCTTACGTTTTAAGTGATTTAAATTGTTGTTAATGTGAATATTTGTTTTCTTAAAATTCATTTTAAAGTTCCTCTAAAGAAATCTTAAAATTCATGGAAGATTTTAAAGTTTTAAAGTTGATGTTTTAATCTATTGTTAAGTCATATAGATTTCTGAAATCTGGTTCTTTGTGTGATCTTGAGTAAATATAAATGTAAACTGTGGTGGTTTCCCAAGTAAAAGAAAGCTTTGACTAATGGATGTCAGTAATTATGATTTGAAATTATGGGCCATCCGGTGTTTAGAAGAATAAATTTCTATCTCTCTCTCTCTGTCTCTCTCTACTTTTTTGTGCATAACACTTCTTGTCCCAGCACCTTTCCTATTCCACAAGCTTGGAACTACCCGTTCTCTTCAAAATAACTGATAATTGCCTGCTTAAATGTGAGGAATAATTTAAATTATAATATTTTCTGAAGTATTGTACCAGCTGCATTCAATTCAGTACATTTCTTCCGATCATTTTCCCACTTGATAGTCGTCTGCGTTTTCGCCGGCTATACTACGAGGTTTATGAATTGAATCGAGAAGAAATGCAACAGAATTTTCTCAACAAGGCCATTTTTACAACGGAATTTCTGAATACTCTCGAAGTTCCTCAATTCCCTTCACACATTCTGAATTCGAAAATTGGAGTGCCAACTATATTACTCTGAAACATCAATCAGCTGAAGTTACGCAGTGGGAAAGGATTAGTAAGTAATGCTGATGAAAAATCTAACTGAATAAACAGTTATGGTTGGCCTTATAAAAGTGAAGTACTGCTTCCAAAAACACCAATCATTGCGACCGACATGGCGTTGGAGTTCAAACTACTTCAATTTTCAGTACCCTTGTGTTCGCTATGACAATCAATAAAGCGCAAGGACGACCTTTACACGCATTAGGTTTGAATTTTGGAAAACGATTGCTTCTCTCGTGGGCAGTTATATGTTACATGCTCCAGAGTCGGTAAACAGTCTGATCTTTATATTTGCGCAGAAAGTGAACAAACAAGAAAAGCCAGTCAGTCCACTATCTTTACAATAAAAATGATTTTCTGTGGAAACATCTTTTTTCTTCTTTTCCACATAGCACAGCAACGCAAGGGGTGCAGTGAATTGAATGATATGTTTCTCGGCGAATCTATGTTCGCTTGAATACTTTTATTTACTTTGCCATTTATTTCATATCAGAATGAACCACAGGGAAGTGTGGCGTGTTTTAGGTAGTTTTTCAATAAAACTGGCTTTGACGGTGTAAAAAGTTCGCTGCATAATATTTTACATGGTTTTATTGCGGCCTTCAGACCGGCGACTGCTTTGATGCAGCTCTTCATGCTACTCTACCCTGTGCAACCATCTTCATCTCCAAATAAATACTGCAACGTACATCCTTTTGAACCTCCACCCAGTTCCATTCAGTATTGGTTACAAAATAAAATCTCCAGCATTTTCTGTAGCACGACATTTCGAAAGCTTCTTGTTGTCTGAACAGTTTGTCGCCACGTCTGATTTCTATAGGCTACACTCCAGACAAACACCTTCAGGAAAGACTTCTTATCGATTTAGTCTATTTTCAATGTTAACAAATTTCTGTTCTTCAGAAATGCTTTTCTTGTCATTGCCATTCCACATTTTACATCCTCTCTACTTGGGCTATCATCAGTTTTTTGCTGCCCATAGCAAAACTCATCTACTACATTTAATCTCTCGTTCCATTCCCCTAGTTTTGCTTTTGTTAATTTTCATATTATGCAGTACTTTCGAGACACTGTCTATCCCGTTCGACTGCTCGTCAAAGCTTTGCTGTCTTTGACAGAATTAAAATGTCATTGGCAATCCTCAAAGTTTTTATTTCTTCTCCCTGAATTTTGAGGCCTCCTCCAAATTTTTCTTTAGTTTTCTGTACTGCTGTTCAGTGTACAGACTGAATAACATCTGAGACAGGCTACTACTCTGTCTCACTCCCTTTTCAACCACTGCTTCCCTTTCATGCCCCTTCAGTGCTTCTAAGGGTTTATTCCAGTCGACAGTGTCAAAAGCGTTCTCTACATAAAGAAAAGCTATTTTCTAAGATAAATCGTGGCGTCAGCATTACCTCGCACATTCCTACATTTCTCCAGAATACAAACTGATCTTCCCAAAGGTCCGTTACTACCAGTTTTTCCATTCTTCTGTAAATAATACGTGTTAGTAACTTGCATCCTTGAATATTGTAACTGATATTCTGCACTATTCACACCTGTCAGCACCCGATTTCTTTGGAACTGGAATTATTATGTTGTTGTTGTTGTGGTCTTTAGTCCTGAGAGTGCAGCTCTCCATGCTACCCTATCCTGTGCAAGCATCTTCGTCTCCCAGTACATACTGCAACCAACATCCTTCTGAATCTGCTTAGTGTATTCATCTCTTGGTCTCCCTATACGATTTATACCCTCCACACTGCCCTCCAATACTAAATTGGTGATCCCTTGATCCCTCAGAACATGTCCTACCAACCGATCCCTTCTTCGAGTCAAGTTGTCCCAGAAACTCCTCTTCTCCCCAATTCTAGTCGATACCTCCTCATTAGTTATGTCATCTACCCATCTAATCTTCAGCATTCTTCTGTGGCACCACATTTCGAAAGCTTCTATTCTAATCTTGTCCAAACTATTTATCATCCATGTTTCACTTCCATACATGGCTACACGTGTTTATTTTGCCTACAGTAATACGTTCACTATGCAGTTCATAGTAGTTTATCCGCATTGTTATTTTCTAAATCATTGATAAAAATATTTGTGCATAACCTCTATTTCGTTTTGTACTTATAACCGAGTACTCACCTGACCAGAAGCGCTGTTCCTCCTGCCACCGAACTTCACTAATTACCTTTATATCTAACATCATCCTATCCCTCTCACTTTTTAAATTTTCCAACTCGCCGGCGCTGTTACGGGATCTACTGTTCCAAGTTCAGATCTGTTGACAGCCAGTTTTGTATATCCAGATGATGGCATCTTGCTGAGAAGTCTCCACCTGAAGATCGGAATGGGGGACTGCTTTGGTCCGGAATATTTTATCCAATGGGACATTAAATGAAACAACAATTTCACTGTTACCAGTCACCGTTTTTTATTTCCACGACGCGTTTCGAAATAAAAAACGGTGACTGGTAACAGTGAAATTGTTGTTTCATTTAATGTCAGTAACAGTCACGGTAAAGCCTAACCTAAAAATGTTCGCATTTAAAGCCAATGGGACATTATCACCATTTAGCCGTACAGTAAATCTGGGCGCCCTCGGAAAAAATTACGGCTGTAATTTCCCATCACTTTCAGTCGTTTGCAGTATCATCACAGCAAGGTCATGTTAGTTAATGTCACAAAGCCAGATCAGTCAATCGTTTGTCTGGCCTCTCAACAGCTATCCTTCCTTTATAGTTGCAACTCTTGTACAGCTAAGTGTATCAATGAGGCGCGCAAGCCATCCCACCGCGACAAGCTATATGCTTCATGGTCTGAAACGCGATTTATAGAACTCACTTGTCAACTGGACTTTAACCGTTCTTCTTTTGTCTTCATGGTCTGAAACGCGTTTTATAGAACTCACTTGTCAACTGGACGTTAACCGTACTTCTTTTGTCTTTTTCCCAGACTGCATGTCAAAACTACTAAAAAAGGAAAGAAAACTTATCATTGAAGGAATAGAATTAAAGAATTAGTGTCGGAACGAGAAAATGAGACGTCTTTGGTAGTGTTCTGCCCCATTCCATGCACCGTCTTCAAAAGGATTCCTGAACATAGCACTCCTGACCTCCAGCGCCCAGTGAGTGGCGGAATGCTCTGATGTTCTCCTCAAAGCTACAAGAAGAGTGCACTGTTGAGCTTACACTTCCCACCATAAATTAACCTTCCTCAGTCCTCCAAATGAGACTGTTTTTAAATATATATTCAGACACTAGTTGTAAATCAGTTACAGCGAGATCCACATATTAAAACGTGTATTGCCTGGTTTTCCGAGCAGGCTAAATCGTGGTCTGTCGTGTCCTGACATAGGTGGGAGAGGGAGAAAATGGTCAGACTGCGCTCCCGAGCCGTACAGGGTAGAAGACAGAAAGACAGTTCACAGTGAAGGCATTTGATTGTTTTCTTCTATCTGAGCCAACACTGGTACAGGCATTTACTAGAAATGCAGGTGGTGAGACTTGGTAGCGAACTCGCTGTGGAGACTCTTGGAGAAACAGGGTTTTGAATTAGTTGTTTATTCCAGACAGGATTAACTAATACACTGGAGGCTAGTTCTAGGGTTAGAAAAAGCATGAATAACACTGTTATAACAGAAGCCAGTGCAGAAGTCCAGGAGTGGATGCCAACCACAATAGCAAACACTAGCAGCATCTTATTGCAACACCTTAGTTGCAAAAGAAAACATACTGAATGTGACACTGTTCACTGAGGCACTCCAAGTGAGAGAGCAGACTTACGCGGAGCTGGACCGAGGCTGGAGTCGACGAACGCGGATTCGGGACCCAGATCGTCTGACTGAGAACTGCGCCAAAATGCGGAATCTAGGGGTTTTAAAGAGTCGTATGGGGGCACTGTTTTTCCCACTGAAAGCCACGCAGCCAATCCCGCAGGTCTCTTTCAGGCGCCTGCCAATCACGGTTTAGTTGGGTCCCCTCTACTGCTCCTAAGGCGGGGATGTTAATGCAGTTGCACAAAGTCTGCATTTGGTTTCAACATTGTTCAGCTGCAAGCTAAACGTAACTGCCCTGCAAAATAAGGCTTGCAACATTATTATTATACGTCATTTAGTCCCGCCGCTCGGGCTCCCCAGATTAGAGCCTGCTAGGTCAACAGTTTTTGGCGTTTTCGCGCTCTTTCTAACCCTTGTGAGCCTACTGACGTTGCTGTTCTGAGGGCTGGTATCAAGACGGCTTTATACGCTAGTACATGCCTGTTGGTTACAAAATTCTACAGTGGCAACCTACCACAGCGTCTAGATGACATATGAAGCTACATGTTATTTCCTTGAAGAGTAACTAGCGCCCTGGGACAGCTCTGGGGGCGCCTGAATTTTCGCAATACTTACTGTTTACTTCATGTAAAAATATCTCTCCAAGTTTCGTCTGCCCTCAACATCGTCTCTGCTTCCAACCCTTGGAGCGCCTGACTTCCTTTCTCACAGCTTCAAGATAACACTACAATAGCAAGGAATAATCAGTATATTACAGGTCCTCTGTCGGACTACGGAGGTACGAGATTTGCAGTCCGAGGAGAATGAGTGGGCTCGTGAGATCCGAAGAGCCTCGTGGTTCGCAAAGGACAGTCTTTGTCCTTAGGATCCTGTACGACAGTTTTGTGGGTCTTAATAGCTGAGCAAACCTGTTGGCATCAATGCCGGGCTGATAGTGCAACGTACCTCGCATTGGCGAAACCTAAATCAAACATAAGACCAATTTCCAAACCACATGTAGACCGAGGTGTCAGTGTTAACACACTGGGGGTGTACTCGAGAGGACACGGATTCAAATACCCATCCGGCCATACAGTATTTGGTTTTCCATGGTTTTCGTGAATCGCTTGAGGCGAATGCCAGGATGTTTCCTTCGAAAGGGCACGACTCATTTCCTTTCTCATCCACCTCATGTCCCAGCTTGTGCTCATTCTCCAGTGACCTCGTTGTCAACTGGACGTTAACCGTACTTATTTTGTCTTTTTCCCACAATGCATGTCAAAAATACTAAACAAGGAAAGAAAACTTACCACTGAAGGAAGAGAATTAAAATATGAATCTCATGAAAACTGTGTAAGTGGCAAGTAAAAGAGAAAAAAAACACTTTCCCGTCAATTGAATCGAACGTCGTCACTAACGGCCTACTATCTGCAGCACTAGTTCCGTGACTGTACTGAAGGATACGCTGATAAAATGTGTGACGCACTATATCTCGGACTAGAATATAATATTTTCACACACTATTTACTTAATCCTCTCGATTTATTGGTTATTACCGACATGAGAGACTGGATCGGTCAAAATATCATAACGTGTGTTTTTCTCTAGTATATCTGTCTCATGACAAGTAGCGACTAACCAATCTCCATTTTACGAAAGAAAGCATGGTTTTATTAGCCGATTTCGACAATTACGGCATGACAAAGCACACAAGGATTAGCATCAGATGATGCATCACATAAGATGAGGCGTAATTGAAATTTCTGTATATATATATATATATATATATATATATATATATATATATATATATATATATATACAATATGTGTAAGCTATAGCCACTCATGTCTACACACTGAGTGGCTACAGCTTACAAATACAATGAGGTTACAGAAGTCATGGGACAGCGATTTGCACATCTGCAGATGGGGGTAGTACCGCGTACACAAGGCATAAAAGAGCAGTGCATTGGCGCAGCAGTTAATCGTACTCAAGTGATTCATGTGAAAAGGTTATTGACGTGATTATATCAACACGATGGCAGTTAACAGACTTTGGACGCTGAATAGTAGTTGGAGCTAGACACATGGGACATTCCAATTTAATATTC
Organism: Schistocerca americana; assembly: GCF_021461395.2. Lineage (NCBI taxonomy): Eukaryota > Metazoa > Arthropoda > Insecta > Orthoptera > Acrididae > Schistocerca > Schistocerca americana. Next base: position 134,495,094 of record NC_060120.1, on the reverse strand, counting down.
TGAGATCCACACTGTCAAAAATGTGCCGGGAATACCAAATATCAGACATTACCTCTCACCACGATCAAGCCAGTGGCCGACGACCTTCACTTAACGACCGAGAACAGCGGCGTTTGCATAGAGTTGTCAGTGCTAAGACACAAGCAGCACTGCGTGAACTAACCGTAGAAATCAACGTGGGAAATACGATGAACGTATCAATTAGGACAGTGCGGCGAAATTTGGCGTTAATGGTCTATAGCAGTAGACGATGGACGCGAGTGCCTTTGCTAACAGCGTATCACCTGCAGCGCCTCTCCAGGGCCGACGACTATGTCGGTTGGACCCTAGTCGGCCGCCAAACCGTGACCTTGATAAGTCCCGATTTCAGTTGGTAAGAGCTGACGGTAGGGTTCGAGAGTGGCGCAGACCCCACGAAACCAAGGACCCAGGTTGTCAACAAGCACTGTGCTAGCTGGTTGTGGCTGTGTTTTAATGTAATGAACTGGGTCCTCTAGTGCAACGGAACTTATCATTGACTGGAAATGGTTATGGTCGGGTACCTGGAGACCCTTCGCAGCTATCAATGGACTTCGTGTTCCCAAACGACGATGGAATCTTTATGGATGACAATGTGGCGAGTCACCGGCCCACAACTGTTCGCAGTAAATTTGAAGAATATTCTGGACAATTCGAGTGAATGGTTTGGCGTCCCAGAGTGCCCGACACTCATCCCATCGAAAATTTGTGTGACATAATCGAGAGGTCCGTTCGTGCACAAAGTGATATGCCGACGACACTTCTGCAAGTGTGGACGCCTGTGAAACTAGCATGGCTCAATATTTCTTCAGGAGCCTTCCAACGACTTGTTGCGTTCAACCTTCGCCGAGTTTCTGCACTACGCCTGGCAAAAGGAGGTCCGACACGATATGAGGAGACATCTCACAACTTTTATCACCTCAGTGTATGTATATTAATGTGTGATATTGGATATGGACTACATAAAACGTAGCCTCAAGTGTGAAGCAGAAATTTTAATTACGTGCCACCTCTGGTTTGATGTGTCGAGTGTTACTCATCCACAGGTGCATCATAACTACGCAGTTATCGAAATCGGCCGACAGCGCAGCTAATAGGAAATATAAACTATACAGTCTACTACGAACCAGGCTTTCTTTCATAAAATTTCTAGAGGCTGCAGCCCTGCACAGAAGCAAAATTACTCTCCATTTCACTCTGTCCTTTAGTCTTTTGATAATCTGCTGATAAGCTCGTCCATTTTCATTGTCTCTCAGCATTCTACGTCTTTGTCTTCCTCTCCTCTCTTCCATAGATTCTTTCCTTCGCCGCGAGGGGTAGCCGCGAGGTGTGAGGTGCCTTGTCACAGTTCGCGCGGCTCCCCCCATCGGAGGTTCGCTTTCTCCCTCGGGAATGGATGTGTGAGTTGTCCTTAGTGTAAGTTAGTTTACGTTAGATTAAGCATAGTGTAAGCCTAGGGACCGATGACGTCATCAGAACTTACCACAAATCTTTCCCTCGATGACTCTCTGTAGTAAACAATTTATTGGTATTACATGTTCCATCCAAAACGTTTGTCTCAATCTTATCCTTCGCATTATATTAATTCTTCTACTATCGTTACAAACAGTTATTCATTCCTCATCACCTCGATTGTAATGGAATGGGACACACAAATAAGGAGACAGCTTGTTTAGTGTCAGGTGCTGCAGTTATTCTGAAAAATGATATAAGAATGGATACGGGGGTGGTAAATTGCCAGCAGGGCTTGCTACGAGTCTGAAGAGATACAACAGCCTTCCGTGAACGGGCAAATGGAGTGCGACACGTCAGATCTCACCGACAGCACAGGACAGGCTGAACCGATGACCACCTGAGGAGAAGGAGTACAGCTATACTAACACTCCTACATATTGTAAGAGTCCGCCAAGAAAAGGAGTCAACGAATTACAGCATTCAACTTAAATTGTGTACGTCCTATTTATTACAAAAGCTAATTATTCCTAATTTCGAGACATATAGTCAAAGCGGTCTGTCTTCACCAAGTCATCTGGAAGGATTAATTACCTTTTTCAAAGCCACCGTAAAAATAAAACGACAATGCGTGCTAAATTAGCATGGAGGGTGTTACCGGCCCCTGACTGGCTGGCAAAAACATTCGTTGAGCGAGCCAGCAGCGAGAAAATACCTCTCGAGAAATTCACTTCGTCCTCAGCGCTCCCGAACGAAGAACAAGCAGAATTTCTTCTTGGACACTCATGAGCTGGCGGATAGGTGTGAGTATACTGGTGCACAACAGTGGTGAGATGTTAATTACTTTGCTGCATTGGCTTTGGTTTTCCCTCTTCAGGAACAATTTGCAACGTAACCGTCTGAGTCCAAATAATTAGAGTAAGAACCTAGTACGCTGTCCTCGACGGAGCGTGTTCATTAGAAAATGATGTGACGGACAGGCCGAGCAGCAATTTACGGCTGTTGGCTGATGACTCTGTAGTGCACGGCAAGATGTCGAAGTTGAGTGACTGCAGGAGTACGCAAGATGACTTACACAAAATTTGTAGTCGGTGTGGTGAATGGCAGCTTGCTCTAAATGAAGAAAAATGTAAGCTAAGGCGGTTGAGTATGAAAAATAATCTAACTTTCGAATAAGGCATTAGTAGTTGCAGCACGACACAGTCACGTCGATTAAATATCTAGGAGTAAGGCTAGAAAGGGATATGAAATAGAGTGAGCACGTCACGTTGATAGGTGTAAATTTTCAACTTTGTTTTACTGGGAGAATTCTGGGAAAGTGCGGTTCGCCCATAAAGAAGACGGCCTGTAGAACGCCACTGGGACCCACTCTTGACTACTGTTCGAGTGTTCGGGATCCCTACCAGATCGGATTAAAGGAAGTTATCACCGGTACGTTCGATCAATGCGCAGGTAATGCAAAGATACTTCGTGGACTGAAATGAGAATCCCTGGAGGGAATACATTACTGCGCAGATTTATAGAAATGTTATTTGAGGCCGACTGCAGAACTATTTTACTATTGCCAAAGTACATTTTGCGTAGGGACAAGATGTGAGAAATTAAGAACCACACGGACGCTTTTAGACTTTTCTCCCTCGTCGTATTTAAGACGGTAACAGGAAAGGAGGTTCTCTCCGCTAAGCACCATTAGGTGGCTTGTGGAGTATGTATGTAGATTTACATGCAGAAGATATAAATAGTGTGCCATAAAAGTAAATCCAGTAATGTACTGCAGTTGGGGTGTGGCCATTGCAAGAAAAAAAATGTACAGTCGTTTCGTGAATTAGCTTTGTTTATTCCAGTTTGGGAACCCTGTGGCGACCTCGGCCTTGGCGGGTTTATTAGTTCCTACTGAAGTTGCTCCACGTGCTGTATGCAGAATGTTCAGTGTGTTCACTATGCGACAGGGGTCAGAGGTGAAGGTATACTTTGGGGCCAGATGAGCTTGAGCAGTAAAACGCCGATCTCGGTTCGCTGAACTCTTCACGTTACGGAATCTGCACACGCAAGCACAACATAACAACCACATTTCAGATCCCTAGTGGTCACGCACAACTTTTACAACTACACAGTCATTATTCCTTTTCGTATTTTTTTCCACAATAACATTTCAGAACTTTCGCAGCAGTTTTCCTCATTGTTTTCGCCTGTCATGTCTCGCTGTCAATCAGTACTGGACTCTATAAAAAGACAAAACACGTGGGAAATATCTTTCTCACTTCTATCGGCATTCTATTTGCTGGCAAAAACCTTCCATCTTTTCAAGACCTCTTTCACCCACGCATACTCTGCTTCTTTTTTCCTCTACACAGCATCCGTTCCTGTCACTTAACGTTCTAGATAACTAAAAGGTTTAACTTGCACCAATGTCTGCCCTTCAAATAATATTTAATACTGCCTTCATGTTTGGTGATAGTCATCACTTAGGTGATACCAACTTTCATCCTAATTTCTTACTCTTTTCACCTGTAGTTATTCCTTACTCCTTTCTCCTGAGGATGTTTCTTTAATTCAGCCATCATTGCTTTATCATCTGTATTCTTAACTGTCTGTCTATTCTCCCCGTGCTATTATGCCTCTGCTTCTATTGATGCTTTGTCTGTTAGTTTCACTGTCTAAATACTTGGTCATAAACAACCTCCTTGTCTAACTACTTGGCCATAAACAACCACCTTGTCTGACACAATACCCGTTTCCTTTTCACTAGCAATTACTACCTCTTTCTGCGCCGTTCATGCTGTTTCAATAATAATTTACTTGACTTACATTTTTGAGGCATACTGATGGCCTCTACGGAGGGGGGGGGGGGGGGATGTGGATGGAGGGACTTTCTACTGACGTGATAGAAGAAGGAATGAGAGTAAATGTGAAACACATAGGTGATCCATTATTAGAATCAGAGATGATAAGACATTTGGAAGATTTATGAACAAATAAGGCAGCAGGGACATATAACATTCCTTAAACTTTCTAAAATCGTTGCAGAAATTGGCGACCATCGATCATTTAAGTTGATTTGTGGAATGTATCAGTCTGGTGACGTACCCCCAGACTTTCCAAAAAATACCATCCACACAATGCCGAAGATAGCAAGGACATGTAATTCCGAGAACTATGGCACGATTAGCCTAAAAGCTGATGTATGCAAGTTGCTGACAAGAATCAGGTACAAAAGAATGAAAAACAAAATTGGAACTCTGTCAAATGACGATCACTATGGGTTTCTGAAAGATAAAGATGGCATAGAGGTAGTTCTGGCATTGCAGTTGACAGTTGAAACAAGATTTAAGAATAATCAAGACACGTTCATGTGATCTGTCGACCTAGAAAAAGAGCATAAAAACTTATACTGGCGCAATATGTTGGAAACTGTAAGAAAAAAAAGAAGTAAGCAACGAGCGAAGGCGGGTAATACGCAATATATATAAAGGAACGATAAGAATTGAAGACCAAGTTGTTGTTAAAAAGGGCGTAAGACAAGGATGCAGTCTTTTGCTCGTTCTTTTCAGTTACTGTATCGAAGACGCAAAGGCGGAAATAAGAGAAAGATTCAATATTGGAATTAAAATCAGGGTGGAAGGGCATCAATGATAACATTTGCTGATAACGTTGCTATCCTCGGTGAAGATGAAGAAAAATTTCAGGATCTGTTGAATGGAATGAACAATATACTGAGGACAGAATATGGACTGATAGTACACCGAAAAGAGGCGGAAGTAATGAGGAGTAGCAGAAATGATTTCCGAGATGCATACCAATCAAAATTGGGAACCACGAAGCACACGAAATTGAGGAATTCTGTTACCTCGGAAGCACAGTAACACATGAAGGACGAAGAATGAGAACATAAAAACAGAGTAGCAGAGCCAAAGAAGGAAATCCTGGGCCAAAGAAGTGTGCTAGCATCAAACATCAGACATTAATTGAAAGAGAAATTTCTGAAATTATATTTGGAGCGCGGCATTGTACAGACGTGAATCATGCACTGCGGGAATATCAGCACAGAAAAAGATCGATGCGTTTGGGATATGGTGTTGCAGAAACGCCTTGAACATGGGTAAACTGATACGAAATGAGGAGGTTCTCCGCATAAATTGCGGACAGAGAAACATGTGCAGCCGGCCGGGGTGGCCGAGCGGTTCTACAGTCTGGAACCGAGCGACCACTACGGTCGCAGGTTCGAATCCTGCCTCAGGCATGAATGTGTGAGATGTCCTTAGATTAGTTAGGTTTAAGTAGTTCTAAGTTCTAGGGGACTGATGACCTTAGAAGTTAAGTCCCATAGTGCTGAGAGCCATATTTTTTAAACATGTGCAAAATGTTGACTAGAAGAAATATCAAAATAATAGGACATGTGTTTAGGGATCAGTAAAGCATTTTGACGGCACTAGAGGGAGCTGAAGATGGTAAAAACTGTATGGTAAGAGAGAGATTGGAATACATTCAACAAATAATTGAGAATATGTGTGCAAGTGTTTCGCTGGGAAAGAAGTAGTTAGCCCGGGAGTGGAATTCGTGGCGGGCGAAAAAGAAGTAAATAAATAAAGAAATAATACGCTAATAAAGAAATTCACTCTTTCGTGGATAGCACGATACTTAGGATTAGGCTCGCACATCATTCATTAGCTGGTTTTAGTAATGTTCTTCTTATTCACGTCTGTTGCACTGCTTGCAGTTCTGTTACTCACGGCATCGAAATTTCTCTTCATTATGCGTCTTCTTTGTTTTTGCCTTTTAAAGTTACTCTTTCGGCACTGGAAAATTGTCTGAGTCGTGACTAATCTGTGTTTCAGATGGATCATATGTAGGAAAGTCAGTCACTCACTCGCAGCCATTTCGCTGATTAATTAGGTGTAAGCCGGGGCTGTTATTTCTGTCTTCTGGACAGATAGCGACCGCTCTCCCGTAACACCTCCGCGGACGTATATAATTATGAATTTCCACCAGGCCACAGGGAAGTGACACATTGTAATGAGTTTACCTTAATTTTCTTGGCTCATTTGTTTCGTCTTAGAGCGCTCTTAAGCCTGCGTGCGGCAAGAAATTATTGCTTTGTGTGTTCAGAGAGTAGTTGGCTCATCAGTTATTTCGAGCTACAAATGAGAATTTAATGGAAGGTCGCGTGGTTATTTAGTAATTATTATCGGTCGGACGTAATTACAACTCGCTCAGAAAATTTCGCTGCTAATGGAATACCAAGAACCTCACCTGATTACCCTTCAAACTTACTCCTTTCGTAGGTGGCGCAAAAGTCGTGTCATGTTTCGATCGATGTTCATTGACCTAGGAATCATCAGATGCAGAGAACCAAATTCATTGCGTTTAACATGTTTTCACCTCAAAAATTTTTTAATAAAAATAGGTCATGTGCTGAACAAAGATTTAATCGAAACCAGTCATTCGCCGCAGATTATAGAATTTAAAGATGTTATAGTAACGTTCGTTGATAGCCCACCCGGTTAGCCGTGCAGTCTAACGCACGGCTTTCCGGATTGGGAAGGAGCGCCTGGTCCCCGGCGCGGACCCCCGGGCGGACTAGTGTCGAGGTCCGGTGAGCCGGCCAGCCTGTGGATGGTTTTTAGGCGGTTTTCCACCTGCCTCAGCGAATGCGGGCTGGTTCCCCTTATTACGCCTCAGTACACTACGTCGGCGATTGCTGCACCCTACCACGCAAACATAGGGGTTACACTCGTCTGGTGTGAGACGTTACCTGGGGTGGGGGGAGGGATCCACCGGGGGGCCGAACCGCACAATAACCCTGAAAGAGTGGTTAGGTGTGGGGTGGCGGAGGGGTGAAGTGGACTGCGGTAGTCGTCGTGGGGATGTGGACCACTGCGGCTGCGGCGGGGACGGAGCCTCTCCGTCGTTTATAGGCCCCCAGTTAACATCCAATGCAATACAATACAATGTTTGTTGATTTCAGAAAGGCTTTTGATTCTGTTGACAGACAAACTATAGATAAAATAATCCGAGAATTTGTTGTAAAGCCTAAATTAGCAAATTTAATTCGTGAAACACTTACAGACACGCTATGTAAAACAAAATTTATGGGAAAATTATATCATCCCTTCAAAATAAATGCTACAAATGCGGAACGTTAAGAATGTATTATTTGAATTCTCCTGAGTGAGAGCGCCAAGTTTCCGTACTTCCGACAGATAGAGTAGCTGTAGGACAGTTTCAAAATGACGTCTGTAGGTGATGTACGATACAAGCAATGTGCCGTCATTGATTTTCTCACTGCAGAGAAAGAAACTGTGGGGAATATTCACAAACGCTTGTGAAAATTGTCTGCTTTCGACAGAAGTGCAGTTAGTCGCTGGCCACGGAGGGTGAGGTCATCAAAAGGCGGTTCGGTCGACCTCGACGATCTGCAGAGATCGGGGAGACCATCCAAGGCTATCACACCTCACACACCTGACCTAGCCGCCTAGGTCTTCTACTTGTTTGGGCCATTAAAGGATGCCATTCATGGAAGAAATTTTGAGGAAGAAGAGAAAGTTATTCACACAGCGAAGCACTGGCTCCGCCACCAGGACAAGGATTGGTACCTACAGGGCACAAACAGCTTTGTTTCGCACTGGAGAAAGGCCATATAACGGGATGGAGATTACGTGGGAAAATAGGGTGTTTAGATAAAACACCATTCTTTCTTGTGTGTAATTCTCATTATGTTCAATAAAGAATTGTTGAAGAGAAAAATGCGGTGCATTACTTTATGGGCAACCCTCGTACAATACAACAAATATCCATTGACGACAGCGAATAATCACCTGACAGATCAGAGAGAGGTAAGTTTTGCACACTACATGTACACGCGTACCTTAAGCCATGACACACAGCAACAGGGACACTATTGTCTCATGTTGCTCGTTTCTATCGACATCGTTATTAAAATAGTAGTGATCGATTTTTCCATTTTTTATAACGAAATAGTTCAAAACAGTGCAAATTTAACGAATAAAATTACTTCTTTTTTAAAAGTAGGTTTATTCAAAAACTGATAATTTTAGCCTTGCTGTTATGGCTTATTAATATTTCTGCTTTTCACTCGGTTATTAGTAAAATATATTTAAAAAATCACCTGTTAAACCGAGCTCTGACAAATACCGAAGAACACCGTTTATGAAAAATTAAAATACGGGTTTCGGTTTTAATTGGTCTGATTTCCCCGTCCCTACTCTGGATGCTGGAACAGAAGCATGAACTCCACAATAACGAAGCTGACAAGCAACCAGACGCAGCCAGGGATCTGAGGTGATAGATGTGTTCTCAGTATAAATGAAGGAATTAGCACAAAGAGAGGAATGAAGGATGACGCCAAAGTATTTGGAACCTCAGTGACAGTGAAGAAGTGACTCTTCATGTTGAAAGTACTTCTACAGGAACGCTGTTAAAGAACGGCTGCACGTTACAGCCGTAACTTCGTCTACGTCCAACCTCTTGCAAGTCATTCTGTTTGGAATGTGATGTCGACAGGCGACTCTCGGCACTTGTTTCAAGCAAACAAGCATCCCGGTGAATGGCAGCAGAGCCAAACGCACATTAAGAGGATAAAGACCTCTTTCCGCACCAAGCGTTGCCGAGGAGAAGAAAGAGGAAAAGACAAAGGGAGATAACATGAAAGGCGGCGAGTGGCGACCGGCGGCCCCTTCTCGTTTCCCAGAGGCCGTCCGTCCGTCCGTCCGTGTAAAACTCCCGGCACGGGACGGGCTATTGTGGCAGCGGCCGTTTCCTGGACACCTCGCCCAACAAAGGAGGCGGGCTCTTCAGGCACGACTGGGCAATAACAGCCGCTCAGCCGTGCGGGCTGCCTACCCGCCGCGCTGACGGTGGTCCGGTCCGATGGGCTCTGACCACCGGTGCCAACATACTGGACGGACACGGCGTGAAGGACGATTCACCCTTGGCGTCACGAAACGGAACCGAGCGTCAGAACTTTCCACAGTGCACATCGAATGGCAGCATTCACATAGGCCGTCAACAGAACAGAATGGAACGGAATGACAAATCCAAGGTTTCTCGGAAAGAAAGTTTTTACACTCATGTAGTCGGAGGGAGGGGAGCTCTAGGGACAGCGACACTGTCTGCCAGCATCAGCAATTAACATACTTTTTGTGTGGTCGCTTCACTTTAAATTACTCCGTATGCATGTAACATTCGTAACCACATCCAATTTCCTGTAACTAACTCCTACTGCTGTTATTTTCGATTAAGACTGTTATATGAAGAATTAACATTGCTGTAGTACAGTCCATGAGTCCTATTCTACAGGAGTCTACAAGTAGAAAATCGTCAGTCACTTCTCAACGGCCGGCCGATGTGGCCGAGCGGTTCTAGGAGGTTCAGTCTGGAACAGCGCGACCGCTACGGTCGCAGGTTCGAATTCTGCCTCGGGCATGGATGTGTGTAATGTCCTTAGATTAGTTAGATTTAAGAAGTTTAACCGCAGATGCCAGACTGAGATTCATTGGAAGAATCCTAAGGAAATGCAATCCGAAAACAAAGGAAGTAGGTTACTGTACGCTTGTTCGCCCACTGCTTGAATACTGGTCACCAGTGTGGGATCCGTACCAGATAGGGTTGATAAAAGAGATAGAGAAGATCCAATGGAGAGCAGCGCGCTTCGTTACAGGATCATTTACTAATCGTGAGAGCGTTATGGAGATGATAGATAAACTCCAGTGGAAGACTCTGCAGGAGAGACGTTCAGTAGCTCGGTACGGGCTTTTGTTGAAGTTTCGAGAACATACCTTCACCGAAGAGTCAAGCCGTATATTGGTCCCTCCTACGTATATCTCGCGAAGAGACCATGAGGATAAAATCAGAGAGATTAGAGCCCACACAGAAGCATACCGACAGTCCTTCTTTCCACGAACAATACGAGACTGGAATAGAAGGGAGAACCGATAGAGGTACTTAGGGTACCCTCCGCCACACACCGTTAGGTGGCTTGCGGAGTATGGATGTAGATGTAGATGTAGATTTGAACCGTTTTGAACTTCTCAACGCTTCCTCGTCTCGTTTGGCGGAGGTTGCGGGCACAAAACACAAATACCACACAGAAAATTAACACGTGTAAATTATTCACACAAGTAGATAAATTGTAAACTAAAATTTGAGATAAGTATTGATGTGATAATAAATGTCCCTAGAAATGTCAGTAAGCAGAGCTCCAAAATGTGAATAAACATAGGAGCTGTCTGCTTCCAATAATTTTCTAACAAACCGTTCCTTACATTTCAGTTTCGTAAGGTCTGCTGTTTAATAAAGTAGTACAGCTAGTATCTTCCATGTAAATCTCTGTCAATACACTTCGTTATGCGAAAAATTATTTAAAGTGTTTGCACTGAACTGGTCATTTATAGCACATATGTAATTTTAATCTGCTGAGTTACTGCGAGAGAATTATAAAACAGACAAATCGAAAGCTGACATGAACCCATGTGACACACTTTAAATTTTGGTACCTGGGAAATTGGTGTTGATAAATGCCAGTTAATACCGGCCGGCCGGTGTGGCCGTGCGGTTCTAAGCGCGTCAGTTTGGAACCGCGTGACCGCTACGGTCGCAGGTTCGAATCCTGCCTCGGGCGTGGATGTGTGTGATGTCCTTAGGTTAGTTAGGTTTAAGTAGTTCTAAGTTCTAGGGGACTGATGACCTCAGTAGTTAAGTCCCATAGTGCTCAGAGCCATTTGAACCATTTTGAACCAGTTAATACCTGACTGTGTGATTGCATAGACATGTTTTTAGCTGCTCTCCATGTGGAATGACTGCTGTAACACAGTTGGTGCCGACACGTCGTTGTCTCGTTAATCGCTGGTGTGGAGTAAATACAGCGATGCGAAATTCCATAAATCATATGGAGCAGCTTCAGAAAATTTCAATGCTCCGCCGTAAAACGTGACAAGACGCAGGCGACCGCTGATCGTAGAAAACACCACTCCGTATTAACCTTGGGCAGCTGACTAACATACTCTTTATTATACAGCTCAGCCATTTATTCGTAGTCCTCAAAGTCAAACAATATTTGTCGCTCGGACCGTAGATACAATACCAATTATGATTGCACCTAATCATGATGGACAGACAGACATCCAGCGATCACGCGCTGCTTCCACAAAATGCCTCCATTCCTTCCTGTTTTGTGCCCGGTTCCTCCAGGTGTCTTCAGTCCCCACTGCTGCTAGGTCCTTCGCCAGGTCGTCCATCCAGCGCTGCCTTGGTTGTCCAATGGGGTGTTTGGTGATTGGTTCCCCCTCTAGTGCCATCTTCGCCTGTCTTCCAACTGGCATATAGGCTGCATGGTCCAGCCATTGTATCCTTTTGCTCCTTATCTCCTGTAGGATAGTTGGTTGTCGCATCAGAAGGTAGATTTCCTCGTTTTTTCCTCCTCCTCCATTCTCCGTTATCTAAAACTAGACCCCATATCGTCCTCATTACCCTTCATTCAAATATTAATAGTTTTTCCTTTTCTCGCTAAGTCATGCTCCACGTTTCTGAACCGTACATTACTGCTGGGCAAATCACTGTGTTGTAGATTTTTCATCTTAGTGTTCACTGAGACCGATTTAGAGCCGAGCGTCTTCATACCCTCTGCTATTCTTTCCTTAACGTCCATTTTTATGTTGTTGTCAGTGGAAAACCAAGATCGCAAGCATTTGAACTGGTGTACTCTCTTGAATCTGTTGCCATCTATCTCAAAAAATTCTTCCTGCTTTTGTCTTCTTCTTAATTGGATGAACTCTGTTTTGTCTTGATTCACTTTGAGCCCTAACTTCTGTGCATAATTTTCCATTTCCTGAACATTCCTCTCAAATCATGCTTTTATTCAGTTAGTTGTACTATGACATCTGCGTATGCGAGACAATTGAAGTTACCGTCCATCTGTACTCCAGCCCACTCCTGTTGCCTACACTCTTTTATTACTTTCTCTAAGACGACATTGAACAGAACACATGGAGACCATCCCCTTGTGTGAGGCCTATCTCAATCTCGAATGTTTCTAATGTGGCTCCTACGAAACGTACTGCTGCCTTTGACCTTTCCATACAAGCTTGGACAATTCTCATTAGCTTCTCAGGGATTCTGAAGTCACGCATTGCATTGTATAGGCTATTCCTGTGGATGATGTCATATGCACCGTTGAAAATCGACGAACAGGCTGTAAATATCTTTATCATATTCCCAGTGTTTTTCAGACACCTGCCTCAGTGTGAAATGTGACCTATTGTCGATCGGTTTGGTCGAAAGCCTGCTTGGTACTTCTGTATGTAGTTATCTATGACTGGTTGAAATTTTCTGAAGATAAAGATGGACTGTACCTTATACGTTACATGCCTCTATAGTTACCACATTCCATTTTGCTTCCCTTCTTGTATATTGGGTATATTATAGCCAATTTCCATTCTTGTGGGAGTGTCTCCTTGTCCCATATCAATTGAATCTGTTTACATATCTCTAAGTGTAAGCTCTCACCTCCCTCTTTGATTAATTCTGATGTTATTCTGTCCTCTCTTGGGGCCTTGTCGTTTCTGAGTCCTTTGATTGCGATCTTCACGTCTTCATCACTAACTTCCCATTCTTCTTCATCTTTCGTTTCCTTCTTAGTGTTTCTGCAGGTAACATCTCATCTGGCTCTGGGCGATTCAACAGTTCTGAGAAGTATTCTTTCCATCTTTCTACAATTCTTTCCTTGTCGTTTATGAAGTCGCATTTCTTGTCTCTAATGAAAAAAGTTTGGCTCTGAAATTCACGTTTCCGATTTTTTATATATTGGAAGAACTGCCTTGAATTCTTGTTTGGCTCTCTGCCTCAACGTATTCTAGCAAACTGGTTAGATATATTCTCTTCTCTGCTCTTAGGATTCGCTTTGTCTCCCTTCTGACGTTTCTGCTCATTCTCCCTGTCAACTCATTCTCCCTCATCTTCCTTCTCTTCACTGTAGCCTTCTGGCATGTCTCGTTGAAACATTTCCTCTTCCTCACTATCTTCTTTCTTCCCAATATATCGTCCACTACACTTCGTATCGTGGACTTTATTTCTTTCCACTTTTCCTCCACGTTCTCTCTTGCTTTCAGGATCTCTAGGACCTCAAAACGGCTTTGATTTCTGTAGCATATTGTTCTTTAATGGCACTTTCTCGTAGTTTCTCAACATTCAAAGCAGGTACTAGTGTCCACTTCTTCTTATGCATGTAGGTGAATATCAGTTTAAGCCTGCACACAATGAGGAAGTGGTCTGACGCACAGTCGGCTACTCTGTACGACCTGACGTCCATGACTCTGTGGCTATAGCGCTGGTGCACCAAGATGTGATCTATCTGGTTGGTGGTTCTTGCATCCGGTGAGCACCATGTTCCCTTATTAATTCTCTTCTGCTCGAAGTAATTCAAATTACTGTCAGGTTCTTTGAGATAGCTAAGTTGACCATCCTCTGACCATTCTCATTGGTATCATCATGCATACTGTGCCTTCCTATAGGTGGTATGTAGAATTCTTCTTTTCCTGCTTTGCCATTAAAATCTCCCAGCTCTATCCTGATATTTCTAGTTGGTATGCACTTCTAATCATGTAACACATTTCAGTACACCAACGACACTGTACTCGTTTCAGCAGCATAACACAGCGCAGAGTCTCATTCAGAACGCAAATTACAGTCATATATCTCGTTCTGCACAGTCTCGGATGATCTGTGGCGTAGCTGGATTACTCCAGTTTATCACCAGCTGTCCCTGACACCGTCTGACGCTTTAGTATTTTCGAAGTATAATGTGTCATCTTCTGCGATGAGTCCTCCCCAACCTCTTCTCTCTTCCAAATCTTCTCTCTCTGCTTCCTCCTCCTCTTATGAATTCGTCTACCTCTCTAAATTATTGGTTATTGCAAGCCACAGAATAAATACAAAAGAAACGCAAACGTTGATTTATCTCTCAGTACCTCGGTTCTCGTCCTGTATCTTCTAGAAAGCATTTTCATCAAACTCTTCCTTCTTCTCTTGCCGATAAACAGTTTCCTTCTCAGTAAAATTAGCGAGCTTTTTCTATAATATAATTTCGTCTCAGTCCTTTGCTGGACGCCCTACACTGCCCTTCGACTGTCTCTCTCTCTCTCTCTCTCTCTCTCTCTCTCTCTCTGTCTGTCTGCGTTATTAACATTAAGCTCCTATCAGGCCGAGGTCTAGAATTATAATGAAATTACTTATACTTGTAAAATACACAGATGAACATTACACAAAATTATCACAACACCAAAAACGGAATTTAAAGGAAAGCAATACAAAAATAATGAAAATAAAAGAATAATATAGAGATACGCACAAAGGCTGGGTCAAATTGGCCCATCACATCCAAACCCCCTGACATTTTATGACTGCTTGCAGACGTGCTATCATACAATAATGGGTCTTTCCTCTTATTTATCCAGAAGACCTTATATTTATGTTGAGATTTAACTTACAATACCTGCACCGAGGGTCATTCCTTTGCAGGTCTTTCTGCTTGTCGCAATTTTCTAGAGTTGTGTCTCGTTTGTACAGAACATCATCATCGGCGAAAAGCATCAGGGAATATCCGATGTCATCCACTAGGTCATTTATATTTGTTGTATAAATTAATGGTCTTATAACACTCCCTTGAGGTATGCTCGAAGCTAGTTTTAGATCTGAAGATTCCTCTCTGTTTAATACTGTGTTCTGTTCTCTGACGACGACGGTTCAAACCCGCGTCCGCGCACGGACATCAAGATCTAGATTTTCCGTGGTTTTCCTAAACGCTCCAGGCAAGCGCCAGAGTGTTTCCTTTGAAAGCGCACGCCCTTTTTCCTCCTCCATCCTTTACACAATCCAAGCTTTTACTGTGCCTCTGATGACCTAGACGTCGACGGGACGTTAAACGCAGTCTTCCTTCCTTCAATCGCTGTTCTCTAGAAACTCTTATATACAATCATAGAGCTGATCTGTTGTTATTTTATTCATTAGGTGGCAGTCTAGAGCTTTTGCGAAAGTAAGGGAACACGGTATATACCTGGACGCCGGTATTTACTACTTTTTAGGTCTAGTGGACGAACAGAACGAGCAGGGTTTCGCATGATCGTTGTTTTCGGAATCCACGCAGATTCCTACAGAGGGGATTTTTTGATCTTCAGAAATATCGTTACAGGCTGACGTTAAATAAGTTCCAAAATTTACAATACATCAACGTTAGAGATATAGTTTTGTGCGTCTATCAGAATATCCTTCTTGAAATCGGGAATGTCCTGCACTTTTTTCCAATCACTGGCTCCAACAACCACCTACGGGTACACAGATGCTAGAATTTCTTTAGCATGCTCTATGTAGAATCGTATTACTATTCCATGTCCAGTCTTTCCTCTGTTGGGTCATTTCAGTTAGTCTCTATTTCGATGTCTGTCTTTTGATGTTAGAAAATGAAGTATAGACTGATCTCCTCCGTGTAACAGTTTTGGAAAATTTCGGCCTTCTTTCTGTTATCCTCCGTTTCGATGGCATGTGGTCACAGAGCTTCTGGACGGATGGCTTCGATGCGTTTACTAGTTTAACGTAAGACCAGACTTCTTAGATTTTTCCTTCAAGCTACACAGAATTTTCCTTCAGAATTCGTTGAATGCTTCATCCATTGTAATCCTTCAGATAATTTTGACTTCGTTCAGTTCTTTTTTGTCCATGAGGCTTTGGCAGCGTTTAAATTGGCAGTAATATTCTGTTTGATTTCGTAGAAGCTTTCTAACACAGCTGTCGAATCACGGTGGATCTTTACGATCCCTCACTACTTTGCCCGACAAATACTTTACAAGCCATAGGGTACAATACTCTTCAACTTTGTCCGGTGATGTTCAACATTCTCAGTGCTGAACATGAAATTTTCATGTTAACTGTCAGGTGTTACTTGCCGCTCTTACTAAATAGAAATACCTTCCTTTCTTTGTATTTATATTTACAGCTATATTCAGTGAAGCTGTAAAAGCGTTATTATCACTAAAACACAGTGCTATGCAACAATGCGATATGTTCGGGTCTGCTGGTGATCAGGAGATCTAGTACGTTATATTTTGGACAGACACCGTCCTTCACTTGAGACATTATTGTCCTGTATTAGAGTTTGGTATTGGGGGCCAAGCATGTTTTAGATATTGCAATGTCATGTATCTACGGACGGAAATGCGGCCATATTCAGCCCCTTTCAGTACTGAAGGAAACAGGAAGTTTATTGTGTTGCATTTCATTGAAGAGCAGCCTGCCCTTTCTTACCGTCTTCAAATTAACCCAGTAGGGCACTGTGGCTGTCGAAGTTTTTCTCTGTTAAAGTTTCTGCTGAAGAAGCACATTCATCGTGCAGTTATAAAATTCAGCAGTTGGTACTTTAATATCAAGTGTGTCTAGCGCAATTGTCGATGGGATCTGTAGGCTTGGTTTGGCAAACAATGCATAGATATATCGAAGTGTGGTTTTTCCGTCTCCAGCCTCATGTCATTTATCTTCTATCTTTTTAGCGTGCTGTCTCTATGTTCATTTTTTGGATTTGAACAGAGAAAAAAAGGCTGTCGAAGACAAGTAAAATATTATAGATTTTACGAAAAAGCCACTTCTTCATTTTGTGCCGCAGTTTTGTGATAGGGGTTCCTGAGTGACTCATAACTGCTTGAGCATAAATACTCACTTACTGTACTTATATTGTAGGTATCCATTCGACCTAATATTTTTTTAGCAACCATTATGTAATTTAGCTATCTAAAGTTGATAACTCTTTTACATATTTTTGTGACATAAGTTACATCATTATTTAGTTAGCTGCATTTGAAAGTTATGTCTAAGGAATCGAGAGACAGTGTGTCTATTGCAGTCGCTCAGATAAAATAATGAATTACAGCATTAGTTCTTAAGTGTAAAACTGTTTAAGTTTCTATGAAGACATTAACCATGACTGTTTTACACGTTCATCGTATGCGGAATAGACAATCTCGATTAACATTTTATGTTTTTTTAATTTCTGTAACGCCAAATTTATGTCAACCATCAATCACCGCATTCTGGCACAAACCACGCACAATAAGAACTGGGTCAGATCAAGATTCCTGACCCGGAGTAGCTCCGTCTACGTTTTTCTTATTGTTTTTAGTATTGCCAGACATAATCTTATGATTATGCATCTTTATTCTGCATTTGTTTTATTCTGTGACATGGCCAACGTTTGGCCCTCAAAAGAATTTAGTTTTTGTCCTGAAGAAGATACTATTATTGGCATTGAAACCTAGATAAACTATAAAAAAATTTTACCTTGCAGCTGAAGGCTGAATTTCTTATTGTCTGAACAACTCACGGTTGCTCAAGCGCTGCATTATGTTAAAGATTTGATATCATATAGCTTTCATAATTTAAATATCTGAATGAAACCATTCAGGAAAATGGAATCGAAACAAAGGCAAACAAAATCAGATCCCAAAAGATGGATGGATACGTCATGCCGACTTACTCAAAATATCTAAAAAAGGAGTATATCTCCAAGTATGCAAACCTAAGACATTGAAATACAGTAATTAAATCAGAATCCCTCTATGACTCACAAACACTAACTTCTAACAGAGAAACAGACAGTGAAAACAATGATAAAAAAGAAACGCAAAATCGTAAGAAAAATTCTAGGCCCAAAACTTTTAGACGAAAACTACAGAAGCAGGTTGGAAACGAAAAATACACTAATATCCATAGTGACACTAGAAAATGCAGGTCAGTATTCTATGAGGACATTAAAAGTATGAATCCAGGCAGATTTACCAAGCCAATAATCTATTTATTAGACTACAGAACCAAAGCCATAAAGCACACGATGAAATTGATTGACGAAATCAAAACTGATCTAATATTGGCAGTAATTACTCCAGAAGACGTCCAAAAAAAACCAAAGAAGAAGACTGCAACATTACAGTCTACAAAGAGAAAGGAAGCCTACAAGAAGAGAATGAAAGAAATATGCACACGTCCAAGTACAAGCAATATGCATAGTCCTATCGGAATTATTGCCAAATAATAATAATAATAGCGTATTGATTCAAGTAACCGACGCCATAAGTGAGCAGCGACGGTGGACTACCTTGATAACTTTTATTTTTACAGAGACTGGTTTGGTGCAGCTCTCCATGCTTCTCTCTCCTGTGCAAGCCTCTTCATCTCTGACTAACTACTGCAACCTACATCCTTCTGAATCTGCTTAGCGTCTTCATCTCTTGCTCTCCCTCTGCGATTTTCACCCTCCACGCTTCCCTCCAGTACTAAATTGGTGATTCCTTGATGCCTCAGAACGTGTCCTACCAACCGATCCCTTCTTCTAGTCAAGTTGTGCCACAAATTCTTCTTCTCCCCAATTCTGTTCAGTACCTCCTCATTATTTACGTGATCTACCCATCTAATCTGTAACACCACGATTCAAAATCGTCTATTCTCTTCTTATCTAAACTGTTTATCGTCCATGTTTCACATCCATACATGGCTACACTCCATACAAATACTTTCAGGAAAAACTTCCGGACACTTAAATCTATAGTCGATGTTAACAAATTTTTCTTCATCAGAAACGCTTTCCTTGCTATAGCCAGTCTGCATTTTATAACCTCTCTACTCTGATCATCTGTTATTTTGCTCCCAAATAGCAAATCTCATTTACTACTTTAAGTGTCTCATTTCCTAATGTGATACCCCCAGCATCATCTCATTTAATTCAACAACATTCCACTATCCTCGTTTTGCTTCTGTTGATGTTTATCGTATATCCTACCTTCAAGACACTGTTCATTCCGTTCAGCTGCCCTTCCAGGTTCTTTGTTTGACCGAATTACAATGTCGTCGGCAAACCTCAGTTTTTAATTCTTCTCCGCGGATTTTAATTCCTACTCCGAATTTTTCTTTTCTTTCCTTTACTGCTTGCTCAATATGCAGATTGAATAACATCGGGGTAGGCTACAGCCCTGCCTCACTCCCTTCTCAACCACTGCTTCTCTTTCGAGCCCCTCTACTCTTATAACTGCCATCTGCTTTCTGTACAAATTGTAAATAGCCTTTCGCTCCCTGTATTTTAACCTGCCTCCATCGGAATTTTAAAGAGAGTATTGCACTCAACATTGTCAAAAGCTTTCTCTAAATCTACAAATGCTAGAAATGTAGGTTCGCGTTTCCTTAACCTATCTTCTAAGACAAGTCGTAGGGTCAGGATTGCCTCGCGTGTTCCAACATTTCTACAGAATCCAAACTGACCATCCTCGAGGTTAGTTTAGACCTGTTTTTCCTTTCGTCTGTATTGTTGTTTTACATACAGTATACGTTTCATAAGACGTTATATACTACATGAGCGATTGTTATACTTAATGTCTGCCCCCGGTAGCTGAGTGGTCAGCGTGGCAGAATGTCAATCCTAAGGGCCCGGGTTCGATTCCTGGCTGGGTCGGAGATTTTCTCCGCTCAGGGACTGGGTGTTGTGTTGTCCTAATCATCATCATTTCATCACCATCGACGTGCAAGCCGCCGAAGTGGCGTCTACCCGACGGGAGGCGCTAGTCACACGACATTTACATGTCGTGTTTGTAAGAAATGTTGCCCCTATTTCATCTCAAGCTCTAACTTTAAATGCTTTATACAGAGGAACTACGTAATATCGGAGTGGCAGCAAATGAGGCACGATATTACCTGTAGTGAGAAAGTGATGAGATGTTGCGCTAAAACACGATCTCCTGCAATTCCTCGGCCAACTGCTTCCTCGACACAGCACCAACGCCGCCAACAGCAGCGGCTCTTGGAAGCTGCCCAAGTCTACGGGTTGGCTATTATAAATTAGTTTCACGCCTCTATACATCAGCAGCCACAACAGTGAGGGCGCCATTAAGGTTTCAGGCTCCGCAATATGACCGTCGCTCGCCAGAGGGCTCCGAATATTTTTAACGACTAACGGCTTGTGGTGGCTCCACCAGTTTCTCTGTTTCATCAGCCGGCTGCATGGTCCGCAGCATACGCACAGTGGTTGGCAAACAAACCACCATCTCAGCTGTGTCCTCTAGATACAGCCTCAGGGGGCCGAAAGCTATAAACACACAGCTAGAATCGCCTTTCACTCTCCTTACAAACGTCGCCTCAGGTCACTGCTTGATACTCTCGTTCGTTCTCCGAGTCGGAACATCCATGAGTCAGCAAGTAGAATACAAACATTTGTTTCCCTTACTAGTTAACAAATCGTGTCTCCATGTGGCACATTTAGATTCTACAATCTTTACTATTTGATTTACACTCCACTATTTGAAACGTATTACTCCGCTGGAAGACGAAAGAAAACAATTTTAAAAAATTTTGTATACGAGGGTTTGCCGAGAAAGAAAGTTCCGATCGGTAGCTAAATGGAAACCACAGTGAAAATCAGAAACATTTTATTTGCAAGATTTAGCTACACTTTCCAGATACTTCTTTACAAGGTCACCGCTCCAACTTAGACATTTGTCGGAGCGTTATACCAAATTCCCAACAACATCGTCATAGAAGGTAGCCGCCTGTGCTTTCCGATAGTTCTCTACACTGGTCTATAGCGCGCAGCCTGCGCCAAATTGTTGTCTTCGTATCCAGCGTTTCATGTGAACAGAGATGATACTCAGAACGAACAAATTAGGGCTGTGTTGTAGGTGATCGAACACTTCCCATCGAAAAGGCTGCAGGAGCGTCTTCACTACCCCTGCAGAATGCGGCTGAGAATTGCCATGAAGAGGGAAGTGCGTAGCAGTTGTGTTAGATGGGCTGCATTATTAAGCCGAATCCTCTCAGCGGGCCCTCCTACTTGGCGGCACCCTTACTCGCTGACAATTCGCTCATAACTGACAAGAGCGTCTTGATGTGACCGACAGTCATACTACAGACACTACCCAACACATTTGTCCAAAGCGTCATCGGGTTTTCACTGTGGTGTCCATTCCACGACCGATTGGAAGCCAGCCGTTGTGGCAGAGAGGTTCTAGGCGCATCAGTCTGGAACCACGCGACCGCTACGGTCGCAGGTTCGAATCCTGCCTCGGGCATGGATGTGTGTGATGTCCTTAGGTTAGTTAGGTTTAAGTAGTTCTAACTCTAGGGGACTGATGACCTCAGATGTTAAGTCCCATAGTGCTCAGAGTGTTGTTACGGCATGTTTTTATCCCAGTGTGAGGGTGATTTTCTTTTATTAGATGTTCTGCATACTTAGAGTGAGTACAGTCACTCTTCAATGCATTTGTGTGTTCTTTGTACCTGATGTTAAAATTTCTTGCAGTTATCCAAATGCATGTGGATTTGCTTCTTATACATGTTAATTCATACATTTCCGAACTGGTGTATTTTGTATTGTGCTGTTTGTCCTGACGGATATATTAATTTTACGTTTTTCTAAGATGTTACTAGTTTTGTGGGTGAGCCTTATGATGTGGGCTGCTACTGGGTACAACTGCAACTCACAGTTGTTGTGTGTGCAGGACACTGTGACCAGTGTGACCTATATGAATGACATCCTGCAACCCGTAGCCATACCGTTTCTACACTACGCACCAGAAGCCATTTTTCAAGAAGACAGCGCACGAACACATGTTGCTGCACGATCACAAGCCTTCTTGGTATCACAGGATGTCAGCCTTTGCCCCTTGCAGTCCAGATAGCCACACTCGCCGCCGATAGAAAATGTGAAACGACGGATGCAGCGCTGTGACACAATGTAAAATTAAATGACATTTTTTTGTAATATAGATCACTAAATATGCCTAACACGAACAGGTGAAACATGTCTGCTACATACAAATAAATTCAGTTGGAAGAGAAGTCACTTTTATTAACTTTAAGATAAAACGTGATTGAAGTTAGTAAATGAGTAAAATGACTGCAAATATTAACAAGAAATATTGGCTTCCGGTTCTGATTATCTGATTACCTTCAATATCATAAACGTATGTACAACTGCTTATATGGCGAAGTTCGAATCCTTCCACGGGCATGGATGTGTGTGATGTCCTTAGGTTAGTTAGGTTTAAGTAGCTCTAAGTTCTAGGGGAGTGATGACCTCGGACGTAAAGTCCCATAGTGCTCAGAGCCATTTGAACCATTTTTTCTTCTAGCACGTCGTCAGACAAATCGTCCGCTACACAGGCGCTTTCAGTATACCCTTTCCACATATTCGCTCTCTGCTACAGCTACAGCTACATGTACACATCACAAGTCGCCCTACAGTCTGTGACTGAAAGTACTTCTGTTGCCGCTGTCATTCCCCTCTTTCATATTCCATTCGCTAATGACACGAAGCCAGAATGATTGTCGGTAAATCTCAGTGTTAACTCCAATTTCTCAGATTTTCTCGTCGGGGTTATCTCGCAAGAAATATGTGACAGGAAGTAATATCTGGCTAGACTCTTCTTGGAACGTTCGACAGTAAACCTCACTGTGTTGCACAACACCTCTCTTGCAGGGCCTGCCACTGGAGTTTTCTGAGCAGCATCTAACACTGTAGCGCTTACTAACTTATCCCGTGCTGAAACGTTCCACTTTTTATTGGATATTGCTATTTATTCTATTAGTACAAACAGGTAAGACCGCGAGATCGATGAATTACTTTTTCTTAAATTTCTTACATTGAATCTGAGTCTGCCTCGGTACTCCGTACATTTAATTTTTTGTGATCACACCACTTTGGGTCTCTCCTTAGTATTTTGTGGTTGTTACTGCTTTCATTGTTTTACAGGCATTAGCGTAATCATCCATTCTTGCGGGATATGTTAATTTATTTACGTTCTGAGTTAACTAACAGACTTTGCACCCGGTCCAGATTACTTTCCAATGTTGATTTGCTATTCCGCAACCATTTCTACCATTTCGGCATTCATGATTGAAAGCATCAAGCGTTCAGGTTGATACCATTTGGGAAGACTGTATTCAGCATTTCGATCTTCTCTATGTTATCTTCGTTTCGGTACCACTTTTGCCACAAAGCGATTGGAAAGATAATTTCGATACCTTTATTGAATTTACGTAGGACCAAAATTTCTTAGGTTAGAAAAGTTATACTTTCCAAGTCATCGAAAGCTTCTCGCATTGTTCTTCTCATGCTTATTTTAGCTTCAGATTTTCGTTGTCACTCGGACTTGGATTTCGCTTAAATCTGTGATGGAGATCAGTTTCAGTAACAAGTGGCTACCTAATCACGAATGGTGTCTCCCATTACTCACAACATTGCGCGTTGCATATCGGTCTATAGCAGATTTTACAATTCTTTTGAAGTTTGTTCATTTGTGCACCGGTCCTTCGCCCTCAGAGCTGAATATTTGACACTGAGTGTCAGATACTCCGTAAATTATTTTTTAGGAATCTTACTAAACATCAATATTTTGCTACTTTTCTTAACGTCCTTGTAAAACCTATAGTCACTGATGCTATAACAGCTTTATGCTCAATGATGTCATGATTCTATGACTGCACGAAGTAATTTTCAGTCACGACATTGAGAACA
The DNA here is from genome assembly GCF_021461395.2 of Schistocerca americana. Taxonomy (NCBI): domain Eukaryota; kingdom Metazoa; phylum Arthropoda; class Insecta; order Orthoptera; family Acrididae; genus Schistocerca; species Schistocerca americana. The sequence continues at coordinate 134,471,072 of NC_060120.1, read as the reverse complement.
ACCTCATACGAATTCCTGTTTCCGGCACTAGTTTTTGTCACATGATCCTACCATTCTACTGCTGACTAACTGCTTTCTTCGCCTGGGGTTACGGTGTTATCTCGTAACAAATCGTCATAGCAGTCTTTAAATACAAAAAATTTTCTTATTTTCACGTTATTAATTAAAAGTAACGCTGAGCAAATAAATCACAAAGTGCAGTGGCAAAATATTAAGGAGATCAAGCACATAGTTGAAGTTCTGTTCAACATTAGTACTTACTAACACTTGTGTTACGGTAAAGCAAAATATAGTTTTCATTCATTAGAAAGTATACGTGTGGCGAGCGAGAGATTATGTTCAGACTGTACTAGATACTCTCAATTACACTGGCATAACATGTCAGAGGAATCCGTGAAAAAGCGCGAGTTGTGTAGAATAATTGCTTGTATGGTGTTGGTAACAATATGTATGTTAAATGCAGTTTTGTGAGTTTTCCAACGACAGATAGACGACTATACACGCTGAACCCAAAAGTTTCGAATGTTGTTCACGGATACTTCCTGAATATTTTGATATGTCGGATCCGTTGTCTCCAAAGGTTTGTAACAGAATATTTATACTCCCTTTGATTTCTTAACTCTGTTTAGCTTTTTATCAATATTGCACTGAATATATCTGGACTATAATGCAAATGTCAACGATAATTCCTTGTGTCTTGTTTACAAGCAAACTGATCCCATTCATTCACAGTACCTACTGTTGACAACATTAATGGCCAATTTAGTCATCTCGTCAAACTTGCAATCCGGAAATGCTTGATTTTGACTCCGGTTTGATTTTCCTGCACTTTCATTAGTACGTCAACAATGATACACAGCATCATTAACAAGTTTGACGAAGAAGAGCAGCAAAATTGGAAACGCAAATCCATTGGGATGCTGTTTCCGTGATTGAGGAAACAGCTAAGTATTACGTCGTTGTGCCGCTCTGCTATTGAATCCTCTCAATCCGTACACGAGGTGTATAAGGGCCGTCTCTTCATCAGTATATCTATCCATACTGCTGTCAACGTGCGATTAACAGTGCCTCTAAAATAAACACGAGACAGAACTGAGCAATACTGAATGCAAACTTTAGAGCGAAGAGTGTAGTGTCTGTTTCTGTTGTCAACAGCAAGTACCGCGAGTGAATGGCGAGGACTTGTTTCGAAACAAGACACAGAGCAGATATTTTCAGCAGAATTCAAATTAGGAGGTGAATGTGGGTAAGGAGTCTAAATGACATTACAGTATTTACGGGAATCTAATGCGCTATGGAATATAATGTGCACGCCAGTTTTAAAATCTAAAATCATAAAGCAAAAAGAGATTGTTGGTGCAATAGTTGTTCGCTAAATTTGTTTTACACAACAATGAATGTACACGTGAACTATCAAAGTAACAACTTTAAGTGACCCATTCTTAAGTGACACTCGCATAACTTAATTAACTACATGACGTTCGAACAAACATATCATAAATTACAGACGTTACTCATTATTATTCAATAATGTCATATATAGCGGTGTCTTCGGAGGAGTATGCCGCAGAAACACATCCTTTTCCTCTTTCCGCTTCATTCCCGGTGTCGTTCCATAGCAGATAACCTTCAATGCCGTCCAGAGTATTGGAAGTACAGTATTTGCTCAGTGATTTTTAGATCACTGGTGCTTAGATGCTTTTGCAGGCAGCCGCAACCCAGTTGCAATTGTATGGGGTGCAGCACGCTTAGTTTTTCCTGTCAAGAGTCGGTACACGGTATGGTTCTCAAAACTATTTTTCGTACTGTTCCTGAACGTAACCTTTGAAACCTTTGTTTATACTATCGTCCGGGGTCTGTAAAACAGAAGTAATTTCTCTAGGAACAATAACAAGGTCACTGGCTAGGCTGTGGATCTTCTTTTTTACGTCGGCCGTGAGATGACCACAAAGTGCATCAAGACAAGGGATTGAAAGTAGTTTGGAAGTTTCAGCTATCCGTCCGAACAATAACGTCATCAGAGAACAGCTTTTCATTTTTAGGAGTCTTGGTGCTTGTTTTTCGCTTGAAGATTAAGAAAGAGGGAAGTCTGCGCCCGGGTGCTGCTATTGCCAGAATTACATTTATGCGCTGTAGCGACACCATGATGTTATGGTGGTAACTTGTTTGTCCCTTTCATATCAATCGTATAATTACGAGGCATATCAAACCAAACTGACGTCTCATCAGCGTTGTTGTCTATTTGTTCCATCCAAAAATTCTTCTCTTTCCGAAGTGTAATGACATACCGCCGAAATTCTTAAAGTTTTTTCTCAGAATTCTGGGGAAGTCTTTGGCATACTGTTGTACGGCGTCTTATTTATAAGCCCGTCCGTTTCATAAGGCGATCAACGCGTCTACGCGTATCCTAAACCCTTGCCTCATTATATTAAGAGCTACAGCTACCTCTTTTGCTTTTTTTTCTTATGGTAGTGTTACTAGTCACATATTGCCCATTCTTGCTGATTTTGCGGACGAATTCCAAAACTTTTACTTCAGCTTCAGGATGTCTTCCATTGCGAGAGACAGTGAATTTCTTTCTAGTAGCGATAGTTGTAAAGATTGCCAATTTTTTCTTCCATAAGCGAACGTTACTCCCCGCTACATTCAACTCCGATCCTGCCTTCCTATTAACATATTTTTCAGCATAAAGATTTACTTTACGCCTTAAAGTAGCATCATCTATTTTCTTCTATGCTTGTTTTCCATTTCGTGGCTGCCTAATGCAAACACAATACGCAGTAGTAGGGCGAGAATAATGTAACAAAGTTGAAGATCACTTTACGTAATGTGTCATAACGAAGGACATCTAAATTTCAATGATGTTGCCAGTGAACGACGGATTTAAGTTTGTACTCGAATCTTCTGCGCACCCAAATTTTGAATACTGCATATCGTAAAAAAAATGAACATTATATTTGCGTAAATACAGTACTCTCCAACGACCCACCGAGATCTACGGCTAACTTTTACAGCAGGTAACACATTTGTTGCATGGTCTGGGCATGCACAAAAGTATTCTGAACAGCCTCCGAAATGTTGTCGGTGGACTTTGGGCTCTCTCTGTAGAACAGGTATTTAAGCTGTCTATATAAAATATAAGACTGCTGCATGTACCCAAAAATGCTTTAAAATTGCTTAGTGGCCTTGCCACATTTTCAGCCACAGAAGGGAATTTAAGAATCCAAACACTGACGCGAACCCCAGTGGTTCCCACTGGTCTGTAACATGAGAAATGGCTGGCATCAATTGATTTACGAAAAGTAATTTCGAAGATCATAATAATAATTTATCATGTTTACCAGCTAGCGACGGATTTATTGCCGACAATGGCTCCCTTGGCCTCCCTGCACGTCCTTTCGCCTCCTGTGAGACCCCCTTCGCATTTTCCGCCGGTTCTCTTCTCTTACCGCGGACTTATTTTTACATCTGACCCATTTCCTCGTCTCCCGTGTTCCGCGGCGCCCGGGACGCGCGCCGCAGTGTATCGCGTGTTTTTATTTGGAGGTGCCGGGCGCCCCAGCCGGCTCCGCTCCGCCGTTATGCTCTTATATTCCGGAGCAGCCAGCCACTGCTAATGACCTTCCCGGGACGCATTTCTTTCCCTTTCCAGGATGATGGCCCGAGTGGTCGGCATTAATCTGTCGCTGTCGCGCACGCGATATGCATAATGCCGCGCTGCGCGTAAACAACATTCTTTGTCACCGGGGTTTATGCGCGCTGCAATGTGCACCCGCCGTCGTGAAAAAGGTGAGTTCTTCCACATTCCTCTGGCTCACTGCAGAAAGGGTAGAGGGCGAGAGCAATACCTGTGTCTCAGAAATGCTGAACGAGATAGGTACACAACTGCCCAGTAGCGTTTATATTATATTGAAAGCATCTACATCTACATCTACATTGATACTCCGCAAGCCACCCAACGGTGTGTGGCGGAGGGCACTTTACATGCCACTGTCATTACCTCCCTTTCCTGTTCCAGTCGCGTATGGTTCGCGGGAAGAACGACTGTCTGAAAGCCTCCGTGCGCGCTCGAATCTCTCTAATTTTACATTCGTGATCTCCTCGGGAGGTATAAGTAGGGGGAAGCAATATATTCGATACCTCATCCAGAAACGCACCCTCTCGAAACCTGGCGAGCAAGCTACACCGCGATGCAGAGCGCCTCTCTTGCAGAGTCTGCCACTTGAGTTTATTAAACATCTCCGTAACGCTATCACTGTTACCAAATAACCCTGTGACGAAACGCGCCGCTCTTCTTTGGATCTTCTCTATCTCCTCCGTCAGACCGATCTGGTACGGATCCCACACTGATGAGCAATACTCAAGTATAGGTCGAACGAGTGTTTTGTAAGCCACCTCCTTTGTTGATGGACTACATTTTCTAAGCACTCTCCCAATGAATCTCAACCTGGTACCCGCCTTACCAACAATTAATTTTATATGATCATTCCACTTCAAATCGTTCCGCACGCATACTCCCAGATATTTTACAGAAGTAACTGCTACCAGTGTTTGTTCCGCTATCATATAATCATACAATAAAGGATCCTTCTTTCTATGTATTCGCAATACATTACACTTGTCTATGTTAAGGGTCAGCCGCCACTTCCTGCACCAAGTGCCTATCCGCCGCAGATCCTCCTGCACTTCGCTACAATTTTCTAATGCTGCAACTTCTCTGTATACTACAGCATCATCCGCGAAAAGCCGCATGGAACTTCCGACACTATCTACTAGGTCATTTATATATATTGTGAAAAGCAATGGTCCCATAACACTCCCCTGTGGCACGCGGAAGGTTACTTTAACGTCTGTAGACGTCTCTCCATTGATAACAACATGCTGTGTTCTGTTTGCTAAAAACTCTTCAATCCAGCCACACAGCTGGTCTGATATTCCGTAGGCTCTTACTTTCTTTATCAGGCGACAGTGCGGAACTGTATCGAACGCCTTCCGGAAGTCAAGAAAAATAGTATCTACCTGGGAGCCTGTATCTAATATTTTCTGGGTCTCATGAACAAATAAAGCGAGTTGGGTCTCACACGATCGCTGTTTCCGGAATCCATGTTGATTCCTACATAGTAGATTCTGGGTTTCCAGAAATGACATGATACGCGAGCAAAAAACATGTTCTAAAATTCTACAACAGATCGACGTCAGAGATATAGGTCTATAGGTTTGCGCATCTGCTCGACGACCCTTCTTGAAGACTGGGACTATCTGTGCTCTTTTCCAATCATTTGGAACCCTCCGTTCCTCTAGAGACTTGCGGTACACGGCTGTTAGAAGGGGGGCAAGTTCTTTCGCGTACTCTGTGTAGAATCGAATTGGTATCCCGTCAGGTCCAGTGGACTTTCCTCTATTGAGTGATTCCAGCACAACTCCGTTATTTCATATTCTCAATAAAAGTATGTTTGCTCAGAAAAGTAAAAAAGAAAATCAAATTATAGCTGAAGCTTATTCGTATGACATTAAACACATACACAGCCGGCCGGAGTGGCCGAGCGGTTCTAGGAGCTTCGATCTGGAACCGCGCGATCGCTGCGGTCGCAGGTTCGAATCCTGCCTCGGGCATGGATGTGTGTGATGTCCTTAGGTTAGTTAGGTTTAAGTAGTTCTAAGTTCTCGGGGACTGATGACCTCAGCTGTTAAGTCCCATAGTGCTCAGAGCGATTTTTGAACCACATACACAGGAGGTCTGAGACATCCCCCACAACCACTCACAAATCAAAGAAGCATTTAATTTTAAAACTGAAAACTTCTAAGAAGGGTAATATTAAAGATATGAAATGTCTTGTCAGTTGCGAATGTGAATCACCTCCGCAAGACAACGAAATTTCACGAAGCTCTAACCTACTTTTTTCTTAATAATGTAACAGTCAATCCTGTAGAACAGACGCAAAACTGTCATACTATCTGCCAAACAACAATCTGTCAATATTGGTTATTTCATCTATACAGGCTACAGGTCATTACTGTATTGTTTACACTACAGTTATGTTGTTGTTGTTGTTGTGGTCTTCAGTCCTGAGACTGGTTTGATGCAGCTCTCCATGCTACCCTATCCTGTGCAAGCTTCTTCATCTCCCAGTACGTACTGCAGCCTACATCCTTCTGAATCTGCTTAGCGTATTCATCTCTTGGTCGCCCACTACGATTTTTAACCTCCACGCTGCTCTACAATACTTAATTGGTGATCCCTTGAAGCCTCAGAACATGTCCTACCAACCGATCCCTTCTTCTAGTCAAGTTGTGCCACAAACTCCTCTTCTCCCCAATCCTATTCAGTCCACCAATCAAATCTTCAGCATTCTTCTATAGCACCACATTTCGAAAGCTTCTATTCTCTTGTAGTCCAAACTATTTATCGTCCATGTTTCACTTCCATACATGGCCACACTCCATACAAATACTTTCAGAAACGACTTCCTGACACTTAAATCTATACTCGATGTTAACAAGTTTCTCTTCTTCAGAAACGCTTTCCTTGCCATTGCCAGTCTACATTTTATATCCTCTCTACTTCGACCATCATCAGTTATTTTGCTCCCCAAATAGCAAAACTCCTTTACTACTTTAAGTGTCTCTTTTCCCAATCTAATTCCCTCAGCATCACCCTACTTAATTCGACCAAATTCCATTATCCTCGTTTTGCTTTTGTTGATGTTCATCTTATATCCTCCTTTCAAGACACTGTCCATTCCGTTCAACTGTTCTTCCAAGTGCTTTGCTGTCTCTGAGAGAATTACAATGTCATCGGCGAATCTCAAAGTTTTTATTTCTTCTCCATGGATTTTAATACCTACTCCGAATTTTTGTTATGTTTCCTTTACTGCTTGCTCAATATACTGATGGAACAACATCGGGGAGAGGGTACAACCCTGTCTCACTCCCTTTGCAACCACCGCTTCCCTTTCATGCCCTTCGACTGTTACAACTGCCAACTGGTTTCTGTACAAATTGTAAATAGCCTTTCGGTCCCTGTATTTTACCCCTGCCACCTTCAGAATTTGAAAGAGAGTATTCCAGTCAACATTGTCAAAAGCTTTCTCTAAGTTTATAAATGTTAGAAACGTAGATTTTCCTTTTTTTAATCTAGCTTCTAAAACTACAGTTATATGTTAATGCAATACACGGTCTTTTTGTGAGTTGCATTAACTGCATGGATTATTCTAATCTCATCGTAAATGAAATATCACTTTCCCTACCATTAACGTTTATCCACTGAATAAAAATTGCAAAATACAGGTAACTAAGGGAACAATTTCGTGTCTTTTCTAATTATACAGTGTAAAAATGATAACAGTAAACTCCTTTAATTAACGTAGGAAACTGGAATAAACTCCAAAATGCTCCTTATGTGTGAACATAAATCGGCGACCGTTCGTTTTGAAGACGTCAGACGCCGATTGGGAACATGCCATCAGAATTCATCGCCAGGCCTTCGATGGTCGTGATAGTAGAGCTTCCCTTTCAACGCTGCTCACCGGAAAGGTTCCAACTGTGGTGCTGGCTGGAAAAAAATACTCCCCAAGTAGTTAGAAAACGTGGCCTGGTGTTTGACGTGTCGCATCATTATGCGGTGTCGTGTTAGCAGACACGTCCGAAAATCGATCACGTTCTTGGGTCCATTTCTCAAAAGATAGAGCACGGCTATATTTTTTTTTATTTAGGTGATCGCATGTGTGTTTCACGGTGGACAATATGTCGCATCCAGGTACAGGAGCGTACTGGGAGCAATCATGTGCTTGGGCACATGGAGATAGAGGGCAATATCTGCTGGAGAAGGAGGCATACGTCTGCCGCTGCGCCATCCATATTACAACACAAGCAGGGGGTAGCGCCTAACAGAGCGATGGCATAGAGTTTGCGTCGTGATGGGTGTTTACTGGCAACGACGGTGTAGCCGGTGGCCCTCGTTACCGTGGTGAAGTATCGTTGAACTGCGCGCCATACCGCCGGCCACCTAACACGAGAGTGACGTCGTTTGACAGCGTTCCGAACGTGAGTCCACATTAAGAGATGATAAATGTCTCCCATAGTGGAGCACTACCGCGAAGGAAGTCTTCATAAACATCACTGTATTCAAGAAGGAAAACTTGTATATGCGACAGCGCTGCACCAACGTGGGCCAGAGCAATCGGTGGTTGACCTCAACCAGGTGTGAGTTCGCCGACCATAAGTCCGGTGATATTGGTGAGGCTGCGATTCAATAACTTCAAGACTGTATATACGCCATAGCGCGCACCTGGCCACTGATCAGGTCTAGACCCCCTCTTCACTTAGGGAGTGTGGCAATGTAATAAATGGTTCAAATGGCTCTGAGGACTATGGGACTTAACATCTATGGTCATCAGTGCCCTAGAACTTAGAACTACTTAAACCTAACTAACCTAAGGACGTCACACAACACGACAATGTCATACTTGACGTTGAATATGTGACCGGTTCTGACAAAATAACCGTAGGTCGCTTAGATCTGACGCACCATCGCTTGTGAAATATGTGTTATGCGGCATGTCCCGTAAATGTCAATAAGCTGCACATTAAGTAACATGTCCATTGCTTGCAAAGGCTGACTTAGAACCCCAATCCTTTATTTATTTTTTTTTTTTGGTCATCAGTCTACTGACTGGTTTGATGCAGCCCGCCACGAATTCCTTCTTTCCTGCGCTAACCTCTTCATCTCAGAGTAGAACTTGCAACCTACGTCCTCAATTATTTGCTTGACGTATTCCAATCTCTGTCTTCCTCTACAGTTTTTGCCCTCTACAGCTCCCTCTAGTACCATGGAAGTCATTCCCTCATGTCTTAGCAGATGTCCTATCATCCTGTACCTTCTCCTTATCAGTGTTTTCCACATATTCCTTTCCTCTCCGATTCTGCATAGAATCCCAATGTTCTGAAAAAGATGTCGGAAGTTGACTGCCGCGGTACGATGGATTCTCGAATGAAAAATATTCCTACACAGCGTAAAGTATCTATCATCCTGAACGAGGCCACACTTTCATCCGGGAGTCCCCTTCCACGATCATCGTTCAGGATCGACGACATTCGTATGGCCACCCCTCCGTTCCTTTACAACTTGATTCACCGTGTTGCCTCTTGAACCCCCCCCCCCCCCCTCCCGGTTGGTGCATACAGTGAAGACGAGGTCGTCTGCACAGGAGTGGCAACTGAATATGTGTCCCCGCCGGGTGTCTGACAATCGACGTTGCAGCCCACAGACAAGTGGTTCTAGTGCGATGGCGTACATGATCGTTGAAAGGGGACAATCGTGTCGGACTGACCATGCGATCGAATTTGGTGTTGTCACCTGTCCATCAATCTCGCCGAAGCATCAAGAAGTAGGCGCATGATTACGAGGATAAATCCACACACAAACCCTACAGTCTGAGAACGGTAAAGGCCACTTTCCGCACACAGGGCGTCAGAAGCCACCAGGGAAGTCACGTAGACACGATTTAATCGTCTGGCTGAGTGGCTCGTGACGTACATGTATCCTAGGCGATCGCCATGCACTCCTTCCCAGGTGTCTACGAGACTGAATCAACATACAAAATAACGGAGTTTGGGACAGGTGGTAAAATTTGGATACTGGTCCTTCCTCGCAAGAACACAGTTGAAGTATCCACCGGCAACGATGTGCTCATATGATAATCCCTGCTCCACTGTTCCCGTTGGCGGCTGGAGTAACGAATCCAGTATGACCATAAAAATCGGAACAAGTCTCCGTCCATAGCTCTTGAAGCAGGGGACTGTCAAATCCGCTGCTCGCAACGTGTCACGTAACAACTGCAGTTTATCGTATAAGCCAATCATATTTCAATTGATGTTGGCAGTTTTATACGGTTGCGCTGGCAGCACGTTGCCGTGCGATCTCATGTCGGCAAGAATGAATGTCGTCTGGTCTTCATCATTGTTTTTCTGCGCCTTCTCACTCAGGAGTAAAAAAACCACGCACATTAATGTGTACCAGGACTATAAAACAGAGATTAAAAGCGATCCAAACTTCTTAAACAATTGCAGGTGATGAGAGTTGGTGGTTCGGTTATGACTGATAAACCAAGCAAGTGTCAAGCTGGTGAAGGACTCCCAATTCCCGCAGACCAAACAAGTAAGTCAAGGGACGTCGGATGTGAAGATAATGTTCATTGTCTTTTTTATGTTCGTGGAATTGTGTTTCGGAATCTTGTGACCCTGGCCACACTGTTAACTGGCAGTTTTATTTGGAAGGTTTAAGACGTCTGCGAGAGGATGTGTGGAGGAAACGCCTGAAACTTTCACGTTTAGGTGACTGGTTCATTCATCATGACAACACCACCACATACACGGCCTTACGAATGACCAACTATTTCGCATCTTAGGGATGGTCTGTCGTCCCCACACGCCGTATTCGCTACATCCAGCCCAGTGCTACGTTTTCCTCTTCCCGCGAATGAAAAAAGCGCTAGAAGGGAAGCGTTATGTTGATGTGGAAGCGGTGAAAAGAGTTTCGCAAAGGGCACTGGACAATATAAAAGTTGAAGAGTTTATAACACCCGACAGAACAAATAGTCCTCCCACTGGAAAAGCCACACTATTATACTCGGAGTTGTGCATGTAGTATACACGTCATAAAAGTGTATACTTTCCGTAACTGTCGTATAGTGTTACACGTTTTACAGGATTTGACCGTGTTGTATAACTAATGGATAAGAAATAGTTCCTTTTCCTAAGAGCTTTCTAGCGGTCAAAAAGAAACGCAGTGAAACTGGAGTACTACTGAGTCTAAAACCTTTCTGTACCAAGTTCATTAAGCGGTCTGTCTAATGGATTTACGGTCGCCAGCTTAAGTAGGCAAAGAAATGGTTAAGTTTCAGGAAAGCAGAAGTAAATTTGTCCTACTTTTCTGCTGTTCCGTAACTTAACTCCACAAATAAACACAGCTTTTCAGAATATGATTCTCAGAAAGACACAGAAATCTTTTAGCTACTACACCCACAGGCCTCCAAGGTGGTCCATTGATAGTGACCAAACCAAATATCTCACGAAATAAGCGTCAAACGAAAAACCCACAAAGAACGAAATTATCTTGCTTCAAGGGGGATACCAGATGACGCTATGGTTGGCCCGTTAGATGGCGCTGCCATAGGTCAAACGGTTATCAACTGCGTTTCTTTTAAATAGGAGCCCCCATTATTTATTACATATTTTTGTAGTACGTAAAGAAATATGAATGTTTTAGCTGAAGCACTTCCTTCGCTTTGTGATAGATGGCGCTGTAATTGACACAAACATTTGGTTCACTATTTTAGACGAATAGTTGGTAACAGGTAGGTTTTTAAAATTAAAATACAGAACGTAGGTTCGTTTGAACATTTTATTTCGGTTGTTCCAATGTGATACATGTATCTTTGTGAACTTATCATTTCTGAGAACGCATGATGTTACAGCGTGATTACCTGTAGATACCACATTAATGCAATAAATGCTCAAAATGATGTCCGCCAACCTCAATGCATTTGGCAATACGTGTAAGGACATTCCTCTCAACAGCGAGTAGTTCGCCTTCCGCAAAGTTCACACATGCATTGGCAATGTGCTTACGCATGTTTGAGGCGTTGTCGGTGGATCACGATAGCCAATATCCTTCAACTTTTCCCACAGAAAAAATCTGGGGACGTCAAATCCGGTGAACGTGCGGACCATGGTATGGTGCTTCGACGATCAATCCACCTGTCTTGAAATATGCTATTCAATACCGCTTCAACCGCACGCGAGCTACGTTCCGGACATCATGTTGGAAGTACATCGCCATTCTGTTATGCAGTGAAAAATCTTGTAGTAACATCGGTAGAACATTACGTAGGAAATCAGCATACATTGCACCAATTAGCTTGCCATCGATAAAATGGGGGCCAATTATCCTTCCTCTCATAATGCCGCACCATACATTAACCTGCCAAGGTCGCTGATGTTCCTCTTGTCGCAGACATCGTGGATTTTCCGTTGCCCAATAGTGCATATTATGCCGGTTTACGTTACCGCTGTTGGTGAATGACACTTCGTCGCTAAATAGAACGCGTGCAAAAAAATCTGTCATTGTCCAGTAATTTATCTTGTGCCCAGTGGCAGAACTGTACACGACGTTCAAAGTCGTCGCCATGCAATTTCTGGTGCATAGAAATATGGTACGGGTGCAATCGATGTAGATGTAGCATTCTCAACACCGACGTTTTTGAGATTCCCGATTCTCGCGCAATTTGTCTGCTAATGATGTGTGGATTAGCCGCGATAGCAGCTAAAACACCTACGTGGGCATTATCATTTCTTGCAGGTGGTGGTTGATGTTTCACATATGGCTGAACACTTCCTGTTTTCTTAAATACAGGGTGTCTACGACCCCGGACAACCGGGAGATCCGGGAAAAACCCGGGAATTTTTTCATCCAGGAGAAAACCGGGATAAACCCGGGAATTTTTTGAAATTCCGAGAATTTTTTGTTTTGTTTTAGATTTCAGTTAAATTTTTGTAATTTTGACTGATAATAAACAATATTCTAACAAATGATATTATGTATCACACTACTGCAGAATAATACTGCAGCAATAAAACATAAGCGAGAGGGAAAAAAAACGAAAATAAAACTTAAGCTGCAAAGTAAATGCGATATATACAACAAGTAAACACAATGCTCATACGAGCGTCTACCAACAGCAAATTGTATTAAACGCCTTAGGAAGACTGTTCAGTGCTTCATAACTACAAATTGTCTTCATCTCCGATGAGCGTGACGTCGCAACTGTTTACTTTAGATTCGTTTGAGCAGGGCGGGCTCATGCGCATGCGCAGCTTAGCCGCGCATGTGTAGTACCTTCTCCCGCTTCTGGCTGCAGAAGTGTGACTGTTACCTCTACAAGCAGGAGCTGCAGCAAAAAGCTGCCCCGAAAAGTTTTACTGGCGCGTGCAAGTTGCCAGATTCAATGGGGGCAAACCGGGGTATCTACCCCGGGCGGCAATTTCAGGGGAATGGGAAGGGGCCGCCAAATTCATATTCTTGAGGAAAAAAGCCTTGTTTCACAAAGCGTCTAGTATCCAGCGCACGTTGGTCTGTTGATTATTTTTCATATGATTTTAAAATGCATCCCTGTTGGTTTTTGAACATTTTAGAACGTATTCTAAGTTTATTTCTGAATAAATCATAAGTTGAATTTTGAATGCGTGTATAGTGTACGTCATGTATCTGCCAGGGGAATCCCGTTGCATCTATAAACAAACTTTCCTGCAGACAGAAGGGGACGGGGCTATATGAGCTGAGCGGAATAAAGCCGAACGGGTGAATGGTAATCGCTGTTTGTTTATGTGGTTGACTGTGTTTGCGAATGATCAGCGTTGTTATAATTCCCAGCGAAATCCATAGATTCAGGCTACCACAGTGGAAATAAACGACTAACAGGAATCATAAGTAAGAAAGGTTACGTATTTCCTTCTTGGTGTATCCAAGAGAATTTAATTTTGATAGAAAACTTTTGGCCAGACCGCTACACTAGTAAGGACCAGTTGTACTGTCCCCGGTAGCAGCGCTGAGTAGCGCGGAAAACGCGTTGCATGAACACGTAATAACGCCTAACCGGAGAATAAACGCGGGATAACTAAACCGTTGATTGTGGCAGGGCTAGCGAAGTTAACCGGAGAATAAGTTACAGAATTAGTGATGACAAGATTGTTTGGTAGAAAGAGGAAGGAGAAGAAACGGGGACGTCACATAAATTATGGAAGAATAACACGATTCCAAATATATATGAAAATTTCATACTATCACTTTTCGATCTCATGCTTGAGAAGCTGGAGCGTATGAATGAAACGTGAAACTATTTCCGAAGATAAAACTTTTTGCTTGTAGTAGGCCTAATAGGCATTTGATATTGGAACTTTGTGAATTATATTTTCTCGTGTTATAAAAATGACCATTTGTGCCAAAACAGTCTCGTTTATTTGGTGTGTGTTACAGTAGCTGCAATATTAGACAGGTCTCTTTCGTTTTATCTAGCAGACAGTGACAAAATACACGTAATCAGATTGAGAAACCACACAAGTCTTGGGTACTGTTTGTATTAACAGCTTTTAGAGTATGAGACATTTCTTTTTTTCATGTAGCAAAACATTTGACGACCTTTGATGAGGTAATAGATTCTTTCCCAGAAAGGAAAGCACACCATGTAAAGCTGTAACAAGGTTGGAGAGAAAAAATGCTAGGATTTACGGACTGAAGAAATGTGTACTGTCTTGCTTGTCTCTCCTACTGGTTTCAAGTGTCTTATATTTAATTTTTTGTCACACAAAAAAGCAAATTATTAACTATAGGCAATAAGGAATGCAAATTTTCTGAAGAGTCCTTGTTCTCCCGGTTACAAATTATCCCATCCAATATTGATTGCGAGGTTTTTTTTCTGATGCACAGAGCAGTCTGAGTTAGAGTTGGAAAGTGGGTAATCTCCACGTGACCGGAATTTGCGTTTAGTGATTTTGCTATTTCCTGTTCGTATAAACGTCAGGTGAAAACAAAATGGATTTCTGTGGCAGGGAGCTATCAAGTGAATTAAAATACACTGACATGAGTATGGAAGGCTAAAATATGTTATTAGTTTCAGATTTTATTTTATTTTATTTCAGCCTTTCTGGCAGCCAAGTATTAATCGCCTTGCAGAACAATGAAGTTATTTTTGTCGATTTCCTGAAGAAATTTGGCTTTTATTAATCTTTTCCGATGAGGCAGTCAATTTCATGAAACGAAGTGTTTCATTCCACACTATTGGCTAGTTTCAACTGTTCGCTGCAGTTCAAAAGTTCATGTTTTCATCTTCTAGCACGTATGCCATAATGCTACGTATAATGAAGACCCAACCATTACATAATAATGTGCACAAAATTCCGATGCTCGTGGAGTATCCTCTGATGTCGTGTTTCTTTTATGACATAATGTACGATCTTTTAATATCTTATACCTACGAACATACGCGCTTCCAGCATCCTAGCAGCTGCGCAAGCGCGGTGACGCCTGTTATCTGGCGCTCTCTGGCAACTACTGAAACGAACCTATTTGTAACAGGCCGCGGGAAAATATTGTGAATGGTTATTTGAAAAGCATTATTTTCAAAGTACATTTCCTTTTATGTAAGATGAACTATGTTCGAAAATGTACGATGAACTTCTTAAATCACAGAGCGTCTGACTCTCATTTAAAAATCAACTCCTTCAGTACAAATATTTAGAAAACTTTCGAGCCCAGAAGATCAAGACATTTATGTCTTTATTAAAAATTTTACAGGCACATTTGTGGGATGTATCTTGAGGGGGAACACGCGCCAAAAAGATCAACATTATATGTGAAAGCTTAGGTTCTCTTGCAGCTTATTAATCTTCGAGACCAAGATAATATGTGAAAGCTCTGCTTCTCTTGTAGTAACAGTATATATAATAATTTAAACCATTAACGTTTCCTATTTGTGTGCACGCCCTACTTAACAGTGATAACGCTATTGGCCGACTACATCACGTGCCCTATGCTCGAATATCCTCTGTCATCGGCTGGCGAGATTACGTGACATGAGCTATGACTGCCTACAAATCGGATTGCAATCTTGATTTCAATGCTTCGGAAAGTGACATGCGGCGTGTGGTAGAATTTAAATTTAGACTTTCGCGATACGAAAATATGCAGCTGAGTTTGGTTTCAAAAGAGCCTGAAGTACTACACCAGTGCATAAAACCATAACCATTCAAAGAACTGATAAGTTTTACAGTTCCAAGAAAAAGTATACTGTTACTTAACACGGAAAAAGTGTATCTTCACCCAGGAGAAAGTGTAATTTTAACCGGGAAATCCAGGGGAAATCCGGGAATTTTTTTTTTCTTGTCCCCGTATACACCCTATAAATAACGTAACTATCCGGCGAACGGTCAGGAGACTTGGATGATGTCGTCCAGCATACCGAGCAGCATACATATCACACGCCCGTTGGGCATTTTCATCACAATAGCCATACATCAACACGATATCGACCTTTTCCACAATTGGTGAACGGTCCATTTTAACACGGGTAATGTATCATGAAGCAAATACCGTCCGCACTGGCGGACTGTTATGTGATACCACGAACTTATACGTTTGTGACTATTACAGCACCATCTATTACAAAGCGAAAAAAGTGGTCCAACTAAAACATTCATTTTCTTTACAGACTACACGAATATGTAATAAAAATGGGGGTTCCTGTTTTAAAAAAACTTAGTAGATATCCGTTTGACCTATGGCAGCGCCATCTAACGGGCCAACCATAGCGCCATCTGGTTTCTCCTTTGAAGCTAGACAAGTTTCGTTCTTTGTAGTTTTTTCGTTTGACGCTTATTTCGTGAGATATTTGGCCGGGTCACGATCAATGGATGACCCTGTACAGTTTTGATCTAGAAAGGCCAAGAATTTTTAATTGTCACTAGTATAAAAAATATGGCCAGGTGGGACTCCTATGTTTCCATTTTGTATGACCAACAAATGAAATACTTAAATATTCTAACAGCATAATACACACATTTAAATTTATTAAGACACTTAGTTTATACTTTTCAGTTAACAAATGATCTGTCAAAAGCCAAAGGTAGGGTGTGGACACTCTATATTGTCATTCAGTATTTTTATGCAACCCTAATTCAGTGTTACTGAGCCACAAAAGTAATTTTACTTTTATAACGCTTTATACCTTACTGAATTTCATTTATAACTGAAAGAATTATATCTCTACTTTACTCAAAACTTAAACTTGCAAAACCTGAGTATTTATGCATGACAAGTTCGACTTTTTAGGAAAACTTCTTTACTCACTTTATCTTTACTTGCCCATATTATCACAAAGAGAGTAAGAATATTAAAATCCTTGAATTTGTCTGAAAACATCTAATTGAGTACTTACGCAAAATTTCACTCCAGCTCTTATACTAAGTAAGTCATACAGTAATTTTACCTGCATTTTAAAAATTAGTTCACAATAGTTATTTCCCGAAATTTAGTGACAGATGAAAATTAATAGTTATGGATATTGAAAGAAGCAGTTCAAATGTTTTCATAACATGTTTACTCGGAATAATCAAACAGCAGGAAAGGACCTTAAATAGGTGAATAATTAGGAATAAAATAATTGTGGGAACCAAATTTTATGTTTAACACAATGAGTATTCAAAAGAAAATTAATTTTGAATTAATGGTTCAAGTTTCAACAATTTTAGTTACACAGTTCGTAACACGTTGGCTATAGTTGTTGGGTGGGGCAGATAATAACGGCGGCCGCACTACCCATGGTACATTGTACAAGTTTCTTGAAGTGTGGACTAATTAATTCTTCTTGGTGTCGTTTCAACGTCCATAACGTAGCCCAACAATTTTTTCCAAAGCCACAATAATTTAGCAGTCGTCATCCAAGGCTATTGTGCTACAGTTTCCAGGAAAGGCATCCCCTGCTCTCTCCGAGTGTTGGCTCTTCCACTGCTTCCTACAGGCTGTGTCCCTTCATTCCTGCTTGCTCTACAGGTAGCGCTCCAGAAACCCAAGCCAGGTTTTACGCTTCCCACAGTAACTTCTCTACAGTAACAAAGCACTCAATCTTTTATATAACACATATCCTACATACTGTCCCTAAGCGTGTACCATTTAATACAAGCAATAACTTGCACAGATATATAAAATTACACAAACGAACATTTTCGTTTCACTAATCCATGACACAATATTATTTAGTAAATTATACATTTCACATATTTCTTTACATACGTTATAAACAGACATTAGTAAAGCACTCTAACACCACATATATCGCACCTTACATACAGTCTTTACATATCACAGTCATAATATTACAAACTTTAAAGGCAAAAATTTTTTATCAATTAGATTACTAATTGAATAATGATATTACAAGTTACAGGCATGCTTCAAACAGTGCGAAAAAGACTTCGCAAGTGCATCACATCTAATGGAGAATACTTTGAAGGTGACTGAAGGAATTTTGTTAAAAGGTTCATGAATAAATTGTTTATAAGAAATATGTTTTTGGAAGGGGGGGGGGGGGTGTCCGCCTCATATTCCAATCATATCTTCACAGGGGATATGCACTTTGTCTTGAAGGTCATGTAGGAACTCTTTGATGGCGAGTCCTTTCGGTCACGCATATTCGTTTGAGAAGATGAACTTGATCTTGGTTTTACGAGAGGAGTTGGCAACTCTCTCATTGATCATAACATTCGTGAATACCACTATGAATGTATAGCACATAGGTGCCAACGCCATGACGAGTATGCCAACAGCCCCATCCACACTTCTTTGCTGCCATACGCAGACAGCCACGAATCATGGCCAGACTAAAGTTTCATATGCCATCATCAGTGTGTTATACCTATACTCCTACAACCCAGTAATGTTGGTGGTATTAAAGTTTTAACTAACATGTCAAAAATATAAAAATCGTTGATTTATGGTTTTATTGCTTGCTCTTACATGTTTGCAGCACTGGTTCAAACTGAAATCACCATGCCACACCACTATAGCACCCAAAACAAAATAGCGGAGCCTAGTCATAAGTTACTGTGTGGGGTTTCGTTTTCTGTATCCTAAGGGAATCATTAAAGCAACAACGCTTGACTGGCAAATGGAAATACATGGCAACAATGCACCATCATTTGAAACAGTATTTAGGCTGTCCAGAGGCTTCCAGCATGAGTAAACAAGTCTGAATGATGAAGAACGAAGCCAACCAAAGATCCATAAACCAAATCTTACTGTGAGGCTGGTACTGGATTTCAGACAATCCCTCACTTATAGGCATGCAGCATACATGTTACAATTACTGTCTGAAAATTTCAAAGTACAAGAAGACAGAACCATCAAAGATATAATAATCCCAGACACAGCAACACTCCTGCCATTTAATATAGAAAGCATGTTTTCCAACACACCAGTACCAGAAACAATACACATTATAGATAAGAACCTGAAAACTTATGGTCAAGTCTTGATAAACAAGTTAACGAAATACTCACACTAGTAAAACTTACAACAGAACAAAATTACTTCAGATTCAACAATGAATTTTATTTCCAAGAAGATCGGTTACGAATGGGGACCCCACATTCAAGAGCCTTAGCAAATATTTTTGTAATCACAATGAATAGATTGTTTTCACAAAAATTGTAGCGGAAGAACATAACATATTATACTAGTTCAGGTACATGGATGACATCCTTTGCTTATAGACGAACCACAAACAAAAATTAGGAATCTACATACTGACATCAACAACGTACATAAAAATATAAATTTCACAACTGAAAGAGAACAGAGCAACCAAATTAACTTTCTGGATATAACAATCAAACAACAAAATAACAAGCATATTTTCGAGATTCACCATAAATCCGCATCAATGGACGTTTTTATTCCCCAATCGTCGAACTACACATACTCCCCAAGCAAGCAGCACTTTGACACATGCCCCATAGACCCAACACAGTGCCAATCACCAAAGAAAACTACCAAAAAGAAGTTGACCAAATAATGCAGATAGCCCAAAACAATGGTTGCAATAGCAACAGACAAAGATAACAAAATTAAAAATGAAATAAAAGCGGAAAGCACAAAACCACAGACAACAGCACAGCAGAACCAAACACAACCAGTCAGTACCATAACAACCACACAGAATAATCAGAAGAATATAAAAGAAAACACAAGATGGTACACAATGACATACAAATACAAACTCGCACATAAAATCACAAATATTTCAAAAGACAGGGAATAAACATATCTACCACAGCAGACAATTCTATCCAAAAATACACCCAAAAAGTGACAAAAAAATGAGATATACTAGAAAGCAGGTATGTATCAACTACAGTGTAAAACTTGTGATGGTACATACATAGAACAAACAGGCAGAACATTTGATGTCAGATACAAAGAACACACGAGAACCTGGAAGTATGGGATAAACCACTCGACATTTGCAGAATACCTATGCGAAAACAATCACAAACTAACCACTAAAGAAGAAGACACCAATAATTAAAAAACACCTCCTAAC
Organism: Schistocerca americana; assembly: GCF_021461395.2. NCBI lineage: Eukaryota > Metazoa > Arthropoda > Insecta > Orthoptera > Acrididae > Schistocerca > Schistocerca americana. The sequence continues at coordinate 134,450,922 of NC_060120.1, read as the reverse complement.
CTTGCAAGAAAATTACCACACACAGAAAACCAAAGCAGAAAAGAGAACCCTGTTTAATAATGAAGTACACATGCCAAAAAATTCATTTTTATACTAATAGTTAAAATGATGAAATAAGAGTAATCTTTCAACACAGGAATATTACGATAATAATAACAATTACACCAACCAAACCTTTTCCACTCACTTGTTCATGAACTTCTGCGCAAAACATTTAAACCTAAACTCAAATCAGTTTATCACCAAAACTATTACATTCATATTCAACATTCTAAAACTCGCGCTGAATAACCACCAATATCGTCTCCTCCCCACATTCACACTAAAAAAATAGAATAACCGTACGTATACACATTATTTTGTTCTCTCTCTCTCTCTCTCTCACACACACACACACACAGAGAGAGAGAGAGAGAGAGAGAGAGAGAGATAAAGATAACAAAAATGAATAGACGTTAATTTTCGGCATATACTTCGATAGGTTGCCTACATGTAGGTAAACAAACCAAACAGGTTCAGACACGTAGTGAACTCACAGTATTTACGTCTTTAAAAGCACAGTTTTCGAACTAGTGGCAGAAGAGTAATTGTGCACCACGACAATAAGGGTGAGCAAGATGACCAGAGTGAATAAAAAAGTTTGGAATATAAAAATGTGCTTATGTTTCGTTAATGAGGTGGTAGTGCGACCTCCAGCATGTGATCACATGAGAAGAAACGCAGATTCCAACCAAAAACGCTAAGAACTATAAGTAATCACTTATATATAATAAAAGCGACGTGAACTGTTTTATAATCTAAAAATAACACATATCAAAACGAAACTGTACCGTTTTAGATCCCACTGAAGAAGCCTTAAAAAAAAATGGCGAAATGCCTCTGAGAGCAATAAAATACAGTGCAGCAATATAAGGCGGCTTTTATTTGCAAAACAAATACTTCCGTGTTTAATGCGAAGGATGGCCACGCGAACAAACTTGTTACATGGACGTAGCTAGCTATTTTAATGTGATAATCGTAACACTATGACTACTCCTCGTAAACTGTTTACGGGAAAACCTCTTATAAATTGACTCCATAACACCGCAGCTTTGCAAGTCGAGTATAGGAATCAGAAGTAAACACTAGCCCTTAATTTATAAGAAGACAACATTTAACTTTAACAATGACGTACAATGTAGAGCTGATGCCGACCAGACGTGCACTGAGTTGAAAGTGTCCCTGCAGTCAACGGATTCTGTTTTGTGTTGACATGCTGCATAATTCAAAAATAATTTCAGCGATCAGACACACTTTTATTCGTTAACTGAATCTCCTTCGAGCACCTCTTGCAAACTTTTTCGTTGTCATTTATTGTAACGATCTACACTCCTGGAAATGGAAAAAAGAACACATTGACACCGGTGTGTCAGACCCACCATACTTGCTCCGGACACTGCGAGAGGGCTGTACAAGCAATGATCACACGCACGGCACAGCGGACACACCAGGAACCGCGGTGTTGGCCGTCGAATGGCGCTAGCTGCGCAGCATTTGTGCACCGCCGCCGTCAGTGTCAGCCAGTTTGCCGTGGCATACGGAGCTCCATCGCAGTCTTTAACACTGGTAGCATGCCGCGACAGCGTGGACGTGAACCGTATGTGCAGTTGACAGACTTTGAGCGAGGGCGTATAGTGGGCATGCGGGAAGCCGGGTGGACGTACCGCCGAATTGCTCAACACGTGGGGCGTGAGGTCTCCACAGTACATCGATGTTGTCGCCAGTGGTCGGCGGAAGGTGCACGTGCCCGTCGACCTGGGACCGGACCGCAGCGACGCACGGATGCACGCCAAGACCGTAGGATCCTACGCAGTGCCGTAGGGGACCGCACCGCCACTTCCCAGCAAATTAGGGACACTGTTGCTCCTGGGGTATCGGCGAGGACCATTCGCAACCGTCTCCATGAAGCTGGGCTACGGTCCCGCACACCGTTAGCCGTCTTCCGCTCACGCCCCAACATCGTGCAGCCCGCCTCCAGTGGTGTCGCGACAGGCGTGAATGGAGGGACGAATGGAGACGTGTCGTCTTCAGCGATGAGAGTCGCTTCTGCCTTGGTGCCAATGATGGTCGAATGCGTGTTTGGCGCCGTGCAGGTGAGCGCCACAATCAGGACTGCATACGACCGAGGCACACAGGGCCAACACCCGGCATCATGGTGTGGGGAGCGATCTCCTACACTGGCCATACACCACTGGTGATCGTCGAGGGGACACTGAATAGTGCACGGTACATCCAAACCGTCATCGAACCCATCGTTGTACCATTCCTAGACCAGCAAGGGAACTTGCTGTTCCAACAGGACAATGCACGTCCGCATGTATCCCGTGCCACCCAACGTGCTCCAGAAGGTGTAAGTCAACTACCCTGGCCAGCAAGATCTCCGGATCTGTCCCCCATTGAGCATGTTTGGGACTGGATGAAGCGTCGTCTCACGCGGTCTGCACGTCCAGCACGAACGCTGGTCCAACTGAAGCGCCAGGTGGAAATGGCATGGCAAGCCGTTCCACAGGACTACATCCAGCATCTCTACGATCGTCTCCATGGGAGACTAGCAGCCTGCATTGCTGCGAAAGGTGGATATACACTGTACTAGTGCCGACATTGTGCATGCTCTGTTGCCTGTGCCTATTTGTCTGTGGTTCTGTCAGTGTGATCATGTGATGTATCTGACCCCAGGAATGTGTCAATAAAGTTTCCCCTTCCTGGGACAATGAATTCACGGTGTTCTTATTTCAATTTCCAGGAGTGTATGTTTGCTGTTAAGCTTGTATTTTTGCAGTATGCCGTATCTTTACGTATTAAGAATAAAGCTGATTGTCTGATCTGAGTTTAGTTGATTCACCTTCGATGTTATTAACATCTAGTTACGGATAAGGAGCAATTGATATTTAGCTCAAGTTCTGTTACACATTTGTGTGTAATAAGACATAATTTCGGAAAAGAAATTATTAAAACATTCACCAACTGCAATTTACTGTTACAGGTACTGATATACTTTTAGTAGTCGTTAGCACAAATTCAGTATAGAATTTCAACGTAGCAAGTTACCAAGAAAGTTTGCGAGTTCGGAAATAAACGTCTTTTAGTGAACGGTGCACCGTACGACATGTCAACGAAGGGTGTATTTATTTTGAATTACAACTATGGATCGCACAGAGGGACTCGACTTTTCTTCCGGATACTTTCTATAACAAGGGACAACATTTGAAAAAGTGCTAATACTCTGTGGTATTGGACGCGTTATTCTTGTAATATTGTTATGTATAACTAATACAGTTTGTTAGACCCTTGTCTGTTTGGAGATTAACACAAAAATATAAAATTATACAGTGCATACACAACGTCACTGATTAACAAAAGCTGCCGAAGATCGATTCGAATCCATACTGCTGAGAATTATGATCAACGGTCAAAGAATCTATCCATTATTAAAAAAAATTCTTAGTCAGTGATTATCTCAAAGGCAGAAGAAGAAGCATTCTCTGATAGTCTTGATTTTAAAGCCGACAACAGTCATCATACAACCTTAACGTGAAATTTACGGTCAGGAATTAAAAATAAAATATTGTATTGGCAATATGAATCAACTGTTTTTATATTGTCCATTACCATATTTATTTTTTAAAGTGACTGTATGCATTTTTTCTCATTAATTGCTCATAGACGATGCAAAACTAATATTTCATATTTTACATCGCTAATGCTAGCGCCTCGCCTGGTTTTCATCTTTTCCAATGAGCGAGTTTTATGCATCGAATTTACATCCATTCTGGTCTCAGCATTCATTTACATCCTGCCTGGCCTCAGTATTCATAGAAGCAGGACGTCGGTTTCGATTGCACCCTTATTCGCACATATATTGACAGAGGAAAACATCGCAGTATCAGGAAGGAGTTGTGCAACACAAACAAAAGTTGCTAAGCGTAATTCTACATCTGAAACATGATGTATATCCAAATTTCGCGCCAATAGCATAAGAGTGGCACTAATAGGGTCACTGTTGTTGTCGTTGTGGTCTTCAGTCCAGAGACTGATTTGATGCAGCTCTCCATGCCACTCTATCCCGTGGAAGCTTCTTTATCTCCCTTTACTTACTGCAACCTACATCCTTCTGAATCTGCTTATTGTATTCCTCTCTTGGTCTGCCTCTGTGATTTTTACCCTCCACGCTGCCCTCCAATACTAAATTGGTGATCCCTTGATGTCTCAGAACATGTCCTATCAACCGACCCCTTCTTCTAGCTCTTCTCCCCAATTCTATTCAATACCTCCCCACTACCCATCTAATCTTCAGCATTCTTCTGGAGCACCACATTTCGAAAGTTTCTATTCTCTTCTTGTCCAAACTATTTATCATCCATGTTTCACTTCCATACATGGCCACACTCCTACAAATACTTTCAGAAACGATTTCCTGACACTTGGTCACTATGAGGATGCAAATCAGGTTTCCTTGAATACACGCTGTAACGGTCGCGAGCGTTAGTTACCTTTGAGATTGGGCGCAGTGGGCTGGTGTTACTCAATATTGCCATTAAGACGCCAAGAACGCAATTATTATCACCCTACTGAGTTTGAAAGAGGTCGTGTAATGGGTCTACGAAGAGCTGGACGTGCATTCCACTGGCTGTAAAGCACCGCCATTTACGATCTCAGTGGTGCCAGAGGAGAGCTCACTGAAGGCCAGGGTGGAGATCTTTTGTGATTTCTGGCGAAAGCTGGTTCTGTCTCGTTGCCAGTGGGGGTTGTGCGTTGGTTGCCTGGAGGCCAGTTTTGAGCCTGCAACCAACATGTGTAAATTCTAGATATACTAGGTCTACATTTGTAGTTATGGTCTGGAGTCCGATATCGTATGACAGCAGGTACATTCGCTGTTATCCCGCGCACCCTGACCACAAATCTGTACGCCAGTACAGTATCTGTTGTGCTGCCATTTATCAACAGATTTCAGGGGTGTTTCTAACAATATTGCTCGCTACTCTACGGTATACTGTTGACTTGACGGGTTCGATCACCAGACCGGTCTGCAGTCGAGCACATATGGGACATCGTCAGTCATCCACAACCAGCATTAACAGCCCCTGTATTGACCGACCACGTGCAACATGCAAGGAATTCCATCTGACAAACCGACATCCGTCACCTGTACAACAGAATGCATGCAAGTCTGCGCGCTTGCATTAAACATTCTGGTGGTTCACCAGTTATTAATGTACCAGAATTTCACACTTGCAGTGGCTTCTCTCGTTCGACACTAACCTGTGATCTTGCAGTTTTAATCATTTTAATATGTTACCTAGACAAGTGTATTTCGGAAATTCCATTACTCTTCAATGTGTGTGTGTGTGTGGGGGGGGGGGGGGGAGGGGAGGGGGTCTGTTCTTTTGAACATGTCTGGAAGAACAGACAACATTTTTGATCCAGCAGCCATTTTGAATTAACACACAAATAATTATTACAGATCTTGATTCTTGAGTTTCTCCAGGCGTATTTGATAATCAAAATACCCACGCGTATACTGCCGGTCTACGGTGTCCGACGGGCACAATATTTCGGCGATCATATATGTCACCATCATCAGGTGAACTGACGGACTGAGCTCCTGTGAACGTGCCGGCACGGAGATCCGTACGCTATGGTTGCTCAGAAAGAACTAGGTTCCGTCGCGGCGGCGGCCGATTTAAATACCCTCCGCCCGCGGCGCGCTCCCTCAGCTGCCCGCGCCCCGCGCCACGGTCGCGCGGTGGAATAGATTGCGACGGCGTCTGAGATGACGTCAGAGTGATGGCTCTGTCCTCCGTGGTCGTCACAACTATACGTTTGCTCGATTTACTCTTGATTAACCCAATCGCTGGTTCCCAAGCCTTGCTAAGATTATAGCCACAGTCACGGTTTATGAGGTCGTCATTGGTGCGAATTTCGATGGCCTCTCTAACAACGCTGTCCCATTATCTCGACGTCTGTAACAGAAACGGCCGCCGCCGCGACCGAACCCAGTTCCCTCCGAGCAGCCATAGCGTACGGATCTCCAGGAGCTCAGTCCGTAAGTTCACCTGACGATGGAGACACGTATGATCGCCGAAATATTGTGCCCGTTGGACACTGTAGACCGGCAGTACACCCGTGGATATTTTGATTATTACAGATCTTGGCTGCATGCTAACACTGACCGAAATCAAGGTGAAAGGTGAAAATTTGTGCCAGACCAGGATTCTAACCCGGATCTCCTCCTTACTAGGCAGATGCTCTGACCAATGTGCTATCCGGACACATTCGTCCCGCGGCCAATTATCTCTTCAGTGCAAATGCGCAGTAGACTCAAAGTCTTATGGGAATCGGCGAAATGCCACGACTATTCAGGATAATGGGCAAGGGACACTACATTTGTAGCGTGCTGATAGATTGAGAATTTTGGTCAGACGGGAGGCCTTTTAGGGTAGTCCCTGCAGCTACCATGATCACTGCGTCTGGATGGCATAGTCCGGCTTTAGAAGCCGGGCAGTGCAGAGGCGCGCTGTGTTTTTGCCTGCGACCCGCACAACTTGCCTTGTTTACAACCGAGCGAGGTGGCGCAGTGGCTAGCACACTGGACTCGCATTCGGGAGGACGACGTTTCAATCCCGGCCATCCTGATTTTGGTTTTCCGTGATTTCCCTAAATCGCTGCAGACAAATTCCAGGATGGTTCCCTTGAAAGTGCACGACTGACTTCCTTCCCTCTCCTTCCCTAATCCGATAAGACCGATGACCTCTCTGTCTGGTCTCCTCACCCAAACAACACAACTCAACCCCCCTCCCCCCCCCCCCCCCCCACACTTTGTTTACTTTGCAGACCTAGACTCCGCTTGCCTGTAAGCAAGAAGATGACCAACCGAGTCAGAAAAGGAATTCTTCGATTCACCTTTAATAGTGAATATTAACGACCAAACCCGCTGGAAGTACAACGTTTCCTCAGTGATGAGGCAAAGATATCACCATCGGACATACTGGGAATACACCTTTACATTCTTAGTGATGCCGTATATGTCAAGGTCGTTGACAATGCGGCATGTGACAGGTTCTTGAATACTGCTCAACATGGCCTACGGTTCTGTCGTGCTGACGGCAACATCGGAGCGGTCATGGTGGCGCATGCCGGCTTGGGAGTGCTACAATACAAGTGTTATAGTTGCCTTTCGAGCTGCCGGTGGGAAAGTCATAGCCGCCTTCCGGCCCTACGGCGTGGTGAACTGTCACACCACAGAATTTTGGATGTAGTTCAGGTGTTTCAATCACAACTGATTTTCGTTTTTCACGTCCTGTGCTATTTAAATATCAGTGAGTGTCGCGCGGTCGCTATATAGGGTGGTCCATTGATAGTGACCGGGCCAAATATCACACGAAATAAGCATCAAACGAAAAAACTACAAAGAACGAAACTTGTCTAGCTTGAAGGGGGAAACAAGATAGCGCTATGGTTGGCCCGCTAGATGGCACTGCCATAGGACAAACAGATATCAACTGCGTTTTTTTTATAAATAGGAAGCCCCATTTCTTATTACATATGCGTATTACGTAAAGACGTATGAATGTTTTAGTTGGACCACCTTTTTCGCTTTGTGATTCACAGCGCTGTAATAGTCAAAAACGTATAAGTACATGGTATCACGTAACATTCCGCCAGTGCGGACGGTATTTGTTTCGTGATACATTACCCGTGTTAAAATGGACCGTTTACCAATTGCGGAAAAGGTCGATATCGTGTTGATGTTTGGTTATAGTGATCAAAATGCCCAACGGGCGTGTGTTTTTATGCTGCACGGTATCCTGGACGACAACATAGAAGTGTCCGACTCGTTCGCCGGATAGTTACGTTATTTAAGGAAACAGGTAGTGTTCAACCACATTTGAAACGTCAACCACGACCTGCAACAAATGATGATGCCCAAGTAGGTGTTTTAGCTGCTGTCGCGGCTAATCCGCACATCAGTAGCAGACAAATTGCACGAGAATCGGGAATCTCAAAAACGTCGATGTTGAGAATGCTACATCCACATCGATTGCACCTGTACTATATTTCAATGCACCAAGAATTGCATGACGAGGACTTTGAACGTAGTTTACAGTTCTGCCACTGGGCACAAGAGAAATAATGGGAAGATGACAGATTTTTTGCACGCGTTCTGTTTAGCGACGAAGAGTCATTCACCAACAGCGGTAACGTAAACCGGCATAATATGCAGTATTGGGCAACGAAAAATCCACAATTGCTGCGTAAAGTGGAACATCAGCGACCTTGGCGGGTTAATGTATGGTGCAGCATTATGGGAGGAAGGATAATTGGCCCCCATTTTATCGATGGCAATCTAAATGGTTTAATGTATGCTGATTCCCTACGCAATGTTCTTCCGATGTTACTACAAGATGTTTCACTGCATGACAGAATGTCGATGTACTTCCAACACGATGGATGTCCGGCACATAGCTAGCGTGCGGATGAAACGGTATTGAATAGCATATTTCAGGACAGGTGGATTGGACGTCGAAGCATCACACCATGGACCGCACGTTCACCGGATCCGACGTCCCCGGATTTCTTTCTGTGGGGAACGTTGAAGGATATTTGCTTTCGTGATCCACCGACAACGCCTGACAACATGCGTCAGCGCATTGTCAATGCATGTGCGAACATTACGGAAGGCGAAGCTACTCGAGAGGAATGTCGTTACACGTATTGCCAAATGCATTGAGGTTGACGGACATCATTTTGAGCATTTATTGCATTAACGTGGTATTTACAGGTAATCACGCTGTAACAGCAATCGTTCTCAGAAATGATAAGTTCACAAAGGTACATGTATCACATTGTAACAACCGAAATAAAATGTTCAAAAGTACCCACGTTCTGTATTTTAATTAAAAAACCTACCTGTTACCAACTGTTCGTCTAAAATTGTGAGCCATATGTTTGTGACTATTACAGCGCTAACTATCACAAAGCGAAAAAAGTGGTCCAACTAAGACATTCATATTTCTTTACGTACTACACGAATATGTGATAAGAAATGGCGGTTCCTACGTAAAAAAACACAGTTGATATCCGTTTGACCTACGGCAGCGCCATGTAGCGGACTAACCATAGCACCATCTAGTTTCCCCCTTCAAGCTAGACAAGTTTCGTTCTTTGTAGTTTCTCGTTTGACGCTTATTTCGTGAGATATTTGGCACGGTCACGATCAATGGACCACCCTGTATACGACCGTCAACCGAAGGTCTGCGGCAACGTGGGTCATCTGCTATGGAGCATCGCTCAGACGCTGAGACGTTGAGAGAGACACCATCGACAGTACGACCTGTCACCTTCGCGGCGGCCCTCACTTCCCCGCCCCCCGGTCACTAGTGACACGCCCATCCGCGGAGTCCGACGGAACGGAGATGCCTGCGTCCATCCCTCCTCCTACCACATCGTCACCTGCCGACGCCGTGCCGGACTCTTCGAATGCTCATTGTTACTTAGACCGTTTTGTGCAGGAATGGCAGGAATCCCTTTCGTCTTCCGATAATGAAGGTCGAGTGTGCAAACAGCGGCCACCAAAGAAGCGTAAGTGGCGGCAACACACGGCATCTGACCGGAATGCCTGGCCTCCATCCGTGATTCAGTGACCGATTGCCCTGGGGATACCGTGGTGATTTCTCAAAACGAATCGGTAGTGACAAGCGTGATACCTGCGCAAACCGACTACATGGAAAATCTCGGCCCCACTGTCGTAGGCAGTGTTTGCGATGTATCATATGGACACATCTGAGGCGCCGATACGGCGAGTCTTGATTCAGATTGGCAGGGAAATGTTTGCATGGAACCACCGTTTAACAGACTTCTACTTAGCTGTGCTTCGTGACCCTGATATTCAATCACCCTTCCCAGCTGTTCAAATGGATCGCAACAGAATCAAGGCTCACGTAACTACTCCGACGCACATTGCAGATAGTAGTTGTAAGGATTCACCGTCAAGATATAGCGTGTTAGGAAGACACCTCAATTCACGACAGGAAGCATTGCCGGCAACAACTGGTCTCAGAGCTCGTCACTTGTGGGGGATATCGGGCCATCAACCAGACAGATATTGCGAGTGCCTCTGTGGAACACTTCTGTCACTTCTACCACTATGAGAATGGATGGTCTCCCTGTGGAATTTTACAAGGTCTTCCAGAATTTTGTGGAGCCGAGGCTGACTGAGATGTTCCACGAATCGTTGACGACAACCGCCACGGTTCCGACGCCATTTGTCGATGGCGTTACCATTACAATTCACAAATCACCGCAGGAGAATACAGTTTCCCATTACCACTACCCAACCTCAATCGGTGCCGACTACAATATATTTTTGTGCCGACTACAATATATTTTTGCACGTTTTTTGGCGATACGATGCCGTAGAATCCTTCCAAGTACAATATCCACAGAACAAACGACGCTGAGTGGACCCCTCAGCGCCCAAATGGCCACTGGTGAATACCGAGAGGTGCTCTTCTATGCTCTCGCCCTGAGGTCACTTACTGGGAGTCTACTGACGCACTTGTTAGGGTTTACCCTGCAGCAATACACGTCCGCTGTTGTGCCTTTGCAGACGACTCGTTGCTGCTAGTACGGTCACGGGAAGAGACCACACGCGTACTTGAGCTGATTTCCAGGTACAGGGACGTGGCAGGCAGTGCTTTGAGTGTTGCCAAATCTACAGTAATGCCAACTGGCCGCGGACACACTCGAGAATATTTGGCGCCTCTATCTTGCGTCCAGAGTACCCAATACCTTGTACACTTTGGCATCATCATGATATCCACTACTCATGGCAACGCAGCAGTCAATTTATGTCTCGCCCCTCCAAGTCAGCCACCAGTGCCTTCATGTTTTGTAACTAGTGGAACGTCTCAACTTTCATCTACACTCCTGGAAATTGAAATAAGAACACCGTGAATTCATTGTCCCAGGAAGGGGAAACTTTATTGACACATTCCTGGGGTCAGATACATCACATGATCACACTGACAGAACCACAGGCACATAGACACAGGCAACAGAGCATGCACAATGTCGGCACTAGTACAGTGTATATCCACCTTTCGCAGCAATGCAGGCTGCTATTCTCCCATGGAGACGATCGTAGAGATGCTGGATGTAGTCCTGTGGAACGGCTTGCCATGCCATTTCCACCTGGCGCCTCAGTTGGACCAGCGTTCGTGCTGGACGTGCAGACCGCGTGAGACGACGCTTCATCCAGTCCCAAACATGCTCAATGGGAGACAGATCCGGAGATCTTGCTGGCCAGGGTAGTTGACTTACACCTTCTAGAGCACGTTGGGTGGCACGGGATACATGCGGATGTGCATTGTCCTGTTGGAACAGCAAGTTTCCTTGCCGGTCTAGGAATGGTAGAACGATGGGTTCGATGACGGTTTGGATGTACCGTGCACTATTCAGTGTCCCCTCGACGATCACCAGTGGTGTACGGCCAGTGTAGGAGATCGCTCCCCACACCATGATGCCGGGTGTTGGCCCTGTGTGCCTCGGTCGTATGCAGTCCTGATTGTGGCGCTCACCTGCACGGCGCCAAACACGCATACGACCATCATTGGCATCAAGGCAGAAGCGATTCTCATCGCTGAAGACGACACGTCTCCATTCGTCCCTCCATTCACGCCTGTCGCGACGCCACTCGAGGCGGACTGCACGATGTTGGGGCGTGAGCGGAAGACGGCCTAACGGTGTGCGGGACCGTAGCCCAGCTTCATGGAGACGGTTGCGAATGGTCCTCGCCGATACCCCAGGACCAACAGTGTCCCTAATTTGCTGGGACGTGGCGGTGCGGTCCCCTACGGCACTGCGTAGGATCCTACGGTCTTGGCGTGCATCCGTGCGTCGCTGCTGTCCGGTCCCAGGTCGACGGTCATGTGCACCTTCCGCATACCACTGGCGACAACATCGATGTACTGTGGAGACCTCACGCCCCACGTGTTGAGCAATTCGGCGGTACGTCCACCCGGCCTCCCGCATGCCCACTATACGCCCTCGCTCAAAGTCCGTCAACTGCACATACGGTTCACGTCCACGCTGTCGCGGCATGCTACCAGTGTTAAAGACTGCGATGGAGCTCCGTATGCCACGGCAAACTGGCTGACACTGACGGCGGCGGTGCACAAATGCTGCGCAGCTAGCGCCATTCGACGGCCAACACCGCGGTTCCTGGTGTGTCCGCTGTGCCGTGCGTGTGATCATTGCTTGTACAGCCCTCTCGCAGTGTCCGGAGCAAGTATGGTGGGTCTGACACACCGGTGTCAATGTGTTCTTTTTTCCATTTCCAGGAGTGTATTTTCCAAGCTGATGCACATAGCACAGCTCCAATTCATGTCACCAGCGACTGGTCGGAGCCTGCAGGCAGCGATGGGCTACTTCCTGACGGTATAAATTTCAAGGTGAAATATGATACAGAAGCCACACAAAAACAGTCTCGATCACGTTTTCATGTTTTTATTCATTAGCAACTGATTTCGGTCTTTTCCTCAGACCATCTTCAGGCTTTCCCCCGCTATTACGGCTGCTGGTGGTGACAGATGGTGCGAGATCCGTAAACCAAACCGGTTGCTAACGATTAAAAATCTGAAAACGCGATCGAGAGTGTTTTTATTTGATTTTTAACATTTTATACCGCTACAATTATGCACACATCAAAAAATGTATTGCTTCACCCCTCTTCCCAGAACTCCTGGAGATAGACGTCGACTGTGGATATTGTATCGCAGATGCAGTCCCTTTGACTTTTCAAAGATGTCACTAAACCCGCCCAAAGATGTAAACAACCATACATGAGCAGCGCCTAGCCGGTCAATATCGCGTTTCATCGCTTCCGCATTGTTGCTTTGTGTTAAGAAGTGCTCTCAACAATGGAAGTGTCCAGGTGTCTCGGAGTGAACCGAAGGGATATTGTACGGACTTGGAGAAGATACAGAGAGACAGGAACTGTCGATGGCATGCCTCGCACAGGCCACCCAAGGACTACTACAGCAGTGGATGACCGCTAGCTAGGGATTATGGCTCGGAGGAACCCTGACAGCATAGCCACCATGTCGTATAATGCTTTTCGTGCAGCCACAGGACGTCATGTTACGACTCAAACTGTGTTCAATAGGCTGCATGATGCGCGACTTCACTCCCGACGTCCATGGCGAGGTCCATCTTTGCAACAACGACACCATGAAGTGCGGTACAGATGGGCCCAACAACATGCCGAATGGACCGCTTAGGATTGGCGTCACGTTCTCTTCACCGATGGGTGTCGCATATGCCTTTAACCAGAAAATAGTTGGAGACATGTTTGGAGGCAACCTGGTCAGGCTGAACGCCTTAGGCACACTGTCCAGTGAGTGCAGCAAGGTGGAGGTTCCCTGCTGTTTTGGGGTGGCATTATGTGGGACCGACGTACGCCGCTGGTGGTCATGGAAGGCGCCGTAATGGCTGTACGATACGTGAATGCCATCCACCGACCGACAGTGGAACCGTATCAGCAGCATATTGGCGAGGCATTCGTCTTCATGGACGACAATTGTAAATGACTTCCTTCAGGATAACGACATCGCTCGTCTAGAGTGGCCAGCACGTACTCCAGACATGAACCCTATCGAACATGCCTTGGATACATTGAAAAGGGCTGTTTATGGACAACGTAACATACCGGCCACTCTGAGGGATCTACGCCGTAATACCATTGATGAGTGGGACAATCTGGACCAACAGTGCGTTGATGAACATGTGGGTAGTATGCCACGAGGTATGCATCAGTGCAAGAGAGCGTGCTACTGGGTATTAAAGGTACCAGTGTGTACAGCAATCTGGACCACCACCTCTGTAGGTGTCGCTGTATGGTGGTATAACATACAATGCGCGATTTTCGTGAGGAATAAAAAGAGCGGAAATAGTGTTTATGTTGACCTTTATTCCAATTTTCTGTACTGGTTCCGGAACTCTCGGAACCGAGGTTATGGAAAACTTTTTTGATGTGTGTAAAAAGCTTTCTAAAACTTTAGATCACTCACCCTCCCCCAGAAACCTAGGTAACTTCGGCCTACCAATGTCCAGTGTCGTGCAACAGCCTTGTCTCTGAACACCGTGAAGAAATAGTGATTGGGCACAGGGAACTCACTCAAGCGACAACGTATGGACGTTTACAAACCGGCCTCCATCTACCCGCCGGTGTCAGTCGGGCATGTTGCACCTATGTTCGTGCATCTGATGATGATGATGAGGCCCCATATTCCGAGGAGCGTAGTGAACGATGAGGGAGACCCGCACCGCTGACTAAGCGAGGTCCTAGTGGAGGTGGGTTGCCATTGCCTTCCTCGGACCGTAATGGGGATGAATGATGATGAAGAAGACGACACAACATCTAGTCATCTCGAGGCAGGGAAAATCCCTGACGCCGCCGGGAATCGAACCCGGGACCCTGTTCGCGGGAAGCGAGAAAGCTACCGCAAGACCACGAGGTACGGATTTTGTGCAACTATCTGTCTTTTTTTTTTCTGGGGACCTTAGCTATGTCTACACTAGCCTCTAAGCTGGTCGTAGGTTTTGTTCCAAAAATGAACAGCATAGGCACAGAAGTGATTACACTTTCTGCAGAACCTGACCATCATCTTGCAGGACAATGCTGAAGTACGTACAGTGCAAGCCATTACTGATTTGTTTGACTGATGGGGCTCCTAAGTGCTATACCACCTACTGCACTCCCCTGACTTAAGCCCTCATAAGTTCAACTCGATTTCTGAACTGAAGGAAACAATTCACGTCATTCGCTTCAGAACTGCTACAAATTCGTCGGGCAAAAGGCCGCGCTGCTCGAACTGTCAACACAACTGGCACTGCTAAGAGTATCCCACGACTTCCACATCGCTGGTGACGACTTTGAAGGTCACTAAAACTTTGAAACACATATCTATTTTCTACGAGCTGTAAATAAATAGTTGCCACTATTAAACATCCAACCCTCGTACTTGTATGGTAATGTAGTATTTTGTTCCTTACGTGCTTGATTGTGGTGAGTCCTCAAACAAAATCGTTGCCAGCACCATGTCGAGAAGTGGACATCATGCACAGTTGTAGTGTTACATACACATAACAGAGGTCATTGTCATTAGATCTACAGCGTACTGCGTACCTTCGAAGGGGACGAACTGAGACAGCAACTTTCAAGTTACTCTTTGACATGAACCTTGCGTATGTCTTGAGTGACAGCTGTGGATTAACGACGAATCGAATAAAGACGCTATCAGTAAATGGAATATTCGTTCCTCTGACTATCGAGAGAATTAAATTGCACCGATTAGTATGTATAAGACGTTTACTAGGATTATTATTCCTCTTCGCCCTTCTGCTCTTACAAAACCATGTATTGATGGTAAACATTCTTCTAGGAAGACCATTATGTTTTAGTAGTCTAATACTGGTTGTACAGTTCTGCCATTTTCAAGCGTGCTGTATTACTGACCTATTGTCCTGGAGTTGGATCACAATCTCCCCACCAATCCACTCAGCTGACGAATTTGATGCTTTTGTTGATGATTGATATAATTCTGGTTCCTACTTCAGCAAACATATTCAACAACAATTCAAAAAAGCATTATGTAATCTAATATTAAATGTTTATTACTGTGTCTACGTGAAAATGTTTGGTTGGAATAAAGTTTTGTTACGATATCTTTCAGCCTGCCTACGAATGTGATATCTTCGTAATCTTTGGTCAGTGAATTGTTTAGGTTGAGTTCCCCGCCCTGTAGTGCCAGTGTCCGTTTTGTGTTGATCCTCTTCAGTTAAATGTTCTTCGCACAGATGTCATTCTTGTAATGTTCGAAATGAAACATACTTTTAGTTCTGAAATATAATTTTTGTGGCAGATTAATTTTTAGACGTAAGTAATTTTGCTGTTGTTAACTTAACAATAATCTTGTGACTTCATAGGTAATTTCATTTCTGCATTTTGTCGTGTCTTTGATTTTTTATTTCGTACAGGACGGTGAACATGGTTTATAACCGAAACCGGTCAGTGTAAAATATAAATAAAGTCAACATCTGTGTGTCATGCACCAACATGCACCATCATGCACCAACATGCACCAACCTAACAACAACACTACATTAGGCCTATCAGCCAATGCACAGTACCTGGGAATATCCGAATAAATCAAAAAATGTACAAATTAAATTTGATTCTTTTATTTGAATGATGCAGTGGTACCTTAGCACTCAGAGCGAAACTGAATAAGACTTTTGTATCTAAAAATGTTGTTGTACGCCTATAAATATGTTCTCATTGGAGGAATGTCAATGATTATTCTCCCATTTAATTATTCAGCTAGGTACCCCATAAGTATATGTACTTGTCACATCGTTGTTCATTCACTGTGTAGAGCTGTATGTTTGTCTACAGGACAATTGACTTAACGTGAACGTGACTATTAAGTATGAATGCGAATAGCTTTAATGTACAGTACTTTGTTGTGCTTTTCTAAAATACTTTGTGACTGTAAGACAGCACAGAACTCAAAACTGTTATATACGAATGTTATGTATATCTAGAAACTGACAGAGTAATTTTGGTGACAAGGAAAATGTTATATGACCTATTTAATGGCTCTATTAATAATATGATTCCCATGAACGTTTGGGGCAGTGCAACATCGATGATTATATTTACTTTTTTTGAGGAGGCTATACGCACTTTTTATCATTACTTACTTGTACGTGATCCAAAGTTAATATTGTACATGCTATTTCGCTGTTTCTAGCCCATCGACTAACGTCTGTCTTTTGCGATGAGCGACATTTTCTAACTGGATATTCATCGTGTCTGCTCAGAGCATTCACAGGAGCAGAACGCACATTTCAACTGTTCGCATATTCGCATACATAAGCGTACGTAAAGCTAAAAAAGTTTGTTACTGTAATGCCTCAGAAGCGAGTCACTCTCTTAATTATGAAGTTCTTTCATGAAGACAAAAAAACTTGAAGTTATAAGTGCCGACTACTTATTTGTATTTAACCTTTGCTATTGCAATTGTTACTGAGTTACCACATGTCTCATCTCATGTTTAGCGCAGAAATGAGAAGATTGGATGTGTTGTTCCCATTATAGCCAAACAGTTGAGAGTGCTTAAGTAAACCATATACTTGAAACTTAGTCCTCGCAGAGTAACTTGCATTATTGCAAGAAATATGCCTGCAGAACACACACGATTGGATACCTACCTATGCATTTATTATTATCCATTGAATTTCATTAATAGTCATCATTGTTAAACATTAAATTATTTGTTATCTACTTTTTCTTTCACGGGGCGCCAGAACTGTCTGTAAAACTGTATTAAGTGTAATGTCCATGTGTCCATGTGTAGCTATTATTACTAGTTACTGGGCGGAACGGTAGCTGTAAATGTGCGTTGTAATATTATTGGGATTTCCGTCGTATGAAAGCTGTGAGTACCCTTGGAAAGGCATTCACCTATCTGTATATTAAATGATCAACTTATGAGATGAGACCTATTCTTTGAAAGACATTTGTTTTATATAATTTTCGTAACTGTAAAGATGCGCATCTAGCGCGGACGCTAATACATCGATTGCGCAGTCAAAGAAACATTTTAACAGAAGCTGAACTGAACGTTCCGCTTCGATCTAAATAAAAGATGACTGTAAAAACTTTTGTAGATCTTCAGATTTTATCGTACTTCTGCTTGTAATGTGAAAGTGTAAAGAAGGTCTCCTTTAAGCCAAAAACGTGAGCAGTCTTCCCAGCGTGCAGACAACAGTTATTGATTAATAAAATTCAATTAATTTAATTTCGAAACTGTAAATCGGCAAGTTATTGTTATGAAGGTGTTGAGCGGTGCAAGAATTGTCTCGAAGGAAGGATAAAAGTAATGACTGCAATTTGTGACAAAAACGTGAACCAAGGAGCTAGCACAGGACAGAGTGAAATCTGATCGCACCATACAGTTAGAAAAGTACTTATGTAAGTTATTCTGTTTATAAATAAACCCCAATTGCTTGCGAGAATTGTTTGAATATATACAGTGTTTACCAGATTTCTTATTCTATTCTTTTCCTTTATATTTTTTTTACCTCCATGTCATATTATTTTTGTAAACATCAAACAGCCTTTACTACAGCAGAGAATACTGAGGCATCCTGGTCGTAGACAGAGGGCCGCCCCTTGTCTTCTATACAACTCATAGCTGCCCCATTTGTTAATGATTTCATTTGCAAATGGAATTTTTTTTTATTTTTCATTGTTAAAGGTCCTTTAGGTGATTATAAATTTCATACTGATTACGTAAAGAAATCCGGGTTGTTCTTTTCCAAATAGTAGAAGTCTTTGCGTAATCAAATACTAGCCTCCTTCCGACAACGATCAGGGGCCGACCAGAAGATGGACGTCTTCGACCGCTTTCGTGTTCCTTGTGGCAAAGCTGTGCCAAACTGGGAACACGACAGTCTAGTATGAAACCAGTTTAATAAGTCACAGCTGCAAAATACTAACGCGAATTCTTTACAGGCGAATGGAAAAACTGGTAGAAGCCGGCCTCGGGGAAGATCAGTTTGGATTCCGTAGAAATGTTGGAACACGTGAGGCAATACTGACCCTACGACTTATCTTATAAGAAAGATTAAGGAAAGGCAAACCTACGTTTCTAGCATTTGTAGACTTAGAGAAAGCTTTTGACAATGTTGATTCTTTCAAATTCTGAAGGTGGCAGGGGTAAAAATACAGGGAGCGAAAGGCTATTTACAATTTGTACAGAAACCAGATGGCAGTTATAAGAGTCGAGGGACTTGAAAGGGAAGCAGTGGTTGGGAAGGGAGTGAGGCAGGGTGTATCCTCTCCCCGATGTTATTCAATCTGTATATTGAGCAAGCAGTGAAGGAAACAAAAGAAAAATTCGGATTAGGTATTAAAATCCATGGAGAAGAAATAAAAACTTTGAGGTTCGCCGATGACTTTGTAATTCTGTCAGAGACAGCAAAGGACTTGGAAGAGCAGATGGCAGTTATAAGAGTCGAGGGACTTGAAAGGGAAGCAGTGGTTGGGAAGGGAGTGAGGCAGGGTGTATCCTCTCCCCGATGTTATTCAATCTGTATATTGAGCAAGCAGTGAAGGAAACAAAAGAAAAATTCGGATTAGGTATTAAAATCCATGGAGAAGAAATAAAAACTTTGAGGTTCGCCGATGACTTTGTAATTCTGTCAGAGACAGCAAAGGACTTGGAAGAGCAGTTGAACGGAATCGACAGTGCCTTGAAAGGAGGGTATAAGATGAACATCAACAAAAGCAAAACGAGGATAATGGAATGTAGTCGAATTAAGTCGGGTGATGCTGAGGGAATTAGATTAGGAAATGAGACACTTAAAGTTGTAAAGGAGTTTTGCTATTTGAGGAGAAAAATAACTGATGATGGTGGAAGTAGACAGGATATAAAATGTTGACTGGCAATGGCAGGGAAAGCGATTCTAAAGAAGAGAAATTTGTTAACATCGAGTATAGATTTAAGTGTCAGGAAGTCGTTTCTGAAAGTATTTGTATGGAGTGTAGCCATGTATGGAAGTGAAACATGGACGATAAATAGTTTGGAAAAGAAGAGAATAGAAGCTTTCGAAATGTGGTGCTACAGAAGAATGCTGAAGATTAGATGGGTAGATTACATAACTAATGAGGAGGTATTGAATAGAATTGGCTAGAAGAGGGGTTTGTGGCACAACTTGACTAGAAGAAGGGATCGGTTGGTAGGACGTGTTCTGAGGCGTCAAGGGATCACCAATTTAGTACTGGAGGGCAGTGTGGAGGGTAAAAATCTACTAGAGCGTCCTACACGTACACAAGCTGATGTGGGCATTTTTATGCTCTGGGTGATATCGGACGTATATACTGGCTTCACTGATGGTATAACGGAAACGCCAAGTGCCAGAAAATCTCTCACGCCAATTACAGACCTTCTTGACATTAGCGAGTCAGCAGTGATAAGCGTGGTGGAGTGAATGATCCACGACGTGCACTGGACGCATCTCGTTGCACGGAAGTAATTGCCCGCGCATGAAAGCGGGTGGCACGCACGCAGTTTGAGCCGGGCTCCAGCCGAAAGCGAAAGCGGCCGGAACAAGCAGCGAGCCAGGCTGCAGGTGCGGCCTGTGGTCAGATCAATAGCGTTCAGGCCTACACATCGCATCGCATCGCGTGGCCCGCGCCCTCAGCTGTTTTAAGCTGCGCGGCTCATTCACATGCAAATGAAGCGTGTTTTGACTCATCCAGCTCGTCAAAAGTAATCCGCCACTGCTCTTAAAGCTGCCGTCTAGCCGTACCAACGTTCGATTTTACGCAAACGTGAGGCTCTCTTGTCGTATAAAAGTTTCTAATAACAAACACTTTTTTTTAAAAGTATGGTTTACAGGCAGCTGTATCGTCACTTTACTAAACAACCAGCTTCGGTCAGAAATGGACTATCCTAAGGTATACAGTGATATCATAATCAGATGCATGTCAAGTCATAACTCTTAGCAAACATCGCGCTCCAGAGGTCCTCAAACTTGACCCCCCCCCCCCCCCTTTCTGAAACGTAAATTATTTTGCCGTCCCCTACTTTTCTTTCCTTCATCAGTACTTCTCATACTTGGCAGAAAAACGGCCCACGGTATCTATTTACTTCCAAATTTAGCAACTGTCAGTTGCAATAACAATAATAGTATTATTATTAATAATAATAATTAAAGTGTGTTCTTCAACAACATCAGAGTTAAACATTTTTTTGATTATCATACATTTGAATTATTCAAAGGCACTGTAATTTAGTGATTACATCTAGTTTATAAATAGTGAAGGTTGTGTTTGCAATTAATGGAACTGAATACATATGTGTGTTTCACTACCTACCATGTATTTCAAAATGAGTTAAAGTTTAACTGTTTCCCTCTATATTGTTTCTAATTCATTTAGAATGTTTTAATATTTGAAATATCAAGACATACAAATGACGACAGAACAATAATCAGCATTTGAAAGCCAGTTTAAAAATTGCTATATTTCAGCTGATCATCCAAAAAGGAAATAAACAAGACTAAAATTGCAACTGTGAAGACGCTTCAGGACATGTTGACTCGTACAAGTTGATGTGAAGGATAATATCATGTCCACTGCCCTTCTTGATGAATTTGGATAATCATTGCGAGTCTGCACTCAGAAATGTTCAAGAGACTTCTATTTAAATTCATTTCGAAATCCTCTGTCACTTGAGAGTTCTATTAGCACAACATGTTCTGCTCTTGACAAATGTCTGATTAGTGGTCTGAAATCATGGTATCGAAAAGGTTGTGGATCCAGTCATGATCAAATGAAGGTTTATCCTCGAATTGTTGACGAAGGTTTTCGAGATGTACTACGCCCATTCTACTAATTTTGCGCACATACCACTCACTTCCCGTCATAAAATCATTTACACAAAATAAAATCTCGCAGTTACTCTTCTCCATCAGTGTTTTTCAAAGTCCCAGTCCTCTCTTAATTGCAAACATTTTTACCCCCAGAAAAATTATATTAGTATTTCGGCCTTGAAATGATTGTTAAGATCATTCAGATTCTCAAAAACGAAGTCGAAGCAGAACAATATCGGAAGCTATTTTTCATTAAGAAACAGAACCGCGCTCCCTTGAACCTCGTTTTGGTTCCAGTAACAACTATGCTGTCGCTGCATCGGTGGCAGATGTACCAACATCGTTTGTCCATTACCTATAGTTGCCAACGAAAAGGGAATTCACAAGAAAGAAAATATCTTCGCCTGTAGTCCTCCCTTCTAGAGCTTTACAAAACAGAAAATTCATGTACATTTCAATTTCATAGCAGTAGCGTACAAAAACAGGAAGCAGGGAAAGATTTCCGACATCAGTATTCTCATCAAGCTGCAGGGCGAATTCTGGGCTACCATGAAGATGTGGTAGCAATTAATTTTTCATGTCTGAGGTTGTTGCATCAATACGACGATCACGGTATCATCTGCGAGCGCTATCGGCTTCAGATTGTCTCCAAATCGCTCTCCACGTATTCTTGACGGATAGGGGAAGACGTAATGCTTGGTGATTTAGATTTTGCAATTAAGTAGGATACATCTTGAATGTTCGCAGGAGGGATTTCTTAGGAACTGATATATGGTTTTAGAGGAATCTGACGCTATCTCTTAGTTGTTGTTCATGACAATAAAAAAATTGGTTGGGTTTACTAACGTAGTCTGTATGTTTTGTCTGCAGCCAGCTTTTTGGTTTTATAATCTTCCAGCTGTCGCAGGCTGAAATCAAAAACACGTTGTTGCTTTATTTGTTATTCAAAAGATATCAGGTAAAACTTAGTATGAGATAATCAATTTGAACTTTATGCTTTTTGATTATGGGTTTAAAACTAACGTCGCTGATAATAACAGAGGAAGACGCGAAAGAAGAATGTACTTGGATTAAAACTGAATCTTTTTCCTTATTAGACCTGCATACTTTTGAGAGAGAGGGGACACGTGGTGAACCAATGCCCTGGGATCTCTTGTTACCACTGGGAATCAGTCACTTATCTTTGGGAATGTTGGAACTTGTATTAGTTTATTTTAAACCCCGTTAACAACATCCACTGACCACAATTTTAATTCAATTTCTAGCAAACTTACTACTTTTGAACTGACTTCGTAAGCTTGGCTGATATCGTGTGGATAGCCTCAATAGCTCTCAGAACAATCTACTATTGTAGTCAGCGTTGCAAAGAAGTAGCGGTCACATTGTCATTATTAACTGCTTGGTAACCAGCTAACCCTGGATGTGATCACTGATAGTTTCTCATGACAGGATCTACTGGTCAGTTCTTGTGAAATAAGACAGCAAATTAATGATTGGGGAGCTTACTAACTTGGTACATCGACATGAGAATCTTTCGGTAGCAATATTTATTCAGCGGAAGTCTTTTTCTTACAATAATATGAAAATCAAATATTTTGATGAAAGCCTGCACCCGCTCTGTAACTTTCTGCGGGCCCCAGGGGGTCTCGCCTGACCACTATGACGGCCCCTGCCTTAAACTAATACGTTAAATACAAGTATAGTGGTGGAGTACACACAGCCCACGGTATATAATTTTGCGAAGCACATGGCAAGACTAGGAAGCACGTTAGTTTATGGCATGTTGTTCCTTAAAAGTTATGATCTGCTAGGCAACGCATTAATCGTGTCACATTATACCTGCGGATGATCGGGTTCTGACCGAAACTAACTGCTTAATAAAGTGAAAATAAAGCTGTATGCAAACGATAATTTTGTAAAAATTTCTATAAACTGTAAGACACCGCCCCCCAAAATAATCTTACTTTCTTTATTAGTAGTTACTGGCTAATAAAAAACTAAGACCAATTATCTGCAGAAGCATGGAATGGCAGGTACAGGCGTACCTGTGGGAAGATTAGTTTGGGTTGCAGCGACTTACTTATTATTAACCAGCGAAGCCTGCAACGCTTCACAGTTCTTAAATATGTATGAGAATTGCTATTACATCCTACATTCCTTGCCCCCTCTCTCTGACCATCTTCTCATTCCCCTTCGCTCTCCCTACATTTACTCTCCACCTAACCGCCCAAATCTCTCGCCCCCCTCTCTATGTCCATCTTCTCCTCCCCCCTCTCCATTTCTGTCTGAATGTTCAGTAACTCCACACATCTCCTCCTCGCCCCGTCTCTGTGTATATAACCTCCTTGCCCTCTCTCTCTCTCTCTCTCTCTCTTTCCACCTCCTCCTCTCCCCTCTCTAAGTCCATTTCTGCCTGAATGTTCAATAGAAATCGTCTAAAAATTTAAACTAAATCGGTAAAAAACTTTTCGAGATTTGAATTAACTACGCTTCCCCTTTATACATTACATAGATACGTATATATTACAAAAATATGCAGCCTGTTTCTATCCGAAAGGTCATTAAAACGTCATGTAAGAGTTGTAGAAAATCACTCAAGAACTTTTCGTAATTTTCAGTAACAACAGATCCATTGCATATATTAAATAGGTATTTAGATATTACGTGTGTAACTGTCAAACAGTTGTTTTTGTTATTAAAACATGTAACAGCAGATTTGCCAAGCTGAACGCAATTTCTTTATCGTAAAAAAAGAGGTTGAGACAATCTCGGGTGATCATCTTTCAGAACTGATTTTAATCTCCGACTTTTCCGGTGGATTTTACAAAAAGTTTCTTCCATGCGAACCTTGTCCTGACAATTACGAACACAATAAAGACAAAAATCAACAATATCTGTCTGGCCGTACTTAGTTTTGATGATATTTCGAACATGCGGGAATTGATGTTAATTTAAGACTTTGCATTTTCTAAAAAAATTCTTTCAAATAAACCTTGTCATGACAATAACAAAAACTACAGCAAAATAACAATCAAATCGGTCAATCTGTTTTCAGGTAATGATCTTTCATACATACGGCAACTGTTTTTAATTTATATAGATTTACCAGCGACGCGTTTCGTCTGATTCAGGGATCTTCAGATTGGCTGAATATTAGATGGGGTTTGGTACATGGAATACCAAGTACACAGAAAGTCCCATGAAATAATTGCCCTCGTCAAATGATTAGAAACATTTCCAGTGTCCTTGTTGAGACATGCGACGTAGTCCAAACAATGAAAACAGGATCAGACGTTATCTGTCATCATGCAAACATGTCGGAGGTATAGTTGCTCATACACGGGCTATGAACATAGTATCTCAGAAGACACTGCATAATGTTTCCTAATATTTATTAGGAGCAATTATTTGATGGGACGTATTCTCGGTATCCCATGTACCTAACACCATCTAATATTCAGCCAATCTGAAGATGCCTGAATCAGGCGAAACATGTAATTATTAAATAAATAATAAATACATCCCTGTAACCAAGACTATTTCTTGCTTCATCATATATTACTGCCATGTATTGGAAAACGTTTTGAGAATGTTATCAGATGTGTAAAATTAAAAATTAGGGTCTATTGTGCAAATGAAATGACATAGTTTCAAGAGACTTACTGGTCTCATGCAGATATGAATAACTTATAGACCGAAGCGGTGAGTGAAAATTTATACATTTTTACTCGCAGCTTCAGTCTATATAATAGAGTCCATTGAGTCGGTGGTACATCTTCTGTGCCAACGGGACCTTCCGCTAGGTCATCAGTTTCACATACTCTTTCTTATTAGTTACGATAACTCTTTGAGCCCCAGAATTATTTTCAAAGAAATTTCAGAAGATATAAAGCTTTGTGAATAGACGTAGCAAGGTAAGTATTTTTCTCGCATTATGTAAGTAACTAAAGAGTCTTACTACTGAAATATTGTTTACATTTGTGTCATTTTGAAAAGTAAATTATTTTCGTGAATCGGAACGTTGAAAACCATACGGTCATAGTGAACACTGAAATGAGTCATTTTTCTAATAAAGTACGCTTAACAAGGCCTCGATAAGTGTAATCTCAATAGCAGAAAAGTGCTCTTTCAGGGTGTGCAAGAATTTGTAGCGGTCTTCGAGTTAATCCCTGAACTGCTATTTGAATGTGGGAAAGTCGGCCCTGTTCATCCCCAACGTAAGTATCTCCCGAATTTGAGAAGGCTACTAAGTGCTTGGATTATTTGTGTGTATCTCTCAAATATTTCTACTCATATTTTATTCTGTACTACTTTCTACTGTACTTTGGTCTGTAGTTTTGTTCCAAGCACACAGTTATTGCATGATTTCAAACGGAGGATTTGTCTAATGTGTTTCAGTATTACCCATGACACGATGTGATTTTGGCTCAGTTTTCAGTTCTACATTCCTATATTTATATTACTTCTGTGGTAAACGGAATTTCTGAACCTAGATTTGCTTTCATGAATTTTAACTGGAGTGTAAAATTTCGTTTTTTCTTACACGTATTTGTTCCAGTGTGTGTGTCCCACGTGGTCAGGGAGGAGCTCGCCCATAACAAAAGCAGTTATTATAATGTATCGTTCACTACTACTTTCCTTTCAGCCTATTACTCCGATGAAGGACGCTGTCTGTACCTGCAAGATTTCAGGTAAGTCGTAAATTATGCTAGTGTTTCACTTTGGTGCTACGACGTTTCAGACGTTGTTCGGTACGAAATAATTAAAGTACAAATAGATGGGCACAGAATGACGTCAGGAACGTTATCCGGTATTTCTTTTCATTACAGAATGATGGAGTAATTCAGCTGTACTACGTGCTTTTATCCTTAATCATTTATTGAGTAGTTCAGAGTATGCTCCGCTACACTCAGTTGTCTAATGTCTAATATAAGGTGTTAGGCTTTAATGTTCAATTGTTTTTTGTGGGTCGAATTACGTATTCCTTTACGCTTAGCTGTTTGGTGTATAGCATTAAGAGTTCAGTTTCTTTAGTGGCCTCTGTTTACACTCCAAGTTCAAGTTCAGACGCAATATTAAATAACAGATGTCATACAGATGAAACATCGATTATTAGGAACATGTGATATCAGTCAAATACGATACCAGTCAAACACCATCCAAAGCCGTTACACACACATTCACGATGACATTGTGATTTTATCACAGACAGTAAAACACTTTGCAGATCACTTGAACGGAATGGATAGTGTTCTGAAAAGAGGTTATAAGACAAACATCAACATAAGAAACTCGAGGATAATGCGAAATATTCGAACTTAATCAGATGATTCAGGGGGGGGGGGGGGGGGGGGGGGGGGGGAAGAATACGAGGCAATAACACACCTAAGTTTATTTGGGTTGCAAAAATCCGATAATGGCTGAAGTACAGTGATTATAAAATGTAGATTGTCAGTAGCACGAAAGGTGTTTGCGAGGAAAGTAAATTTGTTAACACAGAATACCAATTTTAATGACGGAAATTATTTCTGGAAAGTATTTGAAACATAACCTTAAATGGAAGTGAAATGAGGACAACGCACAGCACAGACAAGATGAGGATAGAAGCTTTTTCAGTGTGATGCTGCAAAAGAAAGCTGAAGATACGGTGGCTACAGTGAGTAGATAATGTAGAGATACTGCATCGAACCGAGATTAAAAGTGTTCCGGCGTAACGTCAAGCGCCGTCACAACGGTCAAGAACGTTAGAGCAGAGAGGGCTGTGAGACGACGTCAGCCAATAGCAGGCTGACCGACCCCTCTCCAGGACGACACCGTGACAGCAGCGGCCTCTAGGCGAAGACAATATAAGCGCCACTCAGTCTGACCGCAGCGGAGTTGAAGACGAGCCATCCTACGAACGCTACAGCAGTAACTTATGAACAGTATTGTTTCACTTGTATTAGGACTTGTATATACTGAAGAGATTGCTTATATTTCCTGTCGCCCTTTGCTTGCGACATCTCATTGTATATTTCTCAAAGTATTGTCACTTATCTTACTGTAATAAAAATCCATTGATACGATGCTTGAATTGTCTAGCGATCCGAGAAAGCAGGTTTCCTAGGCATCCTATATTGGACGAGTAGGCAGCCACAACAAAAAGACCTTTATGGCGCAACGTGACTGAAAGGAAGAACAGGTAGGACACGTTCAGAAGCATAAAGAAATCATTGATTTGGTTATGAAGGAAAGCAAGAGAGTAAATATTGTAAACGGACACTGACGCTTGATCAGAGCAAGCAGTAAGCAGTTCAAGTATTTTTGCAGAGATGTAGGAACTTTCACATGTTAGTCAGATATAAGGCGCTACCTCAAACATAACTTTGGACCTTATACAGCCCCAAAAACAAAACAAAAAAAACTGACTCTAAACAAAAATCAACTCAACTGATTTATTCCTACGGAAGCGTCACTTCAGTGTAGGCTACATATTCACGAGACAGCTCGCTGGCTGTAACCGATGCTAACGCTTCCATACGGAATAGAAATTTAGTGATTGTGCCTGAAGATGGTCTGAATTTGGCAGAAACCAGTTGTAATGTTTTTCAACGATGATAAAAGCAATTGTATCTTCAAATACTGAGCGAGGTGGCGCCGTGTTAAGACAATGGACTCATATTCTGACGGAGGAAAGTTCAAATCCTGTGCTATCATCTAGATTTAAGTTTTTCGTCGAAGGCAGACTCCAGGATGCTTCCTTTGAAAGAGCACCATCGATTTCCTCCCCTATCAGTCCACAATCTGAGCCTGTGCTTCGTCTCTAATGATTTCCTCGTCGACGGGACGTTAATAATTTTTTCACATCAATCTCTACGATGTCACGCGACATCATGAACATTTCATTTCAGAATATTAAGCTCTGGTGAGTGGCCATTATTAAAATCATTAATGTCTGTTCTACTAGTTGCCTTACACTTTTCGATATTTCTTGTTCATTGAAAGTAAGAAACTATTTGACATTTTATGAGTTAGACGTTAACAAAAGGTAATCAGGAGAGACGATTGTTCTTAGGGGAAAGCGTACTTCGAGATATATGACCTTTATTGGTTAGTATTTCAGTTTAGTGGCTCATTTTAGAATCACATGAAGGAATGGTTCAAATGGCTCTGAGCACTATGGGACTTAACATCTGAGGTCACCAGTCCCGTAGAACTTAGAACTACCTAAACCTAACTAACCTGAGCACATCACACACATCCATGTCCGACACAAGATTCGAACCTGCGACCGCGCGCGGTTACAGATTGAAGTGCCTAGAACCGCTCGGCCACAATGGCCAGCGTGAAGGAATGCGCATTACAGAGTGCTCTAAGCATTTTCCGACATTGCATACATTTTTCTTGATGTTAGACATGAAGTTGTGTTTTGTCTAACATTTGTCAATATTATGAGTTCTACATATTTAATTTCTGATAAAGAAATTAAAACTTTTGGGAATTTATTGTTTATTCTTCAGTAACAGAAAGTTATGGTAAGAAAATATTTTATATTTTTAAAACCACTTATACATCGTGTAGACGATTAAACCCTACTTCGTCAGTCGTGCACTATCTTGCACCTTGAAGCAGAAGAAAGTGTTTTATCGTAGAACATGCGATGTTTGAAAAATTAACAGAGTTTTGTTAATATCTTAGCAAATTTTACCCGTCTTGTTAATGGGAATTTGTTTTAGTTACCAATAGCTTCAGTTTCAAAATGTATTTATCTTGTAACTGTTTCATTAATGCTTCTACTTAATTTGATTTCACTTACTGATAATGTAACAGTTAGACGACTAATTACTAACAAAATTTTCTCGATATCAACGCTTTTAAATTTCAACAGAACATTTGTTCCTAGGTAGATGAACATGTTGTACAAACATGTTTTCTCATTTGGAAAAACTATAATTTTCTGAAATAATGTTTGCAATTTCAGAAAAAGACTGCAGTACGTAAAAAGTAAATACCATCGTTAAGAAATGCTTTAAGAAAATGTAGTGTCATCCGAAGAGCACGGTGCCAAAGCACAATTGGCACTGCTTGCAGCACCAATGAATAAGAAACGCTACTAGCTTCTCGTCGCCACCACAACGGATTGTCTACTTACGGCTGAACAGAGGAAATCTCCCCCCAATTTGCAGTCAATGATCAAGACGACAGTATCGTCTTAGATAGGTCGTCAGTGTACTAAACGTTTAGGTAGAACATTCATGTGAACATTATGCCTGTAAGACTTCAAGAGAAGACTCTTACAAATTTGTCTTTATCAAGTGAGACAGTTGTCGATACTTGGAACATTGTTTGCGAATTCAGTTGCACAAAGTTAGGTAAATCTTCGTGTCTTTACTGTAAAAAAGTGAACTAATAATTTATATGTTAAGGTTCTGAGCAACGTCCTCCCGGAGCAGACCAAGGAACCCACCGTTCTGCCGTGAGTGTATTTTCGTATGGCACAACAGAAAAGAAGTCTGAAAAGTTTTCCAATGTTCATTACTTTCCCCAGCGTTTAACCGTAGCGTCGGTTGCAACAAAATTGTGAAATTTGGCATATCATGAGAGACAAGCGACTGTTACTTGGCATGTGCATATTCCACTTGACAAGTTCCAGAAGCAAAGCTACTTGAATAATTACTTCAGTCAAAAATATTTCGTAATGAATCTTCACTCAAAAAAATGTTTCGAAGCTTTACGTCTACTAAACAGTTATTATTACACATAATCCCAAAATCTTCTGCAAACTGACTGAGTCGATGCTGTACACATCTCACAGCTTCTGTTCGTTCATTACAGTTCCATTTGGTAACGCGTTAAAATACGAGTAAATTCAAGCAATCAAATTATCACACTGCTGCCAGCTTCAAATATTACATCTGAGCACGTAAAGACCCGTAATGAGGCTTTTTGCGACAGGCTATGGGCAGCATTAGGGCGCACGAGCAGATTGCCACACCGTAACCGTCCTACGAGCAACTTCACCGAGCTAACATGCAGACAATTCTCTGTGACAGCAGCGACGCGGCCGACTGAACTGACTAACGCTGCCCTCGGCATTATAATTAGCCAACTTGTCGGGCATCTCAATGGGGGCACTAATTCTCGGTGCTTTGAAATTACAGGGCAACACAGCGCTGCCTGGAAAGAGCGCGCCGGGCATTTAAATCTTCTAATGAAGGGCGATGACGCGATCAGTCGTTACTATAATTTTCACGGGACCGTCCTCTGTCAGCTAACTGTCGGTGCTTCGAAATTACAAAGCTATAGCACGTTCAATACGTCTTCCAGCAACAAACGCGCCAAGCATTGAAATCCTGTAGTCAAAAGTGATGACGTGATTTTCGAGGGCGTGTTCTTCACGATAGTTGCCTACTAAGCAGTTATACAGGGCATCGTCGGTAAAACAGCAGTTCGAGCTTTTCAGTAGGGGAGAGTGTTAAAGCGAGCTTTAGGTAACGACTGACTGAAACAGAGGAAAGTAATGCAATAAATGACGAACGGGTAGCTATCGGAGATGAAATAGTGAGTATAGCAGAGCATCAGATAGCGAAAAAGAGAAGGCTCAGTAGACAACACATGGGGTAGTAAATTAATCTGCAACTGTTGGAACAGATAGGAATAATCTAAAAAATGAGATTGATACGGAATAGACAATGGTAAGTGTGGGACTGGAGTGGATGTATGAGTGTGAGAAAGAAGGATTCTGCCTCTAGTAAAAATGAATAATCATTTAGGGAAAAGAGGAGCAGCTCTGTGAGTATAAAGATCTCCGATGGCAAACAAGAGCAAAGCAAAGAAGGCAAGGATGAAATGTGAAAGGACTACATGGAAGGGCCATAACGTGGCTTCGAACTTCTTTTTCTTACATTTCATTCTCAACTCGTGAGAGCAGGATCGGTTGTTGTGGGACGTCGATTTCTTCAGTTGAGTATCCCAATAGAGTGGCAGTGGGGCAGAGGGTTTTCCCATTAAGAATCTTAGGAAAGGAATTTCCAGTTGTGACATTGGTCTGATGACAGCGAAAAACCTACAGAAATCCTTGCATTGGGGAATTGTAACTGATTTATTCATGGGAAAATCCATATTATATTACGTTATTGAGACAGAACTCGGTGAAGATGAGACGGGCGACATGATACTGCGAGAATACCTAAGTCGAAAAAAGACATTCGGAGTACATGATATTCTGCCTGAACTACTGAAATCCTTGCAAGAACATACCAGATAAGAGACCGGCGGAATACCCGCATAGTTCAATAAAAATACAATACTTCCAGTCGAAAAGTAGGCAAGTGCTGACAGATGTCAATAATGCAGAACTATCAATCTGCTAGTTGAATACTGAAAAGTACTGACAGAAGCTAATACTGCAGAGCTGTCAGATTGCTAAGTGACTACTGTAAAGTACGGACGCGACTTATTGAGAGCAAGAACGTAAGACTCATAGAAGCTGACAATGGGGAACATTAGTTTTGGTACCGGTGTAATGTAGAAATGACCCTACCACTTTTCGTAGAAGATAAAATGAAGAATAACAAATGTACTTTTATAGCGTTTGTAGATTTAGACTAAACTTTCGATAATGTTGGCCGGAAATTCAGAAAATAAAAACAATAAAATGCAGACAGAAAAATAATGTCTACAACTTGTACAAAAATAAGACAACAGTTCTAAGAGTCCAAGGACATGAATGAGATGCAGTGGGTGAGAAGGAAGTAAGACAGAGTTGTAGGCTGTCCCGATTTCACTGAATCTGTACAGGAGCAAGCAGTAGTGACATCGAAAGATAAATTTGGAAAGGAAATTAAAGGAATAAGAAATAAACACTTTGAGCTTAGCTAATGTCAGGGTCGGTAAGAGACTTGGAGGATCAGTTCAAGCAATGTTTAGTGCCTTGAAGAAAGCTATAAATTGAACGTTAACAGGTGTTGTCATCACTTAACACTTCCGGGCTGAGATGCCGTGGTCCATACATAAGACTCTACCCTGACGTTTCCCCTTCGACTGCGGAAGGCGAAACGTCAGGGGAGAGTCTCATGTATGGACCACGGCATCTCAGCCCAGAAGTGTTAAGTGATGAACGTTAACAATTTTGAAACAAAGACAATGAAATGTAATCGGTACTAGTCATGTGATGCTAACTAATTTGAATAGAAACCGAGGTTCTAAAATTAGGAAATGCGCTTTACTATTTAGTCAGCATATTTGACTATGGTCGAAATAGAGACGATATAAAATCAAGACTCGCAATTGCAAGAAACTGTTTGGGGAAAATAGAAATTTGTTGATGTTGAATATAAATTTAAGTGTAAGAAAATGTTTTCTACAAGTATGGAACATAGTGTACAAATGAAACGCGAGAGCTAAAATACTGCCATAAGAAGAAAGAAATAGCTTCCGAAACATAACTCTACAGAATAATGCTTATGAAGTGGTAGTGAATTCAGTTGAGGAGAAAAGAAATTTATGCCGCAACTTGATTAGATATGAAAAATCGTGAAGCATCGAGGAACAGTAAATTTGGTACTGGATGGAAGTGGGGGGGGAGGGTAAAAATTATTGAGAAGACCAAGAGCTGACCACAGCAAGCAAGTTCAAATGAATGTTTGTTGCATTAGTTATGCTGAGATGAAGAGACTTCCACGGGAGAGACAGTTACAGAGATCTGCATTAAACTAGTCGCCGGATTGGAGACAACATCGACAACAGCATTAATTAATATAATTAGAAACCATTTGACATTGCTCCCCACACCACAACTTATTCTGACCTGGCGTGTATCGATACAGAACGCACTGTCACAATAAACTGCTTATCCAAGTGCAGGATGTGAATATGCGGCGTCTGGGGCAGGATTATTAATTTCATCAATTTTTCGGTATGTTCTTTGTTGCGTTGAATCTGAAATATTGATGCCATTTTCAAGATATCACATAGAGGTAACGCTGATCAGCCGTACTGCGTTTATACAAAAAATCAAAACTGCTCGAAATGCTACACGTGGTGCGTTAATGGAAAACTTTTTCTTTTTTTATCATGAACTTCGTTTTGCCAGATTTCAGTTTTGTTGAAAAACTCGGTGGCAGTAGGTGAGACGTTTACTACGGGTGTGTTCTCACACTCCTCCTGAAAATTTGTTGTATGTCTCCTGACACTTAGGAAGCGATAAAGCTGTGAATTTGTGTACGTGCGAAACATGATCATTTAGTTGTGTTCGGCTTCAAACGCTGTACGCGATGTTTTGAGTAGTGTTTGCTTCCGGCACCACGTAAGAACATCTGTAGGCGACTCCCAATGCGTACATCGATTCTGATAAAACTTGTTACAGCATAAAAACGCAGTTCACGGTCAAAAACTGTTACAGACTGCTGCTCCATGAATAGTCCTTAAAAATTCAAGGAAACTCGTTTAATTTGTGTAATTATCAGTTTTCTCGACCTAATGTTCACGCGTCACATGAATTAATAACCATCGCACGATGTTTTGTTTATGTTAATCTGGACTTGTTAGTTTATAAAGGCAAGAACTTTTTAAACACTTATTTAGTGTTGAATTTTTTTCTGTTGACGGCAGTCTTGGTCGGATATATGCAGTAGTCATTATACACACCATATGGCCCAATGCCTTTAGATTTCACTTAGGTCGTACTCTCTGTTGTTAATCTTGACATTTTAGTACATCATTCTGTCTAGTCTGGTCATTCTATTATGGCATAGTTTACATGTTTCCTTTGCCACAGTTTTCTCACAGAGGAAGTTTTTTCTCCATGTAGTGCTGTTGTCGAGGAGTGTACTTTCGGAAACGTCTCCCTCAACTAAGTGTCAGTATTTTATGCTAAAAGAGCGCTTTTATATTGGCCCAAGACCGCGTAGTTCCTATGTTTCGGGCGCTTCAACCATTCTCTTTGATCTCGCTTCTGCGTAGCGTCTTCTAACGTGTCTTTTCCAGTACTAGTGTTCTCAAGTAGCTTTTCTTCCTTCTGCTAGTCATCATTATTGCCGGTATTGTATTTTTATACTTGACTTAAATATACGTTTAGCAAGCTGCCTACTCCATTGAACCGTTCTAAATTTCTGCCACAAAGACTTAATTGCCTGAAAATCTTATAGTGTTATCATTAGTACCTCTTACCCTTCCGTCATTGTTTCTGTACTTAAGTCATCTTCTGATTCCTTTATCTTGTCAACTTAAGAACAGTACCTACAAGCATCTATCTTGTCTTACAACTTTCTCAGCAGTGTTAACGTCTGCACAGATGGACCTACTCCACGCCAGCGATTCCTACTATCATCAAGGAACGTATATCTGATGATGATCGCTTAGAAGATCTAAACGGGTCATTTAAAAATACAAATAAAAAATTAAATGCGATCACGTCTGTGTTTATTGAACAAATTATAATGTTAATAGATCGCTTTTTTCTTTTCACTAGTTCTTGCAGATGTTGTAGTTTACATTCTCATTTCTGAAATTTATCTGCTCTCCACCTTGCACTTTTGATCATCTCTTCTATCTTTCGCTGTAGTTAACGATGTTGTGTTCTAAGTGAATTAAGCTACTGCTGCCGTTTTCTGTCCACGCTTGCAGCAGTAAGTGCTTAACAGGTAGAAAGAGTCGGTATTCTTCATTGTATACTACCTCAGAATAGTGGCAACTGCATTTTGTCGTTCTGTTTAAGATTAGTGGTTTGCGTGGGGCGACTACGACCATCCCACATGCGCCTCCAGTGCCTGCGGAGACCGCACGGGCCCCGACAGGCAGTTAGGTTCCAGAACATCCCTCGGGGAGTGACACATGCTAACACGGCCACCACACACTCCAGGGACATAAACACGTACAGTCACCTGCCACGCCCGTGTCAAAAAAACGGGTGACAACGATGATATTGTAGCTCCTCTGCTGCTTGGTTTACGTGATGAACGAGCAACGAAGACAAAACAGATTCATAACAACAGCAACAGTGTGCGAAGAAAAACAGGAACCATTTAATGCCTGTGGATAGCAATAGCATTTTGTTTGAAAGAAACTGTGAGGCTTATACGCCTCCCCCACTCTCGCCCCCACTAGCCTGTCATCCTATCTAGATGATTCACCACATAAATTACGGATTTACAGTCAGTACCACTGAGTGTGAACGCAACTACTAGTGAGGCCGATGCTAATCGCTGATACTTCCACTAACTTAATTTTGGAATTCCAAATAACGATGTCGTAAGACAAATAGGAAGCAACAGAAACAAAAATAAATACGAAAGACTTATCAGTTACGGGAGGGGTACGGTAAACACGTAAAAGCCGCATACGGTGTGTCAGTAAACAGCTAAAGAAGCAGAAACTGACAAGAAAATTGAGATAAGCAAATAACTATTTAGGAAAACAAACATTCCGTTTGGTTAGCATCGACCTCAAATAAATAGAAATAGTTTTTAGCAATGTACCATTGAAGCAATGCATGCAGTAATCAGTTCGTGTCTGGACGTTATAATTCACTGTAATGTGTGTTCATGTGTGCAGTGGTGAAGTAGGTCTCCTTTCCTTTTCTGTGCGTGGTGTCTCAAGTTTGCAGCAATGAAAAGCTTGCGACGAATGACATCGTCGTAAAATGTCACCGACTAAATTGTTAACACTTCAGTTTAATTGCACGCTATCACAAAATAGCTCAAAATTGTAACCGTGTTGGTGTACACTAGCCACTGTAAGAACCATAAAATGAAAGCATCAAATGGTGATGACAAAAAGATGTACTATCTGTTTGACGAAGTATTAGGTGTCTTTGGAATACCATTTGCTACTTTCATTTTAAGGTTCTCAAAACGGCCAGTGTAGTTCAATACCAGCTAATATTTCGAAGAGGTTTGTGTTTATGTCAGCTGAAAATAAAAAGTTAACAATTTAGTCACTCACATTCTCCGACGACAAAATGTCGTTTCCGAGTTAAAAATTGCTACACACTTGGTATAATAGGCAGAAGATACAAGACGGAACTTACACCGTAACGTGTGGTTTACTGTAACGAATGTTGTAGATTTGGGCTTGAAGTTAGTACGAATAGTCACAAATAAAAATAAAAAAACACGGACAGGATTAACTTGGTTCCGTCACCTTCTACAGTAGCACCAATAGAACGTCGGCGCTTACCGTCCCCGTGATATGATCGCCATAGACGTTAATGTACTGAATTCTGGAGTCAGGATTTAGGTTTCTTTTCGAGCATCCTACCTTCAGGGTGACTTCATCTCTGGCGCTCACCTTAACCACGTGGTTGTTACGACAAAGGCCACTGCAGATTACAGTCCACACTGTGCAAACAGAATGGTTAGAACCAGTGTTTGACTGTTACAGAAAGAACATTGTAGGTAATTATTTATCATCAGACATAAGATATAAACACTGCCTCCTCACCTGACACCCTGGCGATAGAACTTCCTTGGTTAATACAACCAATTACGCCTCGGAGGAAAAAAAAAGAGAGACGAGACGTACCAGTGCTACTCTTTTGAAGCTATTCTCGACCAATCATAAGTAACCTAGTATAAGTCGATGAGTTTCTTTCTGCTTAATTTCGCACTACGGATATCAAAACTTTGTCTTATAGTTTCCAATAACAGGAACGTAAAGTACCTTGTATAATAATCTCGTACGACTCTCCTTGGTTACCAAAATTACGAATAATACTGAGAAAACAATGACGTTAGATGGTTTCGAGAGTACCATTGATGCAAGCACGTTTCCGCCAGATAGCCGCATTGCAGTTTTACTTGCCCCAATAAGTGTGCATTTTCGGGTATGCTCCTCTTCCAGAGTGTATTAACGCTTGCTCGTTCAAATCGGGGTTGCCGTAACTCACTTGGAAATCTACCATTTCGACCATATTGCGAGCTAGCAACAGCAACAACACTGTTGTATTCCCATCGCTGTCATGAAGTTAGCGATTATGAAAATTAATAGGACTTCTTTGGTTTTGTTAATAAACTAAGCCTTTAGAATCGGTAAATATGTACCAAATCATACAATCATTTCCCAATGAAAATGATGTACACTTCGGTATTCAGAAACAGCAGGACACTGACTCATCTACTTGCAGGCTAAATTACAATGACCTTTTCCATTAGCACGAATCGAACCTTACTCCTTTGGATCACCGCTGAAGAAATATCATTCAAAAATGGTTCAAATGGCTCTGACAAGGGAACATCCCCATCGCACCCCCCTCAGATTCAGTTATAAGTTGGCACAGTGGATAGGCCTTGAAAAACTGAACACAGATCAATCGAGAAAACAGGAAGAAGTTGTGTGGAACTATGAAAAAAATAAGCAAAATATACAAACTGGGTCGTCCATGAGTAAGATAGGCAACATTAAGGGCAATGTTTGGCGAGGAGTACCGTGGTCCCGTGGTTAGCGTGAACAGCTGCGGAACGAGAGGTCATTCGTTCAAATCTGCCCTCGACTGAAAATTTTGCTTTCTTTATTTTCGCAAAGTTATGATCTGTCCGTTCGTTCATTGACGTCTCTGTTCACTGTAATAAGTTTAGTGTCTGTGTTTTGCGACCGCACCGCAAAACCGTGTGATTAGTTGACGAAAGTACGTGCCTCTCCAATGGGAACCGAAAACATTTGATCGCAAGGTCATTGGTCAACCGATTCCTCCACAGGAAAACACGTCTGATATATTCTATACGACACTGGTGACAGCATGTGCGTCACATGACAGGAATATGTTGTCGACCCACCTAACTAGTACACTTGGCGAATGGGTGAAAAGATTCTTCTACCTTGCCCGATTTAGGTTTTCTTGTGGATGTAATAATCACTCCAAAAAAAATGATGAAAACATAAGAGTTTTTCACATAAACTGAAAATAAAAAATTAAAATTTTCAGTCGACGTCAGATTTGAACCTTTTTTTTTTTTTAAACGTATTTAGACTTTTATTTACAAAATAAAAATTTCGTTTTACAAAATACAGTTTACATTTTACTTGTAAAGACGAGACAATCCATTCTTTATTTTTATTTTTCTGTTACTGTACTGTCCAGGTAATGATTTCATTTTGTATCTTTTTTTTAATTTTTTTTTTTAATATTTTTCGAAAGTCTGTCATTCAGAGGTTTTTTTAGTTGTTTCTTGCACTGTTTATTGTTGTAGTTTAGCAATTTAGCTTTTCTGAGCCTGGACCTCTCGTTCCACAGGTGTTCACGCTAACCACGGGACCACGGCGGTCCTCGACTCATGTTGCCCTTAATGTTGCCTATCTTACACATGGACGACCCAGTTTGTATATTTTGCTCATTTTTTCATAGTTCCACACAACTTCTTCCTGTTTTCTCGATTGATCTGTGTTCAGTTTTTCAAGGCCTATCCACTGTGCCAACTTATAACTAAATCTGAGGGGGGTGCGATGGGGATGTTCCCTTGTGAGCACCATGGGACTTAATATCTGAGGTCATCAGTCCCCTAGAACTTAGAACTACTTAAACCTAACCAACCTAAGGACATCACACACATCCATGTCCGAGGCAGGATTCGAACCTGCGACCGTAGCAGTCGCGCGGTTCCGGACTGAAGCGCCTAGAACCGCTCGGCCACCGCGGCTGGCAAATATCATTCATTAACGATCTCAAAGATAGGACTTAGAGAGATATTTTCAAAAATAAGTTGTATTAAATTCGGGAGGTGATAACGAAGAAAAGAAATGTAGCAAGTACAGGAATACGAATATTAAGTTACTGAAAACATTGATAATTGACGATACGAAATAATAAATATACGGACTGAAGGCCACCATCAAAACTCTTGACCAAATTCTAAACACATTTTCGGAAATCAAGCTGCAACTGTACCATCGCTCTATTCTTTGCATTATTTTACAAAAAAAATTTGAAAGTATGTTCCCCAGAAGTAGCGGCTTTACAGATCTGAATAGCAAAAATGTGTTGGGTCATTTCGCGATATTTACTGTCGGATGGCTCGTCTTTGTGACTCGTGCTCATATCCAAAGAAGTTACTTCTTCTTGAAGTAATCTAGGTACTGAGTGACCCCATTTTGTTTGTTTCTATTATCTTACATTATCTCTGTATCTAAATCAACAAACTTTTAAATTTATTCAGTCTTCGAGATTAGGAGTTATTGTTATAGCTTTGGTCTTTATCACAAATAATCAGCATTATTAGCAACCACTTAAACCAGTTAATGGTTGAATCCCTTGGTGCGACTTACCGAAATGAATGTGTCCTCTCTTCCTTTCATATTACTCACCAGATCATTTATACTGTAGCAAAAATGGTCCCTTTAATTGGTACATATTACCACTCAGTATAATACGTACTGTTACACTGTTTCCAGACTCCTGAAATACGGATCAGAAATACATTAAATTTGTAATACTAAAAGCTGTCGATTATAAAAGTACGGCCAACACTAAATCAGCATTTAATGATGCCTCATAAAGTTGGATAAAGAGCCTACGCGGTCTGACCACAAACGAAAATTTGTCTGGCGCTAATTTTGGAGTTGATTTCTGTTCTCTTTACATTCAAAACTACTATTCACTAATTATTAACTTTGGATTCAGATAAGTTACTTGGTCTTATCTTTCTTGTTACAGTGTTTTTTCAGGGTATTGTTCATTTCTCCAGTAATGTGACACTGATATTCCTTACAGTATTTAGTTTTATGGATCTTCGATAGTATGGATGTAGCATTTATAAAATTTTTATCCACTTCGGGTTTATGGAAGTTAGAAGACATCTCGTAAAAATTGTCTTAGTCGGTAGACATGGGAATATAATAATCATTTCTAAATGTTCAGTGTTACATTTGTTAACTATGCTAAAGCACATACACCCAACGTACTCTCCGCCGCATACACAACACACACACACACACACACACACACACACACACACACACACACCGAAAGGTGGCTTGTGGAGTGCAGATGAGGATGTGAGGAAATGTCTGATACTCGAAACAGCTCCTAATGACAAGTAAAACCTTCTGCGGCTCCGCACAACTTCCAGAGACTGTGCGCCATCCTCGGATCACTCGATACATTCACTCATAAACTGCTACATGTACAGTTTACCGATTCTATATATTTATTTTTAGGTTTCCTTCAATAGCAACATAATCTGACGTCAGTTTAGGAGCGGGGTAAACTGTATATCGCAGTTTCACATTATACTATCATTTTTGTGCATTTGTGTTTATGTGCATGGCTGGCTCTCACTGAAATTTAAGAGCTATTACAGCACTATTTTAAGTGCTTTGTAATCGTATCTTGACATATGTCGACAGTCTACAACTAAAGAAATTTCGTTATCTCTTCTTGAAAAGTTAGTATCTAATAAGTCTCTGTCCTCTTGACTCATGGCTGGATAGTTCAACCTGTAAGAGCAGTACCTGCAAATCTAGACTCTTGTCTCGGTCCGGCACGAAGTTTTAATGTTTTAGAAAATCTCACAGGAGAACATTCTGCATTTCAGAGTGTAATATGTATTCCGGTAACAACCTCTAGGTTGTGGCCAAACAATTCTCCGCGATATCTTTTCTTCCACGGTCTAGAAAGGTACATGGAAGCGCTGTCCATTTGGGAAAGTGGAGAGAATCTGCCAGAAATGAGGCTGTTGAAGACGTTTCTTAGTTTATGTTGCTAAGCCCAGCAAAGTTCGGTTTCAAAATGACATAGAATGAGCATTTTAAACATATGCGACACCCATAATTAACACCTATGAATTTTAATACTGTGGCCTCTAGCAGTTTCTCGCTGACATCAAAGCAAGTTGCTGTGCTGGTCTTAGCTTCACATGACATGAAGGTACACAGGCCAGTCATCGGCACAAATAATTGACAACGTCCGGTAGCAAACTCAGCAGAACACGGCTTATTATTATACGCCTCTTCACTGACATACTGGCAGACACGGTTTGGGAACCTAATGACATGGCTTTAATGCAGAAAATTTGTGAACGCTTTCATTCAAAAACGAAACTTTGATAAAAAGTAGAATAAAATTTTCCATTAGTTCTCTTTCGATAATTCTTCCTGGCAACAGAAATAGCAGTGTGCGTATATCAGCGTACGCTCACAAGAAATAAACAACACGGGAGCCAGGGTAACTATGTCAGATGACTGAGAATATATCTTTTTAATGATGAGCAGTTCCGTCTTGGCCGAGCTACAACATTCACAAATTGGCTGTTTCCGTCAGGCGTTGAGTTCTCATAAACAACGTGAGCTTAAAACGGGGCTGTCTAACTTCGCATTCATATTTTCTCGTATGATAACTGCTTCGTAACCTCGTTTATAAGTTGCACAGATGTTTTTTCTGTGTGTTAAAGTCTCTTGGAAAGAGAATACTTATTGTGCTACAACATTTATTTTGTGTAATAGCCAGCTTACTCTTCTCATATACTCCATGGCGCAGAAAGCGGTTTAGTGTGTGTGTGTGTGTGTGTGTGTGTGTGTGTGTGTGTGTGTTTAAATATTCCGGTGAGGAAAACGGAGACTTTCTTGTGAATCACGGCATGCACTCCAGCAAAACAGTTTGGTGGAAGATAAACTTGCAGAGGGGCCAATGGTCTCGACGGAATAACCACGATGTCGAAAGATCTTTCAGAAGACCTAAGAAAATTCTAGTTGTATGTAAAGACTGTTTGTGGCACCGAAGCTACCATCCAGTCACTTGTGGACGAGACAGGAAATGAAATTGAGGATAGACAAGAAAAAGCAGAAATTCTTCACTCTGTTTTCAAATGTCCCATTAGCAAGGAAAAGCCAGGAGTACAGTCCCGATTTAATTCTTATACCACTGAGAATACAAACGAAATAGACATTGTCAGTGGCGTTGAGAAACAGCTGGAATCGTTAAAACCAAACAAATTTCACGGGCCCGATGGAAGCCTTATTGCCGGCCGGGGTGGCCGAGCGGTTCTAGGCGCTACAGTCTGGAACCGCACGACCACTACGGTCGCAGGTTAGAATCCTGTCTCGGGCATGGATGTGTGTGATGTCCTTAGGTTAGTTAGGTTTAAGTAGTTCTAAGTTCTAGGAGACTGATGACCTCAGAAGTTAAGTCCCATAGTGCTCAGAGCCATTTGAACCATTTTTTTTTCCTCACATGACACACTGAAAGCCTTGGATCAAGGCAATCGGGTAAAGGAATTCTCGATTTCTGAAAAGCATTTGTCTCACTACCACATGTACGCTTATTATCAAAAGTATGATCGTATGGGGTATCAGGCGAAATTTGTGACTGAACTGAGCATTTATTGGTAGAGAGCACGCAGAAAGTTACCTTGATGCAGAGTCATCGACAGATGTGGCGGTAACTTCACGTGGGTCCCAGGGAAGTATCTTGAGACTCTTACTAATCATGTTGTATATTCGGTCGCAGGTTCGAATCCTACCTCGGGCATGGATGTTTGTGATGTCCTTAGGTTAGTTAGGTTTAACTAGTTCTAAGTTCTAGGGGACTAATGTCCTCAGCAGTTGGGTCCCTAGTGCTCAGAGTCGTTTGAACCATGTTGTATATTAATGACCTCGCGAACAATATTAATAGTTTCCTCAGACTTTTCGCAGTTATCTATAATGGAATACTGTCTAACACAAACTGCATAAATATGCAGTCATATCTTGAAAAGATTT
The DNA here is from genome assembly GCF_021461395.2 of Schistocerca americana. NCBI lineage: Eukaryota > Metazoa > Arthropoda > Insecta > Orthoptera > Acrididae > Schistocerca > Schistocerca americana. The sequence goes on along the minus strand of NC_060120.1, from coordinate 134,407,776 downwards.
CAAAGTAGTTCAAAGACGGCCAATTGGCTTTACATGTTCAGAAATGTATGATTGTGCACTTCATAAAACGAGAAAACGTAGTGTCATATGAGCATAATATGGATGAGTCACCGTTGGAATCAAATATCTTTGTGTAAGGAAATGAAATGGAATGATCACATAGGATCAGTCATGGATAAAACAGATGGCAACATTGGTTTATTGACAGAATACTGGGGAAATGCTGTCAGTGTGGAAAGGAGATCGCTTGAAAATCACTCATGTGACAAATTCTAGGAGATTCCTACAGTGTGTGCAACACGTACCAGATATACTAACAGGGGATGCTGAACGCATGCAGAGAAGAGCAGCACGAGTGCTCACAGGTTTGTTTGACCTTCGGGAGAGTATTACAGAGATGCTGGCAGACTGCTGCAAGTAGACGTTAACTACACCGAGAATGCCTGCTTACGAAGTTTCAACAATTTGCTCTCAACGGCGACACTAGGAATATACTGCAACCTCTTACGTATTGCTCCTATAGGGATGGAAAGTATTAGATGAGATTAATCACAAAGTCATTTAAACAATCATTCTTCCCACGCTCCCTACCTACGTAAATGGAAGGGAAAGAAGTCCTAATAACGAGTACAATGGGACATACCCTCTGCCATGCACTTCAGAGTGGTTCGCAAAGTAGAGATTCAGATGTAGATCTAAATAAATGATAGAGCGAATTTTGGTAGAGAGGAGTGAAGATCAAATCGTGACCTCCTAGAAATCAAAAATGCAGATATATAAATGAAAGAACAGGGTGGAGAAGAAAATGACGCATCAAAGAATTGACTAGGCCACACTGGACAATCTTGATATAAGTCTAAATGTACACATGGGTTTCTACATAGATTTTGAAGAGCTCCAACAAACTCTGGTTGAGGAGGAGAGCGAATCATCCAGTATCGGCTACCCGATACTCAATGTTAGGATGAATGACTAACGGGATTTTAGACACCGATGGTCAGATCTCTGTGACTGATCAAAGTGTATTTGGGATGAGTAGTAAGGATAAGGCATGGCCAGTCTCCGCAATGCAGAGATCGAGATTACGTGGGACGTTGAACGGAAAGAGTACTGATGTGAAGATACAACTCCAACGTGATGTGCGATTGCTTCCCCCCCCCCCCCCCTTTTTCTTGCCTTTTACATGTTTCATTACTGTGGTTACTTATTTTTAGGTCCCTTCACCCTTTCGATACGGAACCTTTGGTTCCATGATAATATTGAACTGAGGATGACTCAGATGATTAGGTGATTTTATTTATAAGTATTGTCCCGTTCGCTCTTTTAATTTGTTTTAATTTAAAAATTTTAGCCGCATAGTTCCTTATCTGATATTTCTGACTTAAGCATCCCATTCGCGTATAACGGAATATTTTTATTATTACAGTTTACACCAGTTGATGGAACTTTAAGTATTCCGAAACCGGTCGTCTTCACAGTAAAAAGAGTGCGCATTAAGAAACTGTTCGGCGGTTTCTTTATTTTTTTAAATAGATCATTTTGTAGTTTTGATGTGTATTTACGTAAATTTGTCCGTAGAATTTGAAGTTGTTTCTCTGTTTTTGGCAAAGTAACATTTGTGCGGCCCGATCTCATGTGTGAACAAAGTAAGTATATCGTGAGTGAAAGCTTTTCTGCTGAGTAGAATAAGTGGTTCTATGCAGAATGAACACCAATTTGCACAATTTTTTTCAAATATAGTGGTAATTAAAGAATTTATTATTAATTATCGTCTTTCATCTCTGTGGTTCAGTGATGGTGGAGAACGAATTGTCTGTAGTAGGTCTGTAGTAGTCACTGTGTTGTACGTGATCATTCCAACATCAGTGCAGGATTACTCTCCTCTTCGTATGGTCTCTCAGTTCTCATCTGTTTGCCACAGAAAATATCCACACTGCATTTCCCCAGTAATTTTAGTTAAGCATCGTTGTGTTGCAAACTTGGGACGCTATAATTGATATCAGTTCATGTGTTTCAAGGGGGTTGCTGATCATTACAATACCACTAGTTTTATTCAGACTTGCTTTCCAAATATTCACCCTCGCAATGCACTCCCACATCCTATAGCCGTCCCCTCAAAAGATAAAGAAACCAAATCTTTTTAGATTCAAAATATAATTTAATAACGTTCCACATGTAGTGAACCGTATGACAGGGATTTTTCCGAACCTCAATAAAATCCCAAGGTTTTGATGAAGTTTGTAAATTATCTCGAACTGTCAACACTGCAGGCACTGTGGACAAGAATGAGACGATATTTACCTAAACTAATTGCTCTCTCCCTGCTTTCCGTCATTACTCTAGATATACAGGGTGGTCCGTTCATAGTGACCGGGCTAAATATCTCACGAAATAAGCATCAAACGAAAAAACTACAAAGAACGAAACTCGTCTAGCTTGAAGGGGGAAAATAGATGGTGCTATGGTTGGCCCGCTAGATGGCGCTGCCATTGATCAAACGGATATTAACTACGATTTTTTAAATAGGACCCCCATTTTTATTACATATTCGTTTAGTACGTAAAGAAATATGAATGTTTTAGTTGGACCACTTTTTCCGCTTTGTGATGATGGCGCTGTAATAGTCACAAACGTATAAATACGTGGTGTCACGTAACATTCCGCCAATGCGGACGGTATTTGCTTCGTGATACATTACTCGTGTTAAAATGGACCGTTTACCAATTGCGGAAAAGGTCGATATCGTCTTGATGTATGGCTATTGTGATCAAAATGCCCAACGGGCGTGTGCTATATGTGCCGGTCGGTATCCTGGACGACATCATCCAAGTGTTCGGACCGTTCACCACATAGTTATTTTATTTAAGGAGACGGGAAGTGTTCAGCCATATGTGAAACGTCAACCACGACTTGCAACAAATGATGATGCCCAAGTAGGCTCATCCGCACATCAGTAGCAGTCAAAAAGCGCGAGAATCTGGAATCTCAAAAACGTCGGTGTTGAGAATGCTAAATTAACATCGATTGCACCCGTACCATATTTCTATGCACAAGGAATTGCATGGCGACGACTTTGAACGTCGTGTACAGTTCTGCCACTGGGCACAAGAGAAATTACTGAACGATGACAGATTTTTTGCACACGTTCTATTTAGCGACGAGGTGTCATTCACCAACAGCGGTAACGTAAACCGGCATAATATGCACTACTGGACAACGGAAAAGCCACGATGGCTGCGACAACTGGAACATCAGCGACCTTGGCGGGTTAATGCATGATGCGGCATTATGGGAGGAAGGACAATTGGCCCCCATTTTATCGATGGCAATCTAAATGGTGCAAAGTATGCTGATTTCCTACGAAATGTTCTACCGATGTTTCTACAAGATGTTCCACTGCATGACAGAATGGCGATGTACTTCCAACATGATGGATGTCCGGCACATAGCTCACGTGCGGTTGATGCGGTATTGAATATCATATTTCACGACAGGTGGATTGGTCGTCGAAGCACCATACCATGGACAGCACGTCCACCGGATCTGATGTCCCCGGATTTCTTTCTGCGGGAAGAGTTGAAGGATATTTGCTATCGTGATCGACAGGCAACACCTGACAACATACGTCAGCGCATTGTCAATGCATGTGCGAACATTACGGAAGGTGAACTACTCGACAGGAATGTCGTTACACGTACTGCCAAATGCACTGAGGATGACGGACATCATTTTGAGCATTATTTCATTAATGTGTTATTTACAGGTAATCACGCTGTAACAGCATGCGTTCTCAGACATGATAAGTTCAAAAAGGTATATGAATCACATTGGAACAACCGAAGTAAAATGTTCAAACGTATCTACGTTCTGTATTTTAATTTTAAAAAACCTACCTGTTACCAACAGTACGTCTAAAATTGTGAGCCATATGTTTGTGACTATTACAGCGCCATCATCACAAAGCGAAAAAAGTGGTCCAACTAAAACATTCACATTTCTTTACGTACTACATGAATATGTAATAAAAAAAAGGGGGTTCTTATTTTAAAAAGCGCAGTTGAGATCCGTTTGACCGATGGCAGCGCCATCTAACGGGCCAACCATAGCGCCATCTGATTTCCCTCTTCAAGTTAGACAAGTTTCGTCCTTCGTAATTTTTTCGTTTTACGCTTATTTCGTGAGATTTTTGGCTCGGTCACGATCAGTGGGCCACCCTGTAGTAGTAATGTCGAGGGGTACATGGTAGCTAATGTAACTACTGGAACGTAATAAGCATAATAATAGGCAATGTTTGGGGTTATTACCCCTTTAGAGTGAAAACAGAGTGAAACAGAATTGTTGCCCCTAGACCGCTCAGTTTAAACCAAATCCCAGATGGAATACAAACGGATGCAGTGGCACACTTCACCTGCAAGCTGCCGGATCTCAAGAGCGTTCGACGACCCGTGCAGCGGTGAGATCCGCCGGCAGCCACCCGTGGCGTGCGCCTGCGAATCCGCTTACGTCAATTAGGCCGCCTCGCCTCGCTTCTGCGCCAGACCCCCAGGACAGACGTTCCGCCTATCGACGCCAAGTAGGGCCCGCCCCCTCCCCCCCTCCCCCTCCACCACTTCCCGCGGTGCTATTGCTGCTCACGGCTGGCCTCCCAGGCGTGAATAACGATAAGGCCACTCCCACGTCGCGGTATTGTTCACATTCTAAAAATACTCTATCTTCAATTCAGCACGAACGCACAGAAATTTTTGTGCTTGCTTGTAACACCTCGCCTGGTAGAAAAGGTCTGTCGGAAAGACTTTGAAGCACGAATCTGTGTAATTTGAAACACAATGTGCTTGCAGAAAAACAGGTTTTGATTGCGTAGAGAATTTGTCCTCTGTCACAAATGAATGTGTTTTGTTTTAACGCACATTGAAACTTTGGCAAATTATGCCCATAATGCCTTTAGCCACAGGTAATTTTCTGTAAGCTAATATTTTTCTCCTCCCACCTCCCAGTCCTCTTTCAATCAACAAGGAAAACACTGTGTAAAGTTTCTATTCAAATGGACAACTGTTAGGCAATTCCAGTATTTTGAGCATAGTACATGCAACTGTTAATTCCGTTCAGAAGTATGCTCTTCCCTATCTACAATGTTTTCTTTCAACTGTAATAGAACTATATGGCGACAGATCGAAGCCAACTCATATTTGTCAAAAGTGTTTGAACCAAAGTTTCCAAAGATAGTTTCCAAAATTAACTTCCAAAATTACCTCAAAAACGAGGAAATTTTAAGAGTATTTATTATCTGTTAATAATGCACACAACTTCATAAGAGAAACGAACTTTTCATTACAACTTCTGTGCTATAAAAAGGTGATGTGAGGGAACAGACATTAAACATTACTTGTATTTTTATGCAGAGAGAGGATTTAATAGCTGTTGAGAACTCTATACTCTCTAGCAACAATCTGTAAAACTTTTCATCTTTAGTGACAATGTTGTTGTAATGCTAAATGAGTTTAATGTCACTCTCTACTATTTCGTTCACAACAGCTATCTCCTGATCCGTTTGGTCCCACATGAGTGCTAAAAGGCACTCGTTAAACTTCAGTTACACGATAAATCATTCTAATCTACAGGCCGCAATTTCAACTAAATACCTAGGTATTACAATAAATAACAACTTAAATTGGAAGGAACACATAGAAAGTGTCATGGGGAAGGCTAACCAAAGACTGCGTTTTATTGGCAGAACAGTTAGAAAATGTAACAGACCTACTAAGAAGACTCCCTACACTACGCATGTCCGTCCTCTTTTAGAATACTGCTCCGCGGTGTGGGATCCTTACCAGATAGGACTGACGCAGTACATCGAAAATGTTCAAAGAAAGGCAGCACGTTTTGTATTATTCCGAAATATGGGAGAGAGAGTCACAGAAATAATACAGTGTTTGGGCTGGACATCATTAAAAGAAAGGCGTTTTTCGATGCGACGGAATCTTCTCACGAAATTCCAGTCACCAACTTTCTCCACCGAATGCGAAAATATTTTGTTGACACCGACCTACATAGGGAGGAACGATCACCAAGATAAAGTAAGGGAAATCAGAGCTCGTACGGAAAGATACAGGTGTTCATTCTTTCCGCACGCTATACGATATTGGAATAATAGAGAATTGTGAATGTGGTTCGATGAACCCTCTTCCAGGCACTTAAATGTGATTTGCAGAGTCTCCATGTAGATGTAGAGGTAGATGTATAATGAGGGTCTTTGTGTTGACAGAATACAGCCTGTTAATTCGTTTTGTACCAGGAGTTATAAAAGACCACAAACTAATATTTGCCAAGGATGAAAAATCACTTTGATTCAGAATGTACCTCTTCGGTGAGCTTTTCTCATTCTTTTTCTTTTATCCTTCTTCACCTTCCTCTGCTTGCAGTATAGCTTTCTCCAAGTTTGCTTTAAACACTGATGAAACATCGCCATCAAAAAAGTTTAGAGTCACAGTTTCAGAAACCAATTTTTTTTTTACTGTAGCTTTACTGATTCACCTATCAGTGTAATGATAATCTATCAACTGACACTTGGAATGATACTCATTCTTCAGAATGCCTCCAAGAGAGATCATTGTCAACACCGAACATATTCAGTAATCATCTCGCTGTACTTTCTGCACGGAAATGAGTTGTTCAAGAAATCCGAGAATGATAGAGCTTCATTACGTAAGCCATGGTGAAAAGCTTCATCCATGTTCCTCTAAATCTTTTCAAATCATCGTGCAAGGACCATTAATGGTACTCATTAGCTTGTCGACACAGTTCACAAAAGAATATAGCGGTGACAAGGAAAGTTCCATAAATCACGAGTGAACAATGTTTCCACGTTTGTACAGGATCAATTTAGTCGACTCATGTTTCTTACTGTCCTGTCACACCAAATGCGTGAATTTTATCAGTTACCCCGAATTCTCCACTGATTGGCAAACAGTCAATGCTTGCTCTTTTCCTGGATATTTTGGGAGTTTAGGGATTCCCAGCTACTACTCCATCCTAGCCCAGAGGACACAAATTCCAGACAGTCGATTAAGGACAAAGGGAAAGTGGCTGAATTTCGAAGAACATGTCAAATTACAACGCACAAGAGAAGGGGAACACCACCAGAATTCTACGAGAGGTACAAATAATTGTGGATAGCATGCTGTTGTGAAACCGCAAGAATGCAAAGATTTCGTTCAAAATGACCAAATTACGCGGGAAGAAAATATTCATAGATAAGGGTTTAGAAACTATTATTCTAAACTCCAAAGCCCTCCCAGATCATAACAATAAAGAAAAAGGAGACGAAATTTGAAAAGTAAGGAAAATAAAAACTTTTGTGCCATTAGTATAGGAAATGAGACACCAAACAAATTAAGAAAACCGAGAGTTTCGCGATATTCTATACCGCTATTAATACCGGGGTTAGCATAAATATCGAGAACAAGTCAGCACAAGTTCTGGTCTTACGTTAAATCAGTAAGTGGCTCGAAACAGCATATCCACACACTCCGGGATGATGATGGCATTGAAACAGAGGATGACACGCGTAAAGCTGAAATATAAAACACCTTTTTCCAAAGCTGTTTCACAGAGGAAGACCGCACTGCAGTTCCTTCTCTAAATCCTCGCACAAACGAAAAAATGGCTGACATCGAAATAAGTGTCCAAGGAATAGAAAAGCAACCGGAATCACTCAACAGAGGAAAGTCCACTGTGAAACGTCCCCTTTGAACAATTATACACGAGACTGTGCTTAACCTGACACACAATACTTTGTTAGCGCAACGCAATCTGACTTTCAAAATTCCCTACAAAAGAATGGCCCTGACTAACATTAAACTATACCTTTCACAAATCACTTACCTCACAAAAATCTTCGCTGCTCAAGCTACTGCAATACAGCGTGCGCCACTACTGCCAGCTAAATAAAAGATTCAAACTACTGAAGGCACTAACTACTGATAGGGATAGTTAGCAAATGAAAGATATTAATAGAGAACAAACAATGTATTTACCTTTATATCATCATATATAAATATAGCAGTTCATGAAAAATTACAAAACTCCGCCATCTCTCTCCCCACATCCACCACTGCTGGCGGCTCACCTCCAACTGTGCAACGCTACGTGCTGTTCACAGCCAGCTGCCTAACACTACAATGGCGAGTATTACAACAATGCAAAGCAGCCACAGACTGCACACAGCACAGCCAGTGATTTTCATATTGAGCGCTACGTAACATTGCCAATAAGAAAACATAAACAGCCTACTTACATAGAGAAAACATAAACAGCCTACTTACATAGCCCCCATGCTCCCCACAAAAAATTTTACAAAATTTTTTTGGGCAGTGGCCAATAATGATTTGATAAAATTTTTCATAATTACAATAACAAAGAAATCAAATGCACACACTTATTGATACAATGTTGGTCAAAAGCTAAAATTTTCTCACAGTCCATAAAGATAGTCCTGATCATTCATTACAGTAGAATATCAGTGTTTTTCTCAAAGTCTGAGCAGTAAAAGAAAATGCACACGGAAGTAGTGGATTTCCATGCAGTCTTGAAGAAGTAGTGTTGTCCTTCCAACGGAAAGACAGTGCTGACTCTCGACATGCAGACAAGTATTGGGTCACAACAGAGCAAACCCACTGCAGAGTCAGTCGAAGTTTTGATGAATATTGGTAGGTAGGTCATCACCGAGCAGACCCACTGTAGTCCTGGTAGAGATTACGGTATTGGTGGGCCACCAGAGGTGCAGACCCACTGCAGTCCTTGTAGAAATAATGGCATGGTGGGTCATCATAGATGCAGACCCACTGTAGTCCTTGTAGAGATAATGGTACTGGTGGGTCATCAAAGATGCAGACCCACTGTAGTCCTTGGAGAGATAGCCAGCAGCCATCTGTTGTGACTGTGCAGGTGCACAATCACCGTTGAAGAGTCTTGCGGATAATATAGTAAGTCCATAACCACCACTTGTGCACTCACAAAGTTTTTGAAATTGTCCTTAGAACCAGCAATGCTGTTATCCAGTCCCTTGCTGAGTTATTAACACACGTGCAAACACTAACAGTCCCTACTTGTCACATATTGTCCATATACTATGACCAACGGAAATGTGTGCAATGAAATGAATGCTTACATGTTACTTAGTTTGATAAACTGGTGTCAATTACAATTTTATAACATGAGAATACAATAACAAAGGTACAGAATACATCATTAAAGAACATAACAATACAGATAACATTTGTAGCAAAACAGGCTTTACAAAAGAATAGAAATAGACATATACATCTGTGTTACAGGAATTATGACATAAGTACATACATAAAAGATCACAATAACTTTTGAAACATCAACTTCACACATTAGCATTAACACAAAACAGAGTAAATAATGTCTAAACATCTTTACAAAGTAAATAACATATTATTAATGCCAATTATATTCGAGGATAACAGTATTCCTCATCATAGTGAATGTAGCTTAATATTAAAAGAAGAAAAAATTCTATGAAACTACACAGAGACAGGAAGAAAACAAACACACAAGGGTACACACACACACATAGTGGGATAACACCAATAGGAAAGGACAGGGTTCGTTTTCAGTGTAACATTTGGTACTGCAGTCCAACCCAAAACTTCATACATCTTTCCTCTTATTTCATCCTTTGTTTCCACCAAAAAAAATTCTAACTAAGCATGCTTTCTGTGTTTATATGTTCACACATTTCTTACCTCATTTTTATTTTCCATTATCTTACCTCATCATTTATTTCCAAGAAAATCCTACCTAAAATACTTTTTTTTTGGCCAAACCATTTTCTTATAGCGTCTAAATGCATTTCTTCCAATTCATCATAGTTAGTTTCTTATATAGTCTACCCCTCTTAAGCTAACTTAAATCTACTGAGCTCAGATGCTAAACTAAGGGACGAGGCAATGCAGCAGCACATAAAACAATTAACACAAGCAGCAATGACAAAAAGTACAGATTGGCAAAGCTAGCAGCAGCAATTGTAATAACTTATATCAAAACATGACATAGCTCAAGCAGAAAAAAATATTACACTAAAAATGGCCATGTCTAATACCTATATCACATCTTAACACTAGAGTGATGCATCACAATTTATTCTACAAAAGAAATTACCAAGTACTTGAAAAGAAAATTATGAATGCAGTTCCTGTGAAGGTAAATGTCGCTTTCTGCTCCCTCATTTTTTTGAAAAAAATTATTATATACTCGATCTGTAGACAGAAAATATTTATATTAGTACATCTATAAAATTTTATTTTAACCAATGTTGCAGTGCAGCTAGAAACTTGATATTAAACAAAATGTGTAAATAAATACATAAAGCAAGCCATATGGCATTTTTCTTAACTAGCAAGGCAATAGCTGTGAAATGTTTCTCATCGTTTCATTAGGCATTTCAGTAAATATCATAAATTACGAGCTCCACAGTATGCTTTCAACAAGGAGATGTCAGTAGCGCGGACATTGGCCTTCCCTTTCTTTTTTTTTCTACCTGTGCTTCTGACGAGGCACTCACACTAATGGCTTGTTCTCCAGGCGTCTGACACACCTGGGTGCCCACGACGCATTATGTGCAGGTGGTCACTTAACTTTCGTACGGAAATATTTACGACAGCAGTTTCAGCTACAGTAACAGTCATATATACAAAATTTCACAGGTCGAGAATTTACTTTGCAAATGTGTAGAAACAAAATCCTATGAATATAACAGTGTCCAAAAAAATTTTCAGTGGCATTGTGATACATTCACACATGATTCACACATGTACACACATTTCATAATTCTAAAGTACGATTCTTGGTTTCCAACATCCTTTTCCATAAGTCAGAGTCCCTAATCACTATTCATTACTCCTTACCTTATTACACATATTTATATTCGTCGACACGTCAACCTTGCGACGACACTTCAATATTTCATCATAATAAATACATAGCACAACCAAATTCCTTATATAGCACCAGCTTAGTAATCATAAACATACCTCAGCAGCATAACACACATCGTCGTCATAAAAAATATCATAACACCTCAGTCAAATCTCAAAATCGTCATAGCTTCCTCCAATAATTAAAAAAATTCTCTGCTCATGCCAAAAGTGTCATCTGCCTCAAACGTACTTTAAAAATCATGAATCCATACCAAATACATCATTCAAAGCTCTCATAGTATCACAATGGTTCCGAAAAAATATGAGCATTTCACAAAGTACAGACAAAATACAATTTCATAAGTGTGAAGTTATCCAACTGTGTAATTGCGTAAACATGTGTCACTGACATAGTAAAAAGAATGTTTGTTTCTCTGTCAAATAATCAGATAGCTGTGTAATTCTGTGTTAGAGAAATATGGTACCGATGTGTAAAGTTGTATAAGCAAATACCATATTAGCTAGGGTTCCTTGTGCTTGCCACACACATTGTACACAAAGTGAGTGTGTACCCCCCTGAGGATTAATGTAATTATACCCTCAGGTGTTACAGATTACAGCAATGGAATGAAATGTATCACGGAAAACTTTCTTTGTAATTCAAAAAATCTTTAAAAATAAATGTTTTTAGTACAAAATTAATCACTCAAATACGTGTACTGTAGCGATAAATGTGCGTCTTGTGGCAACATAATCTGTGTGGAAGTATCGTAGTTATCGTCCTCCGAAAGCTAAGTTCTGCAGAAGTCAATGTACTTACCTCATAATACACAAAGGTGAAATGCTTTGCGTATAAATGTCTTAGTTATTACGCTTATTGCCGTGATGAAGAAAGTACTGTACTGTAACGTATTGTTGTGCTACGGAAAAGGCAGTCTCATTGTAGCTATACTACAAAAGTTACTACTAAAACATGTTTTTCTTCCTAGAAGAATTCAGAAAACTGTGCAGATATAAAACAGATACACTGCAAAAGCAACATTGTGAATTGTCACTCATTAGTAGCGTCGTGATAACATCGTGTAGCTGTCACATAAACTAACCACTGTGTCCTCTGGTATCTCACAGAAAGTACTTTAAACCCAGAATGTATTTTCAAGTAAACCAAAAGTTGCATTAAAATCTCATTAGCAGTACCAGTATGTGTCCTAAGTACGTAAGCCTGATAGTCGTTACGTAATCGTGCAACTAACAAGCAAGAATGTACAATTAACAACACTGTGTCGTCTGTTCACTATAACAATGCATTCGTCATTTCTGTTTAAATAAGTTCTCTTGGCTCTTGACTGGATATTTCACTTCAAACATTGTTACATGTTAACAGATTCTAAATCTGACAAAGCATATTAGTAATGTGAAGCGAAAAATTTTATGACAAAGACTAAGTTAAAAAGCAGATTATCTTTCAATAAGCGGTTTTACATGTGAAATGTGGTGTAAACCTTTACTCTTCATAGTACTCAGAGTTTGAACTTGAATGCAATTGTCATGCGGTATACGTTGGTAAGGAATACTGGAATTTTTCTCAAGGTTAGCGTCTTATGTTATTTTTCTCGGAGCCAGCGGGCGCACGCGGCTGCCTGCTGTGCGAGTCATTGTCTGTTCCTTTGTTGGCGCGCGTCGTTATTGGGATTTGGAGACCTAACTTCTACAAATTCACCGTGACGAGAGGGCCCTGCCCTGTTTAAATCCCGCCAGTTCTGATGCAATTCAGGTCTGTCGTTACGATCACATCGTCTGTCGTCATGTCGGTGGGTTCCGTAGTTTCTTCCTTGTCCGTCACGTGGTGGAGAATTTCTCCCTGAATCGTAACTGTGCGCCGAACTGTTGCGTCTGAAGTTATTCTGTCTCCCTTGATAATAATTATTTTGGTTCCCATATTGTCTGTTTCTATGGTTATCTCTGTCATATTCATTACTACGGAAATGCGATCTTTCTCTGTAGTTATTACTACTCTGCCGACGGTTGTCATACGGGTGGTGTCTGTTTTGGTCACGATATGTGTTGTGAGAATAGCCTTGTCGTGTCCAGTTATTACTTCTTTCATCGTGGAATTGTGACAGATGTGACCTGTAATTGTTGTGCTCCTGTTTCCGCGTTCCCCGATTGTCAGTGTCAATTTCCAATTCTTGTAACAGACCCTGAAATGCTTCAATGTCATCTTTGCAACGTCCTGCTAAAATAATATGTCGTAAATGTTCAGGCAATTTGAGTAAGCAAATGCGGATGAGTTCTGAGGGGCTGTATGGGTTTGAAAGATATTGATTCTTGTGCAACATGTCTTCAAAATATTTCACAAGACTGGAGAATTCAGATTGTTCGAAATGTTTCATCATTATGATGCCATGTTTTACGCGGTCTTGTGTGGCTTGAGACCAATATGCTGAGAGGAAGGCATGATAAAATTCTCCTTCACTGTGACAATCGTGAATGACCGATCGCATTCTTACAGCTGGTTCATTCTCTAAGTAGCCACACATAAATTCTAATCTGTGTTCTAACGACCAGTTGGGAGGAAAACAATGAGAGAATTGATGGAGCCATGCTTGTGGATGAATGTCGTTGCCTGAATTCTTAAATGTTTTGAATTTACGTGTAGTAATGAACAGCTTATAGTCAAAATCATCATGTCGGCGAGTCGCATATCGGTCATTGTTAGGTCGTGTCGGCCGTTCCAACTCGAAATTCGGTGCACATTGCCAGTTTCTTTCATAACTTCCGAAATGCCCTGTGTTATTATTTTGCGTCTTTTCCGTATTTCTAAGTCCCTCTTCCCGTGTTGGGGCGCGAGTGTCCTCTGAAATACGTAATTCTTGTATTACCTGTGTCAGCTGATCTTGTACTTCCCGGATTTCTCTTTGGTGTTGCGTATTAATTTGATTCTGATTTTGTTTGAATTTCCTAATTTGTTCATACTCTTCTGTGTCAGTGAAGGCTACAGGTGTTGTGTCATTCAGATCATCATCTACCTTTGTAGATAAGTTAGTGAACTGATCTGAAAGTTCGGCTACTTTATCCGATAGTGTACTTATTTCCTCAGTGTGTTTTTCTGAACCAAGTTTCAGAGTATCTACTGTGTCCTTTAAGTTTTCCTGAGTTTTTGCAAGTTGCGTAACCGAATCGGTAGATGCAACTGAGTCAAATTTAGCTTGCAAGGTCTCATGATTTTCATGAACAATAGTTTGCAGTTCTTTTATGGCTGCTTCGTGATTCCGTAATGCATTTTCATGCCGCGAAAAAATAGGTTGAAAATGCTCACAAAGTTGCGTTTTTACGTCATTACAGACCTTTTGACATTTCGATTCGATGTTATGTAACTCAGTGGTTAAATCTTCACGTGTTTGTTCAAGTGTAGTGTCTAACTTTTGAAGATTTTGTCCCATTGCGTCTAACTGTTGCTGTGTTTGTCTCTGGTGTTGTTCCATTGTGTCTAACTTTTGAAGATTTTGTTCCATTGTGTCTAACTTTTCAAGCTTTTGTCCCATTTGTTGCATTAACTGTAATAACAATGCACTGGTGTCTGAAACATGTTCCTCAGTGCTTTTCGGCAGTGAATTTGCACCGGCAACATTCACATTTTGACAAGCGGAAAATGTGTCTTGACTCATTTGAGAAAACGGTGAGGACGCAAAACCTGAATCTACAGTATTTGCAAAATTGTGTCCTGTCATTTCGGATTCCTGAGGCGAGCTGTTGCCGACCGATCGATCGATAATGCTTCCCTCTTCACTAATTGTTTCACTGTCCGTGCCATTGTTTGCCGCCCGCTCCATTTCCCTATGCACAATTACCAAATTACTACTTTGAACATCAGTTAATTCATTACTCGGTGGCGCTAACACACTGCTTTCATTTTCACTGTCATTTCTCAGTTTACTTTGGAGCCTAGTATTACGTTTTTTACACGCCATTATTGTCACAATATTTCACACGACAACACAGAAAAGCACAATTTGAAGAGCAAAAATAAGAGAACACATTAACATAGCACTGAAAATAATATCTAGTTAATTGCAAGCGCAGCTGCGAAATACTTAGTGCAAATCTACATGCATGCCACAACTGTTTTACTATACAACAATGAAAGACTGCAACTACAAAGGAAATTCTCTCTATAACTACGCGCTAGCAATAAACAAAATCTACACTAATTACACAAACTACAAGAAAAATCAGAAGATTCCAGTGAGGTATCCTCGGCTAAGGGTCGACATATGAAACGTCCCCTTTGAACAATTATACACGAGACTGTGCTTAACCTGACACACAATATTTTGTTAGCGCAACGCAATCTGACTTTCAAAATTCCCTACAAAAGAATGGCCCTGACTAACATTAAACTATACCTTTCACAAATCACTTACCTCACAAAAATCTTCGCTGCTCAAGCTACTGCAATACAGCGTGCGCCACTACTGCCAGCTAAATAAAAGATTCAAACTACTGAAGGCACTAACTACTGATAGGGATAGTTAGCAAATGAAAGATATTAATAGAGAACAAACAATGTATTTACCTTGATATCATCATATATAAATATAGCAGTTCATGAAAAATTACAAAACTCCGCCATCTCTCTCCCCACATCCACCACTGCTGGCGGCTCACCTCCAACTGCGCAACGCTACGTGCTGTTCACAGCCAGCTGCCTAACACTACAATGGCGAGTATTACAACAATGCAAAGCAGCTACAGACTGCACACAGCACAGCCAGTGATTTTCATATTGAGCGCTACGTAACATTGCCAATAAGAAAACATAAACAGCCTACTTACATAGAGAAAACATAAACAGCCTACTTACAACTGGACCTAACGGGATACCAATTCGATTCTACACATAGTACGCGAAAGAACTTGCCCCCCTTCTAACAGCCGTGTACCGCAAGTCTCTAGAGGAACGGAAGGTTCCAAATGATTGGAAAAGAGCACAGGTAGTCCCAGTCTTCAAGAAGGGTCGTCGAGCAGATGCGCAAAACTATAGACCTATATCTCTGACGTCGATCTGTTGTAGAATTTTAGAACATGTTTTTTGCTCGAGTATCATGTCGTTTTTGGAAACCCAGAATCTACTATGTAGGAATCAACATGGATTCCGGAAACAGCGATCGTGTGAGACCCAACTCGCTTTATTTGTTCATGAGACCCAGAAAATATTAGATACAGGCTCCCAGGTAGATGCTATTTTTCTTGACTTCCGGAAGGCGTTCGATACAGTTCCGCACTGTCGCCTGATAAACAAAGTAAGAGCCTACGGAATATCAGACCAGCTGTGTGGCTGGATTGAAGAGTTTTTAGCAAACAGAACACAGAATGTTGTTATCAATGGAGAGGCGTCTACAGACGCCAAAGTAACCTCTGGCGTGCCACAGGGGAGTATTATGGGACCATTGCTTTTCACAATATATATAAATGACCTAGTAGATAGTGTCGGAAGTTCCATGCGGCTTTTCGCGGATGATGCTGTAGTATACAGAGAAGTTGCAGCATTAGAAAATTGTAGCGAAATGCAGGAAGATCTGCAGCGGATAGGCACTTGGTGCAGGGAGTGGCAACTGACCTTTAACATAGACAAATGTAATGTATTGCGAATACATAGAAAGAAGGATCCTTTATTGTATGATTATATGATAGCGGAACAAACACTGGTAGCAGTTACTTCTGTAAAATATCTGGGAGTATGCGTGCGGAACGATTTGAAGTGGAATGATCATATAAAGTTAATTGTTGGTAAGGCGGGTACCAGGTTGAGATTCATTGGCAGAGTCCTTAGAAAATGTAGTCCATCAACAAAGGAGGTGGCTTACGAAACACTCGTTCGACCTATACTTGAGTATTGCTGGTACGGACCAGATCGGGTTGACGGAGGAGATAGAGAAGATCCAAAGAAGAGCAGCGCGTTTCGTCACAGGGTTATTTGGTAACCATGATAGCGTTACGGAGATGTTTAACAAACTCAAGTGGCAGACTCTGCAAGAGAGGCGCTCTGCATCGCGGTGTAGCTTGCTCGCCAGGTTTCGAGAGGGTGCGTTTCTGGATGAGGTATCGAATATATTGCTTCCCCCTACTTATACCTCCCGAGGAGATCACGAATGTAAAATTAGAGAGATTAGAGCGCGCACGGATGCTTTCAGACAGTCGTTCTTCCCGCGGACCATACGCGACTGGAACAGGAAAGGGAGGTAATGACAGTGGCACGTAAAGTGCCCTCCGCCACACACCGTTGGGTGGCTTCCGGAGTATAAATGTAGATGTAGATGTAGACAAGCGAAATGGAACGTAGTAAAAAGCAGAAAATGCATTAGTGAAGAATCTGGTAATGTCAGACATAACTGAAAACAAAGCCTTGTTAACAGATGAAAGAAGAAAACAGCGCTCTGGGTAGGCAACAAAACTGTGCCTGCAGTATAGTTAGGAATTAAATAATTGGTAGAAAGAAGATCAAGCCAAATGTGAAAAGAAGAACACGAAGATATTTAGGTGAATTGTACGAGAGAACACAGCTTCTGATAACTCTAAAGAGTACGTGTTAATGTCCGAAATTCAGCGACTAATTTTCTGTCAAGAACAGAACAAGTAACAGATGAATGGGAAGTATTCATCGATAGCCTGCTGTAAGGGAAAGAAGTACGGGAAACGAAATGCGAGTAGTGGAAGAGCCAAGACACCGATAAAATTTGTAAAACTATTGTGGAAAACGTTGTAAATGAATTACGTGGACATATAAGATAGGCGAAAAAGTTCCGACTGCCCATTCTGTAAGAAAAGATGGGTTGGTGTAACTAATTAATTTAAAACTGGAGGGATCAATGGACGACCACAATAGTGGGACACACCAAATTTGACTATACATGTATGTCATTCCAGCCATGAGTGTGATAAGTGTTCAGGGAAGCAGTATGAAAATGTACGTAAAAGTGTGTGAAGTCTACAGAACTACTGAATACTCCGAGAAAGAGCATCAAAAAGTCGGTAATCTGCTCTCTAGCTATTCTTTACAAATCTGCCGCCTGAAAAAGCCAAAAATTAGAAGACAATTAACTGGCAGGAAGCCACAAGGTGCAGTCAAATGCTTCGGTACAAATACGAACTTTTAATAGATTTAAAATTTTGCAAAGAAATCCGCTGTAACTGCCGCTGAAAGTGTTGAATAAATATCTCGTTATTGCTGTCTAAAGGTGTGGGCTTTATGGTCCAAGTAGGCTGAGAGATTCATCCACGAGCTCTTACGGTTCCTGAAAACTTCCCTTGGGATGGATTTAGCACTGAAATACCTTGACTTTCTAAACGCCGTGGATGTAAATAGCAAATGAGGTACTAAAAAGTAAGATAACAAAAGCATGCTTTCATTTGGAACAGATACTAATACATCGTAATCAGCTTACCTGTAATCAGTGATTTTTTATCCTTACAGCTACAAAATGTCCATACAGTACCAGCAGAAATCCCTCATTTAACTCTAAAAATCTGTTTACTAGCACTAGATATACAGAAACTCGTCTCACAGGAATCCCTTGGATGCGAGGTGGCAGGTTCAATCCCTAGTAAGACTCCTCCTTCACTCACTGCAGATATCGGACATCGTAGGCTGGTCAGACTGGTAAAACACGACAGGCGGCGAACCGTGGTGGAACTAACATTATACTTTAACGCTGGTCAGAGTACAAGTGTGTCTGGACATACAGTGCACCAAATACTTCGAATAAAGGGCCTCCGCAGCCGACGACCCATGCATGCCCCAATCTTAACACAACTACATAGACAATTACGACTGAAATGGGCACGTGACCACTAGCACTGGACGTTGTAGTGGCAGAGCGTTGCATGGTCTGATGAATCCCGATACGTTCTTCGTCATGCAGATTTGGAGAGGGGGAGGGTGGGGTGGACAGCTTCTTGATACTTGTTCTGCTGGACGGAAACAACACCTAGCTCGTCACAGGACCCGTGGATGCCCACGTGAATGTTCCTTAGAGCATAATGGAGACGGACAAGGAGTACGGTACACTGGTTGCAGACCACGTGCACCCTTTGATGACGATCATGTTTCCCGATGACAGTGGTATTTTTCGACAAGGTAATGCATAATGCCACAAGGTCGGGAGTGTGATGGAGTGTTTCGAGGAACACAGTGGCGAGTTCCAGTTGATGTGTTGGCCCCTCAACTCTCCAGATCTGAAACCGATGGGACTCGTCTGGGATGTGACTGAACGGGGCGTCAGAGCTCATCGCACTCTAGCCGGCATTTACGGGAATTATGTGACTTAGTGTGTGCAGATGTGATTCCGTCCAGCGACCTACCAAGCCTCTTTGCTTACAAGCCACGACGCGTCGCCGCTGTTATCCGTGCCAAATGTGGACATACGTATAGATGGACATACCTATAGGTTGGCGAGTGTACAAACCGTGCAGGACGCTCAGTTAGGTATGCGTGTACAATCATACTGAAAGGGGTGGTGAGAACTGACGGAATGTGGTAGCATTTTACCGAATACGAAACAGTCTGTCGTGGAGCTTATCCTGGAACTGGCTATCCTTTAAGGCGTAGCTGCAGGTAGTGTGATAATATGTTTTATACGCATGGAAAATCAAACATCCAGAGGCTGAATTTCTTCAGTGGTGATGAACTGCAATGTCACACACTTTTCAGGTGGATAGTTTGTTCTAAGGAGTTGATTTTTATATGCAGACCAGGAATCAAGCAACAGCAAGTTATTTGGATTAGCATTTGACCAAAGTCAGTGCTCATACTAAAGTTGTAGTTCTCTTACGCCAATTTTTCCACTCTTGCTTGCTGTAACGTAAATATTCCCTACTGCCCTTGCAAGATCTCTCACAAGAGAAATAATCGTAGGGGGCAGAACACCTCCAACTTCTCTCAGCACAATACCAGGTAAATAGTTTTTCAACCAATTTACCATGCGGATTGACAGATGACATAATTATTGTATATGAATGCGTTAAAGCATTGATATTGTAACTAACCGGTTACTACGGGTTATTCCTTATTATTGGGAATGGAAATACTTATTGCTTATGAAATCAACGTGAGAAGAATAGGGTCGCCACTGACTCAAACCATACAACTAATCAAAGATTTGGTCGAGTCGGAAAATAAAGTAATTTGATCACAGACCAAAAACTCACAAAAAATGCATACGTTGTGAGGTCGCTCACAGCGGATACGATATAATTAGTAGTATTGCCCGTGCGCTGTTCACGACAATCAAACATTTAAAATAAAATAGAAAATGCATGAACACTGCATAAGATCAGCTCCCAGCAACACACCTGAAAATATGACTTAATCTAAAGCATTTGTTATAAAATACAAGAGGAGACTAATCACTGGACCTGTGCATAAGGAAACGCATTGGATGTGCTAATGGGAAAGCTACGAGGTGAGTGGCTTAGGCGCAAAAACGTAATCTCGGAACACAAGAGAAAATTGTAGATAAAATCATTTATTCCTAAACTAAGGATGTGAGGCATGTACACGATTCCTGATAACACGTGGTTTGTGGAGGCACAATTTCTAGGTATAGTGCCAAATTCCAACAATATCACATCATACAATCATGTTAACATTTTCTAAAAGAAACATGCGATCGGACAGTTAGTGATGCCGGTAGCCCAACAACTATAATGTTCTACCACGTGGTTGGCTCCCCACGGACGAAAGACACGGAAAGTAAGGAAAATTTACGAGAAGGCAAGACTCTAAATATTTAGAAAGGTGAAAGCTTTTACAGGCACAGCTGAAGGCAAACAGGCATTCATACAGAAGCGAGTGCTCACCTCTTATCGACAACTTTGTGTGGCGCTCTTCCGGCGGATCCAAGTCTGCTACAGAAATTTGCTAAAAGAAAAATCTGCCAAAGTTTTGCATTCCTTGCTGCGACAAGGCAAAGCAATCTTCCAGATTTGAAAAGCGAGACCAAAGGCTAACAGCTCTCCCCTCGCCAAGTAACAACGCGCCACGCGGTCAGTCTAACTCACCCTTCTTCGACTGGAGCACAGCTGTGGACGCTTCCCGTACCGGCGGCAGACTGCCTCCCGCTTCTCCAGCCTCTTCCACGCTCCGCGTGGACCGGAAAAACCCCAAGATGCCATTTCCGCCACCAACCTAACGCAGGTGGATTTCTCACAAGTAGCGGAAACCTCTTTGCCGACTTGCCCACTACGAGAGTTGGTTATTCTGCGCAACTGCTGCTGAATCTGTACGACTATCGCAGACTTTCTGCAGCAGACTACGCCACCGTCTAGCAACGTGACACACAACCACATTCATTCAATCACACTACTATGAGAGTAAAGAGAATAGAGAAACAAGGAAAAGAAAGAGAAATGGTAATGAAAATGGGCTACCGGACTAATGAAAGGTGGCTACAGGACCCTTTCAATATAATCGATCTTGATACAACTCTTTTGTTACCTCTTACTTTTCTCATCCACAAATTTCTGGGTCGACTCCGCAGTTCGCTGTGCATCGTCGTCGTTATATTACATCTTTCAGCTCTGTAGCTAAAAACTAAACTCTGCCCGAACAGGCCATGAAGGCCTAGCGGTACCGCCTGGCCGCCGTGTCATCCTCAGCCCACAGGCGTCAATGTATGTGGATATGGAGAGGCATGTGGTCAGCACACCGCTCTCCTGGCCATATGTCAGATTACGAAACCGGAGCCGCTTCCTCTCGACCAAGCGGCTTCTCCGTTTGTCTCACACAAGGGCTGCTTGCCAACAGCGCTCGGCAGACCGGATGGTCACCCATAGAAGTTCTAGCTCAGCCCGACAGCGCCTAACTTCGGTGATCTGACGGGAACCGAGGCTATTACTGCGATAAGGCCGTTGGCCCAATCCTGTATCACTGTTTGAAATTATACAGCTATTCACTGCTTCCCTTTAAATCAGTATGATCTATATCGCGCGCAGTTTGATGTGTATAACGCAGTACGTCACTATGATCCAGATCCTGTAAATTTTATCCAGCATCCTTGAAACGCACAAAAACCAGTTTTTGTAACAAGTGCACCTTGTCCTCCCTCGAATATCCGTTGTTTCTCTTATGCACTACACGGTCATATTGCGACCTCGCACTCTAGGCGGTCCATGTCAGTGAAGCACAGTGTTGGAACTGTAGTCCGTTTTGACCACAGCAGTTGAAATGTAGTGTTATCTGGTATGTTGGTTCATGTCACGCGGTAATACATTTTAAGATGAAATACAGCTGCCTTATATGAGGTATCATCTTTCGGAAGGCTTTCTATTTGTCTGATTATGTATATATAAAATTCCCAAGGAAAACCGAAAACTGTTGTAAACTATTGTAACGATCGGTTACAGAATATCTAAGGTAACAGAAATTTTCCTTCACATTCAGAGATCAGATACTTCATTCCACTAGTTGTTACGTCGAAGTTACCACTTCTAATAATGGGACACAAAATTGAAGAAAAGATGGGGCATGAAAGAAGAGCAAAAGTAAGTAACATGATTAAGTCGTTTCACATCAAGAAGTGACAGTTAGCATAACTTCATACCGAAAGTGCAACCATTCGAGCAGAAACTGAAAACAGTTATCGGCTGATATTTTGCCTCTCGTCGAAATATAAGACCTGTCCATTTCAGGTTTATGTAACTATTAAACGCTGCCTTCGGTTTCTATTCTACATCCAAACCCATAAACTTCATGAGACACACCGTACAGAAGTTATCATTGGCGCAGTATTCATGGGCATTTATAAGGATCAAACCTGCATTGTGTAGAAGCGAGAATGAAGAACAAATTGCAGATGCTACAGCGTTCATTCCACTCGTCTGTATCGCTATACTCGCGTCCTCGGATCAAGATCCCGAGATGTGCCATAACTCATGGGGAAAGAGTTACGCGTAGAAGTAACGAAATGCGCATCATTTTATGGCCTCGCAGCGGTTAGGAAGGGAATAACTCTGGCGATCGAATGGGTTGTGGTAGGCCGCAGCCGTGATTAGATGTCTGCTGCGATACCTAGGAAGGCTCTAACTGCCACCTGCGGAGAGGCACGTCTGGGTTCTCCGCTGCCCTAATCACACAGCTTGTCGGCTGCACCAGTCACGTAGCAGGGGCGGCGCTGCAAACTTTATGACGAATGAGTTCACGTAACAGCTGTCTCATTCCCTCAACCTGATTTCGATCTTCCACCATTCACAGCGAGACCACAAGGCAATTACATTTTCATATCCGTACATATTACAAACTAGTGAATCCGGCAATGCTTCGCAATTGCTAAATATGAATTGGAACTCAACATACATCCTACATCCCAGCCCCCTTCTCTCTGCCCATCTTATCATCCCCCTCTCCCTCTCTCCGTACATCTGCTCCTCCCACCCCCATCCCCCAGCTCCAGCTCTCTGCCCGCAATCTCCTCTTCCTTCGTCCGTTCATCTCCTCCTCCACCTCCCTAGGTCAGGTTCAGTAGAGAATCGTGTAAAAATTTGAAGTAAATCTGTTAAGATCTTTTCGAGAGTTGTGCTAACAACATTTCCCCTTTAAATATTACATATATATTTATACATGCAATATAGTACAAAAATATGTAGCCCATGTCTGTCCGATGTTACTATAAAGCTTTTCAATCCAAACATTCCTTATTGTCATGTAGAAATTTGAAGTAAATTCGACAAGAACATTCGAGATCCTCCAACACAACGTTCCACACTTACATATTACATATGAACCTTCATATTATACATATAACTGTCAAACTGATCATTTTTTGTTATTAAAACATGACAGTAGAATTCTCAAACTGAACATAAAAACTCTTTTATTTCCTTTTTCGTACCAAAAGTACCATTACCACCCACAATTACGAACACACACACACTCACACAAATCCGCGCGGGGTAGCCGAGCGTTCTGAGGCGTCTTGTCACGGTCCACGCGACTTCCCCTGTGGGAGGTTCCAGTACTCCCTGGGGCATGGGTGCGTGTGTCGTCCTTAGCGTAAGTTAGTTTAAGTTAGATTAAGTAGTGTGTAAGCTTAGGGACCGATGACCTCAGCAGTTTGGTCCCATAAGACCTTCCCACAAATTTACAATTACACTCACACAAAAACAAGGAAAAAATCAATCAAATCGGTAGAGCTGTTCTCAAGTGATGATCTTTCGGAGTTCATTTAATTTTCGACTTTTGTGGTGTATTTTTCACTAATTTTCTTTCATGCAAGGCTTGACCTGACAATTACGAGCACAAGAAAGACAAACTAAATCTGTGAAGCCGTTCATAATTGATGATATTTCATACATGCAGAAATTAATGTTAATTTACGATTTTTTCGTTGGATTTTCCAATTTTTTTCCATATGAACCTTGTCCTGACAGTGATGACCACATAAAAACAACCAACCAACCCTTTTTCAGGTGATTATCTTTCATATATGCGGCAATTTATTTTTGTTTACTTAAAAAAGAAATGAAAATGTGTGTGGGTGTTTGCGTGTGTGTATGTATAGTAACGTTCCCTGGAAAAACACACACTATTAATAAACTAAAATTTAATTGTACTATATACGCCGCTATGAAGCAATTTGTATATACTGTAATTATTTAACAAAAAATATTATTTAATTTTGTGTAAAGGACATTCGTTATTATTGTAATATTTTCTGTAGAAATATTCTCGATGTATTTATGATTGTAATATTTCTATACTCATAATGTAATTACGAAATGTGTCAATATCTGCGATAACAAAAATGTAAAATACAGACGCAGATTGCAAAGAGACATTGACGGTTGATAGTGATATAAATAGGAATACATAGTGTGCATTCTTTGTCTTCTTCCTCGAGAGCTGAGAGAGAGAGGAACCTGTGATGTAGCATTTTATGAATGGGTAGACTTCATTTGTCTGTATCTAGATTTAGCCGCCATTAGAGGAGAAATTAAAAACTAAACTAAGTTGAATTATTGTTGTGGTCTAAATACATTATAATTTATCAAAATTGTGTATTACTAATGTAAATTAGCTTGCCCACGTCATCTATAATATTTCTTTAAAGAATTTTCAGCATTTTTAGCGGTGTTGCTGGGCTCTGCCGCGACCGAACGATTTGCAGCGGCGGCACATTTAAAAAATTGTTCCGCTAAGAAAAATTAACCAAACCCGTAAATCGGGAGCAGATAAAAATTAGCAGTGAATTAAGAAAATGTTTTTCTTTTACAGCGATCCTGAGACTGACGGAATTTATTACTAGTTTCACATTTGTGCATTCATAGGCGGATAGTTAACGTTGAAATTTAACGATTTGTTGGTTCTTTCAGATAACTTAAATGTATAGTGAAGCGTGTTTTATCAATGATAATTAAACGTCGGCTTGGCAATATTTAACCATTTTCTGCTAATAGAGACAGTCTTATGTTCCATAGCTACCGCCGGGAAGGAATTCAGTAAATATTTAAAAAAAAAAAACACTGAATTTAGAAAATGTGTGCCAAGGCCGAATTATGTACAAGATTTAATTCTCAACTAAATATTCTTAATCAGTTAATGTGAATTTATCAGCATGAGAGGGTTGACTAAGTTCACGTAATTTCAAATGTACTTAATTCTGTCTAAATGAATTTTTATTACCACACGTAAATAAGAGGTTCTACAACGAAGTTCGTACTGACAGAAAGAAAGAAAGGCAAATTAACTAAAAACAAATTTAAAAAAGGGTAGCTGTTTATTTTTTTTATTTAATTTCATTAAAGTATGTATGATCCACATCTCCTTCTAAATCACTGGACCGTTTTGAACCAAACTAGGTACGTATATGCCTTTCTGTCAGACAATAGAACAGACAGTTAAGGAAATATGACGTCATAAACAATGAGATGTATGGGAAACTACCTCATCATGCATGACGTCTATTTTTTTTTTTTTTTTTTTTTTATTTTTGTGTTGCTAACTCTATTCGCAATAATTTAGCAAACAGTATCCACATAGGCCGCTAAATGCAACTACAAAATTATATCATGATAGCGCACGTAATTCAGGAGATATGTCGTCATAAACATTAAGGTCACGGCGTGCCTTACCCCGGCTTACCATTAGCATCTGTACACCAAGAAGCTAGTTTATAGCGATGGCGGGCACATTCAGCCTGGGATCTCACTGGAGTACAATTGTCTTCAGTGATGAATCCTACCTCGAACTGAGCCCTGATGTCCAGCGAAGACGTGTCTGGAGATGTCCTGAACAGGATACCACTCTGACTGTCGCCTGCAGCACGGCACGACACTCAGGAGTGAGGCGCTAGGGTGCCATTTCTTTTCATTTCAAGATCACGTTTTCATCCGCAGCATTGTTACAGGACAGCAGCACGTCGGCTGTATTCTACGCCTCGTTTTCTAGCCCTTCATGGCAAGACATCCTGGACTTACATTTCAGCAATCCCCGGCCTCACACGGCGAGAGTTTCTACTACTTGTCTCCATGGTTGCCAGACCCTGCCTTTGCTAGCAAGGTTGCAAGATCTCCACCCAGTTGAGAACGATAATGGGTAGGGCTCTCCAACTAGCTGGAGATTTTGACGACCTAATGCCCTAGTTAAACACAATTTGGTACGGTACCCTCTCAGGAGGATATCCAACAATTCTTATCAACCAGTGTCAAGCCGAATATCTGCTTGCAAGCGGGCCATAGGTGGACTAACGCGTTATCAACTTGCTCAATTTCTGAAGCACTTTCTGTTGCATACATCATCCAATTTTTCTGAAATTTTAACCATTTGTTTGTCTACACCCGTATATCACATCTACCAACGTCCGTCCCATTCGCATAATTCCCCCATGGCGCGTGTTTTTCTTTTCCTCTTAGAGTGGACTTGTACGATCCCACTTGCTTAAGATGTTCACAATTAATCTTCTAATTTGATATACGAGCTTCTTACTCTTTCTTATTGTTATTACATTAGTCCAGATTAAAAATGAAAATTTAGGCCAAGTCTTTCTGCAATTCCTTAGGAGTCTCCATAGGCGATACTTTCCTCTACACAGCCAAGTCGTCAACGAACAAACTTATACTGTTTGAAATATATTTCCGCCATTTATTTGACTATGACTTAAGGTTGAAATCATGATAGTAACGTAAAATAAAGAAGTTTATACAGCCAAATGGTGGAAATGTCTATAGTGCTGCTGATCCTATCTGTACGTCGTCTATACTCGTACTTCACCTGCACACAGCTAAGTATAAAGTTGCATCCTATGTCCGTCCCGTTCGATGCAGTTCAAGAATAACGGGTGTCAAACGAAAGTTTACCCTCCAGCATTATGTATCCTGTAGTTTAAACAACTCAAACATAGTTTAATTTCAGTTCCACTATTCGTTATCCTTCAACAGACTTAGACCACGTCTCTAATGGCCTTCTCTTTGCCTTAAACATTTGACTTCCTTCTCGTTTTTGTCTTTCGTGCAATATATTGCTTAAGAAGAAAGCTTGCTTTTTTTGGATTTCTATGTATACATCCAGTGGCAAATAACTATTGTAACAACGATATGCAAAGGGCGTTCAAAAAGTTATGCACAGTCGTATCTAATTTTTTTATTCTTTACAGGAGGAGAATGAAATTTTTTGTGAACATATTTGGAACAATTACCTACAAGTTGACATATAAAAGTATTTTCTTTTATTTACAGGTGAGCCGTAATGAACCGTGAAGTAGATGTAAGGTTGCGGCAACGGTCGGTAATGGAGTTCCTCTTCAAGACCGGCGCTGACTCTGCCACATAGATTCACAGGAAGTTGCTCCCTGTTTATGGGGAGGACACAGTGGATCACAGCAGTATCCAGCGGTGGTTGCAGATGTTTTAAGAAGGTGATTTCTCTCTACTCAAGAATCCACAGTGCGTTAGACCATCGACGGCAGTAAGTGATATGAATAAGGTGACCATTGATCAAATCATCCAAAATGACAGATGTGTAGCGACACGACAGCTTGCTTAAATGACTCGTTTGTCATTGGGTAGTGTGGTATCACTAGTACAGTCACTAGGATACAGAAAAATCTGTGCACGTTCGGTGCCTAGATTATTGACAAGAGAAATCAAAACGATGAGGAAAAATGTTGTCGAGGGTCTCATGAAAACCATTATTGGAGAGTGCAAACAGTGTTTACACTGCGTCATTACCCAGGATGAAACATAGTTCTTTTTGTTCGAACCTGAGAGCAAAACCCAATACATGGAGTGGCGTCATCCGGGCTCCCTCGGAAGAAGAAACCAAGACTTTCACGAACAGCAGGCCGGAAGGTGATGGCCTCCTTCTTCTGGGAAGAAGGTGTCATTTTCATTGACATTTTGGAACCTGGCTCCACAATTAACCTGGACCGTTGCTGTTTGTCACTGGACACTCAGCGAGGTTCCATCAAGACGCACAGACCACAGCTTCAGGGTCAGCTCATCAGACTACACCATGACAATGTCAAACGCCTTACAGCCCTTATGACGCAGGAGAAAATCACGGAAAAGGGTTGGAAAATTGGTCCTCATCCTCCCTATAGTCCAGACTTGGTTCCGTCTGATTTTTATCTCTTTGGTCGTCTGAAGACCCACCTGCGTGGTAAAACATTTGATAGTGAGAAAGACCTTATTTCCTGTGTCAGGCGATGGTGCAAAAGTCAATCCCCAGAATTTTACCAAAGTGCATTTGCATCATGGAAAGAACGTTGGCCCAGATGCGTCACAGCTGTTGGAGACTACAATGAGTAGTCTCAATGTACAGCTAAATGTTCCAAGTATGTTCACAAAAAATTTCATTCTCCTCCTGCAAAGAATAAAAATATTAGAGACGACTGTGGAAAACTTTTTATACGCCCTTTGTAATAGCGTTTTTGTGAATTTAAAACACTATAATTCCGTACGCAGCAACTATTTGTAACCTGTCAAAGCAGTGAATTTGTTCCTTTGTAGCAGCCTAGCCTATGTATTACACTATTTGAGATATCACCAAGGAATGGACAGAACTTATGTTATATCCCCTGTACACTCTTGTGTCTCTTACTTTTCCTTCCAACTTTTCAGTAACAATAATTTAGTCAGTAAGAGACGTAAATCCTCAAGATAGCCATGAATGTTTGTGGATGAACATATTGTTTATCAGTAGGTTCTTAAAAGGAACAAAATCTCTAGGCAATCTTCCATTATTCTTTACGACGTTTCTCCTATCGTTCCTACAATATTTGGGATGAGTGTATTCCCTATCATTGTGTTTATATCTCCTGTCAGTATTATTTGATGCTTATTGTTAAACTTGTCCAGAATCGACTGCAGTTTGTCATGTAAATCTATAGACTCTCCTTTTTTCTCTTCATCAGGGGCGTAAACCTCAATAATAGTCAAGTTCTATCTCTCCACTTTGACAGTTAAAACTGTAATTCTTTTATTTATGTAACTGTGATGTGGTAGTCAGGCAGAGGCAGGATTGTGGATGGGGCCGTAATCAGCTTTCGTTGGCTACAATAAACCCATACACTTTATTTGAAGAAATAATTTTCAAAAATCATTTTAAAGGAATTTACCACACTGAAAACTGAAGGCCTTACTAAGAAAGAATTCAAAATTATTGGTCGGTTGAAGGCCACAAGCAACTTCAGAGTACTCAACAGCTGAGGGCCTGAATTACAAGTGAGGAAGGCAGCTACACGTTAAGAAATACTAAGATATTTTCTTCTTAAGCAATCAAAAACTGTAACAAGCTATAGTAACGGCTGAAGGCCTCATTAAGAAAAAATTGCAAATCATTTGTCGGCTGAAGGCCACAAGAAATGTTACACACAATCAATGGCTGAAGGCCTGAATTACAAATGAGGACGGCAATTATACTTTAAAAATACTAAAACCCTTTTTTTAAATAATCTTAACAAACTGTAACAAACTTTAATGAGGCTGAAGGCCTTATCAAGACAGAACTGAAAATTATTTATCGGCTGTAAGCCACAAGCAATGTTACATTCATTTAATGGCTGAAGGTCTGATTAAGAAAGGATTCAAAATTATTTGTCGGCTAAGGCCACAAGCAATTTCAGAATACTCAACGGCTGAAGGCCTGAATCACAAGTAAGGAAGACAATTACACGTTAAAAATACCAAAATCTTTTTAAACAATCTTAACAAACTGTAACAGGCTATAGTGATGGCTGAAGGCCTTATTAAGACAGAATTGAAAATTATTTGTCAGCTGAAGGCCACGGAGAGCAATTACATGTTAAAACATTAAGGTAAATTTTAAACAATTATGACAACTTGACCAAGTAAGACAGAGTTGCCCTGGATCGACCTGCAGGTCGCTACAGCTGTGTAAGCGGTGAGACTGGCAGCCAAGAATAATGTTCACCTAAGGAGGGCAACTCAAACTAGAGATGGCTTAAACGCCGACCAACATTCTTACCAAATCCATCTAACGCCAAATAGCCAGTACAACGATGGAATAATTCAGGCGAGGGCGAAGTTACAGACAGCTCTGCGTCTCCAGAGTCCGGCCACTATATCCAAGGTAGACAAGGAAACAGTTATTCATACCCCAATCAAGGATGCTGTCAAATTACACGCCATGTCCGACAGCATTGGCAAGACGAGGAAAAGTACACTACTGTAAATTACGCTAACCTCCAGGGCAGATAACTGGGGCGTTAGCGGCTACTAGGCAGTAAGATACCGCGGGTTGCACTTCACCAATAATAACATCAAATTCAAACGAATATCAAACAGTAGAAGGTGGCTAATAGTTTCCGTCAACCTGATCTCACCGACCCTGGAAGCAGCATCATGCAAACAACGCAAGATCTCAAACAGTGGAGATTTCACTACTGGATAAGGTTCACTCAACTTCAAACGTCCTGGGTTCGATCGTCGGCTACAGCCCATGCACTCCGCCAGTGGTCCCAGCCTGCCCACTCCTCGCTGCTCTGTCGGAAGTCCAACTGTCTGACACACACAACGACCCGGAAATACAAGTGGTCGCACCAAAGATAGTACCACAGTACAGGCTATCCATAACCGCTGCCGCTGCCACTCGCGGACAAACAACACTAGCAAACTCAGTGCTGACATTAACACAAGAAGGAAACGAGACGCCACTACCGCTATTAGAAGATGCCAGGTTAAGAATAGCAAGAACGCGAGCCGCACACGCCTCAGTAACTGTACCCTATAATTCTCTTTTCCCATGTCTTATGTATGAAAATGGTAACCCCTTTGCTTTCTCTATCCAGTTTTTGTGTTCCGCTATGTAACATCAAATAGTCTCCTACATATTTGTTACTCTGTAGCTTTTTCTTTGTTTGTGTTACTGAAGCGCTATCTACCGTGGCATTTTGTTAAATTTCTAACAGCTCTTCCTTTTTGTTTGCCAAACCTCTGGCATTCTATGTTGCTACCCTGATTGTATTAACAATCCATTTATTCTTAGTCTCTTCGGCGCATCTGACATTGACCCGAGGCTGTTTTGGGTACTAGTAGTAAATGTAAAATTCACCTGACCTCATTACGAATGCTGCGCAAAAATTTTTGGGTAGTGGTGCCCCACTTTGGGGCTTTCCAACCTGCCTGATCTCCTTTTAAGGGTTTACTGACCTAGGGAGGTTGCTTCCGGACGTCTAAGGGTCTTCCCTACCCTTTACCTGTAAGCGGAAGTCACGTGAAAACGGGATATGGGAAGGCTAGGCTTAGGACAGTATAGAGAGACCAGTAGTCAGTTGTGGGACACACTGCGTCTAGCTGCTCCCCTTCGGCTTGTCTGGCTTGGGTGATCCTTTTGGCAGCTATGCTACCGTAGGAATAGCCCCCCCCCACCCCCCCACCCCCGGATCCGTAACACGCAGACCGCCTCGCCCGCTACGTTAAGGCAATGCTCACTAAGGAGGAAAGACGTGTCGTATGACAGTAACAATAGTTACAGAGTACAACTGAAAACGACACTGAGGCTCCATACCACACCGGCTCAAAAGTTTTTAAAAGTAAATCCAGTGCAGCCAAGGTCGACTTTTAGTCTCCGTGAAGTTCCCGAGATCCGTACGAGCTGAACACATCATGTGTGTAAAACATTTACAGCCTGCCTTCAGAGTAGTTGCCCTGAACATGCGTAAGTAATCACTTTCCACATAACCCACCAGTAAAAACTTACACAGTCTTAGCCTTTACAATTTGAATTTCAAAACAACCGTACTACTGTAACATGTATTGTACATCAGCACATGACAAAATCTTGAAAGGTGCCTGCTTATTCGGTTCTTTCATTTCTTCCCATTATATCTTGTTCTAGGGAAAAGCGATATTGATCTTCGCCATAATTTACCCTAGTCTGCTATAATAAGTTTCGATTAGTCGCTATAAGCACTGTAGCAGACCTTGCCTGATTACTGTGACAGTTTTAAGTCTGTTGGAGCGCAGTTTTTGCTTTCTAACGATGAGATTTGTTCGTGGGTATCAGACCTTGAGGTTGTGCTTATTTGAAAGAGAATTCACCACTCTGGTTTCTGATTTCGAATGGCTAGTTGAGCCTTGACTGGACTGCTTTTATCATGCAGATTCTACAATGACTAAGGAATTTGGTGAGATTGTTTCAATTTATTTACCTTGGTCAAAAGTATTGAAGGTGGCAAGTTTAGACTGACATTACTTATCTGCGATCAGCCCACTGGTAAACATGAGGCGACGCACTTGCGCATAATAAAATGGATGGTAATGGTTTCTCATAGTTAGCTGAATGGAAGTTGGTTATACCAACGCAAAGTAACTGTTTTCTTCAGTGTGTTGTAAATTCAAGGTTCTTACACTCTCATGAAGTATAAAACAGATTTTTGTTTGCTGAAAAATCGTGAGACGCGAACATGATGATGTGTTATTTTGTCGTGAATATGAATTTGTACTTCTAGGTTTGAGTGCCTGTGCTGGATTGTAAGTTTCTTTATTTATGGGCTGAGACAATACAATTATTTGCTGCTCTAATTCTTTCGGCTTTATTTCAAAAATACCTGGACATGCTTTGTTACCTAATGCCGGGGATTGTGTCACGTCGCATGACAACCGTCTTGTTACTGGTGTGACCTCGGTTCACGACTCACGTATGTTCTAATTGATAAATAAACCGCCAGTAAGAAATAGCTCTCCTTTGCATGCCATTCGGTTCCTGATTCTGAAAGAAGGAGGTCGACGAGTTTTGTTTTGCTGATTGTTGTTTGTCGGACATTGTGCGACATGATCTTACTTCTATTGCTACGTGTTATGTAGTACTGAGAATCAGGATTTAGGCCCCTTCTCAGATGATTTTAATCATTTTTGTACATCAAACTGGTGATCACAAATTCGAGGAAACATCTAACGGGACAGTTGTACCCAACGAGCAGAAGCCTAAGACACGTTCAATTTTGTCAATGTCTTTACGAGTCAGTACTCACCATGTATATAGAAGTACGAGATATGATGGTCCATTTCTTTCTGTTGCCCTGAATTGATGAAAAAATATATGTGTGCTTTTAATTAATTCTATTCAACTTTACGACGTTTCCGGATTGTTTACTGGGGAATTAGAATTATACATTTTGCATATCTTGGAGTTATCTGGGCTTGACGTCCCTACTAATGGGAGCTGTCCGCGCTTTTCTAAAGATACACGTGTCTTCCAATCTGCTAACGATATAGTATCACCGGTTGGATCTTATGTGACTTTTCGAACACTTTTAATACTTTCACTCATTGCATTCTATTAGAGAAATTAAATTATTATGAAAAATGTAGTTCAGAACATACCTGGTTTAGTT
The DNA here is from genome assembly GCF_021461395.2 of Schistocerca americana. Taxonomy (NCBI): domain Eukaryota; kingdom Metazoa; phylum Arthropoda; class Insecta; order Orthoptera; family Acrididae; genus Schistocerca; species Schistocerca americana. Next base: position 134,373,989 of record NC_060120.1, on the reverse strand, counting down.
CTTACTAACAAATAGAATAATAATACAGAGTGGGACGCCATACTACTGCTCTTGTTTAATATTAATGATCGGCCGTTTTACTTGACTCAGAAGGAAGAATTAGTCCTGTTTTCGGACGATATGAGAATTGTTGTGAAGCTGAACAAACGCGCATCAACAAAGAAAAAATTCAAAGACGTTTTTGTTAAATTTGCCTCCTGGTTTTGAACAAATGGTCTGGTTTTTACCTTTGACAAAACACAGCTCATCCTGTTTTGCGCTGTGAAAAACATACCACCTCCTACTAACCACGTATATCGAAAGAGAATTATACAGTATACAAGGTGGGAAGTTCTATACTCTTAGGTATGTTTATTGATAAAAACTTGAGCTGGAAAAGTCGTATGTGGGTTACAGAATAAAAATTAAGGTTGTTGCTTAAAAACAACATACTGCTGTTCCTGCCTTGGTAACAGAGTGACAGAAAAGCAGTCACACAGGCTAATATTCTACCGATAGGTAAATAGCATTCACTTGACACATATCTTTTCTATTTTTCTTGTGGAGAAAAAGTCATTTATGGTGCTCAAGACAGAAGGGACGCTTTGTAATATATCTTTCATTTTTGTTATTATTATTTGCGAATAAGCCCATTAGGACTACGTAAAGTACTCAGAGGTAAGCAATTCTCTTCCTTTGTCTGCATATTTCTTTCCTTCCCTTCGTGTAGGTTTCCTTTCTCCATTCTTACCATGTTCTTCCAGTCTGCTTTGGTTTTTTCCTCTTGGTGAACTAGCCACTTGTGATGAATATATCACGATTTTGGACGTATTCCAGATTCATTCTTGTCAATTTCAGATCAGTTTTAATCTCGTCAACCCATTTCATTGTGTCCGTTTCGGATTTGCTCGTATTGTCAAAGAAATCGACTATTTGTTTTGTAAATGTGTATTGCTTCATTCTTTTAATGTCCCCATGGAATCATAACCTGAGTTATCTAATGTCACTATTGATTTTTTGTGTACTGTTTGATTTTCTGTTTGCTACTCAGCCGCAACTGTTCGTCTACAAATTTTGGGTCTTTACTATTTCTTACAATTTTGTATTCCTTTCTTTCAGTTTTTCCAATGTCTGTTTTCCCGTTCAAATAATTGTTTCTCAGACATGGAGGCATTCTGGTGTAATTACTTTGTTGTAATGTCTTAGTTTGGTGTGCTTGGAGATAAATTTCTTGCTGCAAGTATTTTGTGTGCAGTATGCATCTTTTGGCACCTCATTTTGTTGGCTTTCGAATCGATTCCATTGTTCTCAATGGTTTCACTGACATATTTAAGTTGTAGAGATTGTTTAATTTTGTTATATAAGCCGTCCGTGAATTTTTGTGCTTCTTTATTGCAGATTATGTAGTGTTTCTTTTCAAAAGAAATCCGGAGATTTTGGACATTTTTATTAAATACGCGTTCCGTCTTCGTTCAGCTGACGGGTTCCACATCATAACCTTTGCCGTGAATATAATCTATGGAACTTCTAATTAATTAATAATTAATTAATTGAGATGAAACTAATTTGCACCTGAAAGGTATTTTACTGTGATTTGCAATGTAAGGCTGAGGACGAGGCGGAAGGATGTGTTGAAGCAGCTCGGATGCAGTGAGCGGGTGACCTGGATTCCAGCAATGCAGGGGGGCGATGCCGGAAGCTGGGAGGACAGAGCACGTGGAGCCGACAGCGAGAGTCGAAGTTAGTGGTGCGGCTGACCCAAACGTAAGTGGATGGTCCACTAACACGGGCAGTGTCATGGACGTGAAGAAAGCACGCAGTTCACCATTGAGAGAAATCTGCCTGCCGAACTCACTACGTTGCCAATCATTACGTTACGGTACCTTTTCGACCGTATGTGTATCTCTCAGGCTGTTCTGTACTAGCCTGTAGGATGCCTACACAGCTAAATTTAAGTCAGATAAGTGGATTTTGTATTACACTCCCTGACAGATTTACTTAAGAACCCTTTTGTAGCCGGAGTTACGACACTGCCTGTGTAAAATAAGCTAACAGCGGAGAATCTAAAAAAAAAAAAAAAATAAATAAATAAATAAAAAAAGTTCAAATGGCTCGGAGCACTATGGGACTTAACATCTGAGGTCATCAGTTCCCTAGAACTTAGAACCACTTAAACCTAACTAACCTAAGGACATCACACACATCCATGCCCGAGGCAGGATTCGAACCTGCGACCTAGCAGTAGCACGGTTCCGGACTGAAGCGCCTAGAACCGTTTGGCCACCACGGCCGGTGGAGAATCTCAGCTTATGTATTATTTGCATTATGTTGCTGTAACGAAGAGCACTGAGCAGTGACTTCCTGCGATGCTTTTGACAGGATAGTTTCTCTGTCGAAGTTACGCACTTTGCTGGGTGCTTGTTGGCTAGCGCCCTCTATTTATGACGGCCGCGGCTCGCAAGGTGAGACTCGGTCGGGGCAGTGACGGAGGGAAGACAGTGCACGGAGCATCGCGAGTAGTCAATCGGCGCATGGTGTACCGCGAGGACGCGCGGTGTTGACATTCCGGCGCCTGGGTCCGGCGGCGGGCGGACTTGGAGCGCGGAAGCAGTCATCGGTCAACATAGGCTCTGTTTATGAGCCGTGTTTATCGCGAGTCGAGAGCGCGGGAGTTCACCCTGCCGTGTATGTTAACAGCGAGCTCCTGGACTAACTTTAAATGGTGAGCCATTTTCTAGTGGAAATTTTGGATGTGATTGCTCCGTGTAGCCATCCCGATTTTCGCTAGTCATTACTTAAACCACTTGGACCAGGGTCCGGTATACATGGTATTGCTAGTCCACGTAACTATGCCAAGCCCTGGTTCCGTTGCATTTGTCTTTAATTACAAGTGTGACCGATATTCGGCGATTCCTTTTTTTTATTATTATTGTTAATATGTTAAGTGGTCAATTTTATGAATCAAACTTTATTCTCTGTATTAGTCTTCAGGAGCTAATTTAATTTGGTATTGCAAACTTCTTTCTTGTTGGCGACTACAATAGTAACAATTTTGCGCCGTAGAGCGGTGCTTTGGTATTCAAGGTTGTGTGCGGATTGTCTGGTCATTATGACTTCGAGCTAGTTGTGGTTTATAAATTTCTCTAGTGAAATTTCACGTATTGGGACATCGTTTAGTGAACTATTGCTTTGATAGTAACTGCAGTTGCCATAATATAACCTTTAACGTCTCTTCCTGCATTTGGCCAGTGTTTGGCTCTTGGTTTTAGTATTTTAGTGAACTGTGTATTAACACTGGGTTTGTGTGTTCTAGAAGCCGTTACTGGTGTACGGAGGCCCTCCTGCCTGTTGTTGTCACTTGAGCTCTCGAGCACGGAATTCACACAAGCGGCCGATGTGAACGCCAAACGTCGAGAAAGTGCTGATTGCTGCGTAGATCTTTCAGGCTATCATAACATCATATTGCCGAATGTTTTCCATAATGATTCACGTATTTATGAGATCTTGCTATTTAAGTATTTTTGACACTTGATAGATTTTACAAATTTTTCTTTTTCATATTCACAAGGCCTGGTAATTGACTTAATTTCACAACTGGTGAGCTCAGATCTGCAGTTATGTTAAAGTTATATTTGTGTAAAGTAATTTTTTATTAATTTAAAGTTGGGGCCATAAAGCTGTTTCCCTGTTAAATTTTTTTGAATAATTTTCATTGCTTTTATACAGTTGAATAGTCGGTGTAGATCACCGCAGTTCGCAAATGCTAATTAATCATTGTGTTGTTACCAAAGCTCTGTTTTACTTAACGCGGTGGAAATAAATTTTTGTATCCTCAAATGGGGTCAGCATTTCACTCCGGCAGCCCATGTGCCCTGCTTACCAATCCTATACCTTACCAAGCATAAATGACAGTAATACCCGATATATTCAAACAGAATTACGCAGCTTATAATAACGACTTTCAGCATTATTTATGGGGCGAAATTGGCAGAAAAAAATAGCATCCCAAGTTGATGAAGCTCACTCCAAAACACACATGAAAGAAACGTTCTCTGAAACACTAGCATGTGGTCTTAGAGAAAAAGCAATTTAGATAGACACTAAAGTAATCATTCTGATTTCACCTTTCGTGCAAATACTGTAAGGATATGCTACGATAGTTTAATTCATATGCAGAGGTCACTGAGATATAGCTCCATGCGTAAAACGAACGAAAATATTCCATAAAGAACCCCCTCCGCCACCTCTGTCTCCAGACCACGCATCATTATAGAGTGGCTTGGACCAAATATATGCAGACAATTCATAAGTGCAATGTAGCTGCATACTAATTGAAGATCATTGGAAAGAATGCTTGAATGCGAAGCTACACTGATCAGCCATAACATTATGACCACCGACCTGCTATCGATATAAACCCGTCCAGGCTATAGCAGCGTCACCTGACGAGGAATGTCTGCCAGTCAGAACACGCATGGTGCATTAGTATCAGCGAGCGTGCTGTCTGACTGTAGAATGGGGGAAAGCGCTCGATCTATCTGAGTTTGACGGAGGGCAGATTGTGATGGACCGGATGCTCGGAAAGAGCATTTCGGAAACTGTACGACGTCTCGGGTGTTCGAGGAGTACTGCGGTGAGTACCTTCAACACGTGACGAAACTAAGATGAAATGACGCCCAGGCCTCATGGGACTGGGCGGTCATCTCCCGTCACAACTTTAGGAGATGTTTCGGAACTCTCATGATTTGCTCTGTCTTGGAACATGTGTTTTGAAAGCACACACTCACAGCTTTATATCAGAAACAGGACAGGCGGCGAAATGTGGCGGAACTAACACCAGATTTTAATGTTGGGCAGAGCACAAGTGTGTCTGATCATGCAGTGCACCGGACAGTCCTAACGATGGGCCTCCATAGCCGACGACCTGTGCTTGTGCCGATGTTAACATCACGACATCGGCGACTAGGACTGAAATACGCACGTGATCATCGGCACTGGACGTTGGTGCCGTGTCAGAGCGTTGCATGGTGTGATCAATCCCGATACCTTCTTCTTCATGCCGATGGGAGTGAACAAATCTGTCGTCTTTCAGGGGAAGAGCTCCTCGACAGTTCTACGGGGCAGAGACAAGCGGACGCCGGCTCCCTTATGCTGTGGGGAATGTTCACGTGGGCATCCATGGGTTCAGTGGAGCTCGTGCCAGCCATCACAACGGCCAAAAGGTGTCGTACACGTACACCCCTTCATGACGATCATATTTACCGACGGCAATAGCATTTTTGAAAAAGATAATGCGCCATGTCACGTGGTCAGGACCATGATGGGGTTGCCGACCGCGGTGGCCACGCGGTTCTAGGCGCTTCAGTCCGGTACCGCGCGACTGCTACGGTCGCAGGGTCGAATCCTGCCTCGGGCATGGATGGATGTGTGTGACGTCCTTGGGTTAGTTAGGTTTAAGTAGTTCTAAGTTCTAGGGGACTGACGACCTCAGATGTTAAGTCCCATAGTGCTCAGAGCCATCTGAACCATTTGAACCGTGATGGCGTTGTTCGAGGAACACAGTGGCGAGTTCCAATTGAGGTGCTAACCCACCAGCTTGCCGGATGTGAACCCGATCGATCACATCTGGGATGTGACTGAAAGGAGGCGAAACTAACGTCAAACTGTAATGCAGAACAGAGTACAAGTGTGTCTCAACGTACAGTGCACCGAATGTGCTTCCAACTTCCTCCAGCGACCTACCAAGGCATCATTGCTTCCATGCAACGACGCGCGTCGTCGCTTTTATCCGTGCCAAGGTCGATATACTGGCTATTGGGTAGGTGGCCAGTGTATAAGACTACTCCAGGTGACGCAGACTATAATAACGATCCAAAAAGACATGGCTCTGTATTGTATACTGGATGTGAAAAAGACATAGATCCCGAAAGAGAAAAATTTAATCACTTTGCGAAAGTATAAAACTAGTTACTGATATGATAACATGCTGGGTTAGAAATATAAACTAAGTAGGTCAGTCACGCGAGTTCTGAGGTAGTGACGAGTACCGAGGTAACTAAATTAAAAATAAATCAGTGCCCAGTCTAACAGGACAACGCTTTTTTGAGAAAATTGTTTATCACCACGTAGGTGTCGAAGGTATTGGGCACACTGCGCACGTAACATTCCCAAATGAGCAATCTAAAATAGATTACCCAGTGATTCAATTTATGTCATAACACAGACCGAATTTAAAACGAAAAAAATGAAATTAAGTACTTAGTGAACATGAATTCTATCTTCCATGTTACTGGTGCAAGTCCACGACGTTTCTTTAACGCTTAATTACATCTAATCTTACATAATATAGCGTTCAGGATTATAGAACGATCTTCGTTTGACCACTAGGCAAAACAACAAAAGGTTTCAACGAATCTGAACAACGGACGTGTGACAACTAGATACGACGAACCATGTCTGAGAAAACTAGACAAAAAGTGTAGATGAGCATATGAATGTATAATAATACGTCGTACAAGAAAAGCGACAATTTATATTCCTCTACTTATCGTAAAATTTACATTTCAGGAACAGCTTAATTTACTGATTTGTATTTCACTTACTGTTAAGTAAAATTTTCAGCCAATCAGAAACTAATTTTAAGTATCTGAGAAACACCTCCTTTAAGATATTCTCTCTCTTTTGATAACCAATTTAGCAAATAATGGATTGTGACAACATAACAGGACCAATCCAAAACCATGAGCAAGGTAATATTGCCTCAGGTAAATGATGAAGCCAAGATCGTAATGATGCATTGATTGAGGTAATATTAACACCATGAAAGTCAGACGCTGATCCTGTCTTTTAGAGCATTAACTGATTCCGCAACACTTTGCTTCAGATTCTGCGACGTTGTAGTGCAACTGCTTTGTTTGTTCTATACGTGTTTTTATACACTACGCAGTTTTAAATGGTTTTAAAATAAAAAATAAATTTATTGCCGAACAGCCACATTTTTTACGTACTGTTTCTTCTCATCACAGATGCGTAACATCTGTAACTTGTAACGCGCTAACTAGTTTCAGATGTCTAAGTGCTAAGTTATTGATTATCTTCATTAAAAATTATTATGTAAGCCTTTTAATTTTCTTGAAGTATGTCACTGCACGTGGCACAGCACACATGAATAGTTACTTAAATGCCCACCAGCGGATTACCCTTCAGGTGCATGAGACTTCTCCCTCATACCCACTAATAAAGCGTTTCTCACAATGCCATTGGGAGTTAGCTATTGTTTCTTCTTATGGCATTGCGTCACTGTGTTTCACATGCTTCAATTTACAGTTATCTGTATAGCTTTACTTTTAAACGTATTTTCATTAGTGTCCGCCTTGCAGACACAAAAATAATCAGTTACAACCGAACGCGATACTTTCGTGATGAAGTCATATGTGAGTCTGATGGACAATAACTCATCCTAAAATCGGTGACACTTTTCCATTCCCACAGCTCCGTGGATTCTACCAGTCTGTCTAAGTACATACACTAGGCGGTTACCAGTTGAGCACAGGCCTCTTATACCAATCATTTTGGAAAAAATTGTCTGCGTCCTGTGTTGATCTCATATAGCAAGACACTGCAGGGCACTGTACGGCAAACGACACAGTGAACCAAATTTAACTGTTCACCATCTGGTTTCAGTACCCCAGTGGATCGGCTCTCACTTAAAGAAAGTGTTGTGGGTGCCGAACACAGAAGATATGGTTACCACTTTTTTCAGAAAGTCATGGAATTGCGCTGCAATTGGTGGACGAATGTTGATCCAACTGAAGTACGTAGTATTTGTGGACGTCGTCTGGAGGGCTTTATGGCTGTCTTGCGGAGGGAAAGTGTCACAGTAAAATTTGATACAATAAAGCCACATTAAATATCACGTCCAAAAGGGTATCCAATTCCTAACCACATGATCTGTATGTGATTGACCAATTTCTTTATCATTCAGCATTGCATCAGTTACTCCACTGAATTTGTTAGTTTCGGTGTATAAAAAATGGTACAGCGGGACCTTTTTGAAGACAATTGACTAATAAAAACCTGGAAGCTAACAATCAGTAGCAAAATGTGTTTACCGTTTCATTTCCTAATCATTTTCATTTATAATAAATGAAAAGCACCAGTTTGCTTTTGTTCTACAATATTACTTTTATTGTTAACTGGTGTTGTCATTATGGACTTGATTATTCATCCAGTGCTGCAACTAGTTACATACAGTTTCATCATCAAATATATGTACTATTCCAACAAGAAAACATAAATGAAAATCATGTTAACAGAATCTTCCGTCGGTTCTTGGTAGAACAACATTATAATAAATGAAAAGCACCAGTTTGCTTTTGTTCTACAATATTACTTTTATTGTTAACCGGTTAACAGTCACATTCATATTTAAAATACACTTATAATTGTAAAAGGAATGTGACTGGTAGCAGGTTACCACAAATAATTATTTCACAAAATTACGTTCCCTACACTTAACAACCATCGCCATAGTTGAAAGTGAAAGTGATCTTAAAAATATACCCCACAGGTAACAATGGTATTTTTAAAAGTTCGCTAAAAATCTTCATGAAAATTATTTCTATTTCTTTATAGAATTTTATTTAGAAACCCACAGTATGTACAATATACAAGGCTCTAATAAATATCAAATGTTAGTGATAATCGCCATACAAATCCTTAAATGGGTGGCATTAAGACGTTTATACGTAATTATAAAAGATCTTAAATCGTGTGCGAACTACGTTGTTCTAAATCGTGTAGACGCGTACGTGGTCTATGTACCCTATCAAAAAATTATCAGATTGTTTGAAGAAACTTTCGTGATGTGAAGGAAATCAGGCAATGTTCAAATCATTCGTAAACATGATACAAAAGTTTTGCCGGCCGGGGTGGCCGAGCTGTTCTAGGCGCTTCAGTCCGGAACCGCGCTACTGCTACGGTCGCAGGTTCGAATCCTGCCTCGGGCATGGATGTGTGTGATGTCCTTAGGTTAGTTAGATTTAAGTAGTTCTAAGTTCTAGGGGACTGATGACCTCAGCAGTTAAGTCCCATAGTGCTCAGAGCCATTTCTGAAATAAATGGAAAGAGGTATTGGGATTATGAACTGGCGACAGATGGAGTCAACGATGAAGTAGAACACCACAGAGTGGAAATGAAGGGATGAGTTTCGACAATCTGTCGGAAAAACTGATAGTTCCTAACGCGAAGTGTAACGTCTTTCCGTGGCACATAAACATCAATAACTATGAAGGCATAACAATGAAGGCCAAAAGAATCATTTGAAACATTCGGGAAAAAGAAAACGGAAGATGCACTGAAGACTCTGTATGTGCTCCACTTCACTACGGATGAAACATATCAGATACTTTACGCTGTGATCATTAATAATGAATGTGACATTTGTATTAACTGTTTGCAAGAATTACGGACGCAAATTACACCTTTTCAAAGCGAATTGGTTATTATAAAGAAACACATGAAAATTGATAGAAAATCGCGCAATAAATTGGTATTAAAGAGATCTAATAACAGGCGGTGGGAGAGACGTGCTCTGCGAAACGCCCCTGGCAGTGATTTCGGCAGTGGTCACCTCATTTCGCGGCCGTTCCAATGTGCGCACAAACAACTCATAGCACGATACTACTAAAAGATGTTTCCTACAGGGACTGATTTATCCGTAAAAGCGTCATAAAATTTGTTTTTCTTTTCTTTTCTTTTTCTTTCACTGGAGTCCGTTCGGGTTCACTTTAATTAGAGGTTACTGTTGCGTGACGAAGAACATAATTTTAAATTACCTTTACAGGACCAAAACTTAATGAGTTCTTCCGCTGTCTCAAATGCGTTTTTCGATGCAGTAGATTATATTTTTTCCCCCAAGTACGCCGACTTTCTTCTCAAACAGACTGGCATCACAACAATCAGAATATCTCGATCTCAGATGATCGTGCATTGCACAATTAGCATTGGCTGAGGCAAATGTATTCTTACAATTACGTATTGTTTGCCAGTCTCCCAGAAGCGGCAGCTGGGTTTCCCTAAAGTTCACATCTGCCCAGTGATGCTTATCATCCTATTTATACCACAGTTCTGTTTGCAGCAGTTTTTGGTAATCAGAATCGGTTAGTTTTAGTTCCTTAACGGGTTAAGGTTAGTGAGCTTTCAGATTGAGACTGATGACAAACGAGTGCCGTACTGTTCCTCAAAAAATACTCATCATTAATTGCACGAAAAACGTAAACGTGTAGAATTAGTACTTGTGTTCGTATTCGTCACAACTTTAGGAGCTGTTTCGGAACTCTCATGATTTGCTCTGTCTTGGAACATGTGTTTTGAAAGCACACACTCACAGCTTTATATCAGAAACAGTCTCCGTTTTTAATACTCTGCATTGAACTAATAGAACGCAAAGTTGCACATGGACAGTCCAGTAATGAGTCTTCAGTAACAGACTATCATCTTTTGAAACAAACATGTAACGTGATAAGGAATCACGCTTCCGATAAGACGATGTCATTCATTCATGTAATGTATTTAGTATCACTGTAGCGTGGTCTGTTTCCATTGGCATGAAAGTAAGTTGCGCGGAACATATGAAAGGCGACTGAGATCGATTTACTTGGAGAGACTGATAGGTTGTTGTTGGTGACAGCCCTGTCGTAAAGTCACGTGGCTGGACGTATCCGGTGCGCGGGAACGTTTCTAGATGTTTTTCGAAACTTCGTGGCGTATGTAGACCTTAATTAGCGATTAATTCTTCAAGTTAATAAACGTCACTGTTATGCTACAACTAAACAAGAAGTTTGCGAAACGAATTTAGTAGTCTGTCTGAACGTAAGTAGTTAATGTTACGTTAGCAATTCGCAGTTTCGGTGTTGGAGTGCACTTATGGTCTCGGAGGGAGGGAGGGAGGGATGGAGTGCAAGTTTCGGATGGTAGGATTTTGGTGCGTTGGCCGTGGGAACTGGATAGCTAGCTGTTACAACAAAGGGACGTGTTGAGCAAAACATCCTGCAGTACTAATAGCCATGGTGCTGGTAATATACTTACGTGCAGGGAAAAAGCTCATTCCTGGGTAGCGTAGAGGATTTGTAACTGAGCGTGAACTCTACGCCGAATATTCTGAGCTTATTCTGAATAGCGACAGGAATTAGACCCACTTATATGCCTTACTAAAGTGTCGACTAGACGATGCGATTTTGTGTGATGGGACATAATAATTTCACCGTCACAAATATTCAGAACGACAACAGTTCGCGTTCTACACATTGACGCTAAAATTAGTGTCAGAAACCTATCAGCGGAATGATTTCGTTTCCTATTGCAAGAGTACTTCCAGTATATGCAACTGATACAAGGCTTGTTGCCGAAAGATTATGCCCCAGTTCCGTCAGAATGGTACAAAGCCCCTCGTGATAGGCCCAAATCGAATTCAGTTAATTTAAAGGAATTTTATTTTGTTCTTTTACTTTTTGGTTGAGCCGTAGGTAACACTGCGTGCCCTTTGCCACTCCTTGGGACGACCATGCTTCTAATTTTTTTACAAGCCCAGTTAGTGGCTATCTTATTGCGCCGGGAAAGCGGATGCCTGAGATAAATGTCTTCCGTGTACATACACAGCTCAAGTCTCGAACAGGCCTGTAATTACAAAACGCTTATATCGATTTCATGAGGACTGTGCACTTGACCAATAAAAAATCAGGGAAAAAAGAAACAGACACCTTATTTGATAATATCTTCTTCAGCGACTAACCATAATCCGAGACATTATCTTTCATCGTATTTCTTTAATAGTAATTACTGGATGTATAAAGGAGAGCGGAGTTGCGGGACTGTCCTTGGATCCCATACAAACTATAACTACTACTCTACCGATGTGACAGTGATCGCTTAGTTTCGACCAAAATGGTGGTCTGTTAATACTGTTGACATGCAGCCTTTACTGAGTGTATAGAAAACAAGGCACCAAAGTAATCCAAGCTACTGGATTCTGCAGAAATATATGTTCAGTCTCAGTTAGGTTTCTGCTTAGTAGTACTTAGAAATGCTAGCATCTTTCCAGTGACAGACGAAGGGTCAGCATTCCATGGTTTTTATATGGTTTCTTACCATTAAGTTTGACTGTTTCCTTAGGGAAACTTTTTTCAGATACATCCATAAAGGTATCATCAAATAGGTTACATTTTAAACTAGCATCAGGTTCCCTGTACATCTCATCCCAGTCTAAGTGTTGCAGGCTTCCCCTAAAATTTGCAGTTATTAAATCGTTACTCGAACGCGCTGAGGATTGCTTTGCATTACTCTGTGGAGCTATGCGATATATTGTAACTAGCTTTGCATCATGATCAGAAAGAACGTTCTTCTCAGAAACAGGTTTTACTTGATTAAATTTATGTTGGTTTGTAATACTTTCCTATACTAGGCAAATCAGTAACTGGTGTCAAATTGGAAGAACCAAGTAGTACTTCGAGTTCATTCTTTCCATCAGCCTCTTTCAGAAAACATATTTTTAAATCCCCACAACCAATAATTTGCTTCTCTCTGTTTGACAGATAGCACAACAAAGAATCCAAGGCTTTCAGATATAGCTGAAAATTTCCCAATGGGGATCTACACACAGCTACAATAAAAAAATATCTTGTAAACAGAAAAGAGAAATGTATCTTACAGCTAGAGGGAGTAACAGTCCAGAAACAGTTAAACAGTATAAAAACTGCTGCACTGTATTAAGAAAAGTTATTAAAAATGCGTCTGAGATTAGCATCTCTGATACTAAAATTAGAACAGTTTGGAATATTGTTAAAGGGGAAAGGGCAACCGAGAGCACAGGAAGACGGTATTTGTATCAAACTGCATGAAAAGTTTGGTAACAAAGAGTCAGAAGTAGGAAATATTTTTAATAATCATTTTTAAGTGTTGTAGAGAAACTAGGATCCAGCTGTTCACTAGGAAATGCAAGGCTGTACATGGAAAAGGCAATACCTATGCAATTTGGTAAAACTGACATTCAACTTAACTATCCTACTGAAACTAGGAATAGAATAAATTCACTCAAAAGTAAAAGCTCATATGAAATTGATGGCGTTTGCAACAGGGTACTGTAAACTTGTTCCCAAGAGATAGGTAGGATTCTCAGCAACATATGTAGCAACTCTCTGAAACAGGACGTTTTTCTGGTTAGATTGAAATATGCTATTGTTAAACCATTGTATAAAAAGGGGGGATAGGTCTGATGCTAACAACTATAGCCAAATCTCGTTTCTGACAGCTTCATCCAAAATTATTGAAAATGTGATGTACTCAAGAGTAGCTTCACACATTTGTAAAAATGAAGCACTAACAAAATATCAGTATGGGTTTCAGAAAGGCTTTTCAACATAAACTGCAATGCATGCTTTTCCACTGATAAATATTAAATGCTCTGAATAACCGAACATCACATACTGGGATCTTTTGTGATTCTCAAAGGCATTTGACCTTGTGAATAACATAAAAATGTAGTTTGAGTGGGACAGTGGACAGTGCACAAGTGATTTAATTCATATTCATCTGATGGCTGTAAAGAATCCAGAATAGAGCTCTGCAGCTGGCGCTAGCCCCTCCGAGGGATTATCTATTACGATAACTGCACCTACTGGCTGAAATACCACGAATGAAGCAACAATATCGAGACCAGAAGCTTCTACCAAGAGACTGCTACATTTACATAAGTATAAATCAGATACCTCAGGAACAAAGATGAGTACCGGCTCAGTCTGAGATGGCCACACCGTTAGAATGCAAGCAGTGCTTCTTCCCATTTGTAAGACAGACAGCCAACAGATCCGTCAGTCGTCCGTGACTAGAGCTTAGCGGTGATGTCCCAACCTATTGTACAATCATTATAGAGCCGTTAAGGATTCATTGTTCTTAGGGAATGGCGTTAGAGAGCCATAGTTCAACAGTAATGTGTATTTCACATGCAGCAAGGTTCCCCTGTGCCAATTTAGAAATATCTTTCAACGTGAGGTAGATATTCTGGAGTTAACTCTTTCATCGTTAAAATTTGTATCGCATATACTTCAAAAATAAAATGTCAAAAACTGTCTTCTTTTGTGATAAACAATACATTTTCCTTATCAAAAAAATTTTAAGCGGGCCGATTTTGAAAAACTGTGAAGCGGGACAAATGTGTCCCAAGAACCTAACTACACTATGTGGTCAAAAGTATCCTGACACCCCCAAAAACATACGTTAATCATATTAGGTGCATTGTGCCGCCATCTACTGCCAGGTACTCCATATAAGTAACCTCAGTAGTCATTAGACATCGTGAAAGAGGAGAATGGGACGCCCCGCGGAACTCAAGGACTTCGAACGTGGTCAGGTGATTGGGTGTCACCTGTGTCATACGTCTGTACGCGAAATTTTCACACTCCTAAAAATCTCTAGATCTTATGTTACCGATGTGATAGTGAATTGGAAACGTGAAGGGACACGTACAGTACAAAAGCGTGCAGGCCGACCTAGTCTGTTGACTGACTGAGACCGCCGACAGTTGAAGAGGGCCGTAATGTGTAATAGGCAGACATCTATTCAGACCATCACACAGGAATTCCAAACTGCAGGGAGGTAGCGTTGCTCACGTGCGTAGGTATAACCTTAAAATACCCTACACGTGCCTCCTGGGTGGTGCTAATTGAGCAACAGTGATTACAGGCAGCCAGACTATCCATAGGATCTCCTGGCAATGACATATCAACTAAATAGCAGAAACAGTTCTTTTCAGAGCTCATTAACAAGAAACATTGGACCAACTATCAGACTCCTTCAACTGAATATCGAAAGCCTTAGCAGGACAAAGTGTGACTATCTGTCAAAATTTTTGCTGGACAACAATATCGATGTCGTCGCCATTCAAGAAACTCGTGTTTCCAGCGAAGAAATATTCCGAAGCCGAGGTCGAATTCCTGGATATTCTGCACTTGGTGTAACTTACCACGAGGTGTATGGAATTGCTACGTATGTCCGTAACAACATAAACGAAGCTTCGCTGATTTCTGTAAGTGTGGAGGCAGATATACATACAGTTGTCATACAATTGCACGGCATTACTATTATAAATGTTTACAAACCACCCAAAACATCATGGCCTGATTTTGTCCTACACACAGCAGAACATCCTGCAATTTACATAGGAGACTTCAATAGTCACCATGAAGTTTGGAAGTACTCTCAAAATGATGAAAATGGGAGCATGCTTGCAGAATGGATCGAAGAGAATAATCTTCATCTAGTGTTTGATGCCAAAGATCAAGGCACTTTCAGGTCAGCTGCTTGGGACAAGGATTCAAATCCTGACTTATGCTTTGTTAGCTGCAACGAAACTGGCTTTCCCATCAACACCACAAGGAAAGTGATAGATGCCTTTCCTCACAGCCAACACAGACCTGTAATAATACAAATTGGCTGCACTGTTCCTGTCATACGATCAACTCCGCATGCTCGATGGCATTTCCAGAAAGCCGACTGGATGAAGTTTTCAACGGAACTGGATAAGACCATTCGATGGATACCTCCATCACATAATAACTATCAACGCTTCGTTGGTGCAGTAACAGCAACAGCTAAAAAGTGTATGCCAAGAGGATACCGAAAAGAATATGTTCCAGGATGGAATGAGGATAGTGAAACACTGTACCAATACTTCCAGCAAAGTGGTGACCCAGAGATAGCTACGGAACTATTGTCCAGCTTGGACATGTCTCGGAGGCAGAAATGGGCAGAAACAGTCAAAACTATGGACTTTACCCACTCGAGCAGGAAAGCATGGAGTCTTCTGAGAAAACTGGGAGGAAGTGCACCAGCATGCAGAAAAAATTCGGAAGTAACACCAGACCAAATTGCTTCCCACATCATTACCACCTCAAGAGTACCTCCTGACAAGAAACATACAAGACATATCAGACGACAGCTTCGTGACCTTAAAAAGAAGGCATCTCCCTCATCTGAGTATACCCATCCCTTCACAGTTTCAGACATTGACTCTGGACTGAAGGACCTCAAACCTCTTAAGGCACCTGGATCCGATGGTATCCACCCAGAATTCCTGATCCATATGGGAGGAAAAGCTAAGAAATGGCTGGCAGAATTCTTCACTGACATCCTGCTGACTGGTCAACTTCCATCTGAGTTTAAAAAGGTGAAGATAATATCTGTTCTGAAACCTGGAAAACCCAGCAACAGGGTAGAAAACTATCGCCCCATTTCCCTACTCAGCTGCTGCTACAAGCTTTTTGAAAGGCTAATATATAACAGAATAAGTAGCGCTATCTTAGAGAACGTTCCAGTTGATCAGGCAGGCTTCAGACCAGGGCGTAGCTGCTGCGACCAAGTATTGTCTCTCACATCCTTCATAGAGTCAGGATACCAAATGAAGCAGAAAACATCAGTGGCATTTGTTGATCTAACTGCCGCCTTCGACACTGTGTGGAGGGAAGGCCTTATCTACAAATTTCTCCGCATCATACCCTGCAGAACAATGGCTCGACTGATTAACAGCATGCTAAGTGATCGGAAGTTCCAGGTAATCACTGGAAGCAACATAAGTAAGGAGAGGAAGCTGAACAACGGATTGCCTCAAGGATCAGTTCTCTCACCCTTACTGTTCAACCTATATCTATCTGATCTACCTGACACTTCGTCCAGAAAATACTGCTATGCCGATGACCTGGCTCTAGCCATCAAACACCAGGAAATGAAGACAACAGAAGAGATTTTAGCCAATGACCTGTCTGCATTAGACAATTACTTCAAAATCTGGAGACTCCAACCCAGTGTGAGTAAAACAGAAGTGTGTTGCTTCCATCTAAATAACCAGTTGGCGAACGTAAAACTGGAGGTAAGTTTCAGAGGCAGAATTCTTCATCACAACTGGAACCCAAAATATCTTGGTGTCATCCTGGATCGAACACTATGCTTCAAACAACACCTTCTTAACTTAGCTCAAAAGCTGAGGACTCGAAACAACATCCTCTATAAGCTATGCGGAACTACCTGGGGATCTTCAGCAACCACCCTGCGAACTTCAGCTCTGGGCTTGGTATACTCAAGTGCTGAGTATTGTGCACCTGTTTGGATAAATAGTCATCATACAAGGCTTGTTGATACCCAGCTGAATACGACAATGCGCATAATATCTGGCACAATCAGATCTACTCCAGTTTATTGGCTTCCACTGTTAACCGGTATAATGCCTCCTGATCTACGCAGATGTACTGCCCTTATGAGAGAATTCCACAAGATCTCCAGGAATTCTAACCTACCCGTGCATAGCGACCTGCCACTTTTAAATCGCAAGAGACTGAAATCACGTCATCCAACTCTGTGCGATGCTGCTGACATGGTTGCTAAGAATTTCAAACCTCTTGAAGAATGGAAAGGTCGGTGAGAAGCAATGACAGATGTGCACCTGCATAACATCTTCTCAGGTGCTAAACTTCCAAGTGGATTCGACTTACCACGCAAGACGTGGTCTACTCTCAACAGAATCCGTACCAGCCATGAGCGATGCAGGGATGCTCTCTTTAAGTGGAACAAGCTGCCTGATCCAGCTTGTGACTGCGGGGCTCCATACCAGACTGTTCACCACATTGTCAGTGAATGCAGGATTCGAGCCTATCACGGCGCCAAAGAGGACTTCCTGCTAGCAACTCCAGATGCAGTGCGCTGGATTGAAGGACTGGATATTCAGTTGTAAAGACATACTTAAGTTTCTTGTGTGTCAATATGTACATATGTATATGTAATATCATGATATGTCTGTATTAGCCATACGCTAAATAAATAAATAATCCAAACTGCATCAGGATCCGCTACAAGTACTATGACGGTTAGGCAAGAGGTGAGAAAACTTGGCTTTCACGGTCGGGCGGCTGCTCATAAGCCACACATCAAGCCCGTAAATGCCTGACGACACCTTGCTTCGTGTAAGGAGCATAGACATTGGACGACTGAAGAGTGGAAAAACGTTGTGTGGAGTGACGAATCACGGTACACAATGTGGCGATCCGACGGCATGGCGAATGCCCGGTGAACGTCTTCTGCCAACGTGTGTAGTGCTGGCAGTAAAATTCGGAGGCTGTGGTGTTACGGTGTGGTAGTGTTTCTCGTGGAGGGGGCTTGCACCCCTTGTTGTTTTGCGTGGCACTATCACAGGCCTACATCGATGTATTAAGCACCTTCTTGCTTCCCACTATTGAAGAGCAATTCGGGGATGGCGATGCATCTTTCAAGACGATCGATCATCTGTTCATAAGCGATTACACGACAATAAAATCCCTGTAATGGACTGGCCTGCGCAGAGTGCTGACCTGCATCCTGAAGAACACCTTTGGGATGTTTTGGAAAGCCGACTTCGTGCCAGGCCTCACCAACCGACATCGATACCACTCTTTAGTGCAGCATTCCTTGAAGAATCGACTGCTATTCGCCAAAAAACCTTCCAGCACCCGATTGTACTTATTCTTGCGAGAATGGAAGCTGTCATCAAGGCTAAGTGTGGGCCAACACCATGGGCGAACTCCATACTGAGTTCCAGCATTACCGATGGAGGGTGTCACGTACTTATAAGTCATTTTCAGCCAGGTGTCCGAATACTTTCGATCACAAAGTGTAGATCCATGTTTTCTTGTGCACCTAGGATTTTCAGGGTTAAATTCTTAATTTGATAATGATTCTATTGGGATGGAATTTACGGAACTAAGTGTAGCAGATCAGTATCGAAACACACTCATTCTCGTGACAATAAAAAACATGAAATATCACACCTAAACTGCATGCAAGTTAGACAGACAAACCAGTTTTAGCTTTAATTTGAAGTTCCCGAAACTTTACTTTTTTTGCAATTATGGAACACATTGGTTAAGAACTATTGAGGATAGAAACTTCGTATACTATCCTAGAACATAATTAACTAAAAAGTAGACTCTGTATGTACATCTTTATACAGATATTTGCAGTCGTCTAAATTTGCAGGTTGTTATTTATTGAGCAATAAGTTTCGGCTATATATTACGACATCTTCGGGCACCCAGACCGACGTGAAGGAAGATTCCCGCCTCTGGTCCAGTCACAATAGCGGCCAGCATTTATGACTAGTATCCGCAGATTTATACTTCAGACAGCGATCACTTCAATCATGACCTGTCGGCAGATGATGATTGAAGTATGAAACTGTGAACTAATTGCTGAAATTTTGGTAATTATTATGAAAAAAGTTTTCAATTACGACAGATGACAGTAACATATTTTTAAAACTCTGTTATAAAGATAATAGTGTCGGTAAGTTTCAGAAAAAATATAGGCTTCTACACTGTTTTTATTTGGAGAATCTCTACCTATTGGCCGGCCGGTGTGGCCGAGCGGTTCAAGGCGCTTCAGTCTGGAACCGCGCGACCGCTACGGTCGCAGGTTCGAATCCTGCCTCGGGCATGGATGTGTGTGATGTTCTTAGGTTAGTTAGGTTTAAGTAGTTCTAAGTTCTAGGGGACTGATGACCTCAGATGTTAAGTCCCATAGTGCCCAGAACCATTTGAACCATTGCTACCTATGGTGTACGTAAATAATTAACATGCTTTATTTAACTTGCATCCGCAGCTCGTGGTCTCGCGGTAACGATTTCGCTTTCCGAGCACGTCGTCCTTGTTCGATTCCCGGCGGGGTCAGGGCTTTTCACCTGCCCTGAGATGACTGGGTGTTGTTGCGTCGTCTTCACCGTCATCATTCATCCCTATTAGGGTCGGAGGAAGGCAACGGCATACCACCTCCATTAGGACCTTGCCTAGTATGGCGGTGCGGGTTTCCTGCATCATTCCCCTACGCTCTGTCAACAAGCATGGGACATCATTTCCATTTCACTTGCAATACAAGACATAATTCAGAAAAAAGTGTGAAACGAAAAATTGTAAATCAGACACTAAAATGTTCCGAAATGAACAGTTATGATGGAAAACCTAACATGGGCTTACAACTGCTATTCTTTGAACTACACCACCCAGAAAACTGACAGTTTTTCAAAAATTCACTATGTGTTCCTGAACTATTCCCCTTGATTGTCCCAGATCTTTCTCTAAACTTTTTAAAATGCCCCGTTTTTTTAATAAAAATCAAATGTACACCATAGTCCAGGGGCAAGCAACAGAGTGCTGAGAAAGCGCATTTAACCACTCGTCACAGCTGAAGGCTAGAGAAAAGTTAATCGGTGTATATCGCCGTGTCACGACGCACTCGTGCGAAACCGGCTTCGTTAAAACTGAGTGGTACCGTCGAGTACCACGATCGGGACAAGTGGGCTGCTTTGCACCGGGGGGCAAGTGGTTTGTCGGCGGCGAACGAGCGCCTGTCACGGGGAGCGGGGCGAGAGCCCTCGGCGGCGTCTATCGCCCGCCAGGTGAGCACAATGGCGCCTCGCCGGATCACCGTAATCCCGCCAATGCGCCGCCACCACATTGTGCTCCCCAAATACGCGGCGCTCCTACGATCCGGCCGGCCGCTCGCTTCATTCCCCACCTCTCCGCAGCCGCGACCTTCTCTTTTTCGCTGCGTGGCGAACGCTGCCGTTTTTAGCGGATTGTCGCTGCCCGGTGTGATTGGAATCCGGCGCGCTGAATGGGGAAACGCGATGGGACGGGGTTGACTCAGCAGCGTTCGTGACGGAAGTGGCCAGCGCTGGCGGGCGCCGTATCCCCACCGCAGCTAATGCCGCGCCGTTCCCTGAAACGACACCATTAGCGCTCCGCGTCTCGCGATTATCCCTCGCGCCAAAATCAACACCCTCTGGCCAGCTAAGCTGAGCAAATAATCACTTATGTTCTCATTACGCTCTCGGCGAAACGTGGATTCGAGCTTTAAACTCTCCCCTACCACGATTACATCTAACGACGGCACCACTGACGGGGGGGAGGGGAGAATCAGAAGTACCGGGTGATCAAAAAGTCAGTATAAATTTGAAAACTTAATAAACCACGGAATAATGTAGACACACAGGTAAAAATTGACACACATGCTTGGAATGACATGGGGTTTTATTAGAACCACCCCATATTGCTAGACGCGTGAAAGATCTCTTGCCGGCCGCGGTGGTCTAGCGGTTCTGGCGCTGCAGTCTGGAACCGCGGGACTGCTACGGTCGCAGGTTCGAATCCTGCCTCGGGCATGGGTGTGTGTGATGTCCTTAGGTTAGTTAGGTTTAAGTAGTTCTAAGTTCTAGGGGACTTATGACCTAAGATGTTGAGTACCATAGTGCTCAGAGCCATTTGAACCATTTGAAAGATCACTTGCGCGCGTCGTTTGGTGATGATCGTGTGCTCAGCCGCCACTTTCGTCATGCTTGGCCTCCCAGGTCCCCAGACCTCAGTCCGTGCGATTATTTGCTTTGGGGTTACCTGAAGTCGCAAGTTTATCGTGATCGACCGACATCTCTAGGGATGCTGAAAGACAACATCCGACGCCAATGCCTCACCATAACTCCGGACATCCTTTACGGTGCTGTTCACAACATTATTCCTCGACTGCAGCTATTGTTGAGGAATGATGGTGGACATATTGAGCATTTCCTGTAAAGAACATCATCTTTGCTTTGTCTTACTTTGTTATGCTACTTGTTGCCATTCTGATCAGATGAAGCACCATCTGTGGGACATTTTTTGAACTTTTGTATTTTTTTGGTTCTAATAAAACCCCATGGCATTCCAAGCATGTGTGTCAATTTGTACCCCTCTATCTACATTATTCCGTGGTTTATTCAGTTTTCATATTTATACTGACTTTTTGATCACCCGGTATGTCTTGTAAAACGATGCCATTCGCACAGAAATGTTTCTGAAACACACATCAACGTTTCTAGAATGGACGGAAAAAGAATTGCAACACAAAGAAGGAGTTGTGTGACATAAACGGAAGTCCGTAGGTGTGTTTCTGCATCCGAAAGATATCCATTAAAATTGAGCGTCAGTCGCACAAGAGTGGAGCATGCTTTAAATACACGATGTAACAGTTATGAGCGTTAGTTACCTTTGAGATCTGACTTGGTGAGTTGATATTAGTGAAGAATGCCTTTAAGGCAACAAAGACGCCATTATGAACATCTGA
This sequence comes from Schistocerca americana, assembly GCF_021461395.2. Taxonomy (NCBI): domain Eukaryota; kingdom Metazoa; phylum Arthropoda; class Insecta; order Orthoptera; family Acrididae; genus Schistocerca; species Schistocerca americana. The sequence continues at coordinate 134,351,843 of NC_060120.1, read as the reverse complement.
CTGAGTTTGTACGAGGTCATGTAACAGGGCTACGAAATGCCGCATGTTCCTTTTGAAATGTTGTAGAAAGACTTGAGAGACATGTAGCCTCCGTACATTATTGCTTTCAGCGGTGGTCACAACAATCTACAGAGGCAAGGAGACCAGTCTCCGGACGACCAGGTGGCACCACCGATGAGGTAGACCACTGTGTTCGGCTTATGTCTCTGGCGCATCGTGCTGCATCAACGGTTCGCGCCACAGTGTTTTTTTTTTTTTTTTGCATTTACCATTTTGACCTATTATCTAGGTTACCAAAGTACCCCCTCTAATAGACCAACATTACAGCTAATATTTAACGATTATAATTGACAGGCAGTGGATTCTCTAAAACATTAACTCTTACAAACATTTCTCGCATGTTAGAAAACCCACTTCAGTACCCGTCCCTAATCTCGGGGAGGTGTGCGGAGTTCACCATCTAGCAAAACCACTGCTGCAATACAATATAATTAAGATTTTATGACTTATGAAAACTTATAAAACTAATTACAGGTACTCATACAGTTATTTACCACTGGAGCACCGTTATTATTCACTACAAAAAAAATGATAGAGGCCTGAGAAGCAAACTGACTACCAGCTTCTGTCCTATTGTTTTTCTATCTATCCTTAACTAGCGATAAGTACTATAAGCTTACATAACTCTTAACGCACCTCTCCTACCATCTCGAGACGGTGTAAATAATAAACTTGCTCCCCAAGACTATCAGTCCTTGTTGATATATTTGATCGCAAGCATTTCTACACTGAAGACCCAAAGAAACTGGTACACCTGCCTAATATCGATTAGGGTCCCCACGAGCACGCAGAAGTGCCGCAAAACGATGTGTAATCGACTCGACTAATGTCTGAAGTAGTGCAAGAGGGAAGTGACACCATGAATCCTGCTGGGCTGTCCATAAATCCATAAGAGCACTAAGGGGTGGTGATCTCTTCTGAACAGCACGTTGTAAGGCATCCCAGATATGCCCAGCAACATTCATGTCCCGGAAGTTTGGTGGAAAGCGGAAGTGTTAAGTTCAGAAGAGTGTTCCTGAGTTACTCTGTAGCAATTCTGGACGTGTGAGGCGCCACATTGTCCTGCTGGAATTGCCCAAGTCCGTCGAATGCACAATGGACACGAATGGACGCAGATAATCAGACAGGATGCTTACGTACGTGTCACCTGTCACAGTCGCATCTAGACTTATCAAGGGTCATATATCACTCCGACTGCACACGCCCCACACCATTACAGAGCCTCCACCAGCTTGAACAGGCCCCTGCTGACATGCAGAGCCCATGGATTCATGAGGTTGTCTCCATATCCATGCACGTCCATCAGATCGATACTGTCGGCCGGTGTAGCCGAACGGTTCTAGGCGCTTCAGTCTGGAACCGTGTGACCGCTACGGTCGCAGGTTCGAATCCTGCCTCGGGCATGGATGTGTGTGATGTCCTTAGGTTAGTTAGGTTTAAGTAGTTCTAAGTTCTTGGGGACTGATGACCACAGATGTTAAGTCCCATAGTGCTCAGAGCCATTTGAACCAGAGCGATACAATTTAAAAAGGAACTCGTCTGACCAGGCAACGTGTTTCCAGTCATCAACAGTCCAATGTTGGTGTTGACGGGCCCAGGAGAGACCTGAAGCTTGTAACCTCCCCACAAAAAATTGTATATATATAATAATAATATGATTATATATATATATATATACAATTTTGTGTGGGGAGGTTACACTTGGCGACAACCAGCCAGGATCGTATTCTTTGTGAATCTCTGAGAAGTAGTCATATATCTGCTCTTATTTACTTAAATGTAGTTTGCATCTGGCACAACGCATTTACTAATTTGTCACTCTTTCTTTCACAGATCATCGGCAATTTATTGCTCTTTGTTGTAATTGTGTTTGTTCCATTTTTGCTTTGACTTTGTTTCATTTTGTGCTTAATTTTGATTTGTGAAAATCGCCTAATTACAGATAATCAGTGCGTGCCGATCACTAGTAATGATTTTGATCCTAATGGTGAACAAACACATTCAGTTATGTCCACAGTAAATGCGACAAATGATGAAGCGGCACGTTCCGATACAATGAACGCTGCCCAGTTCGACACACCCGGTTTGCAAAATTTGAATTGTGAACAGATAAATTTTTCTCACGAAGATGAACAATGTAGTCAAAATACGCCAGATTTATTTGATTCCGAGGTAGTGACTAACAATACACATTCAATTGGTGAACCAGCTCAAGAATCAGAGAAATAACCAAATGGTTATACAAAACGCGACAAATGCACATACAGCATTACACAACATAGAAAATAGAGTCGCTAATTTTGGCTTGGATCAAATTATGGCAGTATTGCTACAACCGAAGAAAGAACAAGACGACAACTTCAAACAACTTAATGAAAGTTTCAAGCAATCGAAGAAAGAACAAGAGAACAATTTCAAACAACTTAGTGAAAAACAAGACAACCTTAATGAAAATTTCAAACAGTTGAATATAAAACACGACAACCTAAATGAACAGAACAAACAACTTAGTGAACAGATTACAGCCGTTGCCGCGCAATGTCATGATACTAAAGAACAATTACGTGAGGAAATTAAGGCTTGTGCTAGGAGTAGTAGTGAAGAAATTAGATCTGTGGCTCAAGAATTCAGTAATACACATGCAGCCACAGCTAAATTACTTAGAGATGAAATTAGTGCAGTCGCTAAACAATGCTCTGAAAACGCAACACAGTTACGCCACGAGTTTAAATTAATGTCAGCAGAACTTTCACGTACACTGGATGCGAAAGTAGACGTGAAATTTGACCAACAGAACAGCGTAATTGACGAACGTTTTAATCATCACCTACAAACCAGTGAAACACGTTACCGTAAATTTATACAGGAACAGAATAAAGTAAAGCGACAAGTCATGGAAACAATTACTGCACAGAGACAGGAAGATAAGCGTAAATTGTTTACGAAAGCAAAAACGTACGTAGACAACAACATTGCTACAGTATCAGACGAAATTAATACTATCAAACAGTTGAACACCGAATTACAAGATGAAATCTCTGATCTTAAAACAAAAACAGACACACACACAGTAGACTTTCAGACAGTGACCGACAGACTTGAACAATTAGAACTAATACAGGATCCCGATGCCATCAAAGCAGACGGTAAAAAATTGAACGAAACCACACGTAAAATACAAAAACAAATTAACGCTTGTGATAATAAAAACGATGATCAGGTAAAAGTACTGACTGAAAAATATGATGAATTGGCCAGTCGTATTGATGTTATCGAAAGTAATAATGACACCAAATCAGACGATACTTCACCAATTTCGTTTAATCAAACACCCGAATTCCAAAATTTACAGCAGGCAATCAGTGAGATAGGTTCGTCCAACAATACATTACGTAGAAAATCGTCAACTTTACAGCAAGAAGTGACAGAGATGAAAAATGTTTCAGCCTCTAACACGGCACAGCATACGCCACATTCCGAACATTTATCACACTCACACAGCATGTATAATTTAGGTAATTTACAGAGAGTACGTGAGTTATATTCTGAACAGTCACAGACAAACAGACTAGGATATAATCATGAACCTGTTCAGACATTCAGAGACGAAAATTTTGATTACAAGCACTTTCTATCCGTGAGAAAATTTAGGGTATTTAAAAATGACAGAACACAGGTTCACCCCTTGGATTGGATACAACAATTTAGCGTTGCTTTTCCACCGACTTGGCCTGTAACACACAAACTTGAATTTATTTGCAGTTTTTTGGAAGGCGAACCGGCAACTCGTATGAGACCGATCGCGAGACAATGCTGCTCGGTAGAAGAATTTCAGAATGCTTTTCTGTCAGCGTATTGGTCGAAGACGACACAGCGCGGAATCAAGGATCAACAATTAGTTTACCGAATTATGAGAACTCAAATTTTTCCACTGTCACGCAATTTTTTGAACACATGGTCCAACAAAACCAGTACTTAAGTGAACCATACAGTGAATCTGCACTTATTCAATTATGTATTTCTAAATTACCACGATCATTAAGAGTATCACTTTTAACGGGTCAGCAGAAAGAAAATACTTCGGCATTCAGAGATCTGTTACAGCTTTTGGAAGTTCAGCAATCAGATTATTCCTTCATAAACAAAAGTTTTTCATATAATAACCAAGGTCAACAAGCATACAGCAATTACAATCAGCCACGGTATTTCTATGGCAAAGGTAATAGACGCTTCAGGAACGACAACCACCAGAACTCTAATAACAGACAAAATTTTAATTATCAGTATCGTCAAAATTATCAGCAACAGGAACCACATTTTGGTAACAATAGAGGTTTTTCCCAACAACAGCAACAAAACCAACCGGTTAGCATACCAAACCAACAATGCAGTCTGCAAGGTCAACCAAGCTTTAATGTTTTGCCGCCTACACGTATAGCGTCGGCTCCGCCAAATAGTAACGCACAGCAACAAGTAAATCAGTACGTGCAGAAAACACACCATTTCAACTCATATCGCAATGCACTGTATAGAAATTACTATCATGTCAGACGTAAAAGTAATGAGCACAATTTTCAGCGTACGTTTAATAACAGTCGGTCTTACCAGCAGCAAAATCATCCGCAACAACAGATTATCATGAATGAACCAGACAGTAGATATCATCCCGTACCTAATGCGTCAGGACGAAGTAACAGTACAAATAGTCGAAATGCCACAGTATCCTCCCGCAAATAATAGCACGTCAGATAGAATTTGACTAGATACAATACAGGTCGCATCTCTCAGCGACGCAAGCAATACCTTTGACACACAGAACCTTGTTCACGAAAATGTTATTACTTTTGACGACATTCGAGACACTCTTTTGCAGGAAAGACCAGTTATTAAAAAAACCATTTCCCACCCTCTCATTGAAGTAAAGATTGGATCATCCAAATTTTCAGCAGTAATCGATTCTGGATCACCTATGTCAGTTATAAATGAGGAAACTTTCAACGCATGTAACAAAGAGAATACCTATCCTACGTTACCATTAGGCAAAACTAAAGTAAATTAGCAGTATCTGGTAAAGCAGTAGATGTAAAATTACAGACACATTTATCATTTTGTATTGCAGGTCATACATTTCACTCAAATTTTTGGATTGTTCCCTTATTGACAACAGACGTTATTTTAGGTACGAATTTTCTGGTTCAACACGACGCAATTATTGACTTTCAAAACTCCTATTTAATGTTAAAGGATGAAAATGTACAACTGGCTTTAGAATTTCAGCACTCTTTTTCTACAGAAGAACAAACAGTTAATCGTACAGAGGTCATTTCCGCATCACGTAACATAGACTGTCATTCCACATTGTTCACCGATACGTACGTACACAACATTAATACTCCAGACGAAGCCGACTATGACGTTACGCAAATGATTTCTGATAAAGTTAAACAGAGCAGTGCAAATACAGACGACGAACGCACGTAACTACGCAAAATTCTTTTACAGCAAGCTCCAGTTTTTGACAACGTCCCTGGTACTGTGTCCGGTTTTATGTATGAATTTCAAGTTAAACAGCACTACACGTTTAAAGCCAAAAATTATCCCATTCCGTATATTCACAGAGAACAAGTTAAGAAAGAATTGCAAGCTATGCTTGACCAAGGAATTATTGAACCGGCAGTTGGTCCGTACATAAACCCGCTCCATATTGTTAAGAAAAAGGATGGTTCACTTCGTCTCGTACTTGATTCGCGTCACACCAACGACATTATTATTAATGAAACAGATCGCCCACAGACACTAGAAGAACTTCTACAGAAATTTCATGGTACCTCTGTTTATTCCACATTAGATTTGAAATCGGGATTTTGGCAAATTCAGCTCCATCCGGACTGCAGAAAGTACACGGCTTTTCTCTGTTTTGGTGACTGTTATCAATTTTGTAAATTACCGTTCGGTTTAACTATTTCTTCAGCAGCATTTATTCGCGGTTTGAATAGTATACTTCCGACAGAACTTAAAGACAGAATCACAACGTATGTAGACGACATTCTTATTACAGAAGCTAAATGGTCTGAACACAATCTTATTCTTGAACAACTGTTACGAACTTTTCGTGCACAAGGACTCACAGTTAATCTCAGTAAATCGCACTTTGGCAAGACTTCTGTAAAGTTTCTTGGACATGTAATTTCAGCAGAAGGCATTGCGCCTGACCCGGAAAAACTTCAAGCTTTACGTGACATTACTATTCCTACGACGAAGAAACAACTACGCAGCTTTTTGGATTTAATTAACTTTTTTCGTAAATTTATTCATTAGTCTGCTTTAGACACCCCTAGATTATGTCAATTGACGGGTAAAACACTATTTGGTCGTGGGATAGCCAAGCACATTCTGAATTGGTCAATCTAAAACAAGCTTTGTTGAATGCACCACTATTATCACATCCAGATCTTACTAGAAATTTTTCCATTGCCACCGACAGTTCTAACACCGCTTTAGGCGTACACATTTTTCAGGAAATTGAAGAAGATGGTTGTACAGTAATTAAAACCATCGCCTTTGCGAGTCGCATTCTGTCACCTGCTGAACGCAATTATTCTGTTACAGAACTTGAAACATTATGTGTTGTATGGGCATTTACGAGATTTAGGCATTTTCTTTATGGAAGACACACTACCGTTTACACAGATCATAGATCTATACAGTTTTTACTTTCCGCAAAATTTACACACGACAGGTTAAGCAGACGGATATTTTATTTACAGGAATTTAATTTTACAATTGTTCACATTCCCGGTACACAAAATATTGTAGCAGACGCACTATCCCGTTCTCTCAACAACAATCAGCAAGACACCGCAACCAACTTCTGCAAAGCAAATTTCAGCGTCATGTATATTCAACAAGTTGCATCTGAAAATTTTATTTCGTCGTCATTAAGAGACATAGCACAAGAGCAGAGTAAAGACAATGTATGGAAAGAAATTAAACACCTTTGGCTAGATAGGAATAATGTTACCATCAGAAACCATTACACTGTACGCAATAACATTCTGTTTCGCCGCTCTCACCCTGACAGCAACAACTGCTTACTATGCATTCCTGACGAGCTTGTTAACAAATTAATTTGGTATACTCATTTAAGTTACGCACATTACGGAGCCAGAAAATGTTTTCTTATACTGAGACAGAACGGTTATTTTGCCAATATGGAGAAACGTATTCGACGAGTTTTAGCGTCATGTAAAATCTGCTAGAAGGCTAAGTCAGATACGACTTCACATATTCCTCCATTACATCCCATTGTACCTGTTAAGTTGAGACACATGGCCGCTGTAGACATTTTTGGTCCGATTCCCAGAACTAATAGAGGTTTTTGCTACATCTTTGTCGCAGTTGAACTCACTTCGAAATTTGTTACCTTCACTCCGTTACGCAAAGCTACTACTAATTCTGTTTCGAAAGCATTTATAAAACATTTTCTATTTCATGTAGGACATGTATTGAAAGTAATTTCCGACAATGGATCACAGTTTCGATCTGCTATATGGACACGTATGTTACGAACAAGAAACATTTCTCCGAAATATATATCCAAGTATCACGCTTCTTCGAACCCTTGTGAACTATTAATGAAAGAAATTGGTAAACTGTGTAGAATATACTGCCATAAAATACATATTGATTGGGACACACACATACTCTCATTCCAGGATGTAATTAATTCCATACCAAATGAATCTACTATGCTATCTCCGACTGTTATACTGAAAAATGTTGAACCACCTAACAAAATTAAAGAATTAGTATCCTTTCCTACATCTCGTCGACTACGACACCATGAAATAATTGGCATTGCGCTGAACAACATCAAACGTGCCGCAGAGCGCCGGAGAAGACAGCAAAAACAGGTTTGTACACGCCGTGACTTCGACATTGGACAGAAGATATTAGTACGTACACACTATCTATCCAACAGAGGAAAGAATAGATGCAGTAAATTTGAGCTTCTATACGCAGGTCCATATCGAATTCGCAGCATTCCTCACCCCAATGTAGTACACGTCGAAACTTTGGGAACCAGAAAAAGCAACCCTTTATTGAATGAACATGCTTCATGATTATTCACACTGTAATGCCATTTCCTGATTTTTATATGACCAATGATGCAATTATATTTATGTGACTACTTACTGATGATTATCATATTTTTTCTTGGCAAGTGCCCGGCAAGGTAAGGTTAGCAGGTCGCTTTTCTTGTCGTTACACATAAGACCGTGCACATTTTTCCAGATAAACTTACATATTTTATGACCAATTATGCAATTCTATCTAGTGACATATTAATTTTATCAAATTCTTTCTCCATTAAAGTCTTCAACTCTTGCCTCTATCAACTACACAACATACAAGCTGAACACAAAGAAAGTCACTTCTTGTCGTTATATATCAGACCGTGCACATTTTCCATTTTTCATGTATGTATGATTGTTTTCCTGTTTTGTTTGTATGCACTACGAAATCTTTAAGATATAACAAACACCAGTTGACTTTGACATTTTGCCTTATGATATCTCAACATCGTGACTATTTTGCATTTTTTTTTTTTTTTTTTTTTTGCTACTACATTATGATACTCTGTGTACATTTTTGCACCTGAACACTGTCTATGTTTTTGACATAATACGTCTTCTGTCATGCTATGCTGTATGCTTAATTATATCACTAGAAACCAGTTTTTATTTAATGGGTATATGATTTAAATGCAAGATATTAATCCTTATTCATCATTTTCAGAAAGCAATAACGTGTAAAAGAAATAAATTAAACAAACCACAGTGGATTACTATGAAATGGGAATTTCACCTTCAGAATGAACGAAAGAAGATGCAATATCTCGTCACGAAGAGTAAATGGATCAGAATTAACAAACACTAACAAGAATATACTATACACATCGTATGATAGCAGTCATAACTAATTTTTTCTTTCAGAATACGAGGCGATTGATGCAGGCTGTCAGACAGAACTACACATCTTAGTCTTAGTGATGAAATATGCTAGAAATAAGAAACTCTATACTATGAATAGTTGTATGAAGTAAATGGTAATATGAATAATGAATAATTAAGTGTCTTTTTTGCAGATGATAATGAATGATGATGAATAGTTATATGAAGAATGTGCTAATATTAATAATGAAGTTTTTCTTTCCAGGGGATGATAGTAATGAAGTTATGGTAATATGAATAATGAAGTTTTTCCTTGCAGATGAGAATAATGATGAAGTTTATATATTTACTATTAGTTAAGAGATGCTATGCAGTTATTTAAGTATTTGTTGCAGTTCGTTTTGACAGTATGTCTTATGTCGCATGGCATAATGACTGAATGTTTTGGAAAGGACAGCAAGAGTACATACATATTGAGTACACGTTTCATTACCGATTAATTCGAAGTTCACTACTTTTCAGCATAATATGCGTTTCTTCTTTCAGCTTAATAATCCATTTTGTATTTTTCCAGGAGACGCTAATCATGAAATTAATGCGCTATAAGCAGTTAGTCATTAAACCTGTTCTAGTACTTGCTTTTTTTTACCCATTTTTGTGTGTCATTCATGAATGTAATCACATATACTCCACTTGTTTCATAACCTTGCTACAGCTGACTCATGACGAATGACGTTATTAATCCTTATTTGCAGCAATAAGTCAAAAGCAAATATTTTCATGCCCCAGCAATTAATTATCGATCCCAACGAAATGCATTGCTAACACAAAAAAAAATGTATTACCAGTCCCAAATAATGCTACCAGTTTAAGAGAGTTCTGAGTAATACTGAATGATGTTTTCTAACCACAGACCTTGAGTAATAGTTACAGTGTGTTACATTTTAAATATGTCCTATGTCACTTGAATGATGAGTTCTGAGTAGTAGTGAATGATATTTTGTAATAATGCATATATGCTATGCCAATAATTTCTGTAAATAATATTTTTGTCTACTCTATAAATGCTATGCTAATAATTAACTCTCATTTTGAATGATGACTTCTGATGGTTTGTAACTGGACAATGAGTGCTAATAATTATTTTAAATATGTCGTATGTCACTTGAATGATGAAAAATGTTTTGTAATATTCAATACTTGCTATATGTTTAGTAACTGGCCAATGAATGCCACTGTTTCTTATATTTTAAATTTGTATTATGTCACTTACATGCTATTATATATGAATACCAGTAGCTTGATGCTACACTCATTAGCTCCTGTTTTGAATGATGACTTCTGATGGTTTGTAACTGGCCAGTAAGTGCCAATGGTTACTATAACTAGATGAATTATGTAAATGGTGTGCCATTAATTAACTCTTGCTTTGAATGATCACTTTTGAATAATGCATAAAATGATTTGTAACTGGCCAGTGAGTGCCAATGTTCACTGTAATCAGATGACTTATGAATAATATTCTGTAATACTTCATACATAGTACAGAAATGTTTAATAACTAGGCAATGAGTGCCACCAATTACTCAAATCGGTTGATAGACTAGTGTAATTCTCAATTATGACTAGCATAAGACTTAATGTCCTTCACCTTGTGACCTAATTACCAGAAATTACTGCAATATCCGTTTGTCCTGTCTATCCTTATGATCATGGAACACTATATTTGGTTTCTGCACTAATTCTACGTTGGTGAAAGAGTGTGGTGTTGACACATCATGGTGTCCGCCACCTTGAACAATGGAGATGTTATTATGGTTCCACTGTTCGGTGTACCTAATGTACTACCAAATGATAACATTGAATATTAATATGACATTTCAATGTCTTGGCTACACTGATTAATACTTCAAGGAAGAGAACTCCAGATCGTCTCACTTGGTGTTGTGCTTCTGTAGAAAGATATGGACTTTCAGTGCAGCTACGTGCAACCTACTGTGCTACAACCATGGTCCAATCCTTCCCTTTCCTATCCTAGTTCTTGTAAAATGGTAAGAAGGTGTACAGTGTGTGTGCACTTTATGTCATTTGTGAATATGTTTTGTACTCATTGTGTATACTAGTTCTTGTAAAATGGTAGAAATACATACAGTGCATGTGCACTTTATGTCATTTGTTAATATGATTTGTACTCATTGCGTATACATTTTGTCATTGCTTGATATGTTCTGTACTACAGTGTGTATGCACTTTATGTCATTTGTTAATATGATTTGTACTCACTGCGTATCCTAGTTCTTGTAAAATGGTAAAAAGGTATACAGTGCGTGTGCACTTTGTCATTTGTTAATATGTTTTGTACTCATTGCGTATACATTTTGTGATTTCTTGATATGTTCTGTACTCAGTGCATGTGCGCTCTATTTCATTTCATGTTCTGTACTTATATGTATATGTATATACTCTGTGACTGTAAACATAGTTAATTAAGAAAAATTTGTTGCTCATGGCAAGTCCAATTGACTCACCATTGCTGCCAAATTTTTGACCCCCCCCCCCCCCCGCCCCAGTGGAGGGTTATGTAAGAGGTCAGAGCAGATGTAATTTTATGCAAGAGGTCCGAGCAGATGTAATACAGATATAATTTTATGTAAGAGGTCCGAGCAGATGTAATTTCGATGTATTGCTCATGCACTGCCTGCGATATGCAAGGTATAAGAGAATCGCTGACCAGAGAGCAGTGTTGAATGAGTACGAACTGTGTAGCTGTAGCAGTAAGTTGCGGCCAGTCTGCGCTTGTCTGGTCTGGAGTCTGCTCTGGTCTGGTATGGTGTATCGTGTTGGCTGGCCGGTCGTGGTGCAGCGATGCCAGAGCCTGAGTATTATTTTATAAGGTAAAAAGCAGCCTCACGCATATCTAGTAATGTATCTGAACTCCCAAGTAAATCTTTAAAAAAATGTCCTAATAATAATCTTTGTCATATAAAGTAAATTCTAACAAGCATTCATTTCAATTTAAAGAATTTACTAATTTCTCCAATCCATGATCATTCCGATTGTTGCAAAAGAAAATCAGTTGCTTAATTTCATAAATGACAAATCTATCGGCCAGCATTGCACAGAGCTGTGCCGCAAAAAGGTTACTGTAAGAGCAGATAGTTGGCGACTTTATTGAGGTAAGAATTTTTTTGTTTTTTTTATGCAGAATGATCTTACAGGGCCATGACGCAACACTGCTGTCGTCCAAAATTTACCAGGTTACTGAATTTATTTTTCATTCTGAGGTTTAGAAATTTTTCTGTTTCGAGCTTACATCAAATGAGAAACAAATTTTGTGTGGAACTTAAATGTGAATGAATTTCTGTAGGGAGTTTATAAATGGGAACCAATTTTGTTCTGAGCTTATACTAAAATTAAAATCATAATCATATTATTATTATATATATACAATTTTTTGTGGGGAGGTTACAAGCTCTACTTCATTAACGGTACAAGAGTGGGCCTTCTGCTCCGAAAGCCCATATCGATGATGTTTCATTGAATGGTTAGCATTCTAACACATGCTGATGGCCTAGCATTGAAATCTGTAGCAATTTGCGAAAGGGTTGCACTTTTGTCTCGTTGAACGATTCTCTTCAGTAGTTGTTGGTTCCGTTCTTGCAGGATCTTTTTCCAGCCGCAGCGATTTGGGAGTTTTGATGTTTTACCGGATTCCTAATATTCACGGCGCACTCGTATGACGGTCGAACGAAAAAAAAACCCACTTCATCGTTACCTCGGAAATGCTGTGTCCCATCGCTCGTTCAAACTCACTTAAATCTTGATAACCTGCCATTGTAGCAGCAGTAACCAATCTAACAACTGCGCCACACACTTGTTGTGTCACATAGGCGTTCCCGACCGCAGCGCCGTATTCTGCCTTTTTATATATCTCTGTATTTGTACACTCATGCCTATACCAGTTTCTTTGGCGCTTCAGTACATATTAATATTGACTAGATTAGTTGCCCCCTGCCGTGGTGGCCGAGCGGTTCTAGGCGCTTCAGTCTGAAACTGCGCGACCTCTACGGTCGCAGGTTCCAATCCTGCCTCGGGCATGGATGTGTGTGATGTCCTTAGGTTAGATAGGTTTAAGTAGTTCTAAGTTCTAGGGGACTGATGACCACAGCAGTTAAGTCCCATAGTGCTCAGAGCCATTTGAGCCATTTGAACCATTGAACCACTTTTTTTTAAATTTGTTTCCAATGTGTGCTACACAGCACAATCGGCTTCTTTCACATGTAGTCACCACGCTGCAGCTGTTCTCTCCAAGAATAGCGCTATGCATGTGTCGATATAATATCGACTAAGTTTGTTAAATGACTCAGTTGGTCAACACCAAGCAATAACTGATGTACGTTGTGGCTGTTTATGGTTTCCCTCCCATCTGAAGCGGCTTGTGCTTGTGTTGCACAAGCGAAAACAACATGCTCAGGTGTACCAAGCTCTTCACAACATTCGCAGGCTGCTGTTGGCCTTTTTCCAGTCCGTTATAATTTCGCCAGATATGGCGACAGCTCCGACTCGTCGCTCTGTAGCGTGCATTAAACTGACTCCGAACCACTGCCATTTGTGGGTCCAGCGGTGTCAACCGAGAGCTCACTGGACTGAGGGTGGAGTCCTGACGTGTTTCCTGATTAAAGATGGTTCCGCCTCGATGCCAGTGATGACCGTGTGTTGGTTAGAAGGAGACCAGTTGAGGGCCTGGATCCAACCTGTCTGCCTACTAGACACACTGGAGTTATATTTGGACTTATTGTCTGTGTGCAATTGTGTATGTCAACAGGAGTAACCTCGTGGTTATCCCACGCACCCTCACTGCAAACTTGCACGTCAGTTTGATGATTCGACCTGTTGTGCTGCTATTCATGAACAGTATTACAGGGGATGTTTTCAACAGGATAACGCTCGCCCGCATACTGCTGTTGTAATCCAACACGCCTTACAAAGTGCCGACATGTTGCCTTGGTCTGCTCGATCACCAGATCTCTATCAAATTGATCACTTCATAGCACGACAACTCCAGCGTCATCCACAAACAGCTTTAACAATCCCTGTACTGATCGAACAAGTGCAACAGACATGGAACTCCAGCCCACTAACTGACTGAATCCGGCACCTGTACAGCGCAATACACACACCATTGCATGTTTGCATTCAACATTTCACTTTTTCAGCGGCTTACCTCGTGCTTATATTAACCTGTGATCTTACAATGTTAAACACTTACATATTATACCTAGACAAATGTATTCCCGTAACTTCATTACTCTACCCTGTTTTTTGGTGTTGAGATTTTTTCCGTCAGTGTATTTCATTCTGTTACCCAAAGCAAAAGTCAACCCAGGCGTTAAATATTCATGCCGATTCCTGCCTTTCGCGAACAGCACCAGGATAGCTCTTTCAGTAAGAACATTGCCTGTGGAAGACAAATGTTCCAGGTTCGAGTCCCGATGTGTCGGCTCACAATAATAAGCTTCGTAAAAACTCACAGTCCGCTGCTGAGTGAAACGTACATGGGAAAGCTTATGTGAAATTTGTAGAGTAGGGGAGAGGTACTGGGGAATATGAAGCTGTGAGGGTGGGTTACTACTCGTACTGTGACCAGCTTAGTCGGTGAAACAACTGCCTGCGAAGGCCAAGATTTTTTCTCGCATCTCAGTGTTTATGACGTCATAGCCTTGAACTGCATGAGGATACTGCATGGGGATACTGCATGTGGATACAGTCTGCGAAATTTGTTGTGAAGACTGTTAGTAGCCCAGAAGCAATATATTTAAACGTCATGCATGATGCGGCAGTTCTTCATGTATTTGATTATGATGTCATCTGCTGATCTACGATATCTGTGTGGTTCTTACTCCCACAACGATTGTTTCCTGACAATAAGGGATACGTGTATCGGCTTGGTTGAAATCGGTCCAGTCGTTTAGGAGGATGTGGTAAACACATACACACACACACACACACACACACACACACACACACACACACACACACGCACACTACTATACATAAGGATTTATGCTAATTTCCAATGGTGCGATACAAGTACTTACCGCTATTTCATTACCTGAAAACTCGCATCCACCTTTCCTATAGCCCATAATAAACTAAGCTCACCAAAAAAGTCAAGCATTAATGCGCATTCTATTTGTCAGTATGGCAAACACAACAACTGGCCCCATATAAGGGTCGATTCGCACAAACTGAAGACTGTAATCTATGCAAAAGCTTAGGTGGGAGAGAGGGAGGGGGGGGGGGGGGGGGGCAAGGATTGTATCTTTCACGGATGGTAAATAAATGATAATGATATTTTGTCTCTCACAGTTTTCAGATTAAAATAATACAGCTATAGAGTGCTGTGCACTGTGTGGTGTCACCGCCAGACACCACACTTGCTAGGTGGTAGCCTTTAAATCGGCCGCGGTCCGTTGGTATACGTCGGACCCGCGTGTCGCCACTATCAGTGATTGCAGACCGAGCGCCGCCACACGGCAGGTCTAGAGAGAGACCCCCTAGAACTCACCCCAGCTGTACAGCCGACTTTGCTAGCGATGGTTTACATACGCTCTCATTTGCAGAGACGACAGTTTAGCATAGCCTTCAGCTACGTCATTTGCTTCGACCTAGCAAGGCGCCATATTCAGTTACTATTGATATTGATATTGTGAATCATGTACCGTCAAGAGCGACGTTCATCACTAATGGATTAATGTTAAGTACCAAACTAGCTACGTCCGCTTTCTGAATTCTAATTCCTTGTCATGTTCCAGACCTCACGTCAGTATAGTTCTTCCCTCCTCACGCCAGCCTGCGTGAGCTAAAACGCGTGCATTTCGGCCTCCTCTAGTAACACGGTGTTGGCTCTTCTGCCAACCCAACACACTGAATACACTCCTGGAAATGGAAAAAAGAACACATTGACACCGGTGTGTCAGACCCACCATACTTGCTCCGGACACTGCGAGAGGGCTGTACAAGCAATGATCACACGCACGGCACAGCGGACACACTAGGAACCGCGGTGTTGGCCGTCGAATGGCGCTAGCTGCGCAACATTTGTGCACCGCCGCCGTCAGTGTCAGCCAGTTTGCCGTGGCATACGGAGCTCCATCGCAGTCTTTAACACTGGTAGCATGCCACGACAGCGTGGACGTGAACCGTATGTGCAGTTGACGGACTTTGAGCGAGGGCGTATAGCGGGCATGTGGGAGGCCGGGTGGACGTACCGCCGAATTTCTCAACACGTGGGGCGTGAGGTCTCCACAGTACATCGATGTTGTCGCCAGTGGTCGGCGGAAGGTGCACGTGCCCGTCGACCTGGGACCGGACCGCAGCGACGCACGGATGCACGCCAAGACCGTAGGATCCTACGCAGTGCCGTAGGGGACCGCACCGCCACTTCCCAGCAAATTAGGGACACTGTTGCTCCTGGGGTATCGGCGAGGACCATTCGCAACCGTCTCCATGAAGCTGGGCTACGGTCCCGCACACCGTTAGGCCGTCTTCCGCTCATGCCCCAACATCATGCAGCCCGCCTCCAGTGGTGTCGCGACAGGCGTGAATGGAGGGACGAATGGAGACGTGTCGTCTTCAGCGATGAGAGTCGCTTCTGCCTTGGTGCCAATGATGGTCGTATGCGTGTTTGGCGCCGTGCAGGCGAGCGCCACAATCAGGACTGCATACGACCGAGGCACACAGGGCCAACACCCGGCATCATGGTGTGGGGAGCGATCTCCTACACTGGCCGTACACCACTGGTGATCGTCGAGGGGACACTGAATAGTGCACGGTACATCCAAACCGTCATCGAACCCATCGTTCTACCATTCCTAGACCGGCAAGGGAACTTGCTGTTCCAACAGGACAATGCACGTCCGCATGTATCCCGTGCCACCCAACGTGCTCTAGAAGGTGTAAGTCAACTACCCTGGCCAGCAAGATCTCCGGATCTGTCCCCCATTGAGCATGTTTGGGCCTGGATGAAGCGTCGTCTCACGCGGTCTGCACGCCCAGCATGAACGCTGGTCCAACTGAGGCGCCAGGTGGAAATGGCATGGCAAGCCGTTCCACAGGACTACATCCAGCATCTCTACGATCGTCTCCATGGGAGGATAGCAGCCTGCATTGCTGCAAAAGGTGGATATACACTGTACTAGTGCCGACATTGTGCATGCTCTGTTGCCTGTGTCTATGTGCCTGTGGTTCTGTCAGTGTGATCATGTGATGTATCTGACCCCAGGAATGTATCAATAAAGTTTCCTCTTCCTGGGAAAATGAATTCAAGGTGTTCTTATTTCAATTTCCAGGAGTGTATTTTCAACTGAGCAACCGTTGGTCGTGTTAAACGTTCGACAAGTTCCGTAAAATATTAATGGATGTAAATCAGGTTAATTTTCGTAATAAACGACAAAAGCTGTCACATCGATACCGGTGGCACGAGCCTGCAGAAAGTAATTAATCGTCGGTGATTTATAAACAATTCACATAGATACGTTTAATACCCTGTATTTTGTGTTACAGCACAATGCCCCGAACATCGAACGAATGTAGAGAGAAATATTCACCGTTACCCGTCATCTAAGAGCCCTGCCACTGTGGTCTGAGAAGCGCGCTAATGTCTTGGTCACCAAATTCTCGTGGTCTGAACTGACCCACCTCCCCACGGAACCCTTGGGACTGTTGATATTTGGCAGTCTCCACACTCTTCTATAATGATTATCAGGCACGAGACGAATCCTGTACTCGTCGGTGAAGATCAGGTTCCATTCCAGGTGCTACCCACTTTCTTTGCTAATTGAGGTGCTGGAGCGTTTGCTGTATTCTTCGTAATACATGTCTAGAAATCAGATTGTTTGTGTGGAGACGGTTACGTACTATTAAGCGGCGGCCAGTCACTACGAGACAGAACTTCGATGGCTGGTGTTTCATGTTAGCAGCTAAACTCTGAGCTGACATCAGTGTGTTGTACGCCGATTGGGCGGTCAATTTCTCATGC
This sequence comes from Schistocerca americana, assembly GCF_021461395.2. Classification (NCBI taxonomy): domain Eukaryota; kingdom Metazoa; phylum Arthropoda; class Insecta; order Orthoptera; family Acrididae; genus Schistocerca; species Schistocerca americana. The sequence goes on along the minus strand of NC_060120.1, from coordinate 134,333,789 downwards.
CGACAACCGTTCGTAAGTGTTGGTGCAGTCATGTTCTAAACTCGAAATTAACCTTCAAAAGTAAACTGTGTGCACAAGCCGCATTGCCTTTCTGACGATTGGAGATACAACTGTACTGAATTGTACTGACGACGGGAGGCCACGATGTTCGGATCAGGATTTACTTCAAACTTTGTACACTTTTAGTATCCATCAGAACAACGTAATGTGCAAGAAGTAAGGCGTACTACTCAGGCGATTTCGAAAAATTCGCAATAAAAGTTTTATAGAACTGTGATGTATCTTTGCGTTGTGACTCCGTGCAAGAATGACGGCGGTCACGCGATCAGAGTTCAAGTTCCGTAGTCGCCAGATAGCGGGATCGAATCCCTCTCATGGTTTTTTTCATTTATATTTTTTGCAATACAGGTCATATTATTTCATACATGCTACATTTGAATCGTAATATGATGAAAAAAAATGTAATTGCACGAAAGTTTATTGACTTTTCTATGTTATTTGGTTGTTCACTAAATTTTACTATCACAACAAATATTACATTTGTATCTGTCCACAAGTAAACGACCAAACGCATAAAGTTTTCCTGGGAATGCATGCCTGTGCTAAATTCCGTAAATCGGGTAAGGTAGCAAGAACTGCTTTGCACGCGGACGCTTCGACCTGCAGACACTGGTTTGAAGGACGAGGGATAGGCCTGGAAAGCCTAAGTCAAACATCGATAAATAAAGGGATAACATAAAATGTCTGTCCTTTACCTATGATATAGCCATCATAACAAATAACAGAAAAGAAGCCAAAGAAGCCCCAGAGACACTACATGAAATCGCAACCAGAACAGGACTACAAATTTCGTATGAAAAACCCAGCACATGGGCACAAAATCCACAGACAGAATCCCACTGGTAACAAGTATGGAGAGATAGCACGGGTCGAAAGTTTCAAATACCTGGGAGAGATTATACAAAAAACAGGACTATATTCGACAGCCAATGAAAAAAGAGTTGCAAAGCTACAAAAAGCTTACAGACTTACATGGAACCATTACAACAAAGGAAGTATTTCCATTAATGCCAAATTAAGACATTACAAAACAGCAGTCTTACCAGAAGTATAGTGTCGCGGAATAGTAAATGGTTGGAAACGTGGAATATTGTCAAAGTTTCGTTGCCTATGCCGAGAGCCATAGGAAGTACGTTAGCCAAGAGGTAGGAGGATTGCACATATATCGGAAAGTGTCGCCACGCAGGGGCAATGGCCTGGTTACACACAACAGGCGAGAGAGAACTGCTTAGCACGCGGGTTTGTGTTGGACGGAGACTTTCGTAGAGTGCAAGACAGAGGTATAGCGTCAGCTGTAGTGCATTTCACAACTTCTACCGTAACAACACGTAGCTCTGTCGCAAGAACACCTAAGGGGCGAGTACGACAGATGAATCAGCAGTATAAGTGGAACGAATGCGGTCATTACAAACGAGCATGACGTCAGGTCGTCGCTCGTGCTTCCTTTAAATATGCCAGCTTAGATAGCAACAAGACACTCAACTCGCAGTTAGACTTGCAGTTAGATGTGTACTGGGTCGCTGCGTAGCGCTCAGCTCGTTGATCGACATGTCAATCTTTATTAAGGAGATGTTGCAGTAAGGGCAGCCCATCCAGCAGCAGACATGAGGGTACACTACCAGCTCTGGTCCTCTCTGCTGCCGCTGTCAATCATCACCCCAGGATTAGCAGACATCGCGGCAGACTCGCTCGCCGCCAATGCTGACCACATCGGTGAGCCGTCGTCGAGATCGTGCGGGGCCTAGCCGCTGTGCATCCGCCGTAGCAACCTGGTGAGCCGACGACGCTGGGGGACTGCAGCCCGTTCCGCCCGTCCACCGCGGACGAGCCACCAGGAGGAGCAGGGGAGAAGACGGGGTGGGATAGAGTACACTCAGCACTATGAGAACGCTTCTCGTGCCGACAGCGCCAGGACTCCAACCCGGAACCTCTTGCTGTACGCCGCCGAGCCGGCCGGCCAGCCGGACGCCGCCAGCCACGCGCGGCCGAAGTAAGGGCATTCCTCACTACGTCACAGCACGCGGCGCTGCGCTAGCAAGACTGTGCGGCCCGGATCTGGTTCAAATGGTTCAAATGGCTCTGAGCACTATGGGACTCAACTGCTGTGGTCATAAGTCCCCTAGAACTTAGAACTACGTAAACCTAACTAACCTAAGGACAGCACACAACACCCAGCCATCACGAGGCAGAGAAAATCCCTGACCCCGCCGGGAATCGAACCCGGGAACCCGGGCGTGGGAAGCGAGAACGCTACCGCACGACCACGAGATGCGGGCCCGGATCTGGTGTCATCGCTACGAGTCAGCGGGGACTCGGGGAAGGTCGTTGATACCACCAAGCCACATTGTACTCGGCAGGAAAAAAGGTGTTATGAATTAATAATGTTTCTTTGGCGTTTCTGACGCTTCTACAGCCATTTTCTAGCATCCTGACAACTGGAGAGGTCACCACTCGGCCATCCAGTCCATCGTAGGCGCCGGCCGAAGTGGCCGTGCGGTTAAAGGCGCTGCAGTCTGGAACCGCAAGACCGCTACGGTCGCAGGTTCGAATCCTGCCTCGGGCATGGATGTTTGTGATGTCCTTAGGTTAGTTAGGTTTAACTAGTTCTAAGTTCTAGGGGACTAATAACCTCAGAAGTTGAGTCCCATAGTGCTCAGAGCCATTTGAACCATCGTAGGCGACCGGGACCACCGGGGCGCCTATAGAAGCCTTGTAGGCCTCAGAAACGACAGTAATCAGGGGAAGAACGAAAATCAAGGAATTGGAAAAGCAAGGGAGGAAAATTTTGAGAAAGATCTATGGACCAATTCAGAGACAGGGGATATGGATAAAAAGACCGACAAAAGAACTGTACAGTCAGAGAAAATTACAGACAACATCAGAAAAAGAAGGGCTTAATTCTGTGGGCACATTTATAGGATGAACGAAAATAGGCTGATCAAGAAGATTTTTAATACAGTGATGAGTAGTACGATGAAAACTAACTGGGCAAAGGAAACCATGGAAGATTTTAAGAAACTAAATATCTCCACAGAAGAAATAACGAACAGAGAAAAATACAGAGAAAAAAATCAGTAAACAGGACTTCGAAACACCAAAAGAGAAGAAACCAGGAAAGATGTGGACAGAAGACAGGAAGAAGAAACACAGTGAATATATGAGAGATTTTTGGGAAGAGAAAAGAAAGAAACAAAAATATGTGCCATGAAAATTTATTGTGTTTTAATGCTCTCCTAAATGGGGAATTAATTATAATAATAATAAAGGGATAAATAACTTTATGTTCTAATAAAATGAGTTACAGTATGCCAGAATATGAGAGTAATGTACGACTAATCGTCGGATGTGCCTCCGACGTTGCAGGTATCAGGATGATATTTGTCACATAAACATAGAAAACGTCGATTACAGTGGCATCTACATCATATGAATGCAATTTTCCCGCATGCGCAAGGAATCTTCAGAGTGTCTAAGTTAAAATAAGGCTCGTTGACTTTCTGCCAAAATTCTCTTTCATACAATTTGGATCCAAACCGTGTACAACGCAACATTTTCGTAGATATAGGTGCCCAAAATTGGTGATGTAGGAGTGAATGTATTTTAATAGCGTTCTCACGAGAAGCAATTTCTCCTTCGTTGCCAGTCAAGTTTGACGAAGCTTGATAAGGTTTTTAACTTACCAATAAAAATAAAAGTCGCATAATATTTATTGTATGACAAAAATTAGTAAACCGTGAAACAACATGGGAAATTCAATAAAATTTCATGTAAATACACGTCTTTCCATCATACTATCTTTCAACTGTAATATACACGAAGTAATACGAGTCGTGTCGAAAAATATATAAATTAAGAAAGTGACTCATCGATTAAGGCTCTTGAACGCTAACTCCATGACCGCCGCTAGCTCCTGCACATGGCTGCAACAGACTGGTACCTCATTGACGCTTATAACGTTTCTTGCTATTTTGTCCTAATGAACTACTAAAGGTGTACAAAGTCTTACGTAATTCCTGATCCGAACGTCGTGGCCTCTCCTTGTGAGAAACTTCTACTTAGGGTGCTGTACCTAGCTATTCCCTGTTGTCAAACCATACAAGTCAAGTGCATGGTGAAAAAAGCTTTTTTAGCTTTTTATTGTGAAAATATTCTTGGATATATTAATTAACAGCAGATTTTGAGACGTTCCCTTCTCTTGCCCTTGGTATTTACAGAGTGCTAACGCTTTTGTGTGTGTGTGTGTGTGTGCGTGCGTGTGTGTGCGTGCTTGCGTGTTAGAGAGGACCTATGTCTGCTTGACAGAGAGGGAGAATCCATGTAAGACTGCGAGTCTCATACATAATAACAGCGAAACAATAGGGCAGCACAATAGCGGCGCCAGCAGACTAGTTCTCGCTGCCGCTTTCGCTGCGTCGCTAGCAAATCCCGCGCCTGAATACACTAGAACCCTCTCACAGCTCGGCACGAGTAAACAAGCCATCGTGTACACAGAAGCTTTCGCTGTTCCGGGCCCTTTCACGCGCGCCTGTGAGGAAGCAAGGAACATTACCCCGAACAGCTTCGTCAGAGCCCGCGCGAGGCCCTGTGTGCTCGCTCCCCAAGTTTCCACCGCCAGACCGCCGTCGGCGCCTCAGAAGCCAGACAGCGGGCTCTGTTCACACTCAGGCAGCAATCACGGCCGTGCGCTGACTTCTGGCGTGTCAGAATAGCTATTAACAATTCTCTGAAACTTCTCTGCTCATTTATGAGTCCTGTTTCGACAATAAAGTTTCGCGAGTCTGTTGCATCTCTCACTAATTTTTAGGAAACCTAAATACGCTCGTACTAGACACAAAATAACAGAATTTTTCACGTGGTTTCTATGGACGTAGTGCCAATCCGGCATATCTAATTAATGCGCAGCATGAAACATCTTATTTTTTAATAAATCTTTTAATATACACTAACGGGAAGAATAGCAACACCAAGAAGAAATAGTGCGGTGTAAACGTAAGTTGGTACGCTTCTTTCTACTCCTGAAAAATGATTCCTATTCAGATTTCTCGCCTGTTGTACAAGAGTGGCGCCAGTAGTGCCACCATGAGAATACAAATCAGGTTTGCTTTCAATACACGCTGTAAGGGTCGTGAGCGTCAGTTACGTTTGAGATTGGACGCCGTGAGTTGATGATAGTAAATAAAGCGTTTAAGGTGATAAAGACGCCCTCATCAATACCTCACTGAGTTTGAACCTGGTCGCGTGAAAGGCTACGAGAAGCTGAATGTTCCTTCTGCGATGCTGCAAAAAGACTTCGAATGACTGCAGCCTACAGCACTTGATTGCTAACAGCGGCGGTCAATGGAATGTACGGCTGCAGAAAGACCGGGCTCCGGACGGCCATGTGGCACTACCGAAAGGGAAGAACGTAGCGTATCGTACTGCATATGCAGAAGCAATTTTAGCAGCGGTTTGCACCACAATGAAAGAACAAACCATTCCAAATAGTTTACTTCAAGGACATTTTGCAGCCAGGCGCCCTCCGCTGATCCCAAACCACCGCCATTTGCGACTTCAGTGGTGTCAAGCGACAGTTCGATGGAGGCCAAGGTGGAGGTATGTTGTGTTTTCTGATGAAATCTGATTCTGCCTCGGGCCTGTTGAGGGCCTGCAACCAACATGTCTGTATGCTAGACTCACTGGACCTACACCTGGATTTGTGGCCTCAGTTGCGATTTCGTATGACAGTAGTAGCACTCTCTTGCTTATCCCAGGCACACTGACTGTGTCACTTTGGTATTTCGACCTGTTAAGCTGTCATTGATAAACGGCGCTACAGTGGGTGCTTTCCAGCAGGATAACACTCCCCCACATACCGCTGTTTTAACCCAACACGCTCTACAGAGTGTCGAAATGTTGTCTTGGCCTGCTCGATCGTCACATCTGTCTCCAATCGAGCATATATGGGACGTCATTGGATGACAACTTCTGCGTCATCCACAACAAGCATTAACCGTCCCTGTATTGACCGACCAAGTGCAACAGGCATCGAACTCCATCTAAAAAACGGACACCCGGCACCTGAACAACAGAATGTATGCCCGTTTGCATGCCTTCATTCAAAATTCTGGCGATTAAACCGGTTTTTAATGTAGCAGCACTTCACATTTGCAATGGCTTATCTCGGGCTTGCATACCTGTCATCATACAATGTTAATCACTTATATATATTACCTAGACAAATGTATTCCCGAAATTTGATTACTCTACATTAAGTATTTTTTGATGTTGCTGTTTTTTCCGTCACTGTATTTAGTTCAAACTGCATTAACTAGAATATAGTGGTTATTACAATTTTAAAATGGCATCCTGGTGGAAAAAAAAATTTTAGTGGGCAAACTGAAGATTTTCAGGCGTTTATTTAGCGAGCAGGTTTCAGTAGCCTATATAATAGGGTAGACTGAGGAAGCAGAGTACCAACATGAAGCGCTTGCGGCCTTTTGTGCAGGTGCAAAGTGGAGGTCTACAGCTACGAGGAACCGTACTGGTTAGTTCCCCTTAGAGGACACTCTTTCTAAGGAGGAGAACATTCTTTATCTTCAAATAGTGACTTCTGCTTTTCCTTTCCACGGCATAATGGCATTGGAAAAGGATGTTTTATTGGTCTGCCTAAGACTGCTCCCCCTAAATGCTGATTTTGGATCAGCATTGTATGTTCATACACACAGTAATCAAGGTGAACGTGACAAAAGGCCCTCTGCCTGAAAAATAAGTGTAGCAGTCGGAAGAGGAGTAGGAAACAAAATGAAATGAATGAATGATGTTCCAGTCATTACGAACTTCAGTCAAATCTACAAAGAAATTGGCAGGATGAGCCTACTAATCAGTATGGCGTAGCGCCCGCTCTGGCCGAGATGCGTGCACTGATTAAGTTGGGAAGCGTTTCATAACGCTGTTGTTTCCCATACTGCGACAAGGTGGCTCTCTAAAGTTGTAATTTGCCTTGATATCCAGCATACAGCAACTTTGATGCCGTTGACGTCGGAGCTAGTACCATACATGTTCTATCGTGGCCAGATCTGGGGGTCCTGCTGACCACAGAATAATCTCACATCATGAGACAGCTCGTAGAGAGACATGCCATGCATTGATGGGCACTGTCCTGCTAAAAATTGGTACATCGATACTGTCACATGAGACACGACACACAAGGACACAGGACGTCAGTGATTGTTGTGCTGCCGTAGTTCCCACAGTCATTATCAGCCGTAACCTGAAATCACAGATGATAGCTCCTCACACCATGACTCAGCTGCGTGTCTCCAAAACATTAGAAGGATGTGAGCCCTCTCCAGGTAACTGCTATATCCACCGACCGGTGTTATCCAGGTTAGTGCAGAGCCGCAATTCATCGCTGAGTGCAGTGTGACACTATTCGTCAGCATTCCATGCTTCCCCGGCGCGGCTCTACCTCAAACGCAGCCGTTCGTGTCGTGGTGTTAACGGTATGGCGGCCTACGCATAGGACGGGAATCTCTTAGTCCGTCTGGACCCAGTTTACAACCAGTGGTGCATGATGGCACAGAACGTCGCAAGGAGACCATTATCTGTGCAAATGGGAAGAGGTTACGATGTCCTCCCTCGTCGTGGTCGGATGTGGTCGATCGGATACTTGAGGACGAGTACGTCTGCCCTCACGTTGCCATTCGTTCCAACAACGAGCCGGCCAGATTCTACCATAGGGCCAAATGGAGATCCACAATGAGCCACTTTTCAAACTCTTTCATCTGCTGATAACTCTGTCTCACATGAATTTGCTGCATATCCGCACCCTTCACAGTTATCACCCAACATTTGGTGCTGTTCACGCCGCTTGTACATCCCACCAGGCCCCCTCTAAACACGAGGAAAACTAATGAACTCTGATGGGCGTTCTACCTGTCACAGAGAATTGCTATTCCAATCACTTACATACCTTCCGATGGTGAGGTACGAAGTTAGATTGACGCCCTACTATGTATTCTGGGTGCTCCGTTTTCTGCCTTCTCAGGCCTCAACCTACAGATGGAGCAAGCACAAGAAACGTCTGAAAGATGACGCAGCTGCGGTCTACATAACTGTTGGAAGAGAAACTGTTTTTGCGCTCCTTTTCGGTACCTAGCGCACCTCCTGTAATTCCTTGATAGGCAAGACTAGGTCTGAGATACACTGGTAAGTGGGCGCTCTCTAGCCAAGTCAACATATATGTCGTTTCCTTTTCCCATTTTCTTCTGAAATTAGTTTAATCCGCTTGGACACAGCTCAATTAAGAGAACTTCTCTTTTTTCCAAAGACAGTGGCTTGCTCTCTCATTTCGGTACTCTTTATATAATGTTTGATACTTCAAATCTCACCGTGATGGTCTCATCTAGAGTACAGTATGCAAAAGTCTAAAGAATTTTCATACAAGTTTTAGGGACGATTGAGGAAATGAATGTGTACTACAATACTTCTCTTGTCTTTGAATTATCTCCTTAGACCACTTTTAAGTATTGGGAAACACGATCGCCATTACAGTCTTTCACCGGAGCCTGGTCGACCTAAAAGCTTCAGATGAAAGCAGCGTAGTACAGTTAATACTGCATTTTTTTCTAGCAACTGACTGACGTAGTACCAGTCTTGCAGGTATGCAATGTCTGCCAGATTTCAGTAATCGGAAGAGAACGGCGCACTCGGAGGCAGTCATCACGCGTTTTAATGCGACATTTACTTTACCACTGAACAAAAGCTGAAACAGCGCATTCTCTATTTTTGTTACTCTTGGAATGCCCACAAGACATAGGAAAGTTGGGCACGACTAGAACTAGTCCAGTAATCTCCAGACTATAGGGCAAATGTCTGGAAGGTGCCTCTTTACTGAATACCGGTCTCATCCTGGTCCTCTCCCTCTTGTAGCAATATCAAGTATGACTTCGTCTACGACGAGATTTTAAACTCTAATTTTCCTTACTTATAATCAGTAGCCCAACCAGACGTGTCCAGATGGTGAAGGTGAGGTGATAAATGTCATGGAATACCTCCTAACATTGTCTCGGACCTCAATTTTGTCGGTGTAAAGTCACTGGAACTGTTCTACAGAAATAATGAACCGTGCTGCCTCTATAGCTATCCATAGTTGCGAATGCATTGCCGATGCAGGATTTTGCGCAGGAGATGACCTCTCCATTAAGTCCCACAAAGATTCAATGGGTGGCCAAATCATTCGCTCTAATTGTTCAGAATGATGTTCAAATCAGTAGCGGACTATTGTGCCCCGGTGACATGGCGCATTGTCATCCACAAAAATTCCATCGTTGTTTGGAAACATGGTACTGCGGCTGATCTCCAAACAGCCAACATAATTATTTCGAGTCAATAATCGGTTCGGTTGTACCAGAGGACCCACTCCATTCCATGTAAACATAGCCTACACCATTATGGAGTGGCCACTAGCTTGCACAATGCCTTGATGACATCTTGGGTCCATGGCTTTGTGGGGTCTGCACCACATTCGAGCAGTGTCATCAGCTCTTACCAACTGAAATCTGGGCTCATCTGACCGGTTCACGGTTTTTCAGTCGTATAGGGTCCAACCAATATGGCCACGAGCCCAGAAGAGGCACTGCGGGCGATGTCGTGCTGTTACCAAAGGCACCCATGTGGGCTGTCTGCTGCCGCAGCCCATTAACGCCACATTTCGTCCCACTTTCCTAACGGATACGTTCGTCGTATGTCCTAGATTGATTTCTGGGACTATTTCGAGCAGTGTTGGTATTTTGTCAGCAGTAACAACTATGCAAACCTCATTGCTCTCGGTCGTTAGCTGAAGGCCGTCGGCCACTGCGTTGTCCGTGGTGAGAGGTAATACCTGAAATTTAGTATTATCGACACACTCTTGACACAGTGGATCTCATAAAATTGAATTCCCTAACGATTTCCGAAATGGAATGTCCCATGCGTCTAGCTCCAGCTACCATTCCGCGTTCAAAATCTGTTAATTCCCGTTGTTGGCCCAATCATGTCGGAAATCTTGTTACACGAAATACCTGAGTAATAATGACAGTTTAGCTAATGCACTACTCTTTTATACCCTGTGTACGCGATACCACAGCCATCTATAAATGTGCACATCACTATCCCACCTCGGTGTACGCTAAGTTCTTCTCTTGGATTACAACACCGAACGACAGCTGTCTCTATGCATTTAATGGACTCATATACAGAACAACGGTTCAAATCCTCCTCCGTCCCCGAATGTTTTTAGGAAAATGCAGCAATGATTCTTTCAAGTCCACACGGCCAGTTTCCTTCGCCATCATTTTCAAATCGGATCATATGTTCCGTCTCTCATTACCTCTTCATCAACTGAACAGGAAACACCAATCTTCCTACCTTCCTATGTCTATCAAGGAACAGCTTTTCCCTCCCGCCGTAGTGTACAGTAAAACTAGTTCTTCCAGTAAGGCAGGAGATTACCAAGGCAAGTACTTATTGTTTCAGAGCTGCATATGATGTCTGTAGTGTACGACACAATGGGTACAGCTCCTCACCTTAGCTTCGAAGCCGGTCCTGCCTCCAGCGGCGCTCACGACAGCCATATTATCAGAGGAGCAACCAACACACAGCCATCCATTACAAATCTGACACACCCGCAGATGAACATGTATTAGGTTTTCACATTTTTTATCTGTAACATATTGTCACAGAATTAAGTTGAAAACCTTCCACAGTCCCCCAGTCTTTGAGAGATTTTTCTTGATTGTAAGGTGGATGTTGAAATGGACGTCCCTTCCAAAATATTTGCAACTGGTATTGCATCTGGTCAACTACAGGTCGCCTGGTTCGGCTGGAAAGACTCTGTCTCTACCACAGGTCATACCTCGAATAGCTCACCCCGTAAAAAAATTATGGTCGAGGGGTTCTAGGTGTTTCAGTCCGGAACTGCGAAACTGCTGCGGTCGCAGGTTCCAATCCTGCCTCGGGCATGGATGTGTCTGCAGTCCTTAGGTTGGTTAGGTTCAAGTAGTTCTACGTTCTAGGGCACTGATGACCTCAGATGTTATGTTCCATAGTGCTCAGAGCCATTTTGTAAAAAAATAATAGGGTCGAAGCTATACTGACCGACGAATCATTGCTAAGCAACAGGAATATATGGGGGTTGCTCTTAGCTAGCTATTATAACCAATATGTTCTCCGACGACTCGCAAATCTGTTTCGTACCAACAGCTATTTGTGCATTTTATTGTATTGTTAGTAATATCCCCGAAAAACTTCCACTCCTAGTTCAGTAAAGAATGGAACTCTTGTGTATAAAACAGTTCCAAACGTCTGATTGCTCTACAAATGAGTTAATTTGGTAAATATTTGACGTTTAACATGTGAGCGAGGAAAAGCTTAGCAAAGGTTTGACTTTATGTTTAAAGTTTCTTGGAAATCGCTAAGTGAGCTCCTTATCAAACGCTAGATGCATATAGTCTGGGCAATCTGAGCTCCGTTTTTCGAGCATCTCCGTGTTTATGGCGTTATATCTCTTGTAATATGTGTCGTACAATGATATAATTTTGTAGGTAGATTCTGCGGTATATGTGAAAGCTGTCTGCAAAATGTGTTGCGAGTAGAGTTAGTAGTAAAGAAGAAGTAATAAATTAAAAACTAATGTCTAATTCTGGAGTTTTACTGCATGAACTGAATGTACTAAGCGATAAACTATTTTCCTTTAATTATTTTGTGGGGGACTGTCAGCAAGAAAAAGATTAGGAAACGGTTGAAATCATAAGTGATCATAAGTGGAGGTTGTTGGAAGTCGCTAAGTACTCTCATTCTCAGATATTGAACCAATATAGTCTAGGCAGTTAGTGCTGCCACAAGACATAGCCATATTTTCGAATTGTAGTACTTGAACTACTGTTTTAAACTTTCCATATAAGATTGTATCGATTAATTAATAGATTATGACAGCGTTTTACAATTTTAAATTCATTCTTATATAAAATACTGAAAATCAAATTTTTCTTGGCCCTGGAACCCATACGTAGTAACCTCCAACCGGCACCGTGCACTACGAATCGTGAAACATGAACCGGGTTACGTGTTTAGCTATGTAGATCATTTAATCGTTTCGAGAAAGAACGCTTCACATCAGAGTCAACCAACAATGCGTTCACCGTATTGTGACATTACTGTAGCTTTGGTTTCTTGGATATTGTCGCTGAACGTCACGTGGGTGAACCACTTTCGACATTCTTGCCGTCGGTCGACATCTCTTGGCATCCAGGCCGTCGCTGTTCGACTGACTTACTCTAGCACTTACCACAAGCGTGCTTACCCTGTCTTCGGAACATTTTCTCGGAAATTACTATTCAATAACACACCTCATCAGTCCACGTACGTTGAGATTAGGAATAAATTTACCTCCTCTGCAAAAACAATCTTCAATTTGAAACTTCCTGGCAGATTAAAACTGTGTGCCCGACCGAGACTCGAACTCGGGACCTTTGCCTTTCGCGGGCAAGTGCTTTACCAACTGAGCTACCGAAGCACGACTCACGCCCGGTACTCACAGCTTTACTTCTGCCAGTACCTCTTCTCCTACCTTCCAAACTTTACAGAAGCTCTCCTGCGAATCTTGCAGAACTAGCACTCCTAAAACTAGCACACAGTTTTAATCTGCCAGGAAGTTTCATATCAGCGCACACTCCGCTGCAGAGTGAAAATCTCATTCTGGAAACATCCCCCAGGCTGTGGCTAAGCCATGTCTCCGCAATATCCTTTCTTTCAGGAGTGCTAGTTCTGCAAGGTTCGCAGGAGAGCTTCTGTAAAGTTTGGAAGGTAGGAGTCGAGGTACTGGCAGAAGTAAAGCTGTGAGTACCGGGCGTGAGTCGTGCTTCGGTAGCTCAGTTGGTAAAGCACTTGCCCGCGAAAGGCAAAGGTCCCGAGTTCGAGTCTCGGTCGGGCACACAGTTTTAATCTGCCAGGAAGTTTCATATCAGCGCACACTCCGCTGCAGAGTGAAAATCTCATTCTGGAAACATCCCCCAGGCTCTGGCTAAGCCATGTCTCCGCAATATCCTTTCTTTCAGGAGTGCTAGTTCTGCAAGGTTCGCAGGAGAGCTTCTGTAAAGTTTGGAAGGTAGGAGTCGAGGTACTGGCAGAAGTAAAGCTGTGAGTACCGGGCGTGAGTCGTGCTTCGGTAGCTCAGTTCGTAAAGCACTTGCCCGCGAAAGGCAAAGGTCCCGAGTTCGAGTCTCGGTCGGGCACACAGTTTTAATCTGCCAGGAAGTTTCATATCAGCGCACACTCCGCTGCAGAGTGAAAATCTCATTCTGGAAACATCCCCCAGGCTGTGGCTAAGCCATGTCTCCGCAATATCCTTTCTTTCAGGAGTGCTAGTTCTGCAAGGTTCGCAGGAGAGCTTCTGTAAAGTTTGGAAGGTAGGAGTCGAGGTACTGGCAGAAGTAAAGCTGTGAGTACCGGGCGTGAGTCGTGCTTCGGTAGCTCAGTTGGTAAAGCACTTGCCCGCGAAAGGCAAAGGTCCCGAGTTCGAGTCTCGGTCGGGCACACAGTTTTAATCCGCCAGGAAGTTTCATATCAGCGCACACTCCGCTGCAGAGTGAAAATCTCATTCTGAATCTTCAATTTGTTTTTACTGCGTCATGACCGATTTCCGGGTTAGCATCCCCATCCTCAGATGCACCTGCTCACATTATTTTTTAAAAATAACATGACATTACGCCATTCCAAATACAATACAACAGTATTACTCTTTGAGTATGTGTTATAAATTCCTTGACCGTTGCCCTTGAGAGATCAATTAACGTCCATGTGCTCAAATCAAACTTTGTATAATGTTGTAATCCAGATAATCACAGGCAAAAAAAATGGTATTATCCAATTTATGCGGGTTCTATATCATCTAATAATGTTGGCAACCAGTTTACACCTTGAACTAAGAAACACTGTGCGAGCAGATATAGGATGTCCAGGCTAGAGGTATACAAAAACATTTGTTTATATTTTAGTACCTATTGAGGCTTATAAATTTATTTGTACAACTCTGCACACAGGTACTCATTGTTCCGTACAGTTCAATGTGGGAATCGTTTGCAGATGAACAGATATCGAACCGATACTCCACTTGTCGCCACAACTTATTAAGCATGACAACTGTTATGGCCTCTACTGCGATGTGACTTCGTTATCTCAAATCCGCCAGATCTCGAACCTCTGTTCTGTAAACAGTGTCCTTGATAAACCCCCGTGCACTGAAATTCAACAGAGTCAGATCGGGAGACCGAGGGGGACAGGCAATGGGACCTCACCTTCGGATACAACGCTCAGAAAACGCCTCATGGAGAAATGTGGTAAGAAACCCATGATTTTCTGTGTGGTGGGAGGGGAAGAGGGGAGGGTGCACATGAACCATGCGACTCAGTGCAGTTCATGCAATGATGAAGATCAAATCTGAGAGAGTGTCTATGTCGACTGTGTATTTACCCAACAATACAAAATGCCGAGATTTTTCATTACAAGGGTTTGTTTGTGTATACCTATAGCCTAGACATCCTATATATCACACCCCAACGTCATCACGAATTTTTGGCACCAAAAACTAAGTTTATCACATAACCTCAGCATATCATACGACTGAATTTCCGTGTTCCAACATGATGAAAAGTTTAAATATTCTTCTTACGTATTTTTTACCGCAAATGTTATTGATAATTCGTAGCGATAACCGTCCTAAGCTTTTCACGTTCCTTTAACTGCCTCGTGTTGCGGGGATAGTCCCACCTGGCGCTAAAGCCTCGCTGATGTCAGACCATGTGACGTTCACCTTTCTGTGAACGACTGGGAGACCTCTGATAATATCCTCCCGCACTGTCATTCATCTCCACGTAGATGTTAATATGTTATGACACTTTCTACCTCTTATTTAAGCTTTGCAGAGTCGTGTATATTACAGGAACACCATATGTCTAAGAATCCTGCCCATTCATTTCAGAGTCAGAATCTCGCCAAAGTTGCACTAAGTGTAATTGTAGTCGTTGACCAGACCGTAAGATACCTAGGAACGGCCTAAAGTTGAAGCATCGCGTGAAACTTGCTGTAGGAAAGGCAGATACCAGGTTGTGATTCTTGGAATGACCCTAATGAAATGCAGTTCGCTCATGCGAGAACGGATTGTTAGGGTCTAATGTCGCGTTTATGTGAAATCATTACAGAAAAAGCAGCCTTCCTGATTAAGGAAGCGTAATTAAATACATTGACAGTGGTGTGTTCACGGGAACTGCCTGAACATTTGCCTTAAGTGATCTAGGGAAATGAAGGAAAACACAGGACTTAGAACTGCTTAAACCTAACTAACCTAAGGACATCACACACATCCATGCCCGAGACAGGATTCGAATCTGAGACAGTAGCAGCAGCGCGGTTCCGGACTGAAGCGCCTAGAACCGCTCTGCCACAGCGGCCGGTTCCGGACTGAAGTGCCTAGAACCGCTCTGCCACAGCGGCCGGCTAAACAGTGGCACATTTCGTTTAGTGAGTACGGGGATAGTGACAGAGATGTTAATCGAACTAGAGTGAAAGAGTCCATAAGACAAGCACCGTGGGTATTGGAGTAGTTTTGTGGCAAAATTCAGAGAGTGTACGTTGCAGGAAGATCGACGATAGGTGAACGGGATGCCGCCAAAGTGTTGGGAATGTATCGCGTACTGTATTGATGGAAATATACTTTTAAAGAACGGTGTCACGAAACAACCAAGTTTCTGCATTTAAATTTGTTTAAGGGCATTCAGTTTCGGTCAAACGATCTTATGCAAGTCACTGACACCATTACAACACTTCAAAGGAAGTACTTTATCTCCTACCTTCCAAACTTCACATAAGCTCTCCTGCGAACCTTGCAAGAGTAGCACTTCTGGAAGAAAGGAGATTGTGGAAACATGGCTTAGCCACAGCCTGGGGGATGATTCCAGAAAGAGACTTTCACTCTGCAGCGATGTGTGCGCTGATATGAAACTTCCTGTCAGATAAAAACTGTGTGTCGAACCGAGACTCGAACCCCGGAGCTTTGCATTTCACGGGCAAGTGCTCTACCTACTTAGTTACCCAAGCACGACTCTCGACCCATCCCGACAACTTTACTTCCACCAGTACCTCGCCTCTTGCCTTTTAAACTTCACGGAAGCACTCCAGCGAACTTTAAAAGACTGGCACTTCTGGAAGAAAAGCCATTTCTCCACAATATCCTTTCTCCCAGAAGTTCTAGTTTTTCGCGGGAGAGCTCCTCTGAAGTTCGGAAGGTAGGAGCCTGGGTACCGCCGGAAGTAAAACTGTGAGGACGGGTCGTGAGTCGTGCGTGGGTAGCCCAGAAGGTAGAGCACTTGCTCGCGAGAGGCAAATGTTGAGTTTCGAACCGACACACAGTTTTAATCCGCCAGGAAGTTTCATATCAGCACACACTCTGCTGCAGAGTGAGAATTTATTTCTCGAAACCTTAAAGGAAGCTTCCTTGGTGCCCAGTAAATGAATTCTTGTTGATTACACACCTGTCAGTTACATATGCATCCATTGACAGATTCTGCAAATGATAATAAGTTTGACGTCATGGAACCTTCCTTTAACCTGATGCGAATATATCCGCGACATGAAGATGTTTGCTTCGCCGATACTGGTTCCTCATAAATGAATAAACATTGAAGCAGCTTTTGGTGTTATTGTTATGCCTTTGTAAAAATACGTAGGTGCGGCGATGCATCATTTGCAGAAAGTATTTTGGAAAAGACTGTGATTACTAGGATCATTCACCATAATCGGTATTTCTGGATGAGACACACAAAACAATCACCTGTGGCGGAGCACACTCTTTGAGAAACCAATAGTTTAACAGGATTCGCTGACACGAAGGTTTTCGCTGTGAAGAACTAGCACATCTTTTTGGTCCCAAAAACCATACAATCTCAAAAACACGACACCTGTTTCAACGAGAAAGAGGAATGTCTTCAACAGAGCCTGCTGCCTGTGACAAGGTAAACGATCCGAGAAGGTCCCTCAGAAGAAGGCACGTCAAGAATATATAACAAATTCTGGTTGCAAGCTCGACTCCGTGCCACCACCAGCAGCGGACGGTAGATCTTTCATAAGGTCAATCATTAATGCAGGAGAAACGTCAGGAAAACTTCTAACCGACCGTTGCCGGAAGATTTAGAGACAAGCTCCAACAGACCACCTGTCAAGAAGTCGCCATAAAAGCTTCAAGAATTTATTTCTGCATTAATTCTCATCATCAGATTCAAATATTATCTCTTGTGTTGCATACTCGATGTTTGGCTGGATGAAGTAGTACTGTATAAACACGCTGGTTCAAGTTCACACAGCGTAATCGATTGCAAAGGACTAGTGGTAGGTAGCTGATAATTCCTAAAAGTCCATTAAATATGATCACATTTCCTGATAGTGCACATTCGCTCTATTTTAGACTATATGAGTAATTTAACATGTCATTTCTCTGTACGACAGTCAGACACGCATTTGAGAGTGGCATAAGTACATTTGTTCACCTGATGCAAATGGTGTTTCTCTCTTCTGAAGTTCATTGTGTTCAAAATTTTAATGGTTATCGTGATTCTCTTGTTAAGATCTAACAATCAAACTAAACCCTGAGTTCTTACGTTAATAACGGTTTTTGGCTGTATAAGGTATACTGAATTAAAAATTATATCGTACATAATTTTCCTCGTACTGGACAAACTGTCACATTCAAACGGGTTTCAATCTGGTTTACGTTTCGTGTTTCTGTCACCCCTATAGACGAAGAACTTCGCGATTTGACAAACGTTTGCTGCTCTTCGCGACCATTAGAATTAAAAGCTCTTCTAGGGGCAAAATTTCACTCCCTAACTTTATTTTCGTGCTTTTCCATAGCCCCCTCATTTCTTGTGCAAAGACATTAAATCCGAGATAAGGAACCGGAAGTTTGGAAGTTCTCCAGAACTCTCTCACTCCATTGTGCTAACCATGCCTTCAACCAGGAGTAGTTCAGTTCAGTTAGTTGAAGGGCCATAAGAAACACAGTAAACATATTCTGTTGGTGTACAATCACTCGCAGCATGTCACGTAAAATTATGCAAAAGGAGATACTTCCTCTCCGCTTGTTCAAATGGTTCAAATGGCTCTGAGCACTATGGGACTTAACTTCTTTGGTCATCAGTCCCCTAGAACTTAGAACTACTTAAACCTAACTAACCTAAGGACATCACATACATCCATGCCCGAGGCAGGATTCGAACATGCGACCGTAGCGGTCGCGCGGTTCCAGACTGTAGCGCCTAGAACCGCATGGCCACTACGACCGGCTCTCCGCTTCTTGTTAAAGGTATTAGCCCAGAATTATTTTTCCTTTCCCTATTATGACTGATACATAATTTGCAGTTTTATTATGAACTACACAAGTCGCTTATCGATTAGGTCAACGTAGAGGCACAGCGTCTCATATTACAATTTTTGTCGACGCTGCAAACGACTTCACCACCCTCTGAGCTCCCCGCACAACGAAAACCATACGACGCTCAACTGTACGATCCAACGTTCGTGAGGAAGGAAGAATAGGGTTTAAAGTCTCCTGAACAGTGAAATCATTAGAGAGTTAGTTAAATATCGGACCAGGGTGGGATAATGAGGAAAAGCAGCCGTGTTTTGTTCAGTGGAACCATACCGGCGTTTTTCATACGTGATTTAGAAAAATTACGGAAAACCGAAATCTGAATAACCGGTTGCGCAAATAAATCGTTTTCCTCACGTATAGACTCCATTGTGTGCTACCAATGAGCAATCTCGCTCTATAATAAAATGTTTATCTCACAGCAAGCAGCTCCCACACCTTTAGTGGATGACTAGCGTAACTTACTGATGTACCGAGGTGACAGATTCACTCTGCTGTAGCGCCAGAGATTTTATTTCGAGAAAAGTATGGCACGCGTTACATGCAAGGTCGAGGGGAGCGATTTTCGGCTTTAAAACCATACATTAACGGTCCACAAAGCTGTGTGCTGACAAGCTCCTTCTATTCTACCGTCCACTGACACACAAAGTAGTTACGGTAGCACAAAATCTTAGAAGTAAAATTTATAGTGACTAGGAACCTAGAACACACTCGACCAGGAATTATTCTGGCAAAGACTGAACTAACAAACCAGCATCTTCGGTAGAAAACTGTTTCTATGAAATGTTTGCATATTGCGTAGAAAACCGTAACCAATAGAGTGATTTAACAGACGTCGAAGATGCTGGATCACAGCTTTCAACGATTAGTAGCATTTTCTAGTACGTTCAATGCTCTTACCCTGTTTATCTATCGACGTATTGTGGAAATCACATTTTGCCCTGGTGATGTATGTCCGCGACCCTTTTTTATTTTTATTTTTAAAACAACGAAAGATATCGGTATGTTAGCGTAATCTCGCCTAATTTGTATGTTGTTGTTGTGGTCTTCAGTCCAGAGACTGGTTTGATGCAGTTCTCCATGTTACTCTATCCCGTGCAAGCTTCTTCATCTCCCAATACCTACTGCAACGTACATCTTTCTGAATCTGTTTAGTGTATTCATCTCTTGGTCTCCCTCTTCGACTTCTAGCCTCCACGCTGCCGTCCAATACTAAATTAGTAATGCCTTGATGCCTGAGAATATATCCTACCAACCGATCCCTTCATCTAGTGAAGTTGTGCCACAAATTTCTCTTCTCCCCAATTCTATTCAATTCCTCCTCATTAGTTATGTGATCTACCCACCTAACCTTCAACATTCTCCTGTAGTACCACGTTTCGAAAGCTTCTATTCTCTTCTTGTCCATACTGTTTATCGGCCACGTTTCACTTCCATACATGGCTACACTCCATACAAATACTTTCAGAAACGAATTCCTGACACTTAAATCTATACTCGATGTTAAATTTCTCTTCTTCAGAAACGCTTTCCTTGCCATTGCCAGTCTACATTTTATATCCTCTCTACTTCGACCATCATCAATTATTTTGCTCCCCTAATAGCAAAATTTATTTAATACTTTAAGCGTCTCATTTCCAAATCTAATTCCCTCAGCATCACCCGATTTAATTCGACTACATTCCATTATTCTCGTTTTGCTTTTGTTGATGTTCATCTCATATGCTGCTTTCAAGACATTGTCCATTCCGTTCTACTGCTCTTCCAGGTCGTTTGCTGTGTCTGACAGAATTACAATGTCATCGGCGAACCTCCAAGTTTTTATTTCTTCTCCATGGAGTTTAATTCCTACTCCGAATTTTTCTTTTGTTTCCTTTACTGCTTGCTCACTAGTTTGGATATTGCTAGTAGTATTCTTAAAAATATGACTTGTCTAACAATACTAATTATTACTGTAATGTGGTGCTGGTATATTCTTCCAATAAAAGGGTGCTATTGCCTATCTGAGTTTTATTGCGGTATTATTTGCAAATTAACTCCTCATTGTTTTCACCATAATTACATAGCTCATTCTGTCATTTCACTGCATACACAGGTACAAGCGATAGTATTGTTTTACGTTCAACATTTAACAGTTCCTGAAGTCACTGTATCAGTCGCTGCCATGCTTAACGTTATTAACATACAAATGAACACCGAAGGTATTCTAGAACAGGGACGTCACGCAGCGTCTCCTAAATGCACTGCCGGGAAAAAATTAGTACATCTTTTCCAATTCATTCAAGATTTATTGTTGCAACAGTAAATAAGTAGTACGTGAGGTACCAGGTATCGACCGATTCTGAAACACCCATATTAGCAGGTGGTGGTCTAGCCTCTTCGGGCGGATGCGCAGGCGCTGACTCTCGCATCTAGTCGATAGTACAGATGGCGAATACTGCTCTGGGATGCGTTATGTCACGCCTGCTCGACCTATTTATATTGTTCTGTAAGAGCTGTTGGTTTTTGAGTCGCATTAGTCACTTCCCGTCCCATTGTATCACACACACATGCTCGATTGGAGTTGAGTCCAGGGAAGTTGCTGACCAGGGAAGATGCTGTACGCCTTTCAGAGCACTTCGAGTTTCACAGGTAGTGTGTGGCGGAGCTTTATCCTGTTGCAGCAACACATCACCATCCTGTTGCAAGATTGACAAAAGAACAGATCTAACAACAATGTGCACGTCCCCTCCAGAAACACCAAAGGTGAACGAGAGTATTAACTTATCGCACCCCACACACCAGGTCTACGTCATATGTCCAAATGACCATCATTTGAGAGTAGGTAGAATCTGCTTTCATCGCTGAAGACCAAGGCGCGCCATCCCATCTTCCAAGTGATCCTCTGACAGCACCAGCGAGCCCGTGCCAGAAGATACTGTGGCGTGAGTGGTAGATGAGTTAGAGGTGTGCGTACCCGTACTCCCACTGGTAACAACCGGTTCGTAACAGTTCGAGTTCACACGTCTAGGCTCACAAGCCATCTATGCTGTGGTAAGCAACTGATCTGCCACTGCTGCCCATAACACATGACGATCCTGGCGGGCTTCCGTGCTGCATGCATGGCTAGAACCTCGTCTACGAGTGTGAGAATGTACACGTGACCGCTGATACCAGCATCGTTGCGCCACTGACGCAGTACGTCCAACTTGTGTCACAGTTCTCAAAAAGTTCCACACCACCTCTCGGAAGGCCACAATTTGACACCTATCAAACTCGGTCAGTTAGCTGTAGGAAGCACGAAAGCATCTCCGTGGCATGGTATACCTGCTTGCTTAACACATCTGCATCACGCTGAGCCTTCTGGCTGTAAGCATTCCCCATTAAATGGCACTCTGGTAGTTATACCACAACGCAGCTTGTTGGCGGACGACGGTGAAATTATTGTCAGTACATTAAACTAGCCCCCAGGTGGCATTTTGCGTAATCGGATCTTAATCGACATCGTCTTTCCAAGTGTACTAATTTTTTTTTCCGGGAGTTTATATAAACTGTTGGAAAAAATATTCAACGCTCCTAAGAACTGTGTTCAATGGTACAAAGGTATGACGTGTATGCCGAGGGGTAATTCATTTGCCATGTACATTTGCTCACGACGCCTGTCTGTGAATTCTCTGGTTTGACTCTGCAGACGGTAAGTGCGCTGAGTTTAAAGGTGAATGTTCTTCGCAAAACCCATTGTAGGGTACAATCGTGTCCCACCGACGAGTAGGTACCCCTGTTGAACAGCATCAGCCATTTTAAGGGGACCGCATTGTAGGCCACCAGAAAGTTGGATGGACGTACCGATGGACTGCTGCACATTTTGGGCACAACACCTGCTTTCATCAGTAGTCTGCGCACCACTCGCACACCTATAGACAAGGTTCTGGCTGACCGCGTGCTATACACGCACGTCAAGATCGAAGCATTTTGTGAGGAGCGGTGGCCGACCGAACACTGTCCACGGTCGAAATCTGGGCAAATGTTGCACTGCCTGTGTCATCAGGGACCACTGGGAACCCTCTGCATGCACCAAGATTAACATCACGTGAGCCTCTGGCCGACCTCGACACCGCCAAGCACGGCTACTCTGGTATCGCGAAAGAGTTGAACGAGTTGACTGGAGAGTGGAAATGCGCTTATTGTCTTCACTCGTGAGAGCAGGTGCTGTCTGTATGCGAGTGATGAATAGATACGTATATGGTGCAGACCTGGTAAGTTGCCTATTCCAGAGTGCATTCACTCACAACACTTAGATCCCACCCAGGCTTCATGGTGTCGGGCGGCATCAATTACAACTCACGGTCACATTGGGTGTTTCTTTAGGGTAAAGTAATCAGTGCCCGATACGTTACACTTGTTGTTATCCCTATGCTACTGCCATTTCTTCGACAGGAAGATAATGTGATTTTTGAGACGGAGAGTGCGCTTCCACATATGGGCGCCCCCGTGCAACGTGCTCTTCGTGGTGTACAACAGCTGACCTGGACAGCAAGATCACCAGATCTCTCACCAACCGAACACGTATGAGACATGATAAAATGGGTTGGTTGGGTTGGGTTGTTTTGGGGAAGGAGACCAGACAGCGAGGTAATCGGTCTCATCAGATTAGGGAAGGACGGGGAAGGAAGTCGGCCGTGCCTTTTGAAAGGAACCATCCCGGCATTTGCCTAGAGCGATTTAGGGAAATTACGGAAAACCTAAATCAGGATGGCCGGACGCGGGATTGAACCGTCGTCCTCCCGAATGCGAGTCCAGTGTCTAACCACTGCGCTACCTCGCTCGGTCATGATAAAATGGGAACTTACTCGTTCTCCGGAGCTGCTACCGAAATGCAACGAAAGGTACAAGATACTTCGGACAATTTATGGAAGAATGTCATTCGGCTCCTTTATGATCGTTTGCATGCAAGAATACACGCCTATTTATGCGACTGTCTGGGCATCCTTTAGTGTGGCATATGCGTTTCATTTGCTCTGAATTTGTTGTCATATACTCCTGCAATTATGCACTACTTGTCACCTCACTCACCAATAAAATAACCTTCTCCTTGAGGATGTTGCATTTTTTCAGGCAGTGTAATTTTTCTCCAAATTATATCTTTCTGCAACTAGGCTGTAATCCACGTGTTAATAATTGCTATAATGAATGTTTGGTACTGTTGAGCCACCCAGATAACAGCGTGAGTTAACACGCTTCTTCCGGGATTCAGAGAGGCGTGTCATCCCTGGATCGAAACCGACCGCCGATCAACGACGAGGGTGGTGTTATGACCAGCCTGGCTGTGGTTTTCGGCGGTTTCCCACATCCGATTAAGCGAATACCCGGCTGGTACCATGTCTCTCCTTAGTCACGTGTCTTGCAAATATTTAGAAAACGTGTCCACACTTTAAGGTGGATACCTCTAGACGCAAACATTTGCGGTACACGAATTCCGTCCTAGTGCAAAGTCGTAGCGAGAGAAGGGGCATTCGGTTACTATCTACTATTAACATTGCCAAATCGAATAATTAAAATGTTTATTCCGAATAAGTTTACAGCCTTTCGTAGATATATACAACGCGACATATGCAAACCCACAGCTTCTACACCAAGTCTTTTAATGGCCAGGCGACATCCCGTAACAACGTGCTCAGTATGCAAGCTAATCACAGAAAAATTTACCTTTGTAAGCACGCTCGTTAAGGAGTATAAACGAAGTAGATGCGATATTCATGCACTAAATAAACTCACTTTTCAAAGACTCCTGAAATTAGGTTAGAAAATCGTTAACAGTACTATTAAAATAGGCACTTATTTTCTTCCATATCAGTGCAGATAAGAAAATCAAGAGCAGTAGATATTCGTCTCTGTGCTTGTTATCATTTGTACGACAATTTATTTCCACATCTTAAATAGTTATCGGGTGAAGGAGCTTTCTCCCTCTATTTACACTCCTGGAAATTGAAATAAGAACACCGTGAATTCATTGTCCCAGGAAGGGGAAACTTTATTGACACATTCCTGGGGTCAGATACATCACATGATCACACTGACAGAACCACAGGCACATAGACACAGGCAACAGAGCATGCTCAATGTCGGCACTAGTATAGTGTATATCCACCTTTCGCAGCAATGCAGGCTGCTATTCTCCCATGGAGACGATCGTAGAGATGCTGGATGTAATCCTGTGGAACGGCTTGCCGTGTCATTTCCACCTGGCGCCTCAGTTGGACCAGCGTTCGTGCTGGACGTGCAGACCACGTGAGACGACGCTTCATCCAGTCCCAAACATGCTCAATGGGGGACAGATCCGGAGATCTTGCTGGCCAGGGTAGTTGACTTACACCTTCTAGAGCACGTTGGGTGGCACGGGATACATGCGGACGTGCATTGTCCTGTTGGAACAGCAAGTTCCCTTGCCGGTCTAGGAATGGTAGAACGATGGGTTCGATGACGGTTTGATTGTACCGTGCACTATTCAGTGTCCCCTCGACGATCACCAGTGGTGTACGGCCAGTGTAGGAGATCGCTCCCCACACCATGATGCCGGGTGTTGGCCCTGTGTGCCTCGGTCGTATGCAGTCCTGATTGTGGCGCTCACCTGCACGGCGCCAAACACGCATACGACCATCATTGGCACCAAGGCAGAAGCGACTCTCATCGCTGAAGACGACACGTCTCCATTCGTCCCTCCATTCACGCCTGTCGCGACACCACTGGAGGCGGGCTGCACGATGTTGGGGCGTGAGCGGAAGACGGCCTAACGGTGTGCGGGACCGTAGCCCAGCTTCATGGAGACGGTTGCGAATGGTCCTCGCCGATACCCCAGGAGCAACAGTGTCCATAATTTGCTGGGAAGTGGCGGTGCGGTCCCCTACGGCACTGCGTAGGACCCTACGGTCTTGGCGTGCATCCGTGCGTCGCTGCGGTCCGGTCCCAGGTCGACGGGCACGTGCACCTTCCGCCGACCACTGGCGACAACATCGATGTACTGTGGAGACCTCACGCCCCACGTGTTGAACAATTCGGCGGTACGTCCACCCGGCCTCTCGCATGCCCACTATACGCCCTCGCTCAAAGTCCGTCAACTGCACATACGGTTCACGTCCACGCTGTCGCGGCATGCTACCAGTGTTAAAGACTGCGATGGAGCTCCGTATGCCACGGCAAACTGGCTGACACTGACGGCGGCGGTGCACAAATGCTGCGCAGCTAGCGCTATTCGACGGCCAACACCGCGGTTCCTGGTGTGTCCGCTGTGCCGTGCGTGTGATCATTGCTTGTACAGCCCTCTCGCAGTGTCCGGAGCAAGTATGGTGGGTCTGACACACCGGTGTCAATGTGTTCTTTTTTCCATTTCCAGGAGTGTACGTTCACCCTTCAAGATACCTGTAATTGTAGCATAATTACTGTATGTTGTATGTTCAGTATTCCATCCTTTCCTCTCCATTACATAATACGTTATTCCCACCACTGTTATCATTTCTTCTGTAACAAACCACCCAGCAAAATTCCGGGGTCCAAACCACTCCGCATTCATCAACAACCGAGAACTATCCTCGATGCCAGTGTACCTTCCATCTAAATGTGATATAAAAATCTATATTTCTGTCTTAACAGTACAAAAAATTTCTGTTGTATATCCCTGTGCCGTCTTCTTTCTTCCCTCCTTCGCTATTAAAATTAAACTTCCATATCTTAATCATTTTATCTTTTATGTGCCGTGAAATGCCCCTCATCAAAAACCGCTAACGCTGAATTTAGGGTTACATTTAAATGTAGAAACGTTGATACAGTTTTCATATAGAGTACATGTACAAATAAATTTAAAATTCTCTCTGTGTTAATAGCTGATTTGGTAACTCAGGTTTCTTTGTTGAGGAAAGTAGAAGAAGACATAGATTGCAATACATCCAGCAAATATACTGAGGTGACGAAAGTCATGGGGTGCCACCTAATATCGTATCGCACCTCCTTTTTCCCGGAGTTGTGTAGCAACTCGACGTGACATGGACTGAACAAGTCGATGAATGTCCCCTACAGAAATATTGAGCCATGCCGCCTCTATAGCCGTCCATAATTGCGGAAGTGTTGCCTGTGGAGGATTCTGTCCACTATCTGGCCTCTAGATTATGTCCCACAGGTGTTCAATGGGATTTATGTCGGGTGATCTGGATAGCCAAATCTTTCACTCGAACTGCCCAGAAAATTCTTCAAACCAATCGTGAACAGTTTTGGCCCAGTGACATGGCACATCCTTGTTTGGGAAGTTGAAGTCCATGAATGGCTGCATATGGTCTCCGGGTAGCCGAACATAACCGTTTTCAGTCAATGATCGGTTCCGTTGGACTAGAGGACCAATCCATTCCATCTAAACACAGCCCACGCCATTATGGGGCAGCTGCCAACTTGCACAGTGCCTTGTTGACAACTTGGATCCGTGGCTTCGTAGGGTATGCGCTCACTCGAACCCTACTATCAGCTTTTACCGACTGAGATCGGGACTCATCTGACCATGTCACGGATTTCTCGTCGCCTAGGGTCCAGCCGATATGGTTATGAGCCCAGGAGAAGCACTGCAGGTGACGTCATGCTCTTAGCAAAGGCACTGATGTCGGTCATCAGCTGCCACAGCCCATTAATGCCACATTTTCCCAAACTGTCCTAACGGATACGTTCGACTTATGTTCCACATTGTTTACTGTGGTTATTTCATTCAGTGTTGCTTGTCCCTTGGCACTGACAACTCTGTGCAGTCGTCGCTGCTGTCGGTCGTTAAGTGAAGGCCATCGGCCACTGCGTCGTCCATGGTGAGAGGTAGTGCCTGAAATCTGGTATTCTCGGCACAGTCTTGACACGATCTCGGAATACTGAATTCTCTAAGGATGTCCGAAACAGAATGTCTCATGCTTCTAGCTCCAACTACCACTTCGCGTTCAAAGTCTTTTAATTCCTGTCGTGTGGCCATAATCTGTTCGGAAATCTTTTCACATGAATTGGAAAGCTGTAGTAAGGTCTTATGGGACCAAACTGCTGAGGTCATCGGTCCCTAAGCTTTCACAGTACTTAATCTATCTTAAACTAACTTATGCATGCCCGAGGGAAGACTCTACCCATCGACGGGGGCAGCTGCGCTGATTTTCACGCGAATCATTTGACTTCAGATGACAATTCCGCCAAGGCACTGACCGTTTATACCTTGAATCCCCGATACTACCGCCTTCTGTATACGTGCATTTCTCTGTCTCATGACTTTCGTCACCTCAGTGTACATTCAGCAAAATATAAAGCCAATTCACTACAGTAAAGGAATTTCTCTGCAGCATGAGTTTGATATTTTTGGGATTAAACTACAAAAACACGTTAATTTGATAGAGCGTTCTCTCTGTTTAAAAATCTTATTGATAAACACGTTTCCTTCAGCAATACGGTAATATTCCCCTCTGTATCTATCTCCTGAGACATCATTGTTGTTTATTTTGTGAGAAGGAAATAGTTGACAAACAAATGCAATTTATAATCAATGGTCCAACGTTAAGGGCAAATGACACTGAGTTGCAAGTGGAGAGCCAAAGCCGTAGCATCGTGAACTTCCTGCGAGTTTTAGTGCTCACGGAGATCTCGGCCAACTCTGGAGTGGCAAGTTCCTACAGCTTTCGCCTCCCCCATCTTTCAACCCCCCCCCCCAACCCCACCCCTTTCTTCTCAAGGACTTAATAGCTTTTGTCGAGAAATGTCAGCCGCTTTTATTGCAGCCCTCTGATATTGCCTTCACTGCTAAGAAGAGAAAGAAATATTTCGGTGTCTCGTATTTTACTTTTATGTCAAGTCAAAAATAGTTGTCGTTGGCTGTTGTTCCGCACGTCATTATTCTGAAATTGATTTGCCTAATGCACAAACGGGAAGTTTCTAAGAGAAATGAGCCAGCAACAACGACGCTAGTTACAATTCTATGACACATCATACTGCAGACAACAATCTCCGTGAAGGCATACATTTAAACAATCAAATGACAGGCTTCAGTATGCCGTCGACCACATTTGAAATATATACGCAGCATACATTTGGAAGGGTGGAATCAGTCAAGCGAAGGTATGTTCCTTTTCAGCATAGTGAAATCTACTTATACCTGTACATAAAGTCCGGGAACTCTTTCAATTATTTATTGCACAAGAACCAAACATTGTACACATGTTCTCCATCGCTTCCTGGCTGACCACAAAAATAGTTGCCAGTCTCGCGTGAGAAAGACGGAGTACTAAACAACAATACAACCGTCATATTTTTACCCGCCGCCCCACACATATCCCAAGATTTTAGAAAATTTTCCAATTTCACTTTTGAAGTCGGAGAGCAAATGACAAAAAATATCTTTTTTCGTGTGATGCAGTTATAAATTAACAATTTTTGGATTTTTTCCTTTGGTTGTGGTATGAAACCTTGCTACTTTACCAAATTTCATGATTCTAGGTCAACGGGAAATGCTCTATACGTTTTGGAGACTGAGTTTGATAGCATCAAAATATGTGACATGAAATGCCGTATCTTGTGACTGTATTGAGTACAAGCTAACGTTTATTATAAAAACAAATGTTAGCTGAAAACGTCTTGATAAAAAGCTGTCTTAACATATGGACGGACAGACAAACAGTTAGTCTGATAACAAAAATTTCGTGTGATATAATTATAGTTCAACAACTTTCAGATTTTTCCCCCTTTGGTTGTAGTGTGAAACCTTGCTTCCTGGCAAATTTCGTGATTGTAGGTCAAAGAGAAGTACCATGCAGGTTTTGATGGGTCAGTTTGCGAGTAGGCCCATTAAAATATTTGACATAAAAGGCCATATATTTTGATTGCACTGACTTAACGTCACATTTTTAGATCGCCAAGGGACCGTAGACCTCAATATGTAACACAGATTTCTACTTGACACGTCTACCCGTTTTGAACAGTTGGACAGACATCAGCAACTGGAGACAGAACTCAGTTACCTCACTGGATTATTCAGTGCCGTACTAAAGTACTAAATTTACTACAGTTTGTACAGTTGAAAGAGTGTAGCGTCTTCTTAATCTATTAATGGTGACAGTCTCCTTCCAATTGAGGCCAGGTTTAGAAAGTATAGGTCAGCAGGGAGAACGAACCTTTCCAACCAAGTAATCGATGTTACAAAACTGTCTGACGTATTATGACTGTGTGTCGGACTGAGGATCGGCTCCAGAAACTTACTTTACACGGTAATGCTCTCACCGGCCTAGTTATCGAGGAACTGCTCTCGACCACCCATCATAGCTCCAATTCTGTCAGTATCTCTCTCCTACTAACCAAACTTCACGGAAACTAACCTGCATATCTCACGGGAAGGAAGGACATAACAGAGAAGTAGTATATCCAAAGACGAGGGGATGTTTCCAGAATGAATATTGCACCATGCAGTGGCTTGTGCGGTGTTATGAAACTTCAGGGCAGATTAAAACTGTGTTCCGAGAGGGGATCGAACGCGGAAATTTATGTGTTGTAGGTAATGCTCTTACCGAAACCCTAGGATGCATGAAAGTTGTACTAAAGAACTGACGCTGTTGGGATGTGTCGTTAGTTGTTCTTGGATCGCTCAGTCGATAGAAATTATTGTTTTCGACTAAATAAAAAAAAACAGTAGAGGACATGTGCAAATCCTGCGAGTGTTGCGGCTGAAACTTTGTCAAGAATTACTTCCGTGGTACGTCTACGCTTGATAATTTAAGCAAATTATTTTTCTGGTTTCTTCCCTCTTGATATTATTAGTATTACCTTCATTTTCATTAAGCCTAACCTGCTCAAACCGTCTAAGTTTCAGTTTAAAAAAATGCCTTAATGGGACTTTTATTTCTATGTAAAGCAGCCTTAACTTAATGTACAAATAAAAAATGCAATTTGTCAACTACAGGAAGGCTGCAAGACACCATGAGTACAAAAAAAAAAACGATACAGATCTGTCATTCGGAAACCATCATTGAACTGATGTATCTGCAAATAATTGCATGCACGAACTTGCATTTCTACTACTGCTGTCTTTTTGCTTCCACTAAAACGAGCATGTGAAGGACTCCAGCGTACAGCAATTTTATCCAAGAATGTCATTTTGCTACGAGAAAGATTTAATAGCTTCTGTGAGATGTCGGGCGGTTTTATTGCTGCATTCTGACATTTCCTTCGCAGAAGTTAAAAGAAAGAAATATGACGTCGTTCACGTTATGTTTTGTGTCAAGAAAATGTCGTGAATTATCGCTCTCTCGTAGATCTCCTGTTATACCACACAGACCGATAAGGAAAATTGACGGATAGAAAAGAACTCAACAGTTCCAGTAAATTTTCCCAGTAAGTTATAACTTTCTAACATGTTGTCAACATCCGATATTTCCGGTGAGAACCAGAGGGATTTTATTTTTCTTATCTTTGCTTGTGGTTATTCTACGCTCTTTAGAATTGAGTTTGGTCATCTCCGCTTGCTGGGTGATGTGGGGCATGTACAGAGAACGATATCCAAGTTTACGTAAGCCATATGTTGGGAAAGAAATGGAAGGAAGATTAGGCTTTAACGTCCCGTCAATATCGAGGTCTTTAGAGTCAAAGCACAGGCTCGAACTGATTCAAGGTTGGGGAAGGAGATCGACTGTGCCCTTTCTAAGAAACCATCCCGGCATTTGCCTAGGGACATTCAGCGAAATCACAGAAAACCATAATCGAGATGGCCATATTCGAATTTCAACCGTCGTCCTTCCGAAAGTGAGTCAAGTGTGTTAAGCACACGCCACCTCGCTCGCTCGGCCATATGCGAGGGAGAGCCGTTTTCGGGCAGTCGCACTGCGAGGCTAAAGTGATCCTTGTTTTGGCCATGTTTACAGACTTGGTTCAAATGGTTCAAATGGCTCTGAGCACTACGGGACTTAACATCTGAGGTCATCAGTCCCCTAGAACTTAGAACTACTTAAACCTAACTAACCTAAGGACATCACACACATCCATGCCCGCGGCAAGATTCGAACCTGCGACCGTAGCAGTCGCGCGGTTCCAGACTGAAGCGCCTAGAACCGCTCGGCCACATCGGCCGGCTACAGACTTGTACAACACTCTGTGTCACGATTCAAACCCACATACGAAAGCGTATAGTTATGTGATCGCGTTCATGCATAAATATACAGTTGTCGGGCCGCTTACGGATACGGATCCCCTTTGCGCTACAAGTTGTTGGATACGAATCCGAGTTCGGCAAAAAGCCGCTTAGCATGTATTCTTTATCAATTTTTCAAACCAACATAAGTGCAGCGCCGATTTCCGTTGTGTTTGTTTGGCCGCATTACGCCTCAATACATCGTAATAGCTGACAAGTTTAAAAAATTATAAAAGGCATTGTCTTGTGTTAGTTACTAGGTATTATTCCACCGTCATAACAGTGAACCTTCTACTTTGTCTGGTTCTGGTACAAACGACTAAATTAATATATGTAACTTAATACCTAATTTAACTCGAAAAGGTTTTCTTAGTAGTCTGGTTTTCATGGTAGAGTTGTAACCTTTCTTAATTACATACCACCATTACAAGTGGTTGTTGGTCGTCTTTTAAGCCGCCCGAAAGTATGAATCAAGGTGTTATTTGTACAGTGATAGTTATTTTTACGTTTTTGGTAGCATTATACTTTCAACAGCACTTCGACGACTGTGTGAGTCGTATTATGTGGAGCTGTTAGTGAACTTAATTTCTGCAATGGACCGCTTCGATATTTATTTATTAGAACTGGCTAAATAGACGCTATCTAGAGGTGAAAAACAAAAACAATAATTAACAACACAAAGATCCCAAAAGAGTAATATGCTGCTCCATAATGACAGAGATGCATACAATGTCCGTCCAAAATGTTCCAAGACTAATTTTATTCCTGCCTCAGTAACTA
The DNA here is from genome assembly GCF_021461395.2 of Schistocerca americana. Classification (NCBI taxonomy): domain Eukaryota; kingdom Metazoa; phylum Arthropoda; class Insecta; order Orthoptera; family Acrididae; genus Schistocerca; species Schistocerca americana. The sequence continues at coordinate 134,301,357 of NC_060120.1, read as the reverse complement.
CGGTGGTAGTTTTACTTAGCAATTGTCAGTTGTGAACAGACAGAGTTAAGTGGAGGATGTGCGACCGTTTTCCGATTGACTTGTATACTGGGCATACAGCCCAAGCAGTTATGACGTCATTAAGTTATAACGCATCTTAATTCAGGTAATAGCAATTATCAGTATTTGCGTGGATATAAAATGTTATTACTAATAATGAACTATAATTTTCTCCAGAAGGAAATGCAAAGTTTGTTGATTAATTTCTATTTCACGTACATTAATGCAAAATAAGAATTGAATGTTTTTAACTTTACATATTTAATTACTTGTTCGTGTCATTCATTTGTCGAAGAATTTTATTTTCTGTACATGAGAACGGATGAATTACATGACAGGTTATGTTCCGTAGTCACGCACTAGCTCAGTTGGTGGTCAAAATATTGTACTTGAAATGGAACGAACAACTCGTCTGAACACTCGCAGGTACAGCTTTAACAAAGTATATAAAAGGAAGTTAAGTGGAAATGTATGAAAGATATTTGAGTCTATAAGTGTTTACACAAGAGCCAATGAACACTTACATAAAATGGGAAAACAGTTTATGGTTAAATAAACTACGTTTAACAGCCTTCTGTTATAGATTTTTAGACCGTACTCTGCGTTAAATCGTAATGAGCTTTTCTGAACGGAATGACCGCATCCAGTAACATCGGGCTCGCCAAGACACGCATACTGGCAGAACAGGACAGACGGCTAACAGTGGCCGAATTAACACCAAACTTAAACGCTCAGCAGAGTCTGGAAACACAGTGCACCGAACACTCCTAACGAAGGGCCTCCGCAGCCGATGACCGATGTATGTGTCAATGTTAACACCGCGACATCGGCAACTACGACTGACATGGGGACCTGATCATCGGCACTGGACGTTGGTGCAGTGGCAGAGCGTTGCATGGTCCGATGAATCATTCCGATGGGAGGGCGCGTATCCGTCGTCTTTCAGGGGAACAGTTCCTTGACACCTGTACTGTGAGACGGAGAAAAGCTGACTGTGGCTCCATTATGTCGTGGGAAACATTTACGTGGCCATCCACGGGTCCAGTGGAGCTCTTGCAAGGACCTCGACGGCCAAGGAGTATCGTGCACCACTTCATGACGATCATGTTTCCCGACGGAAGTGGCATTTTCAGCAAGATAACGCGCCATGTCACAAGGCCAGAAGTGTGATGGAGTGGTTCGAGGAACACACCGGCGAGTTCCAGTCGATATGCCGGCCCACCTACTCGCCAGATCTGGACCCGATCGAACAGATCTGGGATGTGACTGAACGTGGCGTCAGAGATCATCGCCCGCCTCCCCGGAATTTACAGGAAGTGCGTGACTTTGTGTGCCGATGTGTTACCAACTCCCTCCATTGACGTAGCAAGGCCTCATTACTACCACGCCACGACGCGTCGTCGCTGTTATGAGTTCCATTATGTAGGTGATCATAAGTTCTGGCTGATCAGTGTACAAGTAACTTCAGACTTTTTGGAGAACACGCACTTATCTTTAATGATACATTGTTTCATAAAATTATAAGGTTCTCGATATGTCTGCTTTCGGCACCACATCGTGTCTGATAAAAATTACACAAATATTCAGACAAAAACGTAGTATCATATGACTAAAATATCATATAACTCATACAAATACCGTGGTGTGGCTGTTTGTAACGATACGAAGTTACGTTGTGAGTCCTAAATAAAGCCGGTGGCTCATATCGGTTCTGCTGATGTGCTCTTGGAAAAATAGAGCCAGTCTACAAGAAAGATTACTCACAAAACAATGGTGCAATCCATCCTAGGATACTACTCAAGTGTGTGGGACCCATACGAAAAGGAAAACGGAGATATTGTGACAGATTTGTTTTGACTCAGCTGAAAACATGAAGTGGGAGACGCTCGAATATAGTTGCAAACTATCAAGCGAAATGTTATTTATAAATTTTCAAGAAACAGTATTAAATGAGAAATTTAGGAATATGGTGCACACACCCTACCTCTCGCTTCCAAAAGGGCAATGCCGTCAAAATTAGTATCTTTCACAGCTCGTGCAAAGATACTTAAGCAGTCATTCTTCTCGCGTTCTATACGCGAATGGCTCGGAAGAAAGCTTAACACTTGATGCAACAGGACGTATCCTGCGCGATGCACTTCACAGAGTTAAAAGAGTATATATGTAGATGCAGACGTACCAGATGTACAAAGACAAGGATGTAAAGTGCACTGGCAGCAGAGAGCGAAACAGTATACGAAAATGGCGATGCAGATTCAGGTGCCGGAGAGGACGTGGAGAGACTAGTGAGATTTGCGTGTAAAATGGCGGCCTTTATATCACTTGGAGCGGTGCAGGCAAATGACACGTGGCGCCATCCACAGCCTGCCTGGCAGGAACTGTTATGGCCTCTGGAGAGCCCTCGGCCCTCAGCCCTCGCCGTGACACGCAAAGGGCCATTTGGCAGGCATGGCGCTCCCCCAGCTGCCCAGCTGCCGCCTGGCAGCCTCGGCCCTGGCGCGCTCTCGCCAGCCCACAGTGCCGAAGGGCAAGGAGCCGCCTGGGGGGCACTGACCCAGCCGCTGGCTGCTCAGGGTTAAGAAGTGGGCCTAGGAAGTTCAGCTGATGCACCGTTACCTGCGTAGAAAAAAGCTTGGAAGAGTGTGTCCGTAGTCGATGAGCGTCTCGTAGCGTCCAACGCAACAAGTAGAAACAGGATTATCGTCACTTCACGAAGAACCGATTTTAATGCGCTACTGGCCATCACTAATGGAATACCATGAAGGCGAATTGCAACTAATATCAACACATTTGCAACAAATACCAACGCATATGCGAATGACTAGCATTTCTGCGCAACTGCCCAAATTAACGCCATCTATGTCCTATATACAGGGTGTACATTAAGTCCAGGAACACTTTCAATTATTTATTGCATTAAACATTGTATAGATGTCATACATTTTGCATTTTGAGGAGAAACTCTGAAAGCTTTTTTTTTTTTTTTTCAAACATTCGATATGCGAACCATGAGTGACCTGGCAGACGTCAATACGGTTATCGAATGCTTGCCATACCCGTCCCAGCATGGCATCGTCGACTGCGGCAGTAGATTAGATTAGATTAGATTAGTAATTGTTCCATAGATCATGAATACGACACTTCGTAATGATGTGAAACGTGTCAGGTTGATAAAAGGTGTCTATACAAGATATTACATTAGACAAAATATTACATACATGACACTCAATATTTTTAATTTTTTTATTTTATTTTTTTTTAATTTTTTCTTCTTTTTTGGGGGGGGGGGGGGTGTTGGGAAATTACCCAATTACTGTATCCAAAAATTCCTGTAATGAGTAGAAGGAGTTGCCATTAAGAAATTCTTTTAATTTCCTTTTAAATGCTGTATGGCTATCTGTCAGACTTTTGATGCTATTTGGTAAGTGACCAGTGACTTTTGTGGCAGCATAATTTACCCCCTTCTGAGCCAAAGTTAGATTTAACCTTGAGTAGTGAAGATCATCCTTTCTCCTAGTGTTGTAGCCATGTACACTGCTATGACTTTTGAATTCGTTCGGATTGTTAATAACAAATTTCATAAGGGAATATATATTTTGTGAGGCTACAGTGAAGATTTCCAGCTCTCTAAATAAGTGTCTGCAGGATGATCTTGGATGAGCTCCAGCAATTATTCTGATTACACGCTATTGTGCAATCAACACTCTTTTACTCAATGATGAGTTACCCCAGAATATGATGCCATACGGAAGCAGAGAATGAAAATACGCGTGGTAAGCTAATTTACTCAGATGTATATCGCCAAAATTTGCAATGACCCTAATAGCATAAGTAGCTGAACTCAAACGTTTCAGCAGATCCTCAGTATGTTTTTTTCCAGTTCAACCCCTCATCAATGCATGCACCTAGAAATTTTGAATATTCTACCTTAGCTACCGATTTCTGGTTGAAGTCTATATTTGTTAATGGGGTCATTTACTGTGTGGAACTGTATATACTGTGTTTTGTCAAAGTTTAGTGAGAGCCCATTGTCAGAGAACCACTTAATGTTTTTCTGAAAAACATCGTTTACAATTTCACCATTTAATTTTTGTCTGTCGGGTGTGATAGCTATACTTGCATCATCGGCTTCCCGTGTTCCCTCCAGGAGCTCTGCTACGTCACGTGGTAGAGGCGGTACATACACCAGATAATGTATCACCACAGAAAAAAGTCACACGGAGTGAGATCTGGTGATCAGGAAGACCATTTCATGAAACAGCTGTCCGCTTCTGTAGCACTGCCACCATGTTTGCGACAAGCGCTGACTATCGGCAATTTTCCAAACTACGCTGTGGTGGTATACATGAAAAGAAAATTTCAGGATTTCTCTTCAAAATGACATATGTATGATATCTGTACAATGTTTGGTTCTCGCGCAATAAGTAACGGAAAGTGATCCCGGACCTTATGCAAACTCTGTATAAAGGGAAATTAGGCAACAGGATCCTCATTCAGGAATTGCAAATTAATGATTCTTTTTAGAACATTTCGTTCTATCTCGGATCAGAATTCAATAACAGCACGATTGAGGGTGTGGTTTATGGTTCCACGATATTGCTACTCACGTTAGTCGCGAACCTATGACTGCCGTCCGAATATGGAATTGACTGGTTCAGGACTGTCATACTCAACATCATGCCGGAGCTCATTGGTCGCACCTGACTATTTCCATTCGTTCTCTCGTGCAGTGTCGTACAGCTATACCACGCAAATCAGAAAATCTGCTAGTTTGTCGTAAGGCAGGTAGCCACACGGTTATTTTCTCTTAACTATTACTCTTAAACCTGCTACCTAGAAAGTTTAAATCAGGTTGCAAATATTACATAACGGAAATAATAGTCACATAATAGTAGAGATTATTCCTTTATAACTACTTATTAATGTTACTATCTTGGTCTGCTTAGTCTTGGGTGTTACTATCGAGTTGCCCTGCCGTAGGGCTTTGTCCGAGATCAACCACTCCTGGTTCTCGACTACCAAACATTCACTCCAAACTCTTCATTTACATAATTACAGTAGAATTTTAACTGAAAAACTACGAGAAGCGTTCAGTAAGTAATTCAACCCCTTTTTTTTAAAGCAGGTTGGTTTAATCAGGATCCCAATAAAACATATTATTTCCCAATCCTTTGGCTATAAAACACTATTTTTCAACATTATCTCCGTTCAGTGCGACGACTTTAAACGACTTTACTGGGAAGACCTATCTGCCCGCATGACACAACTCTAGTTGTCGACGTTGGAGCCAACGTCTTGCTTCATCAATAACCTCTCCGTTCAAGTATTGCTTTCGTGCTCTGCATCCTTCATTGGCCTATACAAACACGCAAAGTGCGACATCTGGGCTGTAGAATGGATGAGGTAGAACAGTGCAATTTAGTCTTGTGAGCTCTTCGCGGGTGCGCAAGCTCGTGTGATTGTGATCCGTCAATCACCTAGAATGAAAGTGTCCAACACTGCAGCAGTCACAGATTTGTGCGGCTTCCGGCACGCGGTAGATGTTTGTGCGACCTCCTTGTAATGATCACAGACTCCTTGCCCAACGACACACCGTGCTGTTCTTCATTGACAGGCTTCCGTTGACATCCTGCAAGCGCCTGAGAATATCTGCGATGGTCTGGTTTTCCGCCAAAAGAAACTCGATGACAGCCATCTGCTTCTAACCCACCTCCCCTACAGACGCCATTTTGAAGGCTGGATCACCGTCACGTAACGAAACTTCGTGGAACTATAGGGGGTGAAGTACTCCACGATGTCCCACAACAAATTTCGCATTTTTTTTTCAACCTAAACTGGCCGAGAAAAAAATGTTACCTATTGCTAATTGAACACCTCTCGTAAAAAAGAAAGAAAAGTAACGCCCTAACTAGTTACAATAATAGATACATGCACTTAACGGTCTATGAGAGCCTCGGAACTGCCTCGAGACTTGCCTGCACCAAGAAGGCAAATTTATGTAGCTACCTATACTGATACTACTGTACCAGTCTTCTTTGTGTGATTTGGAAGTACTCAAGTCAACACAATTCCAGACGAGACTATTTTAATATGTTAAGCATGAAACTTGATATTATTTCTGTTACTACAACCTTAGGCACATAGTTAACTATTTCAGATACGTCGTTGATCTAAAATCTACACTCCTGGAAATGGAAAAAAGAACACATTGACACCGGTGTGTCAGACCCACCATACTTGCTCTGGACACTGCGAGAGGGCTGTACAAGCAATGATCACACGCACGGCACAGCGGACACACCAGGAACCGCGGTGTTGGCCGTCGAATGGCGCTAGCTGCGCAGCATTTGTGCACCGCCGCCGTCAGTGTCAGCCAGTTTGCCGTGGCATACGGAGCTCCATCGCAGTCTTTAACACTGGTAGCATGCCGCGACAGCGTGGACGTGAACCGTATGTGCAGTTGACGGACTTTGAGCGAGGGCGTATAGTGGGCATGCGGGAGGCCGGGTGGACGTACCGCCGAATTGCTCAACACGTGGGGCGTGAGGTCTCCACAGTACATCGATGTTGTCGCCAGTGGTCGGCGGAAGGTGCACGTGCCCGTCGACCTGGGACCGGACCGCAGCGACGCACGGATGCACGCCAAGACCGTAGGATCCTACGCAGTGCCGTAGGGGACCGCACCGCCACTTCCCAGCAAATTAGGGACACTGTTGCTCCTGGGGTATCGGCAAGGACCATTCGCAACCGTCTCCATGAAGCTGGGCTACGGTCCCACACACCGTTAGGCCGTCTTCCGCTCACGCCCCAACATCGTGAAGCCCGCCTCCAGTTGTGTCGCGACAGGCGTGAATGGAGGGACGAATGGAGACGTGTCGTCTTCAGCGATGAGAGTCGCTTCTGCCTTGGTGCCAATGATGGTCGTATGCGTGTTTGGCGCCGTGCAGGTGAGCGCCACAATCAGGACTGCATACGACCGAGGCACACAGGGCAACACCCGGCATCATGGTGTGGGGAGCGATCTCCTACACTGGCCGTACACCACTGGTGATCGTCGAGGGGACACTGAATAGTGCACGGTACATCCAAACCGTCATCGAACCCATCGTTCTACCATTCCTAGACCGGCAAGGGAACTTGCTGTTCCAACAGGACAATGCACGTCCGCATGTATCCCGTGCCACCCAACGTGCTCTAGAAGGTGTAAGTCAACTACCCTGGCCAGCAAGATCTCCGGATCTGTCCCCCATTGAGCATGTTTGGGACTGGATGAAGCGTCGTCTCACGCGGTCTGCACGTCCAGCACGAACGCTGGTCCAACTGAGGCGCCAGGTGGAAATGGCATGGCAAGCCGTTCCACAGGACTACATCCAGCATCTCTACGATCGTCTCCATGGGAGAATAGCAGCCTGCATTGCTGCGAAAGGTGGATATACACTGTACTAGTGCCGACATTGTGCATGCTCTGTTGCCTGTGTCTATGTGCCTGTGGTTCTGTCAGTGTGATCGTGTGATGTATCTGACCCCAGGAATGTGTCAATAAAGTTTCCCCTTCCTGGGACAATGAATTCACGGTGTTCTTATTTCAATTTCCAGGAGTGTATTTTGAGTGATTAGGCAAGATTCAAGTCAAGCAAAATCTGGTCGGTTCTGTCCTAAAAGTCTATTAAGTAATAATGACTGAGCAAATTACATATATCTATACAGTTAAAAAGTACACTATTTATTTTCAAACTAAGACAATAGGTATATCTGATACAGTTAGTTGTTGGTTTAAACTGCTCAAAATTCTTCGGACACTTAAGACAGTCTTTCTTTAATACTGTGTGTGTGTGTGTTTGAGGTTTACGGGCGCTATTTCTTTAATACTAGGTCCATCATCATCAAATCTGGAGTCCGCATCTTCAAGAATGCCTGAAACACGCACGCCTTCTAAGCGAAACCCATGGGAATCGTCTCCTGTTAGTTGCTACAGGCACCATGGCCTGTTGTCTCTGAGACAGATGTATGAGACCTGTCCCCGATTCCTCTTCTTATTCTGTCATTGCTGCTGCTGGCTGCAATTGCTTCGTTTCACTGCATTTCTATGCAGTGTTCTCCTGATGACTCTTTTTTCATTTCCCAGGTTTTACGTGCCACGATTTTGATGAATGGCACAACGTCGTCTTCTGAAACGAGTCCGTGTCTGCATACAACATTACAATGGATGTGTCCGTAGATGGAGACTCGACCTCAACGTGGCGTAATGGTTTAGGGTGCACTGAGTACACAGCACGTTCACCTGTGGATGGCATAATCGGTAATTTTTTGACACTGGAAGTTACATTTCTCAAATGATAGGATCGATGGTTATGCCTAATATTCAGGATTGCCGTGACGCTGTCTTTCAGTAGTAGTCAGCGAGATTGCACTTTGCCTGTGCTGCCCGCCGTCACCTGATACAGAGGCTATATACTTAATGGAAATAACAATTAGGCTGTACACCCAGAAGATCATCATCAATCAGTCACGCTGAGAAAACTGAAAAAATGTATAACCCTGTTGTTCAGTGCATTTAACCATGCTGCTACAACCTTGCTCCACACTGCTTGTTTATTCGTTTCATAGACTGAGATCACGCGAACTCAAAATGTACCGTATACACCACAGAACAAGAAGTCAATTAATAACGAATGTAGTAATGGATTTAATTCGGGCACCACATTAGGGACGTAATTCACATTCTAAAAATTATTAATTACGAAAATGTGAACTTGAGTGTGACATTTTCTATTAACAACAAGTAACAGGGTTATTTACCTGCTCGATTACAGAGAGTATGTATGACAACCATCTTACTACCATAAAACATATATGTTTTAACTATAGATAGACTAAATGCAGTTATCATTTACAACATTTATCTTGACGAAATTGATGTCTTTCCATGAAATACTACAGTAGAAAAAGGAAACAATAATATGCTCATTATTTCGATGGAAATTTCGGGGTTACTTCTCCTTGTTGTCAATTTGAGACAAATATTAAATCAGGAGGTATAATTTTTGAGTAATTTCTAGACATTAGTCTCTCAAGTGGTGTGATGGCATCTCTCAGGCTATGCCTGTAACAACCGTGGTCGCAATGGGCCTCTCATGATTTGCTAACGTTCATCACTTAAGTGCACGAGAAAAGCCTTGCAGTACCTTCCACCGAATGTTCGTGTCTTACATCTTACTAAGCTGTGGACTATCTTTCATTAAGTCTAGCAGATATTCTACCTTACTGGGCTATGTCCTTCAACGTTCTGCAAAATTTACTTTGGATTGCCCGTCCATTTGATTGGCTAGCTTAGATCCTTTGTCTCATCAGCTGATTTTATTTAGGAACCACATTCGTTGACTTGCGTCACGCCTTCCTTTCCCACGTTGATAGATATGCTCGCTAAGAATATTCTTTCCTAAATGCATTCATGCGTAACTTCAGATAGGCTACTATTTAATCAGATATCTCCAACCTTTTTGGTTTACTAAATCAGTTCGTCAGGTCCCTGTGACTAGCTCCTTTATCGTGCAAATATCTTCTTTACTTAACGCGATGTTCTTGATCGGCCTTTTGAACACTGCAGTAGCACTTAGTGTTCTTCAGATGGTGACTTCCTCAGTTTCCCTGTCTGTGGTATCAGATTGGTAAGCCTCCACATTCCTCCTCCTGGTTGACACACGACATCATTTATTGTTGGTGAACTTGTAAATACGAGTTCTCCCACCCCTCTTGGCCGACACGTCACACTATTTAATTGTCGTAACTCAACTAGTAAGTACATTTTTGTGCCACTGTTCTCGATTAGTGCACTCTAAAACTTTCTGCCTTGGGTTCATGTTTCTCCAATATTCAACATTCGGAGTATTAGACAATATCTTCTGCATATTCTAATATTTATATTTTTTCTTATATTTTCGTCTGTACAGTTACTATTAGTGATGAATCGACTAAAATGGGTGCTTAAGCAGATGTCTCATTACTCTATCATTCCTACTACTTATCATTTTCACTTCTTATCGTCACTTTTACATCAATGCTTAGCAAACCGCAGAACGCTGGGTGGCAATTTCTTTTAAGTCTTTCATCTGCTTTTTCAATTACTTCTTCTTTAAAACGAGTTAAACAACAATGGTTATTAGCTGTGACTCTCACTGATAATTTTCTTAACCAGAAAATTTTTTACATTTAAGATTTGAACTTGGTTTCTGTGCTTTACTTTCCTCGCGAATTCGGAAAAAAGTCACTTCCAGTTAAATACAGTTCCTTGATTTTTAGCGGTTACATAGAACTTATTGATCTTTATTAATCGTTAAATGACAACCGTTGACAACCTGCAAGAAATGATAAATCATATCACATTACACTTCATTGTCACTGAATACGCATCTACAACCGATTAACAAGTAACACGGAAGAATTTATAGCCTACGCAAAGGCTAAGCAGTGTAGTGAAAATAAGGATATACTTCGAATTTTGAATATTTGCTTCACTGTATGCGTACATTTAGGTAGAAGTCTGTTGACGTTTCATTGTATTTATCTGTGTTTTACTGTGAAACTTATACGCTCTGGTAAAAAGCCAAAGGAATTATTTGCATCGACTAGCAACGATAATAGCAGTGTTTGTGCGTTTAAAATCTTTGGGTAGGGAGTTGTTGCGCAGAGCGCGCGGAGAGAGACGGGTTCCAGCGCTTGTAGTGTGCGGAAGTGTGGTGTTAGCACTCTCGCAGTAGAGAATACCATTTTCGGCGGCATCATGTAGGCACGCCGACCAGATGTCTAGAACAGGAGTACGGACAGTGGATGGGCGGAAGAGGCTGTATTAATCACGATTGCCCGTTCCTATAATTAGCCGTGGCTCCACGATATGCTAACGTCTTCAACAATAGCAGCAGTTCCAGCAACACAGTTTCGTCGTCGGCTCCGAGTTCCACCGTGTGCACAGTACTGAAGTAAGACTGTTCATTGGTAGAAAGTATTAACGGCTAACCCAGCAGCACAACTGAATGTGATTTGATTGATAAGACTCATTTAAATAATAATCAGTTAAACTCAGGGCGATTGTGTCCTCATTGCCCCCAGACGTTGTTACCAAGCAGGATCCTTGTTCCTTCCTTTCCTAATATGCTAACTGAGTGTCATAAGAAACAAATTGAATAGTTACAGCCAGTTTATTAATGAATAATTTCTCTTTCAAGAATTTTAGCCTCAGTCTACTTTCAATTAACTGTTGTACAACAGAGGTTTCAGTATATGACTAAAGTAAATCAATTTCATTTTACAAGTTTGAGAATCAATCACTGGAAAAAAATCCAAATCTAAAGAAATGCACAAATTAAGAGTGCGGAAGTTTTATTTATTTTACATATAGCTTGGAGCACATGGTTGTTTCGTTTGGTACTTATTCTAGTATTTAATTCTGTTCAAGTCAGTAAAAAAAGGCTCAGTTGTTCAGACAATAATATGGAATCCAATTTGCAAAATAAGTAACGGCAAAGTAAAAAGTGCTTGCTTTTTTTCTAAATTTTTTGATGACGTTATGCTGAGGTCACTGAAAGTCATTGTTCACCTAACGAAGTTCAGTACTAACATACAGTTTAATTGCATATTTTCAAATCATTACTCGATTGCCTTTTTTCAAAATTTAATGGCAAACATAACGTAAGAGTGACTTCTCAGTTTTCTTTATCATTACATACTTAAAATTAGTGTCCCCAAAAAGAAAACAAAAAAAACGTGGTAACCTTTAGTTGCCACGTCAGTGTTTAACAATACATGTTTTTCTTTCCCATCATCTTGTACAGGATTTTGGATGTAAATTGCCCTTGTGGGCTTGCGACCGTTAAGTACTTCCTTTTCGTTCATTAGTGTAACTTTCGAATTCATGATCAGTGGTACCCCTTTCTGTCCAGTGTTGTTCGTGAGTGAATGCACAAAATAACTTTCATTTTCCAAATTATAGCCCTGTTCGGTTTAATTACTTATATTTTTAAAAGACTTTCCATCATAAGGGTCGGTTGTACACTTTCCTCCTACTTATCGGTATCACTTCTTCTGGAAAGAGAGCCCTATACAACTAGAAAAAATCCATTAGGCATACACGCGATCCACGGTCATATTTTACATCGCAAGCAGGATAGGCCGATTAGTAAGAGGGAGGTTACACAGTGCAACATATTATTTTGAAATTGAACTTTCAGTATGTTCACGTCACAAGTAACTTAACTCAAGTACGTCGTCAGTTGTCATTTTAGATTTGCATGCCGCCAGGGATTAGCCGAGCGGTCTAGGGCGCTGCAGTCATGGACTGTGCGGCTGGTACCGGCGGAGGTTCGAGTCCTCCCTCGGGCATGGGTGTGTGTGTGTTTATCCTTAGGATAATTTAGGTTAAGTAGTGTGTAAGCTTAGGGACTGATGACCTTAGCAGTTAAGTCCCATAGGATTTCATACACATTTGAACAGATTTGTATCTTCTACTAGAGAACTATTTTAGTGAGCACATTAGGGAGTTTCACGAATTTATTTTGTCAGCAATTTTCATTATCCATTATGACAGTGTAGCCAAAATAACGATTTTAACGTCTTGGAGACTTTTCTGAAAGTCTCAACAGAGAGATACAACTAGAAAGAACCATACTGCGTAGTTTATCTACCCAGATACCGTTCAGAAGGACAAGACCCCCTATGTCTTCAAGTATTGTCAACCTTTTCTGCTAATTACGGTATGGTTATCATGGAAAATGACACATTCTTGTTCTGTAAAATGATTGCCCCAATATATGACTTTTAAACTTACATGGTATATTCACAATTACAAAGCACAAGAACTAACCTGGCCATGAGTGGAAGGGGACCCTGTGCTACTGTCCTCCGTCTTAGGTCTTCAACGTAAACACTGGGTGAGCACAGCAGACAGCTGCCACGGATACAAAGCTCAAGGGTTACAAACCGCTCTGCACTCCATTTTAGTAACATGCTGTCCATAATTGCTTGATTGACAGCAGCAAGTAATTCAGTGTTTCGTGTGAGTGTGTGTGTGTGTGTGTGTGTGTGTGTGTGTGTGTGTGTGTGTGTTTGTGACTGCATTCGAGTAGAAATTGTAATTCCAGTGTTTTCTGCTCTCTTATGAAATTAACTAAATCTGCGATTGTTGACCCTTGATTTCGGTAACCATTTTAGCGGTGCACAACAGCAAGCAACTCACTCTGTTGATCTTTGCTGTAGCACGACACTTGGAAAGCCAAAGCGCTATCTATTATCTTTTAGAGAAAGTCTATTAATGCTACCAAATAAATGAATATTTCTTAATTGCTGTAACATTTCCCCGTCTGTGATCTATCATAACTATCCTCTTTGGTTTGAAATAATACAAGACACGTTCTTCCACCGCTGTCTGGTAAGTGCAGAAGAGTAAGCTGAGAGCATTGTCGATGTACAGTACAGCTAATGCTACCATTACCTTCAGCAGCTGACTGACATCGTAAAATGTACGCATCCAACGGACGAAATCCCAGACATGATTAATGGCGGATATTTCTAGGAAATGAGGCAGGCAAGGGGTGAAGCAGTGTGCCAGCGCGTACCAGAGAAAATCTTATGAGGTAACGAAAATAGCATTATTTACGTTCAGTTTTTATTTTACATGCAACATTCAAAAAAGTAACACAATATCATACGTGTTCTTATGATATATTTTAGCTTTTAATTGTTCGTGTCATAGTGTAATGTACATTTATCACTCCTGCTTAAATACCTGTATTGTCGACATGCTCAAACAGGATGCCACCTTACTTTATTGTGCGACTATCTTGCATAACCTCTTCATTCCCGAGAGAAAAAATTATTCACAGAAAATTTTGCTTTTCATATTTCCAGAAATCTAATAAACAAGCATGACACAAACTCAAAAGAAATACTTTTATGGAGATTCACTGAGGCACAAATGGAAGTCCACATGTCGTTCTTTGCTTTGTATTTTCTTTCACCTTTTTTTCAGTAACGTGTATATTTTATTTGAAAAAATTAACTTTATTTGCTAATCCACTCGAAAAAAGGATAATTAATGCTAATGATTTTGAACTATATGATTCCCAATAAAGGTTTTTGTCGATTATCTAAAACAACTTCATAAATGCGAGAAAATAATTGTCATACAACAATTCTTGTAAGTAATAATTTTCTACAGCCAGTAAATAAATCTTTACGGTACGTTTTATGATGAGCTACATTATTATTTTTCACAATATCTAAAATACATTAAATATTTGCTGCACATGTCTCTTATCTTGGAATTTCAGGCACGTTTTCTGCATTTTGAGGCGCTCCTTACCTCAACAGATTTTAGTATTTGTAAAGCTTAACTTCTGTAACTGGATTGCACCACAGCTCTTTGTGGCTTTCTATCCATATTTTCTACAACATTTACATCTTCGCCGTCAGAGGAATTCACTGTACAAGGATGACCTCTGCTCCCAGCTACTGGCACTACATCTTAGCGTTCTTATTGCTTACCACTTAGTTTCATCGAGATCAGCAGGGTAATCCTCAGTCAAAAAGGAGAACCCGTCACCTTCCAAATCAGATAATTAGGCTGTATTGTCATTAAGAAGAGCTTTTAATCGTTCACCAGTTAGTATTCCATGCCTTCCTGCAGAGGGTATAATTAATATTTAGGCATAATAATTATTTACACTCCTTTTCGATTTGCAAAACTAAACATCTTCTGCATACGAATGCCAAATTGAAATTAGTAGATATGCATTATGGCTTGACGTCCATGTACGAGGACATTCAGAAAATGGGCTATTTAATAGTTTCAAATAAAATTTATAAAAATCTGAACTAATCCTCAACATCTAGAATAGCTACTAAAACGTTAGGTAAAAAACACATAATATTTAGGCATAATAATCATTTACGCCTGCTTTTCGATTTGCAAAATTAAACAGCTCCTGCATACGATCATCTGTAAACTAACAAAGGAATCGTTCCATGCGAAGTGCTGCTCCCTGGTTTTAAGACTCTTAAAACTAAGAGTTATAAGGTTCACACTCACGGACCATTGGTCTATAAGTGCATAAATACGCTTAATTACTTATAAAAAGAAATGAACGAAGATCCGTATGTGTGGACAGATGGAACAAAAAGGTTAAAGTCACATATGCTAACAGTCCCCACTATTGTAGAAAACAGCAAGTTCTAACAAGCAAGTGAGTTATTATTGTAGCTTATTCGTGCTTCCTGAAGTTTTTACTTGTATTTGCTGGGGGACAGCAGTACAGGACTGAAGCAGTATGCATATATGGAGGTAAATTGAAAGTCAACTAACAGTCCTCAATATTATCTTCAGAATACAAAAAGGGAGATGTACTAACTAGTCGAAATATTCTGAGCACTGTTCACAGCAAGACTAAAGCCACGAGGTGGTGTTGGCGGGCATGTGACTTGGTAAAGAGATTAACAAGCGGTTTATAGACGAATTGGGAATCATTATAGCGGCAGTACAGGCCGATAATGGGGAAATCAATTGACGTTAGCGACTTTTAGAAACAGCAGGTCATTAGGGCGTGGCGCATAGGAACCTCAATGACTCGTCCACTCTGTAAACCAGGATAGACGTGATCTTCGGCAGGCCTGATGAAGGAGTATAATCCTGGTGCAGCCTCATTGTGGAGCACACAGTTCAGAAAACACAGAGCTCCGTATCAGACCACGTGTTCCCATGTTGATCCAATGACATCGCACTCCGTCAATTACGAGTGCAGTCGCCACGGGCTTATCGATATTGGACCATGGATCAGTAAGGAAATCTCGCCTGGTCGGATAAATCACGGCTCTTGTTACACCACATTTGATAACCCGTCTCTAAACGAACATCTACTAGAAACATGCACCACGCCACGGACACTTGTCAGTTGGCTATAGGGGACATTCCTGTGTGCTTTCATGGGACCTGTGGTAGTAATGGAAGGCATCATGTCAGCTATGGAGTACATGAACATTATTGCCGATTGCCTGCACCCTTGTTGCTTGATGTCTTCCTAGATTGTGATGGCGTCTTCCAGCAGGAAATGTGCATGTGACACAAGGTCACAACCGTGTTACAGTGGCTGGAAGAGTATGAAGCGTTGGCCACCAAATTCTCCTGATCTTAGCTCTACGGAAAACGTCAGACACACTATCGAACGCCAGAACTGGTCCGTAGTTAAAACAGTTGCGTGACCTGTGCCTACACGTCTGGTGCCACATGCCTCGTGAAATCTACCAAGATTGACAGACACGCTTTTGAGGAGGTGGTTATGACTCTGTGGCTCTTCAGTGTACAATGTGCTTCAACTTTGGTTTCTTCACCCTACGCTCAAAACTTTTACTCTCTACATTCAGAGGACATACCTGCTCAGATTACTGTTTAAACTTCAATAAATAGTAATAGCCTGGTGTCATACTGTCCATTTGTTAGCGTTTCCTTCTCTAATACAGTTACTTTATTTAAACTGTTCTCACGTTTCCCTAACTCGATTAAGCAAATCGTATAGAAAAGGTCTTATAAAAGCAACAAAGTAACTTTCTCCTGTTTTAAAGTGTCCCCCATTTCTAATTACCTCTTATCGATGAGATACCAAACCAGGATCACCCTGCTCTATATTTTAAGTCAATTTAAAACGAGCGTGGTTAGAGTTTTAAGCTTTTCTGGTACGTCTAACTCGTTTTCTAAACTTTTAGAGAGATGTTCTTGGCTCATCCACGTTTTTCATAAGTCATCAACCAGTCATATTTCCCTATGCTCTTGTTTTAGGTTTTCTCTAGTATTTCTTGTTCTGTTTCCGTTTTAACCCCTTCGTTTTAGCCCCTTTAAGACATTTTACAAACTGGCTCGCCCTTTTTTTTTTTTTTTTTTTTTTTGGTGCGTAGTTAGCCAATAGTTTCTCTGTGCTCTTAGTTCAGCTTCTCTGTGTTTCACTTATGTTTTACTCCCAAGTATAGCACTCTTGTACAGGTCAACGAGATGAGGCGGGAGATGGAAGCGAGTGAGTGATTGTCACTTTATAGGTTTACTCATCAGTAGCTGACAACGTTTTTAGACATTTTATCCACATTATCCACGTTCATTTCATCTTCGTAACGGCGTTGATAACATCCCCGTTGAGCCCCGTAACCTCCAAACACACACACACACACACACACACACACACACACACACACACACACACACACACGATGTTTCCCAATAAGGCACCCGGCGCAGCACTATGAGACCCCTTATGTGTAGTTCACCCGCGCAGCAATACAGCATCACAAGTCATATGCCAGTAAGGCGATCTCTTGACTCGAGTGAAACCGTCAATACTCATGTAATATACGTAAATGAAAACGAAGCAGATGGACAAAAATTAAATAAACTGTTTGTTATTTCAAAAGTAATTGGCATAATTGTTAATATATTTAATTCCCTGTGAGACAAGACGGTCAATGTGTTGATAGGAAAATTTTTGTGTCAGCAAACGGAACCATAACTGTATCCAGGCGTACAAATCTCCCCCAACAACCATGGACCTTGTCGTCGGTGGGTGGCTTAAATGCCTCTGTGATGCAGACAGCCGTACCGTAGGTACAACCACAACGGTGGGGTATCTGTTGAGAGACCAGACAAATCTGTGCTTCCTGAAGACGGGCAACAGACTTTTCAGTAGTTGCGGGGGAGATAAGTGACTTATACGGCCTTGTAACATCAACCAAAAGTCCTTGCTGTGCTGGTACTGCAGACGGCTGAAAGCAAGGGCAAACTACATTCACAATTTTTCCCGAGGATATGCAACTCTACTGTATGTTTAAATGATAGTAAAGTCCTCTTGGGTAAAATATTCCGGAGGTAAATAATCCCCCATTTGGATCTCCGGGCTGGGACTCATCAAGAGGATGTCGTCATCAGGAGAAACAAACCTGGCATTCTACGGACCCGAGAGTGGAATGCTAGAGCCCTTAATCGTGCAGATAGGTTAGAAAATTTAAAAAGGAAAATGGACAGGTTGAAGTTAGATTTAGTGGGAATTAGTGAAGTTCGGTGACAGGAGGAACAAGACTTCTGGTCAGGAGAAAACAGGGTTATAAATACAAAATCAATTAGGGGTAATGCAGGAGTAGGTTTAATAATGAATAAAAAATAGGAATGCGGGTAAGCTACTACAAACAGGGGGGACCGGAATTCGATAGCAGGACAAAGAGGAGAAGGAAAAATTGGAGGGGAATATGGACAGGGGTAAAAGAATGAAAGAAGCCGCCGCCTGGTAGACTTTTGCTCAGAGCGTAATTTAATCATCGCTAACGTTTGGTTTAAGATTCATAAAAGAAGACTGCATACATGGAAGAGACCTGGAGACACCGGAACGTTTCAGATTCATTACAGAATGGTTAGACAGAGATTTAGGAGTCAGATCTTATATTGCAAGACGTTTCCAGGGGCAGATGTGGTCCCGGACAACAATTTATTGGTTATGAACTGTACATTAAAACAGAAGATATTGCAAAATGGTAGCAAATGAAGGAGACAGGAGACGGGACCTGAATAAGTTGAAAGAACCAGAGATTGTTGAGAGCTTCAGAGGGAGCATTAGAAAACGGTTCACTTGAACAGGGAAAATGAATACAATAGAAGATGGATGGTAAGCTTTAAAAGCTGAAATAGTGAAGGCAGCAGAGGGTCAAGTAGCTAAGAAGACAAGACCGGTTACAAATCATTGGCTTCACTTTAACTAATGAAAGGAGGAAATTTAAAAATGCAGCAAATGAAGCAGTGGAAAGGGAGTACAAACATTTAAAACTTGAAATTGACAGGAAGTGCAAAATTGCTAAGAAGGAGTGGTTAGAGGACAGATGTAAGGATTTAGAAGTATATTTCACTAGATGAAAAATAGATACCGCCTACAGGAAAAGTAAAGTGGCCTTTACGGAAAGAGAAGTAGCTATACGAATATCCAGATCTCAGATAGTTAACCAGTTCTAAGCAAAGAAGGAAAAGCTGGAAGCTGGAGATGAACTCGAAATCAATATTATACAAAGGGAAGTCCACGTATATGAAGATGAGGGGGTGATATGATACTGCGAGTAGAATTTGACAAAGCTCTGAATGATCCAAGTCGAAACATAGTCCCGGGAGTAGACCATACCCTGTCAGAATTAATGATAGCTATAGGAGAGCCACTCATGACAAAACTCTTCCATATGGTAAGTAAGATGTATGAGAGATGCGAAATACCCTTAAACTTTAAAAAGAATGCAGTAATTGCAATTCCAAACAAAGAAGTTGCTGCCAGGTGTGAAAATTAAAGAACTATCAGTTTAATGATTCTTTACAGAAGAATGTAAAAACATATAGAAGCAGACCTCGGGTGAAGTACAGTTTGGATTCCGGACAATACTGATCATACGATTTATCTTAAAAGATAGGTTAAGGAAAAGTAAATCTACATTTATAGCAATTGTGAACTTAGAGAAAGCTTTTGACAATATTGACGGTAATAATCACTTTGAGAGTCTGACGGTATCAGGAGTAAAATACAGGGAACGAAAGATTATTTACAACTCGTACAGAAAGCAGACGGCAGTTATAAGAGTCGAGTGTCATGACACAGGAAGCAGTGATTGAAAAGGGAATGACACAGGGTTGTAGCCCATTCCCAAAATTCTTCAATATGTACATCGAACAAGCAGTACAAGAAAGCAAAGAAAAGTTTGGAGCAGGAATTAAATTCAGGGAGAAAAATTAAAAACTGTGAGGTTTGCCGATGACACTGCAATTCTGTCAGAGACAACAAAGGACATGGAAGAGCAACTGAATGGAATGGACAGTATCTTAAAAGAAGGATATGAGATGAACACCAACAAAGGCTAAACAAGGAAAATGGAATGTAGTCGAATTAAATTAGGTGATGCTAAGGGACTCAGATTAGGAAACGAGACACTTAAAATATTAGGTGAGTTTTACCATTTGGGCAGCAAAATAACTGATGATGGCCGAAGTAGAGAGGGTATAAAATGTTAACGGCAATGGCAAGAAAAGCATTTATGAAGAAGAGACATTTGTTAACATCGAATATAGATTTAAGTTTTACGAAGTCTTTTCTGAAGGTATTTGTTTGGAGTGTAGCCTTGTATAGAAGTGAAAGAATTTGGATAAAAAGAGAATAGATACTTTTTAAGAGTGATGCTACAGGATAATGCTGCAGATGGGTCGATCACGGAACTAATGAGGAAGTACTCAGTAGAAATGGGGAGACAGGAAATTCATGGCCCAACTTGACCAAAAGAAGGGATCACTTCATAGGACACATTCTGAGGCATCATGGGATCACCAGTTAGTATTGTATAGATGTGTAGTGGGTAAAAATCGTAGAGGGAGACCAAGAGATGACTACATTAAGCAGACTGAGAAAGAGGTATCTTGCAGTAGTTATTCGGAGATGAAGAGACTGACACAGGATAGAGTAGCATGAAGGGCTGCGTCAAACAATTTTTTAGGATTGAAGATCACATCATCAACAATAACAACGTACCCTCTTCGTCCGAAGCAAATCTATGGCGACCAATGTCCTTCTTTGTGGCTCCAAAAATCGCATGGAAAAATAACAGGACAGTATGGAGGATGTGTAAGGGCTTTCCACACGAAACTTCTCCCGGGTGCTCCAAACAACCTTTCCAAGATGTGCATGGGTATTACCCTGCAGAAAAATGATGCTGCCTGTCAACATTACTGATCGTGTGGACTCGACCCGCTGCTCATTGACTTTCAAGAACACAACGCCACAATTAACGCATAGATGTGCGTGGACACTTTACAAAAAGTAAAGCCCGCCATCTAGTACAATCCCCCAGGAATGTTTACGCACCGCATCATTTTATTGCTGGAAAATTCGTGCCCACATGTTGCCAACCTCGTTTCGAGTACGCAGCAGAAGTTTCTCTAGGAAGCACTTACATATCTCCCACAAAGTCCCGATCTCTAGGCAGGCTTTTGTCGTATCTTTGGAGCCCTGAAGAAAGATAGGCATAGCCGTCGATTTGCTTCGGATGAAGAGGTGTACCGGTTGGGTGCAATCATGGATCTGTAGGTAGCCATAAACATTTCTCCGTGAGGGTACTTACGGTCTTGTCTTGTTGTAGGATAAATGTATTAACAGTTAAGCCTATTACTTCTGAAATAACGAACAGTTTACATATCTTTTTACAACTTTATCGTTTTCATTTGAGTGCCCCTTATACTGGTGTGCAAAACTTTAGAACGAAAATAACATTTGTATAATGTGTCACTGTCAAGTTATGCAGTGCGATGAAACTTGAACAATACATATATACCTGGTATAGTATAGTACTGAAGGCAGCTGAAGGAACTGATACTTTTACTCAAGAACAATAATTGCACTGAAGTAACTGCATTCATGATAGTCCCATGGATATTACAAAAGGCGGATCATGGTTCTTAGTAGGTTGTGTGATCAGCACGGACAGCAGTGCCTGTTCTGCAACGTGCTCCCGTCCAGGTCTCAAGATTGCTAAGGAATTCTTTTGTCCGGGTGTTCCTTTCCTCCACCACTGCGATTGACAACCGGTGAATGCAGACGTCCTATAATACATCTTCACAATGCGTCCCACAAGTGCTCGAAGGGTTTTAAGTCGCAGGAACTGGCAGATCAGTCCATTCGCAGAATATACTCTCGTTCCTTTTGCTCCTCCGTCTCCACTGTCCGATGCTATCGGACGTTACCATCCTTAAAAATTAAGTCAGGGCCGAATGCACCCGTGAAAAGAAACTTATGGGCTAGGAGTACCATGTTTCAATAACGTTGACCGCTGAATGCAGCCCTTTCAAATATTTGCATGTCAGTACGCCCATGTAATATTATGCCTCCCCTCATAACAACACCTGGACCGCCAGTTCGATCGTGTTCGGCATTTCTGGATGTACCGTCATCTGGCAAGAGGTGGGAGCACGTAATGCACTGATTCACCCAGGAAAATTGTAGAACATCATCAAAGTCAGAAGGGACATACGTCTCTAGTGCCGATTCAGCTTCGTAGGCTTTTCGCTTTAGGAATGCCATATTACCCGCGCTCTCAGTTCACACGACACGCACAGCAGTAAGGTGGGTTGCCTAACGTTCAGGAACTCTGTTCGTTTTCTAACACACACACACACACACATACACACGATAGGTTGACTGTAAGAATTTTCACTCACTACTTAGAGAGCCTGTATTATCGCTTTCCCGCATGGTGCTTTCTAATATGTCGTGTAAATCTGCTTGAAGTCCAGGGTTACCAAATTCTCAGAAATCGCAAATTAGAGTCTCGTACTTGAAGCGGTGCACTCTCCGTAACGTCGTGTCTTGCGAACGTTGTTTTATACAAAACGATTTCCAGTATTTCAAGAAATCACCTTACAAACCCTCTACCTTCCTCAAAAATGAACAATGTACCATACACACTGCTGTGTCAGAACACGGCGACGACTTGCATAATAGGGTGCTGGTAAAACTTCCGAAGACTTGTTGTTGTTGTTGTGGTCTTCAGTCCTGAGACTGGTTTGATGCAGCTCTCCATGCTACTCTATCCTGTGCAAGCTTCTTCATCTCCCAGTACCTACTGCAGCCTACATCCTTCTGAATCTGCTTAGTGTATTCATCTCTTGGTCTTCCTCTACGATTTTTACCCTCCACGCTGCCCTCCAGTACTAAATTGGTGATCTCTTGATGCCTCAGAACATGTCCTATCAACAGATCCTTTCTTCTGGTCAAGTTGTGCCACAAACTCCTCTTCTCCCCAATTCTATTCAATACCTCCTCATTAGTTATGTGATCTACCCATCTAATCTTTAGCATTATTCTGTAGCACCACATTTCGAAAGCTTCTATTCTCTTCTTGTGTAAACTATTTATCGTCCATGTTTCACTTCCATACATGGCTACACTCCATACAAATACTTTCAGAAACGACTTCCTGACACTTAAATCTACACTCCGAAGACATAGGGGTCCATTAATGGAGTCAGAGTTGAACAGAGATTTAGGACATGAGTACAAATAGTTTTCTGTCGACGACAACGGCAGCTGAAGACATTCATATCTTCCCACAGCCCATGATTTTCTACCATGCAATTCTGTGATCCAAACGCAGATTCTCATAAATTTCTTCTTCTAACTAAGGCTTATATTTGGTACTAATAGGCTTCTCTTGCCTGGAAATGTCCTCTTGACCTGTGCTAGTGTGCTTTTTATATCCTCGCTTCATCTGTCCAAGGTAAAAATTTCTTTTGTTCACCCACTTCATGATCATCAATTTTGATGTTAGGTTTCTCATTAGTGTCATTTCTATTACTTCTCATTACTTTCATCCATTTCCGATTTATTCTGAACCCATATCCTGTACACATTAGACTGTTGATTCCATTCAAGAGATCCCATAATTCTTCATTGATGATTGCAACGTTATCGGCGAATCTTATCATTGATGTCCTGTCACCCTGAATTTTAATCCCGTTTTTGAACTTGTCGACCTAGAAAATGCGTTCGAAAATGTGAAATGGTGCAAGATATTCAGAATTCTGAGAAAAATAAGTGTAAGATATAGGGAAAAATGGGTAATATACAGTGTGTATATGAACCAAGAAGAAACATGAAGACTGCAAGAGTAAGAGTGCTCGGATTGAAAAGGATGTAATAGTGTATCATCAGTCTATACCTCCAAGAAGCAGTGACGGGCATAAAGGAAAGAATCACGAGTGGGATAATAATTCAGGGTAGACGAATATCAAAGATAAGATTCGCTGATGATATTGACTGTGAAGAAGAATTACAGGATCTGTTGAATGGAATGGTTTAATGAATGCAGCAAACCGAAGACAGACGAAAGTAATTAGGAGAGACTGGAATGAGACTAACATTACACTTAATCGAAATCGATTGCCACAAAGTAGACAAAGTTTAGAAATTCGGTTACCTAGGGAACAATATATCACATGACAGACGTAAAACGGAGACTAAAACAGGCAAAGAGAGCATTACTGGCCAAAATAAGACTACTTGTATACATAGGTATTCATTTGATAAATGTGAGTGTGGTGCTCAGTATTATATGATAACGAATCACAGATTGAGGAAAAACCGGAAAGAAGTGAATCGTTGGGGTTGAGGTGGGTCGCTGTGGAAGGATGTTGAAAATTATGTACACTGATAAGGAGCTTCTCCGTAGAATAGGCAGAGAACGAACATATGGAAATTACTGACAAGATGAAGGGCCAGGATGATAGGGCACGTGTTAAGACATCGGAGAATAACTTCCACGGTAATAGAGAAGGTTGTAGATGGTAAATTGCAGGGAACACAGTTATTTGAACGTTCAACAATAACTGAGGACGTGCGGTCCACTGAGATGACATTAAGGGAAGAGAGGAATTCGTCAACGGACACATCAAACCATTCAGAAGACTGATGACTCGAGAAAAATAGGAGTCATTGGCGACCAATTAGATGTCCACCACAGCATAAGACTGTCCCCACCGGCCTACGTCCGTCGCACGGTACATGTTTCCAGGAAGCGTTTGCCTGGACGATGGGATCCGGACATAATCATTGATCTGATGTAACGGGTAACGTGTTTCATCCTACTCATCTTCCGGATGGCATGTTTCCACTGATTCACTGTCCAGTATCGATGGTACCAGGCACACTGCAATCGTGATAGACGATGTTTGGTCAACATGTAAGCGTCTAATGGTCACCTCCTATGTAGCCCCTTGTTCAAGAAATGCTGTGAACGATGTGAACTGAAACACGTATGCCTGCATCAGTATGGTACTCTGTGGTGATTTCTGCCACACATCGCCGCCTATGCTGCGTACCAGAATGGGCAGCCTCTGGAGTCCACGTTTTGTAATTAGGTGTGAATGTCCAACAGCTTGTGGCCTGATCGTGGTTTCTCGGTCCTTTAACCACTTTTTGCACATACCCATAACAGTAACGCGGACAGACGATCAATTTTGGGAATTCTCATTCCCGTGCCAAAAAATATCTGGCGTTTCTCAATGTCGCTGCCGTCAGAGGATTTCCCGATTTGCATTTCGTATCAACGGTGGAATGATTCATCTATGCTCCGCTTACATAGAGTGTAACTGGGTAAGTGCATTTATGGTGCCTTAAGAACACACATCAGGGTATTTTTTTTTTTCTCTGTGTCGAACAGTCTTCCCACAAACACGTCACCAACTTCACGTCCGTACTGCACTACTAAGTGAACTATGACTGTCTGTATAGACTAACCATTTTGTTTCCATGGGTCCACACGTCAGCAAGTGACCTGCTGCCCAAGGAAAATAAGCATTAATGGCTTGCCATTGCCACATGTACTTGGAAGTTCTAACCAACTTAGAAACTTACAACTTGTAATTGCTCTAACTACTAGTCTCCAAAACGTAATGTAATGTTGTTCAGAACACTGTTCTCAGTCACCCTTATACCTGTTACATCCTGTATACTTTCTTTACTGTGTCGCGTTCCCACAATGCCACCAGGTAGCGTTCATCTCGTGGTGGGCAGTCGTCATTATGTTTTTGACTGATTAGTATATGTGAATTTAAGCTCTATATGTAGCACCTCCGGGAAAACAATTATTTCTATTGTTCATTTCACATAAATTCTTGGTTTCCAAGACATCGATATAGATTTAGTGACGTTGCACGTGTCGTTCCCAAACAATGTTGTAAAGAAACGGTCAGTCAAGCTGGACACCGTAACATCAAGCAGGGAAACTCTCTAGAACTGGAACTCTACGTCTGTAAAACGTACTCAGAGACCCAATTTCAGGTGATAATAAAACAATCAATAGAATTAAAAAAAAACAACCACTACCTACCTCAGACAAAATCTTAGGCCTGGGAAACTGCCTTTTTTGCCTGGTATGCAAAGTTTAGAGAACCAGAATAATACGAGATACCAATGATATCCGTTACAGACTGAGAATCACTTACCACAACCACGGTGCTGAAACAGAGATGTTTCAACATTTACTACTCCTTGTCATTGCAGTCAGAAAATGCAGTTGTTGAGGGTGACCTATGGGGTATGAGGAATACTGTCTGTAGAGTAACCATCAATTTTGAAAGCTACATAGTATATTCATAAACTAGCAATGATAGTGGTACGCGATGGACCGATGCCCTTCCTGTCACCTTCCCTTTCTGCCTAGGACGGGATTTATGTACCCAAATTTCTATGTTTAGTTTTATACCTGTGATAGCGTGAGAAAGTTTTCTAAATGTTTGCAAATCGTTTCACTGACGGGGAACGTGGGTACCGCCCTGGTATTTACTTATTCGGATGTCGGAAACCACCAAAAAATCACGTCAAAGCTTAACCTTTGTCATTAATCCCTCTGAATCGGTCCGGCGCGCCTCCTCGAATAATGGAAGTGGCGTGCTTTCGCGATCTGCTATCCGAGCCGGTCATCTCACTTTTTTCTTTGCAAATGAAAAATGTAGTTTTTCAATATCCTGTCCTCATTTTCAGGTGCCTTACAGGATGGCTTAAAATGTTTCGAAGAAGTGGAAGTTAACATTACCAATCTTATTTCGTCTCTATTGAATGAAATCTGTGTATCACCTCAGCTGAGAAGCAATACAAGCGAAATAGCTGACAAATTTGAGCGTTCTGAAAGGAAGTCAGTAGCGAGGTGTAAAGTAGAAATATTTTCCTGGAATTTGCAATACTTTTGCATTAACGTACGGTAGAATGAATAGTTGTAAGAGCTTTCTAAGAAAAGTAGATACATTTTTATGGTCCAGTTTTCATCTTCTCGCAAATTGCAATAAAGTTATAGTCTAGTTATAAATGTCCGAGTCACGGGGAGAAATATTACTACCCTTTGTATTTGGATATGTGTAGCGTCTTTCTCACTTAACTACGTTAAGGAAAGACCAGGAAATAGAGTAGGTGCTGCTGAGTCGGTTTATAGCGGTAATCCACAAACCTCCAGTCGTAAAAGAAAAATCTCGTAGCTGTTACAGACAATTTGAGGACTCTTAGAACATCGTAAAATTCTGTGGATGGACATCCCATTTAGATGCATATGAAATAAAGTGACACTTCTGCTGTTAGATTAAAAAGATTAGTGATACTTCGTTGCTGTAGTTCGTCTTTTTCTCTATGCGTTTAAGGTACGCATTTTAAGACGTAATTCATCTGTCTGCTACATCCTGAGACTTATGGACTATTAATTCTAAGCCCATAAATCGTCTTCGTAATTTCTGAGGAAATGTATTTGTTTGTAGAAAATTATGTGGGATTCGTCCATATGTCTTCACCAAAAAAAACTGTTGGCTTAAGGTAACCACTGCGTCATTGATAAGTGATACTTTGTTGACCATCATAAGTAACTACGAGCATATAGTCATAAACTGTGAGGCGAGTAATCATAATACGAAACGAATTTATTCGGACTGCATATGTTTACACTGATGCATCGATGACGATATCATCAATGGGTTTTTAATTCTTCTCTTTTTCTTGTCTCACGTTTCACTAAACACTTACAGCTGTGTTTATTTCATATAGCATAACTGTATTTTACTCAAATTGTGCAGTGCCTAGTTAACGTGAGCAACGTGTTCGAAAGACGTAGGTGTAAATTCAGTTATTATTTTCTGTTTTGTTCTATGTTTTTTCTAATTGATGAAGACGCTAATTAGTAATAAAGCAAGAGGACTACATTGCATGTTGTGTTGTATTATGAAATGCACCATGTAATAATTTAATAATGAGTCTAAAAGAGGAAGAACCAATGAATAAACTCACTCATGGACAAAGTCTTTACGGCAATGGTTTGCGTAAAACACAGTGTTCTGCATTAATACAAATTTATTGCACTTAATATTTCTATTAGTGACCACGGACGTGTGATCTATTGCTGAATAATAACATCGGTGATCAGAATGGAGACCGGTAAATAACATCTATAAATATTGTGGATGGAATTCTATGTACAGCTACTGCTCAATGACACACTAAGTGCCTTTAGGTCTGAAACATACAAGAAAGTAAATATAATACTAGGGCACGTGACTCGTTTGGAAACAAAATTTCATTTTTGAGTGGACAAAAGAGTTTACACGCACGGAAACAGCATGTACGCAACGCAATAGTTTTATTAACAACGTTTCTGATAGTATCCCACAGCTTTATTGTGAAATGATATATTATTGGCCAACGTAATTAGCTCTAAAAATGTGGTTATTTACTGTGGACAGTTTTCATCAGGTAATCATCACGTGAGACATATTTTATCTGACAACGTAGGTTTGCATTAGTATGATCTGATGATGCTATCATTACTGAAAAAGAATAGGTATGTTTTATACTTCTCATCAATGTTTCTTAGGTTTTTTATTGGTCTTGTCTCCAGTGTGTATTTCTCAGGTGTTACTGGCTGTGTCTCATAACATAGCCTAGTGTGTACTTCACTTCTGTTGTTTGGCAATTAGTTCATATCCTCAACACATACGAAAAATGTAGACACTAAGACAACTATTTTTCTCTGATTTGATGATTTGAAGCCTATGTTGTTTTCTAAACAGTTAAGATGCAAATTATTCAGCGTAAGGGGGGAGTGAATTAAATGAGCTAATGAACTGTCAACGATATCGTGTAATAATTTTTTGGTACGTGAGATGAGAGGAAGAAACGAATTAAAGACACACAATGAAAACGTCTTTCTGATACTAGTTTTGGTGTGTTTTGGATTATCACAAACGTATTGCACTGTACTTTTTCTATTAGCTACCACAAGGCTGTGTCGCCACGAATTTCCGAATCGATACTACTAGCAAATTCTTCAGGAATAGAGTCCTGTGTTGGATACACTATTACTACTGAAAGGCACACAATATGTGCGTCTAGGTTTTGAACGTACAAGTAACGAAATATCACACTAGGTAACATGCTAGTCTGGAAAAAATTATTATTTCACGGAGAAAAGCGATCAGATTCGTGGGAACAGTGTGAGTGTGTGTGTGCGAAGTAGCACTAATATCAATATCGTTATTGTTAGCACCCGTAGTTTGATTGACAAATTATGTACAATTGATCAAACAACATAGTTATTTCTTGTGGATCATTTTCGTATGGGAAACAATTCATACGATAACTTAGCTTTAAGTTGATATGATGTCATCATGGCATTGTTACTGAAAATGAATGTTTTGTACTTTTCATCAACGGGTATTCTAGGTTTGTTTTTCTTGTCTACCGTTTTATTGCTCAACTGTTACTGGTTGTGTTTGATAATATAGCTTAGCGTGTACTTTACAGCAACAAGTTCAAGTTTTCAACACATACGAAAAACGTAGATATAAAGGCAAATGTTATTCTCTGATTTGGTCACTTGGGGTCTACGTTTCTTTCTACCCGTAGGAGAAAGTACTGGGTAGTCAATTTTGCCACATAATAATTTTGTAGCAAGTGAAAAGAGAGAAAAAAACGAATTAAAAACAAACGATGAAAACATCTTTCTGACACTAGTTTGGCGTGTTTTAAATTATCACAAACGTATTGCACTGTGCTATTTCTATTAGCTACAGTAAGGCTGCTACGTAATGCTGAAGAATAATCTCGGGTTCCCGAATGGATAGTAATAAATAACGTACACCGCTGGGGAATACTTCAGGTATGGTGTCCAGTACTGGATATACTGTTACTGCTGAAAGATACACAATACGTGCATCTCGGTGTGAAACGTACAAGAAAACAAATTTGATGCTAGGTCACGTGGCTAGCCTGGAAACAAATTTTTATTACTGCACGGAGAAAAGCGACCGGACGCGTGGGAACAGCGTGAGCGCCGGGTAGCAGTCTGCATCAGCAACACTGCGGGCCGTGACGTAAGCGGGAGGACGGGCGTAGCGACAGGTGCGCGCGGCGCCGTACGCCGTAGCTTGAGCTGTACTCACCACAGCTGAGAGCGAACGGTGGAGGCGGAGGCAGGACGAACGGCGCGCTTCGCGGTGCTCACCGGGAGGCAGGCGGCCACGCGGCTCGCCCGCCGCGGGGGCGGTGGGGGCGGCGGGGCGGCTCGGCGCATGCCCGCGGCCGCGGCCTCGGCCCGGCGACCTGCGCGGGGCGCATCAATCAATGGTCGCCCCTCCCCTCCACCGGTCCCGGACCCGGCCACGGCTGCCGAATTAATCAACAGGGTGCCCTCGGCGCGCACGGGCCACCATTGTCCGGATTAAGCGAGGAGGACGCCGGAACAGTCCCCGCCCGTCCGCGGTGCCACTTTTTTTTTTTTAGAGCGGGCTCGCGCTGTTGTGTTCAGTACGGACGCTTGTTGCGTGATATTTCCTGATTACTCTCACCGACGGAGGAACATTCCTAGCATCCAAATGAGTCAATGGGGAGTGTTTAACCCTCCTACTAACGGGATGTTTTTGTCTCACTGAGTGCCAGGGGGGTCATGTAGATCCCAGGTAATTTGTATCGGATCTATTGGAAGTATCTGAATTCCTCCGGTGTATGCAGTGTTCAAATAACTTGCGGAAATGCAGCCCGCTAACGTCGTCGACAACCGCCGGTATTTCGACGGGAGCACACCCTGCCATTTTCAAGGCAGATTTACCTTAAAGATGGGGACAGGAACTGCTCCTGTCGAAATACCGGCGCTGTCGACGATATCACCCGGTTGCAATCCCTTAAATTATTTGAATACGGGCCGGCCGGTGTGGCCGTGTGGTTCTAGGCACTTCAGTCTGGAACCGCGTGACCGCTATGGTCGCAGGTTCGAATCCTGCCTCGGGCATGGATGTGTGTGATGTCCTTAGGTTAGTTTGGTTTAAGTAGTTCTAAGTTCTAGGGGACTGATGACCTCAGTAGTTAAGTCCCATAGTGCTCAGAGCCATTTGAACCATTTTTGAATACGGGAAGTATGTTAACTGACATAGAAACATATATTACGGTTTTTCGATATAACAGTAATGATTCTATTTTTATGAATATTACGTCGAAGAAACCAAAAAATCTTCTTCATTTTTAATAAACTAGTAGGAAATAGTTTATTTCTCGTTAACAGAATCTTCCGTCGGTTTTGGTAGAACAACATTAATATAAATGAAAAGCACCAGTTTGTTTTTGTTCTACAATATTACTTTTATTGTTAACCGGTTTTCGGCGTACAAGACTATCTTCAGACATTTACCGAATACTATCACCAAAGAAGTTAAATGTTTGCAAACAACATTGGAAGAGAAGTAACACATCTAGACTGAAGTAGAAACATACAGTAAGTAACATCTTTGCAATGATAAAGTAAAAATTGAAGAGTACATAAATAACAATGGAGTGAATACCATGAGCTTCATTTGACGATCAACACTAGTATTACGTAAAAAGGGGATGTAACAGACGAGACTTCTGCAGTTCTGAGTGAAGCCTTATGTGCTCAAAAATGCGGCATCGCATGCATTCATTACCTTGTCGGTGTTCGTCAGGGGGCGGCGGCTGGCGCAGCTCCATGCATCTTGCCGTCTCAGAAGCAACTCCTTTCTAACTACTCCTTACTACAATTTACCGAAGTTGGTTTAAAAAAAAACCTATCTGGCTGTGTTTTCATCTGACCAATCAGGATCTCAATGTTAACCTTAAGCTCTGCCTACAAAAATTCTGTCTATCCAATGAGAAACGTTATACTTTTCGTGGTGGGGCAATGTTTTTAAAGTTTGCAACGTAACTGAGACGCGAAAAAGTCTCACGCTAAAACTTGCGGCTGGTGCGGCCCTTTTTGTGTTATCGTAAGTTCTGTACTGTTCTTCTGGAGGGCTCTAGCCTTTAACATGGGCTGGGGGGTGGTCCTAGCGGTTACTTTTCGTGGTGGGGCAATATTTTTTTAGGTTTGCAACGTAACAGAGACGTGAAAAAGTATCACGCTAAAACTTGCGGCTGGTGTGGCCCTTTTAGTGTTATCGTAAGATCTATACTGTTCTTCTGGAGGGCTCTAGCTTTTAACATGGTCTGGGGGGTGGTCCTGGTGGTTAACTGGCGACGTGGGTGCCCGTCCCTTATCGTAGGGCCTTCTAGCTTAACACGGTTCTGCTCCCAGCTTCTGTTCTCGTTTCTCCCCTCGGAACTGCGTCTGTCTCATGGTGGGAAGGTATGACATGCATTTAGGCATTCTTGTGTTAGTCTGTGGTATTCCATTTGCTCACTCATTACTCGTAACACTTTGGTTAATTTAATGTCACGATCTATTCGGAGCTATGTGACATACAACTGGATTTGCTTATCATGTCAGGGTTTTCATGGAAGGATTTGGATTTGCGTCACACCTTCCAGTATAGAATAATATCAACAACAGCAGAAAATGGTATAATGGTAATTCGTCATGAATAGGAAGGACGGACAGAGAGTGATTTACTATAAATTAATTTAATTGTGCTGAAGAGTTGGCTGAATCTTAAAAGCATAGTCAGGAAGAATCAGTGCACAATGGATTAGGATACGGAAGTAACACTTTTTCTCAACAAAATCGATAGCAAACAAGTATGCATGCCGACGTCGCAAGCAGGAGAAGAAGAGATAGAGAAAGTGAAAGAGGATATTGAACGGGTAATTCATTACGTAAAGTCATGGGGGACTGGAATGCAGTTGTAAGGGAAGGAGTACGAGAAAGGGTTACAGGAGCATTGGGCTTGGTAGTAGGAATGAGAGAGAGACTGATTGAGATTTGCAATAAATTTCAGCTAGTAATATCGAATACAGCATTCAAGAACCACAAGAGGAGGGAGTATACCTGGAAAAGGCCGGGAGACACGGGAAAATTTTAGTTAGATAACATCAAGGCCAGGCAGAGATTTCGAAATCAGATACATGATTGTATAGTGTACCTAGAAGTAGATACAAACTCAGATCACAATTTAATTGTGCTGGAGGGTTGGCTGAATCTTAAAAGTCTAGTCAGGAAGAACCAGTGCACAGTGAAGTCGGATACGGAAGTAATAAGGAATGAAGGGATGCGCTTGAAACTGTAGATACTGCGATAAGGTATAATTCAGTGGGCAGTTCAGTTGATGAGGATCGGACATCTATAAAAAGGTCAGTTGCAGAAGTTGGAAAGAAAAAAGTAGTTACAAAGAAGGTAACTGCGAAGAAATTGTGGGTAACAGAAGGAATACTTCAGTTGACAGATGGTAGAAGAGAGTACGAAACTGATCAGAGATATTCGGGAATACAGAAGTACAAGTCACTTAGGAATGAAATAAATAGGAAGTGCAGGGAAGCTAGGGCGTAATACCGACATGAAAAATGTGAAGAACACGGAAGAGAAATGTTTGTCGGAAGGAGTGACTCATTTCCATGAAATGAAAAGTAAGGGTAGTAATATAAGAATGCAATGTTAAATGCAGAGGACAGAGTAGATAGGAGGAAAGCGTAGATTGAAGGCCTTTAATAGGGGAAGACTTGTTTAATGACGTGACAGAAGAAGAAACAGAAGTCAAATCGATATAGAAGAGGCAGGAGACCCAATATTAGAACAGGAATTTAAAAGAACTTTGGAAGACTTAAGATTGAATAGCGCAAAAAAATAGATAACATTGCATCAGAATATCTGAAATGATTGGGGGAAGTGGCAACACTAGGACTATTCACATTAGTGTGTAGAATGTATGAGTCTGGCGATAGACCATCTGATTTTCGGAAAAAAAAAACCACCCACATTATTCCAAGAGCCGACAAGTGCGAGAATTATCGCACAATTAGATTTCTGATAAGAATAACATTCAGAGGAATGAAAAAGAAAACTGAGGATCTGTTAGATGACGATCATCCGGATTTAGGAAAGGTAGAGGCATCAGAGAGGCAGTTCTGACGTTGCGGTTGATAATGGAAGCAAGATTAAAGAAAAAATCGAGACATGTTCAATGGATCTGTCGACCTAGAAAAAGAGTAGGAATGGACAAGTGGAAGACTAAGAGCGAAATCCTCGAATTACAAGCAGGGTAGAATGGGGATGCAGTCTTTCGCCCCTACGGTTTAATCTGTACATTGAAGAGACAATGACGGAAACGAAATGGAAGTTCAAAAAATGGAATTGAAATTCAAGGTGAAAAGGTGTTAATTTACAAGACACGTTGATGACATTGTTACCCTAAGTGACAGTGAAGAAGGATCACATAATTTGCTGAATGGAATGAACAGTCTAATGAGTATAGAATACGAATTGAGAGTAAATCGAAGAAAGACAAAAATAACGAGAAGTAGCACAAATGAGTACAGTGAGAAACTTAACATCTGTGTTGGTGATCACGGAGTACATAAAGTGAAGCAGTTCTGCTACCTAGGCAGCGAAATTATCCATGACGGACGGAGCGAGGAGTACACAAAAGGCAGACTAACACGAGCAAAATGGCTTTCCCGTCCAAGAGAAGTCTACTAGTATCAAACGTAGTCCTCAATTTGAGGAAGAAATCTCTAAGAGTGTAGTTTAGAGCAGACCATTGTCCGGTAGTGAAAAATGGGCTGCGGGAAAACTGGAAAAGAAGAGAATAGAAGCATCTGAGATGTGATGCTACAGAAGAATGTTTCGGTGGACTGCTGAGGTAAGGAATGTGCAGGGTCCCCATGTAATCTGCGGGGAAGAGATTATATCGAAAACACTGACAAGACGAAGAAGCAGGATGGGAAGACATCTCTTAGGACATTACGAAGTAACTTCTGTAGTATTAGAGGGAACTGTAGAGGGTAAAAACTGTAGAGAGGGATTGGAATACATCCAGCAAACAATTGAGGACGTAGGTTGCACGTGCTAATCGTCATGCTGATTCTTCCCTCTGTTTAGGGCAGTTTCCCACCATAAGTGCAGGAGAGTGCCTAGAATCTCTGCCCTCCATCTACTTTGACACTGACGTCGGCAGAGTGAGGATGCAATCTTATGCTGGAAGTCTTTGGCCACCATTGTTGATGATTTTTATTCAAAATTTAACCAGTGGCTATGTTGGAACCTGGGAGAGCAGACTTTTTGATTACCAATCAGATACACAACACTCCCCCCTTTTCCGTTTCTAACTAACTTCCTCATATTCCTGAACACAACGTCGGTCGAAAAGATATCGCTAGAAATCGAGGGCTGATTTGCCACCTCCACCAAACAGGTTCTGTACAGCTTGCCAACGAATTCAGGTCACTGAGTGAGTCTTTTTCTGCGGCAAATAGTAAGTGTTCGGGATAAGAAGTACTGTGCGGTGATGCTCTCAGGAGACGTGTGATGAATGCCGACATCTGGCGGACCAAACCCCATACATCAGATGGTTCAAATGGCTCTGAGCACTATGGGACTTAACTGCTGAGGTCATCAGTCCCCTAGACCTTAGAACTACTTAAACCTAACTAACCCAAGGACAACACACACATCCATGCCCGAGGCAGGATTCGAACCTGCGACCGCAGCGGTCGCTCGGTTCCAGACTGCAGCGCCCAGAACCGCTCGGCCACCCCGGCCGGCAAACCCCATACATCGCTTCCCTCGCCACATAGAAGTCGATTGCCATTGTCGTCTTGCACACCGCAAGTGGTACATAATGGCGAAGGCGTCAGATGTATCCGATGGATATCTGCTACCCATTAACAACCATGTACCATGTGGATTGGACATCTGACGCAATTGTAGGGGCGTCCCACTGGATGAGGAGATGTTTGCTTCAATCATATTCTGCGGAAGCCGAGATTGAGAAAAAAAAAGATTCAAATGGGTCTAAGCACTAAGGGACTTATCATCTGAGGTCATAAGTCCCCTAGACTTAGAACTAGTTAAACCTAACTAACCTAAGTACATCATACACATCCACGCCCGAGGCAGGATTCGAATCTGCAACCGTAGCAGCAGCGCGGTTCCGTACTGAAGTGCCTAGAACCGCTTGGCCACAGCGGCCGGCCCGAGACTGTAGCGAGGCATATACTATCCTGGCCGTCGATAGACATGGAGTGTCAAGAGCGATCCGGATATAGTAATATTCAAGAAAGAAATAGCTCAAGTCGGAAAAGGGTGCTGGGACGTCTGACAGCGGCACTGGAGCAACGAACGACCTCGGGGTAAGGGCCTTATCAGAAGGCTGGTGAGGCAAGCCGGAGTACGTCGTCACATCTTGCCATACGTGCTTACAAAGAGGGCTGTTGCTTGGTGTTGGACAGGACACGTTGAGACCTTGTTTGCCATTCGGATCCGGTGTAATAAGCGCCTACTGTTAGGGGCCTCAGATCGCCGCAAGTCGGCCGTAAAATCAGTGCCCAGACATCTTGTCACAACGTAGACCCTCAGGGGAGGGAGGCATTCATCGGGCACCTCACGTCCTATGGGCAGCACGTGTGATTTCCAAAAGTTAGTGACGTTGCCTGAAGTAGCATCCATAGGATCTCACTTACCCTAGTGCTGAAATCGTTGCCGTTGCACAGTAGAAAGACTCAGTCATCCGCGTAGACCGTGCAAAAAAATTGTGGCCGCGAAGAATCATTGCAATCAGACCTTGGCGGACGTCGCAAAGTAACGGTTCCATACTGACTGCATACAGAATCGCAAAAAGAGGGCATCCTTGCCGCCCGATCGTAGTACTAGAAAAGCGGCGTAATATCACCTTTGTACTGGGTTGTAGATGTCGCACCCTTGAGCAGACGCATTATTCCGTCCTCCACGGAGCTATCCGGGAACACCACATTTCGCATCACTGATGCCAGATAAGAGTGATCACCCCTATCGAAGGCCTGGCTATAATGAAGGGAAGCCAGCATCCCCGTCATGTGCAGTGCCCGCGCAATCGCGACCGTATGACGGTATCGACATAAGGCCGTCCTGGTGTTGTGATTGCCTCTTAAAGACGCCGTATCGAGGGAGATCACAAAGCGGGACACCCTTCGGAGTTCAGGTGTGACAGGGGCCATAGTCATTGCTGCAGGTTCCACCGTTTGGTTTATGGATAGGAACGAGCAACTCTTCGAGGAAGACGCCAGGAAGCTGTAATGCAGGGGTCATAAGGTCACGGTATATGTCCGTCCAGGCCAGCGTCAGTATTAGGCGGTATGTCCTGTAGAACTCTAACGGAAGGGCGTCGGGTCCTGGCCAGTATAAATACAGTGATCTCCTCAAGTAATTCCATTTGCAAGTCCCGCAGTAGCGTGCCACAGGTAAGGCGAGAGATCTCCTCAATCGCATCCGGGGAATGAAGGTGGTTCGTGAACAGTTGACCGTAGTGAGTCTGGATAGAACGTCCGATCTCACGTTGCTTCGTGACACAGCGACCGTTAAAGATACGTTTCCAGGGGCCTCGGCCGAGCAGTACCATCCGGTGGCGCAAGGCGACAGTGCAAAAAATATCGGCTGCATGATCGGAAAAGCCAACGAGCCATATTGCAGCCACTCGTTTGCCTTGAATAATGGAGCGCGAGAGACAGACGCTGTCTATGCGGCTGAAGGAATGCTTGGTATAGTGCGTGAACCCCTCACTTTCACCATGTACATACTCCCAAGCGTCCACGAGTCGAAGCTGGTTACGATGGTTAAGGTTAGTGTGGCATTTGGACCTACGGTGCCTGTGTGGAGTAAAAATCCTCATCGAAAATTAGGTCGTCTGAAAAAGAGAAGCGCGACAGCATCCGCGAAGAAAGTGGACCGTTTACGATGACGGGCCGATACGGAGAGCCACCATGGAGATGAATTGCCACGCCGCTGAGTGTATTCGAAAGGGCAGACGAGATCCGTGACATAGACTTCCTGGAGGTACCAAACTCGTAGTATCGTCAGTTTGTGGCGCGCTTGAATGTTACTGACGTCGAGAGTAGCCAGGTGACGTCCGCTCCAATGGCGGCCGTCTTGGGTGGACTAGCCGCAGCATCTGTCGAGTTATCAGTCACTGTGTCGTACCTGTGCTTGACACCTCCAACTGGACACTCCCTTCCGCGGTAGCAGGTGGCAGCACCGTGACATGCTCTATCTCATCTGCCCACAAGTTCGTCAGTATGGATCTGGGGTCCTTCGATGGATCGTCCGCTCTGCACGCAGGTGAAATCGGCACCGTACGATGGACTCCACTTGGGACGCACACGGGTGGGATCGGCGCAGCCGCATCCTACGACTTGAAGCGGTCGTGGAATGAGGTGGTGGAACATTACTGTCCGACATCTGAGTGTCAGAGGACTTTTGGTCGTCACTATGTAGCCCCAATCGTTGAAGGTAATCATCCGAGATGCCACTTCTGGCGCTTCCCTGGGTATTTTTGTTTACGTGCATGCTGTTCAGAGTCGGAATGGTAGCGGTTGCCCGTCGCCTCCTTGCCAGATGGAAGAAAGGCAGGAGTCGGTACAACGCCAGGCGCCATTCCCATCTCCGCCTCGCGGTCATCGGTGACCAGCAGGTTAGGTGTCAAAGGTTTTCCGTTTCTCCGCCTGGTGACTGAGTAAATTACCATATTGTTTGAAAGCCAAAATGACGACGTCCATCGGGAGCTCGAATTCTAGCTCGCATTCCCTGATCGTATACAGGTCGAAACCGGCTCGGATAGTCACAACGGCACATACGTGTCCGTCTTGATGTTTAAACTTGATATCTCGGGGCGTGGCGGCCTGCAGTTTGGCACACAGTTCTTCGGTCTCATCTTGACATATACAGCATTTCCAGTGACGAAAAAGTTAATGGTAGTTACACCCTGTTGACCCAGGTGAAGATCATACTGTGTAAAGTTTGTAAGGTGGCAGAATAAATGAAGGTCAGATTCGCACCTTACATAAGAGCTTTATACATCGCAATGGGAAGGTGAATATGACACCTAACTTAATTCGGCGGTAATGAGCAAATTTGCCTTGCAGTATGTAATGCAAAAATGGATGACATTCAATCGACGGTAATTAACACATCATTCCTATAATACATGTTTGAGCAGAAGG
Organism: Schistocerca americana; assembly: GCF_021461395.2. Lineage (NCBI taxonomy): Eukaryota > Metazoa > Arthropoda > Insecta > Orthoptera > Acrididae > Schistocerca > Schistocerca americana. The sequence continues at coordinate 134,262,340 of NC_060120.1, read as the reverse complement.
TGAAACAAGCAGCAAGAGGCATTTTAGTTTGGAATTCAGAGGGACAACACAAAAGCAAGGCCGTCCCACAGGGGGTACCATGGAAACCACTTAAATGGGTGTCCCAGGCGGAAAGTCAATGACCGGCCAGGTGACTCAGACGGGGAGAGCGAGTATAACACCCCATCTGAGGGAGGAGAGAAAAGAAAGCTTTTAGAAAACTGCATTTCGGAATTCTAAATGGATACGAAACAAGACCAGTGACGCATTTTCGATCACGTGTCCAGCGAGCGATACACACGTGAGGGAGTCAATGTACGCATTTAGGCATATGGATTGGGCACAAAACGTCCGATTGGAGGAAACGCGCTAGGAAGGAGGAAAGAGCCAAAGTTTCGACGCAATTTAATGGTAGGGACCTTGCAATTGGTAGAGAGAGTTTCCACAAAATAAAAGGAACGCTCCTATTGGTCGAAAAAAGTCGTGGCGTGAAGAGCAAAAAAACCCAAGTGGGAAGACAGTTTATCTATGAGTAAGACGAGACGGAAATTTTCGGGCACTCTTCTCTGAACTGGTGTCAAGTGCAGAACAGAGCACATAACGCTCTGCATGATGCAGAGGAGTAATTTGTGTGAACACTGCATTCACAGCGGCTGATATCCAGCTAGAAATTATCTGTAGCATTGTTTAGTTCCAACTGTGGAGAAATGAACCAGCCAATTAGTTAATTGTTCTTGCGAGAACTGAGAGGGCATTATAATATGAACGCTGCTCCAATCATGCACGTGTATAACGCCACATTCTAAGACTAGGGATGAGTACACGTTCTCTCGCATAACGAGAAACATATGGAAAGTTTTTGCTGGAAAATTCAGCAAAGGTGTAATTAGTTTTACAGGAATTTCAGCGGAAAAGAGCAGCCTAGCAGACGGCAGCTCATAGCAGCTTAAGATAAATACCGCGTGCAGAGGCTTAAACTTGTTGGTTCACCAGCTTGCGTCCAGTGTAAACTCGAGCGACCTTGGGTAATCTTTTGCTCAGTTTGTCACATAACTAACCATCCACCATATACTTGATTGTTATCCTAATAATAGTGACCGAACTTTCAACCGGAATCGGACGATTTTCGTAGTACTGACCAACATCATAACGTAAGTGTAGGAACAATTTTGTAAAGAAACTTCTAGTTAAACTTTAATATTGTCATGTTTAGGATAATTTAACCTTCCGAGAGTTAATACTTAGTATTGTTGTGTTTAGGATTATTTCACTTTTTGATGTTGACGAAATGCGTTATCCTGACGATTTTTTTTCGTCACAATGAAAACTTTGTAAAAACGTGTATTTGCGACTTAATCATGTCATTTCAATTTACACAGTTGCCTTCAATCCTAGAATAAGTAAACCAAAAATATTGCATCTTAAAATTCTCAACTTCAAAAGGTCGTTGTCATGCATATTGTGCTTGGAATGTGATCTTGATAGTCGCCCCGTGGTAACAGAGTGCTCAGGGTCGCTCGTAAGAGGGACGCAATACACGAAACCGCGGCGAGAAGTAAACAGGAAAATCGCTCCACGGCACGCGCGACGCAAGCAGACGTCCGCGCCTCACAGCTACGCGAACCAAACTGCCCCCCTACACCACAACGGCTCCTCATCTTAGTGACTGATAAATTCGCAATACTTACATTTGTTGCTGGCTATGAAATATATGAATAACTGGTATTGCCTCGATTAATATCAGAGCATAACTATTGTCAGATGTACGTGCCATTGTATCTCAACATGGTTACCCTTCTAATGCAGCCTATACCCCTGTCCACGACTAACATGCCGGGACTAGATGTGGTTGCATTCAGTTTCCCAGTCTTGGTATAGTCAGCTGACTGCCATAGTCGACTACCTCCTAATCACCAGTGGCTGATTTCTCAAATCGTTTTCATTTTGCTGTTGCTGACGACTATCCTGTCAATGATTATTATTATTCCACGACAGGTAGCCCGGGTCGCACCTACTCTCCTGTCGTTTTGTTTATGTTTACTATTACTACGGTTATTCCCACAGCCATTTCCTTTGTGCCGATTCTGCGATTTTGAAATGCATCTTCTTACTCACAGCACGATGATCACGCACTCGTGATGTTCTTGACTGTTGCTTGCGCTGGCAACAGACCCTTGATTCATGACATGTTCAGTTCTTGACTTAACATCTTCGTGTATGAAATCCATCAATGCAAGAACAGACTTGAATCCTTTGAGGTTAAACTCTGCTACATGAGTCAGCTTCTCATTAACTTCGTTCAGTAATTCGGATTCTAAATTTCTTAAGACGTCATGATGTTACATGAGTTCATCCAAATACCGGGTTTTATTAACATATTTTTCGAAATACGTCCGTAAACTGCCTTGTCGGGAGGTCTTTCTTGTATGCCACCTGGCCAATGGCAAGAAACACCATTTCGAATTCCGCATATGCACTGGTAGACTCTGTTACTTCGGCTGCGTGTTGTGCCATTGACAAAGCCTGTCTTTTGGCTGCCATTACAAGATTGGCGTGGTACACCATGGAATGCATTGGTAAATACTACGGAGTGAGTACTTGTGAGGCAAGAAAATATGAAATTGCTCGTGTTTGATTAATTTTTCTTCCATTAAAATTGCCGCATAATTCATCGGAGCCCACAGCGCACATTGTGTTCGAAGTGACAAATTATCGTGGGTTCATATTCTTCACACTGCATACAATCTGACAACTGTGCAACTTCCCTGACCTTGCACCAGCTCTTACTTATTCAGTAAGTCCACTAGCGGCAGCAAAAACAGCGAAAACCAATGTTGGGTTGGGTTGATTTGTTGGATGAGACCAAAAAGCGGGGTCATCTGTCTCATCGGATCAGGGAAGGAGGGGAAGGAAGGAGGCCGTGCCCTTTCAAAGGAACCATCCCGGCATTTTCCTGGAGCGATTTAGGGAAATCACGGAAAACCTAAATCAGCATGGCCAGACACGGCATTGAACCGTCGTCCTCCCGAATGCGAGACCAATGTGCTAACCACTGCGCCACCTCGCTCGGTAGCGAAAAATCCGTTGGCCCTTTACTCTTTAATTTCATGTAACTATTGTTTAATGACTTTTCTCAAACATCATTTGCATTTGAAATATGTGTACCCAAATCCTTAATTTTTTCTCTACCTCTTTATCAGTGTATATATCTTTTGTAGTGTCGTTGTTGTTAGTTAGGAGGCAAATCCATCTTTCCGTAGTGCGAACAGTTCACTACTCTACTTAAGACATCAATTAGTAACTCGATCGGATAAAATTTCTCTAATATTAGTTTAGAAAGGGAATTACCAATTACTACGTATGATTTTTGATGTGAACAGATAGAGCACAGAAATAGTAAGATTTATTTTTTATTTCATTCAGCTTCACTGACGAATTTCTTGTTCATGCGACTTCTTCTTGCTATTAATTAATTAATCCTCCTCCATTCATAATCAAGGACATGGAAGAGAAAAATACGGGGCAAACAATAATACAAATAGTATTTTATCACTAGTTCCATTATAACTATTTAAATAAAGTGCGTCCTGGAAGTTGGGCACCAATTAAACTATCTCATAAAATTGCCTTGTAAAATCACATTCAATCAAAGATATGAATTTTAATTATTATTATTTTTCAATTTGAGGAGAGATATTATTATTCTTGGTGGCTGACGTAATTTCATACCCTGTGTGTTGCGTGTATGGTTGCTAAGCTGAAAATTAGTGCCAATAATTTTTAAATTGTTGGTGGCCGAAAACAAAATCAAATATTTCCCGAAGCTGAGGCTCTAATTGCGCTTTACCATGAGCCGTCAACTAATACCGTGCCACAGAAGCAATCTCATCCAATAAAAATAATAGATGTTCACATTTATAAATTTGAAGAAAAAGAGTTTAAAACGTGAAGCACTCGCACTACCCTATTTTTCTATCGATCTTCAATGCATATGGCCAACTAGTACATCGTCGTTAATCGTGCAGATACATGGAATTCACCTGGACAAAATGGCGAAATATGATTCTAATTATGGGCAAGCCTTTCTCTGTCTACAGGCGAAGCCAAAGGAAATATTTAACATCTTCCTTTTGGTAAGATATTTTGGAACAGTAGAAATGTAGCAATGATAACAATACGCGCACAGCACGCTTCACTACAACCACTCACACAAAGTTACTCTGACTTACGCAAAATGTAATATTCTTGTGAAACTTATTCCAATGCCTGGTCTTCAGTATAGTCAATCAAGCGAAAAAGATCATCAAGACGATCAATAAAAAAAAGAAATGAAAAGATAAACATCGAAAGTAAGTAGTAAAATTCACGACAGGTTACGTAGATTAATATGTGATGAAAGAGGGAAAATCTTTCCTATGGATAACTGGCAATAAGTCACACCGGCCAGAAAATAATTTTAATATTAAAAATTCGAAATTATATAGTAAAATACCTAGAATTAACACGTAAGAAATAGAAAACTATGAAAATGTATGCAAACGAAAATATTCGTACACCCATGGTTGTATGAATATGTCGAAGAGAAAAGTAAGATAGAAAAGCATCTACGCAACATCGCAGTTAGCATTGCGTGACAGCCACAGAATGAAACACCGAGTATAGGTACACACGTTTAACATTAAGCCAGCTTACTTTGTTAACTACACACAAGTCTCCTTTCCGTACATTTTCATTATCGCCACAATTTTTAGGCTACAAAGCTACATTCTGTGCGCGGGGACGTTTGTAACTGTGTGGTAATCCTTTGTATTACCTTTCCGTACACATCAATACTGTCATTAGTTCCGCTCGTCGCTTGTTTTCTGTATGATCGTTTTCACTCCCTCTACACAACGCAGCTTTTGATAACATGTGAAAAGATAGAATTGTATGCCGTATCGGGGTTTCAATCTAAGCCCTATCTCTCGCATTCAGAGCAATTCTGAATGGTACAGCACTAACCGCGAAAGCCAGCCATCCGGTGTAATACAGTTCTTTTTTTCTTTTGTATATCACCAGTACAGAATATACTCCGCAAAGGTTAAAATATTTATTTATCAGTTGCATCTGTTGGTCTCCTTGCTTGCCTTCTGCGCCATAGTTCCTTTCCTATTCTACAAGAGACGCAAACAACGCACTACTGAAGTTATTTATAAGATGACAGGGTTTTCGTTGCTGCATGTGACACTTTGTTGTTTTCCTGTGCCAACCGGTAGAATAATATTGTTCTTGGGAATGAAGACCGGAGTTTTCGAGGTTCTACAGTATTTTGTGAACCGATTTTCGGTTTACGAGTCCATCAACACACTATAACTTTGTTATTAAACACTTTAATAGGTATCTGAAACACTTTGAGGACGATTTTAGTATGTGATGTGGAGTCCATAGCTCACGGAGTAAAAACAAATTTGCGCTTGCCACGTCGTCTTCCTCATATTATTCATTCATTTCATTTTAATTTTTAATGTTTTCTAAATGGCTTTTGTTTTATAATGTTTACAATCTTCTCTTATCTACAAATAATTCTTTATATTTATAACGTGTAGGTATTTTATATGTTTAGTAGAAGCATTCAACTAGAAGGATAGTTTGCAGACCAGAGTGCTTCAAAGGCGTGGTCCTATTGTAGGTGGCATGCATTTACCTTCCTTCAAAGTGACTTACCCAACCAGATGTAAGGGCACTTGCAGTATAACGTAGAACCTTAGACCCTAAATCAAGACTCAATTTGGCATTTTTCACTTTAATAAATAATTTCCAGCTGGGAAATGAACGATAAATGCCCAAACAATTAGGAATGACTGTGTGAATTGGACCTTGGGTCTTTGCATCTGTAGTATGGCACAGTCAAAGATGGATTTTTTTGTGAACTTTCAACTCTACTTATATCTGAACTACCTTTCTCGAAATGATTTGTAAGCTTGTTACTGTCTTCTACAACGATACCAAGCAATCGTTTCCATTCACCCCCTAAGCCGAAATCAGATTTAGAAAATTAGTAAATATTGTAGATAAAGATCTTAAACATGGCTGCGAAATAGCAACTGTGTAAATCTGAAGAGCTTGAAAAATCAGCCAACCAGTTACAAATAAAAGTTTATTAACCCTTACCCATGGTTTACATTTCTGTACATAAGAGCCGCTCAGCTTCATCTAATCTATTGTGCCGTCATGTTATGCAATAAGGCCACTACTTCTGAAGAAGAAATTTTTACAGATATCGAAACCATGGTGAAGCGCTAATAAACCTTTATTTGGAACTGGTTGACTGAATTTTCAACCTCTGCAAGTATTGTAAAATGTTAACCATGTTTGTATTCATTGTTATTCTCGAAAATATATTAATATTATGCCACATTACTGAGAGTCTTACTAAAAGAAATAAACAACCATCCACTTTTTATACAACTTTATGTACGCTAAGACCCGTTTCGAGTTCCCATACATCTTCAGTGGGCATAATACTTTTGTATCTTCATGAATACCACATTTTTGTAGAACATTTTTTGAACGCTGCATCTTCCGCTAATTCTGTGGCCACATGGATACTTCTGGGATGCATCCGTTGTTGCGGGAAACCGGAATTAGGAGTAACATAAGATGTAAAATGGAAGTGGTTGGGGATTGTGAAAGCGCAATGATAATTTAGCAGCGATTCCATTTATTAATAACAGCAGTACTGGACAGTCATTAAATTACTGAGTAGAATTCTCTTAAAATAATTATTTTAAAGGAGCACAGAAAGACATGCAAAATCTTACTGGTTCCAAATCAGTAATAATAATGTCCAAAACAATAACAGAAAAATGTTCAGTAAGAGAAATAGCGGTAGCAAAAGATCACTTATACTAGAGCTAAATTACTCTGCACTAATGAAAGAAGTTTCACACTTGATAAGAAGTTCTGAATAATACTTGAAACCCTCAGTCAGACAGTAATCAAGAATTTAATACTAAAACCCTAACTTAAGAGGCATAAAACGACATTGCAATTAAAAGTTAAATAATATACTAAAAATACAACAAATCAATCCCTCACCTAAAACCATAAAATAGAATTACAATTAATAATTAAATCATGCAATACAAATACAACATTATCAACCAGGTACGCAGCAATGCTGGCTTAAGCCAAAATACACTACTGGCCATTAAAATTGCTACACCACAAAGATTATGTGCTACAGACGCGAAATTTAACCCACAGGAAAAAGATGCTATTATATGCAAACAATTAGCTTTTCAGAGAATTCACACAAGGTTGGCGGCGTTGCCGACACCTACAACTTTCTGACATGAGGAAAGTTTCCAACCGATTTCTCACACACAAACAGCAGTTGACCGGCGTTGCCTGGTGAAACGTTGTTGTGATGCCTCGTGTGAGGAGGAGAAATGCGTACGATCACGTTTCCGCCTTTGATAAAGGTCGGATTGTAGCCTGTCGCGATTGCGGTTTATCGTATCGCGACAATGCTGCTCGATTTGGTCGAGATCAATGACTGTTAGCAGAATATGGAATAGGTCGGTTCAGGAGGGTAATACGGAACGCCGTGCTGGATCCCAACGGCCTCGTATCACTAGCAGTCGAGATGACAGGCATCTTATCTTCATGGCTGTAACGGATCGTGCAGCCACTTCTCGATCCATGAGTCAACAGATGGGGACGTTTGCAAGACAACAACCGTCTGCACGAACAGTTCGACGACGTTTGCAGCAGCATGGACTATCAGCTCGGAGACCATGGCTGCGGTTACCCTTGACGCTACATCAGAGACAGGAGCGCCTGCGATGGTGTACCCAACGACGAACCTGGGTGCACGAATGGCAAAACGTCATTTTTTCGGATGAATACAGGTTCTGTTTACAGCATCATGATGGTCGCATCCGTGTTTGGCGACATCGCGGTGAACGCACAATGGAAGCGTGTATTCGTCATCGCCGTAGTGGCGTATCACCCGGCGTGATGGTATGGGGTGCCATTGGTTACACGTCTCGGTCACCTCTTGTTCGCATGGACGACACTTTGAACAGTGGACGTTACATTTCAGATGTGTTACGACCCGTGCCTCTACCCTTCATTCGATCCCTGTGAAACCCTATATTTCAGCAGGATAATGCACGGCCGCATGTTGCAGGTCCTGTACGGGCCTTTCTGGATACAGAAAATGTTCGACTGTTGCCCTGGCCAGCACATTTCTACAGATATCTCACCAATTGAAAACGTCTGGTCAATGGTGGCCGAGCAACTGGCTCGTCATAATACGCCAGTCACTACTCTTGATGAACTGCGGTATCGTGTTAAAGCTGCATGGGCAGCTGTACCTGTACACGCCATCCAAGCTCTGTTTGACTCAATGCCCAGGCGTATCAAGGCCGTTATTACGGCCAGAGGTGGTTGTTCTGGGTACTGATTTCTCAGGATCTGTGCACCCAAATTGCGTGAAAATGTAATCACATGTCAGTTCTAGTATACTATATTTGTCAAATGAATACCCGTTTATCAACTGTATTTGTTCTTGGTGTAGCAATTTTAATTGCCAGTAGTGTAAAGCAGTCCAACCTGGTAAGTGACGAAATAGATAGCAAGTACCAAGGATTACTGACTGCACACTGCACTGCTTGAAAGTTTCCTTGAGCACTCCTGCGTACAAGATATACAGCACCCATCACTAATACGTCCGTGCATTCCAGGCACAGTCTTCCCGTAAATCAGCAAAACGCGCTCCGGCACACTCTAGCTGTGTTTGGCGCCGCTATAACAGTGTCGGCAGCCGCGCGGGTTGGCTGCGCGGTCTTGGGCGTCTTGTCACGGTCCGCGCGGCTCCCGCCGTCTGAGGTTAGAGTCCTAAAAAAATGGTTCAAATGGCTCTGAGCACTATGGGACTTAACATCTGTGGTCATCAGTCCCCTACAACTTAGAACTACTTAAACCTAAGAACATCACACACATCCATGCCCGAGGCAGGATTCGAACCTGCGACCGTAGCGGTCACGCGGTTCCAGACTGAAGCGCCTAGAACCTACGGCCACACCGGCCAGCTCGAGTCCTCCCTCGGGAATGGGTGTGTGTGTTGTACTTAGCGTAAGTTAGTTTAAGTTAGATAAAGCAGTGCCTAAGCTTAAGGACCGATGACCTCCGCAGTTTCGTCTCATAAGACCTTTTTTTTAAAAAAAAATCAGCCAGTTGCTCGGCCACCATTGACCAGACGTTTTCAATTGGTGAGAGATCTGGGGAACGTGCTGACCACGGCAGCACTCGAACATTTTCTGTATCCAGAAAGGCCCGTACAGGACCTGCAACATGCGGTCGTGCATTATCCTGCTGAAATGTAGGGTTTCGCAGGGATCGAATGAAGGGTAGAGCCTATAAAGGCACATTTGCATGCCGTGCGTGAGTTTCCTCGGAAACGCGAAATCTTAATTAAATAATTAATCTGTGAGAAATAAATAAAGCCTATGGCACAGAACTGCAGCGCTGTGTCGCTGATAAAACAAAAACACAATTACGATACTCTTATGTTTGATTAAGGGGAGAGAGGTCTTGGATAAGTGGTGCGGGAAGCACGTATATTTTATTGACTGGCACACCGCCATATTTAATGTTATATAAGATCACTGCGAGTTGCAATCTTACTAGGCACTCGAATCTGTAAAGAATTTATATTTATGAAAGTAAGTAGAATTATTTAACTGTAGGCTTATTCGTTGAATATATCTGATTTAACTAACTGTGTAAACTTTTTATGTTTAGTAGACAGTCACCTCTGTACGACGTATTGACATGGCTGGCAAATTATTCTAATATTGAGATTTAGATTTGAGTCCGCACCTACCGCAGCAGTCTTTGGAAACGATTTAAATACGAAGTCCGATTATTTGAGTCTTATTTCACGGTCAACTACGAATAACATTACATTTACGAAAAAGCCATTGTCAAGCGTCTGATACCGAATAATTAAACGTCACGCAAATATTAATTACAACCAATCACTATCATACAATAATACATAATTAATATTTTATTTTATTTTATTTTATTTATTTTATAAGCCACTGGTCGTAACACATCTGAAATGTAACGTCCACTGTTCAAAGTGTCGTCAATGCGAACAAGAGGTGACCGAGACGCGTAACCTATAGCACCCCATACCATCACGCCGGGTGATACGCCACTACGGCGATGACGAATACACGCTTCCAATGTGCGTTCACTGCGATGTCGCCAAACTCGGATGCGACCATCATGATTCTGTAAACAGAACCTGGATTCATCCGAAAAAATGACGTTTTGCCATTCGTGCACCCAGGTTCGTCGTTGAGTACACCATCACAGGCGCTCCTGTCTGTGATCCAGCGTCATGGGTAACCGCAGCCGTGGTCTCCGAGCTCATAGTCCATGCTGCTGCAATCGTCTTCGAACTGTTTGTGCAGATGGTTGTTGTCCTGCAATCGTCCCCCTCTGTTGACTCAGGGATCGAGACGTGGCTGCACGATCTGTTACAACCATCCGGATAAGATGCCTGTCATCTCGACTGCTAGTGATACGAGGCCGTTGGTATCCAGCACGGTGATCCGTATTACCCTCCTGAACCGACCGATTCCATATTCTGCTAACAGTCATTAGATCTCGACCAACGCGAGAAGCAATGTCGTGATATGATAAACCGCAATCGCGATAGGCTACAATCCGACCTTTATCAAAGTCGGAAACGTGATGGCACGCATTTCTCCCCCTTACAAGAGACATCACAACAATGTTTCGCCAGTCAACGTCGGTCAACTTCTGTTTGTGTATGAGAAATCGATTGGAAACTTCCCTCATGTCCGCACGTTGTAGGTGTCGTCACCGGCGCCAACCTTGTGTGAATGCTCTGAAAAGCTAATCATTTGCATATCACAGGAACGTCGGTTAAATTTCGCGTCTGTAGTACGTCATCTTCGTGGTGTAGCAATTTTAATGGCCAGTAGTGTAAATTTGAAAATACGAGCTACAAGTTACAGAAGTAACAGTAGCTACTGCAGCGTACAAATTGCTGTCGATAAAAAAGTCGTTCTATTGAAGATATAAATGCAGTGTGTTTCGAAGAGAATATACGTAATACGAAGTATTATCGATAGTATCGATCTCGACGCCACTGCTCAGTTATTGGAGGAACGAATACATTGTGTAGTTCATATTCGTTGCTGATAGATGTCGATTGTCGTCTATTTGCTTCGTTTCTGTCACAGCTTACAAAATGCCTACTTCGCAGCAGAAATAATATTGTGTTTCAGAATTTGCGAAGTGTAATTCCGTGATTATAGTTGCAAAGACGTTTCAGGATGAGGTTCTAAACTGATCCTCCGAATGGATGGAACATTCGCAGATGGTATCGACAGTTTGTAGACATAGAGTTTGTATGTAAATGAAAGAGTTAACGACGAATATGTGGCACAAATTCAAACCGCTTTCCAACATAGTCCTACAAAATGTGCTCGTCGTGCCAATCGGGAGTTTCAATTGCCTACAACAACAATTTGGCTTTTTTCGAGACGTCGGTTGGTTATAAGGCCGTGCAAGTTACAGCTGCTACAGATTCTACGTCATGATGACAAATGCAGATGTATGGCATTTTCTGACGAGCTTCAGAGTGCTGTTGACAATGATTACACATTCGCACAACTAGTCGTGTTCGGCGATGAAGCGACTTTCCACCTAAGTGGCAAAGTGAACAAACACAACGTTAGAATTTGGGGCCAACAGAACCCACATTCACCCACTGAGCACGTACGAGATTCACTCAAAGCCAATGTGTTTTGTGCGACATCTGACCCATCTGTTTACGGCCCATTTTCCTTTGATGGAAGCACGGATAACGGTCAGCAGTATCTTGTTATGTTACAAAACTGGTTGTTTCAGATCTGAACGAGGACAGCTTCATTTTTCAACAAGACGAGTCATCCCGCTCTCTGCAGGCGCCAAGTGCGTAAATATCAGAATGAAGCTCTACCGACCGGTGGATTGCTCTTCAACCAGCCGGCGACTTTCAACTTCTCAGATGGCCTCCACAGTCACTTGATTTTACCCCTTCTGACCTCTTCCTGTGCAGTGTCATTAAGCTCAACGTTTATCCACCAGTACTGCCATACAACCCAAAAGAGTTGAAGAATGAGGTTAATACTGTCATAACATCAGTGACGATGGACATGCGTGCCCAAGTACGGGAGGAGTTTGAGTACCGATGTGATATTGTTCGTGTCGCTGGTAGACGGCGTATTGAACGTCTGTAATCAATCTTGAGACATTGGTAAGTATTGAACCAAGTTTCATGGCTGTATATCTTAGCATTCGAAATACGTATATTCTTTTTGAAACATTCTGTATACTTAGCTGACTGAACGTGGGTGAATACCGGAAATGAGTCGTCGCAGAAACAAAACCGAAAAAAATGTGGCCACGTAAATTCTTCATTTGTGTGGCCATATTGTACGAAGCTGCTTTACAACACCTGAGGCTATTTTCGCTCTGTCGTCGCAACTACAAAAAATGCGTGTTTTTCTTTCACTAGACGCATTTCGCTTTATTGAAGTAAAGCATTGTCAGTGGTCTGTAATTAAAGATATTTACAATCTGATATGTTTTTAAGATCGAAAAACATTTCGTTAACAATATCTTGCTCTTTACTTACGGCGATTTCCGTCTGGTTCCTGGCCTACTTCATATTCGTTGCTGCTAGATGCCAATTGTCTTCTATTTGCTTCGTTGCTGTCACACGTAACAAAATACCTACTTCGCAGCAGAAACTGCTAGCACATGTTTGCAGTTTTTCAGACCACTGATGATGATTTACCTAAAAAATGCGAAACGCGTCTGGTGAAAAAAAAACACGCATTTTCATGTAATTGCAACGACAGAACGAAAATACTCTCAGAACATGAGGCCCATCTGTACATTTCTTAAAATTATTTTATTTTATCCACATCCTCACAGCTCGGTCACCATTATCATGGACAAATTAAATATTAGAGAGATCCTAATTAACCTCCTTTTTCTAATCTGGTAATGGAGACAGATAATTCAAATAAATTTGTGCACTAACTAGTTGACAAATCCGGCACCGCCCCGGGTATTCATTTGGCCAGTTTTCTATTAGAAACGAAAGCCAAAAAAATATTGTCTCTGTAGTGTAATATAGAAAAAAATTCATTTTCGTGTATTCTTGATAACATCTTTCAAATAATGAAACGGTTTCTGTACGCTGGACGCAGGTGTTTCGCAGGTCTACAAAGCGATTTTGTAAACGGCTCTATGCCAACACCCCTTCACAGCTCCGCAGACGGATATTGTTTTCGCCTACAGCCGTTTTCACTTCGAAGTTCAAAGCTCTCAAAAGCGCTGCCAGGTGTCAGGCATTTCCTTACGTTGACTCGATTGTAGTAGTGTCTTAGCAATAAAGAATAAATGTATTAAAACGTCATGCTGATGAGGCATTTCTTCACGAATATCAGTGTTCATGATGTCATATTTCTTACACTATCTATCGTACAATTTGTGTAGTCCAGCGACATATGTGGATACTGTCTGCAAAATGTATTTCGAATAGAGCCAGTAGTACAGAGGTAATAATTTTAAACGTCATGCACAACGCGACAGTTTTTCGTTATTTATGTCATCGTATCTCTTGTATTATGGTAGGTAGGTGGTTCTTATCCCTACAGCGATTTTTACTGACAGTGAGGGATATGTATGCCATTTATGGTAGAAATAGGTCCTTCGGTTTAGGAGGTGATGTGGGACTTACACACATACCTACAACCATTTTTATAATATGTACGGGTGATTAGCGCCAAACAGAACATTATTAAGAGATCAGCCGGCCGCTGTGGTCGAGTGGTTCTGGGAGCTTCAGTCCGGAACCGCTCTGCTGCTACGGTGGCAGGTTCGAATCCTGCCTCGCGCATGGATGTGTGTGGTGTCCTTAGGTTAGTTAGGTTTAAGTAGTTCTACGTCTAGGGGACTGTGACCTCAGATGTTAAGTCCCATAGTGCTTAGAGCCATTTGAACCATTTTTTATTAAGAGATCATTAAGTGGATAAATGGGAACTACGCATTGCAGTGAAGCAGAGCCTTGCAGGAGCGTATGACGTTTTTGTTCTGCTAGCGAAATTTCACTCTGAGTATTGTACTATGGGTCACTGCTGGGACCTTGTTGTACACATATGCTGTGTTTGTCGTCGCTGCTATCCCGAGGGTGGCCACCACATGTAAGTAGATATATACAAGTAGTATCTGTTCTGTCGCACATGGGGAGGGCGGTTAATGGACAAGGGATGCTGCATTGCAGGGTGCGATAAGCTAGAAATCTGCGTTGGTCAGGGACCGTGTCCCTACGGCAGAAGCGGTTAAGGCAACCGCTTATGAGAAGCGGTAGATCCGGGTTCGATTTCCAGTTCGGCATAAATTTTCATCTTTCGCCATTTCCTTTCCACGGTGCCCACTGCCGCTGGAAGTCACAAGTTTCCCATCAACCCTTTCCCTTTCTTTCCCATTCCTCTATTTCATATACAGTGTAACACGCTGGCGGTAATACTCAGCTCCCGAGCCGCTGCGGACCTCATTCGGCACGCTCCGCCGTCGAAGGTCAAAAGACTTCTCTGTTCGGCGCTGCCCTGCAGTTGTAAGGCAGCAACTGATGCTGATAACGAGATCATCACGGCAGGTCGCTCCCCGTTACCCTACGTGCTACGTATACAACTACATACACATTTCGTGAATATGCTACAAAGTTTCAAGGATGATGGAGAAGGGTACACGTATCAATTTGAGGTAAGGGACCCTTATCCGGAAATTACGAAATCTAAAGCTGTACGCGAAATTTGTTCCAACACCTCTGACAGCAGGATGCATACGCCGGTCGTGATGTTGCTGACATGGGCTTTAAAATGCATTCCTTAAGAGCTAAGAGCTCTTGTTCAGCTTCGCTTCTGTGAAACACATCTCTTCCACTGAACAAGTGCCCATTACACATTTTAGAGCCCATATTTAGTGAACATTTTTTTCTTGTATTGGTCCTACTGCCTCCTACAAAAACATGGAAACTAAAGTGCTCGCAGTAGAACGGATGTGTTCCACAGTATCGAAGAGGAACAAGTGTTCATAGTTTTATTATACGCATTTTACAGATCGTACTTAATACGCATTTTTCTTGCTTTGGTCTATACTACAACCTCAGACAGTTGCCTACCCTACAATCTTAGCAGCAACATTACCGCTCATGTATTCCATTGCCAGAGGTAACAGAACGATATTTACTTATAATTTTCGACTCTGTCGTTTCCGGGCAAGAATCCCTTCCCTCAGATTGATACATTCACCACTCTCCATCATCCCTGAAAGTTTTAAACATCATCACGGAATCATCCTGTATATACTCCGCAAGCCGCTATACATAAATACTGAAAATAAAATTTTTGTTGCCTCTGGAAGATGTTAGATAGGCAACCTGTAACTGGAACCGGGTGCTGAGGTTTTAGCGATTTTGTACTATAGACGATTTATTTAAAAAATTTACGACATAATTTCTAACCAAGGGATGTTACAGAGTTTTCAACAATAGGAAGATATTAACACCAAAATGCACCAGCCTTGAAATCAAGGAAATATTTCTCAGAGCATATTTTTGGAGCGTAGCATGCTATGAATGCGAAACATGGACTCTGGGTTCTAAAGGTAGAAGAAACTAAATTCTTTCCAGATGTGATGCCACTGAAGCACGGAAAAACAAAGTGAATTGATGTCCTTACAAACAAGATGGATAAAAAGTCTATGGAAGTCAGTGATCAAAAGAAACGTGCAACATTTTGGCCATCTAATAACACATGAGAGACTCTTCAACAGATTGATAAATGAGCATGTTAATGGAAACAGACCTAAAGCAAGACCATGCAGAGGTACACCGACGAAATTATTAAAGATGTGGATAACAACACCTACGGAAAAATTAACAGGAAACAAACTGCTGCCAATCAATCCTCAGATTGAACACTATATATGAAGGCAATTGTGAGATATTGTTTACGTGTCTAAGGAAATCTGCCGTCGGAAACACCGATTTTAGTTTTCCTTTAATAAATCACTTCCAACTGCCATTCATTTTTCCTTAAATAATTCGGCAAGCGAATGCCTTGATAATTCTTTTGACAAGGTTATAACCGATTTCTGCCACCGTCCTTGTTCGGTGGAGTCGTAAACTCAGATGACTTCAAATTCCAACCTCCTCTCCTCCATTTCCCAAAACTTGTAAATTAATTGCGAATAATTCCTACGACGAAATTGGCATGTCCTGTCCTGGTCAACACTCATTTACAGTCTTTAATTTTTTCTGAACTAGAAGTTAAAAAAGACCTTACAATCTAATTTAAAATCTAACTACCTGAAGGTAAAGTTCTTCTTGACTGATGACAAAATCTGAGTCGCGTGGTGCCATCATATGCTTCTTCAAATTTTTAAACTGCCCGGTGTTTTGATCTCTCTGCAGGGATGTTTTTCGGGATTCCACCGGTTCATCTGCAAGGCTGGGAACTCATTTTATCGTCAACAACAGCGGTCATGAAAGCCTGCTGACTTATATCAAGTTCCCCTTTCTTCCAATTTATACACACATTTCAAACTCACATTGACCAACAATAACTTGGTAGGAGTCTAAACTACGAATTTCATTGCTTACATAAAAGTATTTTTCCACACAAACTTTCACAGAACATTTAGCTGTTGCTGCTGTGGTCTTCAGTCCGAAGACTGGTTTGATGCAACCTTCCTCGTTAGTTTTCCTGCAGAAGCCTATTCATCTCAACTACAAATACATCCATTTGAAACTGCTTAGTGTAGTGAAACCTTGGTATATCCTGACAACTCCCCCAATCCCCAACATAAACATCACACCCACCCGCACACACACACACACACATACACACACACACACACACACACACACACACACACACACACACACACACATACATACATACAAAGCGCACAAATCCCTCCGTTACTAAACTGACAAATCCTTGAGGCTTCAAGCTGTATCCTACCAAACGGTCTTAGTAGCAAAAATGATAAACGCTTTATGAGATGCTGCGGCCATTTTAATGGACTCAAAAACTGATATTAGTCCTGACTACTGTAGTTACTGATTTTATACTGTCTTAAGCTTTTCGGCCTTACACCATTCTCGAAGGTTCTACAAGAGAAATACTTGAGAGCGCCTCACTGAAAAAACATTGGTACACTTAAATTAAACGTACTTCGTAAAAACGGACGAAGTAAGCACTAATTGAAAAAAAAACATTGATAAAATATATGAAAAGCACATCGTAAGAAAGGAAGAGAGGCAGAACTCCCCAAAATACCTATAACATATTCTTAGCTAAAACGAAACTGAATTTGTCGACTATGGATACGACGTATCTAGCCCAAATTCCTTGACGACATTTGACTGCAAACTGACTCGCTGTACACATCGAAGTATTGGGGGAAGAAGACCGCCAGATGGCAGTACTGTATAGCTTAACGAAAATTACATGTCTTGGAATACGGAAGCACCAATACAATTGACTGATACAATTTAGTTTTAAAAGACAAATAATATTATATCCATTACAGATAGATCATAAACTGTGTGATGTAATAGATGCAACAGAATATTAATTTGTCATTTAAAACTATTACGGATAGGTAACCTAGGTGATGTAATAAATATAATATAATATTATTCGTCGTTTAAAACTATAGTGTATACAGCAGTTGTTTCAGCTCATCTGTATTTAAAAACAAAATTTTCATTAACGCTGTATAATACTACCACTGGCGGCCTCTTAATCTAATAGACTGGATGCTTTGTGGCCAGTATAAAAAATTCAATAGCTAAAATTGTGCTATCGATAGTTTGGTGAGTTCTACCTCTATTCGTATTCTACGATGTGAACTTCATGTATTTTATCAATGGTTTTTCGCTGAGTGTCTCTTCCATTTTTACGAAGTACGTTTTATGTAACTGAACCAATGTTTCTTCATTGAGATCTTTTCAACTATTTCTCTCGTAGAGCCTTTGAGAATGGAGTCAGGCCGAAAAGCGTAAGGCAGTTTAAAATCAATAAGTACAGTGGTCAAGACTTATATCCGTTTTTGAGTCTATCGGACGGTTCCCGTTTTTGGTGTATTTGTGTAATTAATTTGTTTTCTCTCGAATTCAAACCACTGTCTCGTGATTAGCTGTCTGATCTGTCCACCTAACCACATCTTCAGCGTTCTACTACAGTACCACGTTTCAAAAGCTCCTTTTCTCTTTTTGTCTGAACTATTTATGATCCACGTTTCACTTCCGTACAGGGTTACACATCATATAAATACCTTGAGAAACCAGTTCTTAACACTTAAATTTTTATTAGAAGTTCAAAACTTTAACTTTTTCAGACACGGTTTTCTTGCCATTGGCGGTGTGCTTTTTACGTACTTCTTGCTTTGGGTATTCCCAGAATGCTCAAACAACAAAACTCATGTACTAATTTTACTGTCCCATTTACTACTATAATTCCCTCAGGATCACCTGATTTAATTCGACTATATTAAACTACCCCCGTTTTACATTTGGCGATGCTCATCTTACATCCTCTTTTCAGCCAAATTATCCATTCCTTCCACCGATCTTCCAAGCCCTTTACCGTCTCTAAGAGAATTACAATGTAATCGGCAACCCTTATGTTTGTGTTTCTTCTACCTATCGGGTCCCTTCTTCTTGTCATCGTTCCTCGTATATACCTTTCTTCTCAGATTCTGTGTAGAAATTCCTCATTCCTTACCTTACCTGTCCACCTAATTCTCAACATTCGTCTGTAGCACCACATCTCAAATGTTTCGAGTTTCTTCTGTTCCGGTTTTCTCACAGTCCATGTTTCACTACTATACAATGCTCTGTTCCTAATTTACATTCTCAGATATATCTTCCTCAAATTAAGGCCTGTGGTTAATATTAGAAGACCTCTCTTGGCCAGGAATTCACTTTTTGCCAGTGCTAGTCTGCTTTTTATATCGTCCTTGCTTCGTCGTCTTCTTGAGTACTGCTTCCATTTCATGTCCTTCGTGTCCTTCGACTCCTATAGCTGCAGACTAGTTCCTGCACAAGCTATAGACAAACCTTCGGCTTCCTATTTTACTGCAGTTGTAGTCAGGATTCCAAACAGTTATATTCAAGTATTTTATCAAGGCTTTTTGAGATACTGGTCGGCATTTATAGACACAATGTTCTTCACATTCTTTTTCTGTAGATATTCGCGAAGTTTATTATTGAATCACGTGTTGAAAACGTGGAATAGAAGTTTAAGTGTAAAGTGAAATGTATAATTTAATATTACAGTTTATCCCTAAGGTATATTCTCGCGTAACTGTCTGCCGGTTTTCGAGGAAAACGTTACATCGAGCAACTACCAAAATAAAACGAAAATGTGTAGCATAGTACAAAAGCGAGCCCGTGTAAAGGAGACACAATATTGTGTTTTCGTGGCGCAGGTCAGCGATACGGGCTGCGTTACGACGGGAAATTCCCCCCGGCAGCCCAGGAGAGCGGCCCACAAATCTCGCCGTTATGTTGTTTACCTAGCAGCGGCACGTAATCTGATGCCAAGTATTCCGGGCCGCTGCGCGCCGCGTCTCGGTTTACCAGTTCGACGCTCGCGGCTCTTCAGAGGCAATGTCTCGGAAGTAAAACACACTCCGATCCCCCAGCAGCAAAATACATATTTAGCAGAAACGAAAACTGATAGTAAAATGATTTGCTCCGCTGGAGTCAGAGACTGAGCACCACTTCCATCCTGATTCAGTAAAGGCTTCTCGGTAACACGATCTCGCAAGATTTTCTCTGCTAGAACGCGAAGGAGATTTCGGAGAAAAAAAATATAGCAATCGAGAATCCACTATAGAATCGTAAAATCAGTTAACTGTTGGTAAATGAAATATGAAAATATCAGTCATTTAACAGTCAATGACAGAGAGTAAATACATCGTAAATTTACTTCATGATTATTATAAGGTAACACGGTTTTACAAAAAAGAAAATGCAACTAGATGTAGCCTAGTTTCTAATTACTAATCCATTAAAACTATTTTTCTATGATTTCTTATATAGTACAAATTATATTCATGTCTTTCGTGATAAATTATTACTATAGATGCCTTTTCCTAACTTTCTTGCGAATATTATTCCCAAGAAGTTGAGCTAATATCAAATAGCTGAAGGTTGGAAATAAATTTAATTTAAAATTTTTCTGTTCCTTATTGCTAATAGTGATGTGACCTGTCTATGTTAACTAATTTGGTTTGCTAATGATTGTGAACATAAAAGAAAAGCATAGATTCGATGTTCAACGACTTTTCGTTAGATGCATCTCACTGTAATGCCATGATATGTTGATGCAAACGGCTTAATTATCTTCTTTTGTGCTAGTTCTAACACTTAAATTGGAAACTAGTGGAGGTAATAAGGTGAAACTTCGTTATCTGATTTTTTATTTTCTTGTAATTTCTATTTGTAGCGACCATATGTTTTAGTTTTCCTTTTGTGTCCATGGCTGTTTCAAAATTATGTTAATGCTTAAATGGAAGAAACAATAGTGCAGTATACATAATTAGCTCTAATAACACCATAATAAGATTATGTGTGGAATGCATGTTTTTTGAAGACATCGCCAGGTCTACTTCTATGAATTTCTTCTGTTGATATCCTATAAGAGATCAACATTCATGTCATTCCCACCTGTTCTCGGTCGAGCTAGTACAAGCGCTGAAACAGTTGCAGCAACAGTTCTGTTTTGGCTCTGTTAACTTTCCTGGCGTAATAATTAGTTGTATCCATGTCAGGTCTCCAGCTGGAATAAATCGTTATCTGGACACAATATTTCGGCGGTCCACCTGGCCGCCATCCTCACGTGAGTAGGCCATCGCACTAAATTGCCAGAACTGAATTCTAACACTTTTCTTTCTTTATTGTAATTTCATTCCCCTGCCCTATATGGGCTTGAGAGAGCTGGCAGTGGCACAGTCCAACACTCTTCAGCCAAATAGATTTATAAAAATACAGAAGGGGGACTCTTAGATAAAAAGGGGGGGATAAAAATGGGGACATAAAAAACACAGTAAACAGAGATGATGGGAGTTAAAATATACACTAATACAGGGATATGCACTGAGGGGCCAGTTAATAAGTCGACATAAAGTTAAAATAACACAGCTGGCAATTCGCTGCGCACTGAAAATCACTGGAGTCAAACACAAGTTAAAAGTCAGCCACAGGATAAAAATCACACAGAGCAAGACACGTAAAAAAACCACTGGAAATGATGGAGCACTCATGAAGAATAAAGACCGCTGGTAGAGATCTGCCGAGATTGGAGGCTGGAGAGGAGGGAAAAAGATGTGAGGAAGGTGCAGTGGGGGGGGGGGGGGGGAGGGATGGTGGCGGTAGGAAGAGGAAAAAAGATGGGGCAGGAGGCACACCAAGAGGCAGGAAAGGGATGGGGCTTGAGACGAATACGGAAGACAAGGCAGGAGGGAGTGTAGAGATACAGATGGGGGGCATGGGACAGGGAGATGGTGGGCGAGGGGGAAAAACCGCTCAGGGGAAGGGAGCCCTGAGGATTATGGGGGAGGAAGGTGGGGTTAGAGTTGGTAGGAGGGGTAGATGTCAGGCTGAAGCTCATTATCTGGGAGGGGTAGGTGCTGGAAGTTGCATTGGGAAATGAGATGGAGGGTGCAGAGATGGAGAGAGGGCTGCACACAATGGTAAAGGCACCGCAACAGGCTAGGGGTGGAGAGTAAGGAGTAAGTGGGACACCAGGGGGTGGGGGGATCGAGTCGGCGGACGATATACAGGGTACGGATGTGTTCAAGGAAAAGGAGAAGGTGGGGGAAGGGGATGAGTTGGTAGAGGATGAGCATGTGGGACGAAAGGTGAATACAAAAGGCGAGGCAGAGGGAATGACATTCTAGGATTTGGAGGGCTTTATAGAATGTGGGAGGGGTGGAAATCCAAGCAATGTTGCCATAACAAAGAATGGGATGCATCAAGGATATGTAGGTGTGAAGGACACTGGAAAGATGGAGTAGGTGGTGTGGCCTATGATGATCGCCTGGGTCTTGGAGGGGTTGATACGAAGGAACCACAGTTTGCATCAAGTGCTGAACTGGTCAAGGTGGGTTTGGAGGGAATGTTGGGATTGTTGAAGGGTAGGATAAGGGAGGAGGAAGGCGATGTCAACAGCAAATTGGAGGAGATGAACAGGCGGGGGAGGTTTGGGCAGTATACAGGAGGTACAGGAGAGGGGAAAGGACGGAGACTTGGGGCAGGCCAGTGGTGGGATAGAAAGTACGGGAGATGGAATTGTGGATAATGACAGATGAGGGACGACGGGAGAGGAAGGAAGCAACGAGATGGACGAAACTGATAGGGAGATCATAGCTCTGGAGAAGTCAAACACGCCGCGGCGGCTCCTTTATACATAGACCGGTGACCCACCACGCGTGCCCGAACATAACTGCCCTCTAGCACAAGCCACAACAGCGCACCAGTGGTGAAAGCTCGCGGAAATGATAAATCGACATCAAACACTATTGACAGCTTTTGGTGACTTAAACAGAACAGGGTTCCAACTCTTACTTAAGGGATACCCCTTATCTCTGTTTATAATATTGTCAGAGAGCTGGATTTCAATGGCTTTTTTCACTACACAGTCCCAGTACGGGGATGCAGAAGCAACCACTTGTGTCTCATCATACAACATTTTACGTCCTTCAGTAGGATAACGTTCCGCCACTGCAGATATTCTGGCTGAAATAAACGCATTTGGCGATGATGCTCCACTCAACTATTCTGGACCGTACGAACCGTTTGTCCAATATAGGCTTTCCCCCAATAGCAGGGAATCCCGTATACTCCCGGCTTTCACAAACCCGGATGCTGGAATTGTCGTCCGATGATGCCCCGTATGGGCTCGATTGGAGACGATCGAGCAGGTCAAGGCAACGTGTCGACACTAAACAGGGCATGTTGGGCTAAAAAAGCGGTGTGTGGGCGAGTGTTATCCTACAGGGAAACAGTCGCTGGAAAGCTTCATCGTCATTCACAAACAGCATTTACCGTCCCAGTATTGAGAGACCAAGTGCAACAGCATGGAACTCCACTCCTCAGACTGACATCTGACACCTATACAACACATTGCACGCAAGTTTGCATGCCTACACTTATCTTTCTGGCGGTTACAACGGTTATTAACATATCAGCATTTCACATTTGCAATGGCTTCTCTGGCGTTTACATAAACCTTAATCTTGCAATAACACTGTAATGTAACGAACTGCAGAAATGTTTTCTATGTATAAAATTAATATTGCGACGTTAACGCTGACTAGCATTTACTAATGGGTCCAAGTAGTGACGTCGCTTCCCGACTCATGCATCTACACCGATACTCCGCAATCCACCTTCCGATCCTCCCCAATTACACTCACGAACGGCGGATGGGAAGAATGACTGTCGGCAAGCCTCTGTATTACTTACATTTTCCCGAATTTTCTCGTAGACATTTCGTGAGACGTGGAAGTAATGTGTTGTCCGACTATCCCCGGAAAGTGCCCTCTCGAAATTCTGATAATAAATCTCTCCGTGGTGAACAGCTCCTCTCTGCCACTGGAGTCTAATGAGCATCTCTGAAACGCTCTCACACCGACGAAACGATCCCGCGATCAAACGCGTCGCTTTTCATTGGTTCAAATGGCTCTGAGCACTATGGGACTTAACATCTGAGGACATCAGTCCCCTAGAACTTAGAACTACTTGAACCTAACTAACCTAAGGACAGCACACACATCCATGCCCGAGGCATAATTCGAACCTGCGACCGTAGCGGTCGCGCAGTTCCAGACTCAAGCGCCTAGAACCGCTCGGCCACAACGGCCGGCCGCTTTTCATTGGATTTTCTTATCTCTCCTATCAGTTCTTCTTGTTAAGTGTTACGGATTGATGAATAATATTGAAGAATAGGTCCAACAAGCGCCTTCTAAGACACTTCTTTAGAGGATGAGTTATATTTCCTTAAGATTCTTCCTATAAATATTAGTCTGGAATGTGCTTTTCATACTATTTGTTTTATTGATCATTCCACTTTAGGTCGCTCCGGATAGATACTCCAAGATATTTTGCAGTGGATACGGTTTCCAGCAATTTATCATCAACAGTATAGTCTCAGAATAGAGGATTTCTTTTTCTATGCATGAGGTGAACTCCCAGTCCCTGCACCATTCATCAATCTTCTATAGGTCTTTTGGTAAATAGCTATTGGCTTCCGGCATCGGTACATTCTTACAGACAAACGCATCGTCTGCGAACAGCCTTAAAGAGTCCGACGCATTCTACTGCATCATTTATATACGTTGTAAACAGTAACGCTCCTATCACACTTCTTGGGGTACCCCTAAAATTACTTCTATATATGTCGAGTTTGTTCTTCAAGAGGGACGTGTTGAGTTCTATCTGCAAGAGAGGCTTGAATACAGTCGCAAATCTGGTGTGACACTAGGTAAGCACTTTTTTTCCACTAAACGGCCGTGCGTGAAGGTAAGAAATGCCTTCGTGATGTCGAGAAACACGACATAAATGTGAGTGCCCTTGTCTGCAACGCTGTGGATCTCACGGGGGAACAGAGAGAGCTGAGCTTCGCAAGATTTCTGTTTGGGGAATCCATGTCGATTTTTACACAGGAGATTTTCGTTCTCCAAAACCACCATAACAGGCGATCATAAAGAACTTTCCATAATTCCACAACGGAGTGACGTCAACGACAAAGGCCCGTAATTATGTATATCTGTCCTACGACCTTTCTTGAAAACGAGAATGACCTGCGTTTTTTTTTTTTTTTTTTTCGGTCGCTGGGTACCCTTTCTTGCTCCAGCGGCCTACGATAACTTGCTGATAGAGTGGGAGCTAGTTCTTTCTCATAATCTCTGTAGAATCTTACAAGCATCTCATCTAATTTTGATGACTTTCCACTCCTAAGCGATAGTAGTTGTTTTTCTGTTTGATGATGAGTTACTTCAACATATTTCGAAGTTTGTACGACGCGCAAGCCTTTGAAACGGGTGCTTTTACGAAAATGTCCACGACCCAGAAAGAGGCACAGCGTATGCGATGACTGAGACCAGAACTGACACTTTGGTCTAACTGGTCTAGTGCAGCCTCCGAAAGCACTACAAAAGCACACTTCCTCCGTATCCGACCATCAGACAGTAGTAAAAGAAGTTGAAGAAATCGGGAAATGTCGTAAAGCGAACGAGTTTTGGTCGCCTAAGTACGAGTGATACAGATGTGGAAAGGGTGCAACAGGCATTTATATGGTGCCCAACCAAACCAATCCGTCAAGAATCTCGACAATCGCAGCTACCACCAGACACGGAGCCCGGGATGCTACACAAGAGAGTGAATCTTAATACTTAGAAGACGCAGCTGCTGCATGCGCTTCAGCCTAGTGACTGGCAAAAGCGCAAAGATTCTTAGTCTACGGAGAATCAGACTGCCTGAAAAAGTTCATGTTCACGGACAAATCTGATTTAACGTGATCCGAGAAGGTAAACCTACACAACGAGAGGACCTGTGGCTCCGCTTCAGCACGGAAATTTTGTGCGCAAGTACAATGGGAAACGTGTGGTGGGGTCTGCTTCATGATAAGTGGTGGGAGCGTTTTGCTTTGCAAAGGCGTCAATAACCTCGACTGTTTATCCAGACATGTTGGAATATTTTTCATTTCCACAGCTCGAAGAACTGCAACCTGATATCTTGATGCAGCAGGGTGGTGATCGTCCTCACTGGGCCTCGATCAATAGGAACGTTCTGGAAGACACTTTTCCTTTTCGCTGGCTTGGGAGAAGAGGATCCATTTCCTTGCCCCAAGATCACTAGATATAATGAAGCTGGTGCTCGGTTGTCGTGGTCTTGTCTCGATCGTAGATATTTTAATATGTGTTTCTCTAGGGCTATGGCGTCGTCGCGCTTGAAGATGTCGACGTAAATCGTACGTAGTGTCAGTGGAGTACGCTAGCTCTTATTTTTTTTTTTAATAACACAGCGACGAATCTTCAATTCAGTTGCTATACGCTGGTCATCGTGTGCGATACTAATTAACTGTTTCTTACACCCGCTACAAAACAGGCTGCCTCTAAGTAATTATCTGCCCTGCACTATTGATTCTAGTTTCCAATTATAGGTTTACAAAGGTTATTAGCTTTCCTTTCTTAGTAGGCCAATAAATATTCAATAACAAGTTACCAAAATGTTACAGCTACATCAAATTTTACGTCCGACCAGAGAGTCTAACAGGCTGCAGTTCTGAAATTTTACACTAACACTTGTATGTCGATATCGATACTGTCAACTTTTGCAAATATTTACTCTAAAATGCAGTTAACTTCAGTCTTTACTTTTCACTTGATAATACCATTTAACGTCCAGTATCACAAATCTTCAGGTCTAATCAATAAAATGTATATCATTATCTCTATTTAAATAAACTCAAGTCTCCGAAACTATATCTTTGGATGGTGAAAATTACGGCGACCTGCCGCAGACAGTACTTTCGTAAAATGATCGATATGCTTCTTAAAATAACGTGGAATATTTTCAGTACTTTACTCTGTGCAACACACAATGTTAGCAGTTGCAACAACAGTAACAACAGCAATCACAGGACAGAAGTAGGAATAGTAATAAGTTAACAATGATGGTTACGTGTATTTATATGCTAAAACAAAATACGGTATTATAATTTTGTTCTCTTATAACTTCATGTTCTTAGTCATTTTATCCCTTTTAATAAAATTGTTACGTAAACATTTTAAATAATGCTAGTTAAAAATTATTATAAAAGAAAGAATTACTAAAATATTTCCCTAACACTGAGGAATTGTGAGAGTGGTTACAGTATCCTCATTAGAATTTTTTCTTCGCGGCTTTCTGAAGGATGTTGACTACAGGCTCCGGTGCATGACCTACAGGAATTATGATCTCACATCTAGCAGTAGCTGCACACGTATATAAGGAAATGCTAGGCCAGACTTGGGAGAAACTGGAATATCGCTTAGATATCCTGCGTGTGCACACAATGAACTCTACAAAATGACTACTAAAATCTTACGTGTGTGACCATTACGCCACAACTTCATACCTATTCCCCCATTTCTGAAATAAGCCTCACATTCTTTGGGAGACGTACTGCTACGTTGTTCTGCATGAGCTGGAATTTTCTCTACGCTGCAGAACAGCTGTGCCGGTGTGGTTGCCGAACTGCAGGCGCTAATGAGACCACATTACATCTCAGTGCATTGCGTAGTAGTTAAAAGTGCTTCACATAACACTTTTCGCGAATGTGGACAAACCTACTTATTAAGAGGATCATTTAAAACTCTGATAAATACTAGTACTTTCATATGCTGGTAGATGTAAGTTTTGTACATTTGTAATAAGGTGTTAGTCGCCGTTATTAAAGTATTGTTAAAGACAGTGTGTATTATTCACTTTCAGCATTTTACTGTCAATTGAGAATAAGTACCTCCAACTCCTATTGCGCATAGTTTTGATACCTAACTCCCTCTCCCTCGTGATTCGAATACTAAGCGTTTAACTGCTTCTTTCCGGGAACGCGTAGTCGGACTTTCTAAAGTATAATCAAAAGAGCAAAATTTTGTAGCTTTGATGATTATATTTTTACTTAAAAGTGATCTCTGGGATTGTAGTTAGCTCAGATTGCATGAACTCTAACGGTTCTTAATTTTTCCAATGCGTTTCACCCTAGTATCATCATCTAATATGCTAAAGATTGTACAGCATTTCCCATTTCCATTGTCAAATTGTTTTATGGCATCTGAAACGTATTAAGTAATGCCATACAAGTATAAAAATGCTTAAGAAAGACTGTCTAACAGATAATTTGCGGTTGCTGCTCGAAAGAGATTTCACTGCATATGAAAACTGAGTTATGGCCACGTACACCATATAAAAAGAAAGAACACTATAATTTTATTGAGAAATGAGGAATTGTGACATCTGTGGTGTCTTCAGCGTGTCTGGCGGGATACTTTTTGCAGTCCAGCCAAGTAGACTGTTGGCATTTAAGGTCAATATTTGGAAGATTGGTCTTTGTTAGGTGTTCCTTGCTTGAAATCAGAACAGACAAGAACTTCGCAGAAGTTCTGAACAGTTACCGCGGACAGATTGTATAGCAAAGACGTTATGTGTCACGTTTCAAACAGAGTCAACAAATATGTTATTTCTATTCAAGTACTAACTATGACAGTAGAATTATAATTGCGACTGAGACGAATACAATTAATCACATTTTGCGCACTATGTAAGGATGAAATGAGATTAAGTAATAGTAGGTAGCACGTATTTCGCACTTGGTACACAATATTTTTTCAATACAAATGCAGTTGTAAATACTGAGGAGGGGTGGATGCATTCGCAAATGTCTTTCAAATGTGTAGATAAAAGTGAGTGCTATGACAAGATATGTTAAATTTAGAGAAAAGAATGTTTCATATGTGTGACAAGTGATACATAATCAGTAGTGCCGGACGGGGTGATCGAGCGATTCTAGGCGCTTCAGTCTGGAACCGCGATTGCTACGGTCGCAGGTTCGAATCCTGCCTCAGGCATGGATGTGTGTGATGTGCTTGGGTTAGTTAGCTTTAAGTAGTTCTAAGTTCTAGGGGACTGATGACCTCAGCTGTTAAGTCCCATAGTGCTCAGAACAATTTTTTTGAGCATAATCAGTAGCTAGAGATACTTGTTTTACATTCTGTCTTGAGGAAGAAAGAAAGAAAGATAACAACGCTATCATTAATTCCCTAATGTTGTAGTTGACAATGATTCAACCGTTTACCTAATACACACATCTGTTCATATGGATTAAGGAAGCTATATTAGATTCAGCGTCTTACGGTAACTGAAAGTAACAATTAGTTCTCGGACTAGTTAATGAACGATACACATTTAGAGAAAGAGAATAACGTAATCGTCTCCCATTGCGACGCAGAAGATTAAAATTTTCGTAAAAGTTAAACCCTCCCCTGCAACGGTGCAAAAGCGCGGCACCCTGCGACGCCAATCTCTCGACTCTGTAACGCGTCGAATAGTGAAAAGAAGACCTTAGCTCATGTGAGGCTTAAGGCCGGTTAATTGTGTCACACTGAAACAAAATTTCACCCCAGTTCCGGTTTTTTTATGGGTGACCGGGGAAAATATTTCAGACACACCGCCGCTCAAAATCCTCAGAATCGACATGAAATGGCCTTAGGGGGTGCCGTAAATGGCCGTCAATGAAATCACCCATTTCTCTGGATTTTGATTCCGATCATTTCGCGGTTGTAAACTGCGGTTTGCGCTGTGGTGAGTAACAGGACAACGTTCTGGACAACCTACGTCACTGCTGGCACCGTCCGACGATTCAGCCAATCTCTAGGGATGACGAAGGATGACTATGGATCCAACCTGCGTTTGGATCGCACTTCCTTGACTCTTGTGCAGAAAAGTGTGCAGTATACTGCTGCATCCATTTTCAATAATCTACCATAAGAATTCAATAATATTAGCAGTAATACACGCGCTTTCAAATCGAAACTGAAGAGTTTCCCCATGGGTTACTCCTATTCTGTTGAGGAGTTCCTTGAAAAATTAAGGAAAATCATATGTTATATCGCTGGTTGCGCTTACTTAAACTTATGGCTTGACATTTTTTTGGGTTCATAATCACTTTATTTCATCTGTTATTACTTCATGATGTAATCCCACGCCCTGACACGTTCCATAACCTTGGAGATTTGCTCCTCAATTTGGTCCTACGGATCTAGACGTGTAAAATAAAATTAAAAAAAAACTAGGGACTGTTCAAAACCATTCGACGAAATTTGATCACGTTCAGAAGGAGCTAATGGTGCTTATGGTTCTTCAGCCTTCCTGTTTCGGGCCCTCCTGTGGAGTTATCACGCAGGTGTGCGACATTGACACATGCGTTTATAACACTGCAAAGGGTCTATTTAAGGCCACCTGTTTGGCAACACGCTGAGTGCAACCTACCTGCCTTTGTTAAGCACTTTATAAATGTACCTGTTCAGAGACTGTGGCGAGAGTTCTAAGCGCCTACAAGCTGCCTTCACTCACGTGCTTGTGCCTGATAGTACGCATCGAGAATCGAAGTGGTGTCAAGAGGTTGTCTGTCTGCAAGCACCTAGGACTCCGTCACGGTTACATTTTCTAAAGTTCCCCAGAAAGGAAACTGGGTGACACTAATGAGGTTGCTTAACTGGGGGCTCTTAGACGTACCATTTGTTGTTTTATTCACGCTTGTGTTAATGTAGCACCCTCCGTAACCACGCCACAGGATGGCGCGAAGCAAAATGACTGTAAAATCGTAATAAGCCTTTGTTGTTTGGGATTGCTTTCAAACTTCGTCGATTGATTTTGAACAGTCCCTAGCGGTTCCTCCCTCTACACCAGAGCAAAAACTGTGGTCGCACCAATCGTTCTGTGGTGTTGCTGGCCCACAATGTCCTTAGAGATGGGTTGAGTCGTCAGTGGGATGACAGTAGTGTAAAGGGTTGTCAACAACGTCATCCTGTTGCTTATCATAGCGCGTTTTCGTCGGCCACACACACACAAAATTGATTCCAACGATGAGCGTCGCGGTTCTGAGTTCCATCTCAGAGGTGTCAAAATAAAAGGGGCAAAATGTGGGTAAGAGGGGGTGTCCGTTGTGTGGCAACTCCACGGTGGCGTTGATCAGGATTTTGGTGAAATTTGGTGCCAGTGTGACATAATTAACCCACCTAACACCCCACACAAACTTCTGAGCTCCGTCCTTCATTTCGCCGTTTGAAGCGCTGTCGAGGTCGAGGGTGACGTCATAGAGCGCACCACTTTTAAATCATAGCAGAGGACTTTTTAGCACCCTTTTAATAAGATATCAAAGATCTACTTTGGAATGAAACACGATTACGTCGTTTCGAAAATGTGATGCTTTAATTTATTGTGCTGTGTAATGTACGTACGAAGGAGATGCGAGCTTCATATACCATCGACGTCAGGGTCAATGGAGACGGTACAGAAGTTCGGTTTGGGAAGGACACGGAAGGATATCGCTGTGTCCTCTCAATGAAAATATCCCGGCATTCATTTTTAGTGATTTGGAAAAAGTTACGGAAGACCAAAGTCTGGATGACTGGGCAGAAATTGTAACTTGAGTCCTCCCTGATACGAATCCACTGTCTTGCATTGAGCTGTCCCCATCGGTATTATAAAAATACGGAAAGAGTACAATTTACGGCCTCTTCGGACGATGGGCTATCGTGTGAACGTGTGAACGATGTGCAACAGAAGAGGCATATTACGGCCAACAGATGTAATATGTCGTTACCATTGGCGCAACGTGCAGTTTTCCTTGCGAGTGGCGCTAGTAGGCAATAGCATCGTATGAAATAATTTGGGTATCCGCGCCTCCAGTGATATTTGTTACATGATCTCCCGTCCTCCAAGCCCTACGTATCACCAGCTACAGAGCATTTGCTGACTGAGTTTGTAACAAAAGACTAAACAATTCGTCCTACGGACGCAGAAGAGCCGCCAGTGAAAATTCTCTAACATAAAAGTCACTGCGAGCATAGAGCACACTTTCAGTAATGTGTAGTTCTCTTTATTTCTTAAAGCCTATCCTTTGTCTTTAAACAGGCTTTCTATGCAAAATTCGTATACATCTGAATAAGGTAATTCAACGTCTTTCATTTTGAAGCAAAATTTCCTTAATTCAGAGTTTTTAAAGCGCGGACTTCCAGGCGGGGGAGTAGATGTTATCATCGCACAGATGCCTCGAAAGCTGCACAAGTTATCTGAGACATTCTCCCTAATCCGAGATCTTGTTTACTGTTATGCTCCGCCTTACGAGCCCAGAGAATTAACCGAAAGGCGCCCGCTTAACTTCTCTCCTCGACTTAATTGCGTGCTTTCTTGTTAATGGGTCACAACAGTATGTCTCAGGCATTACATAATCCCGCTTCTCTACTAAACACAGCCATTTTTAAATGGCCTGATATCTCCGGTTGATTATCTGTATTCAGATTGCTGTGTTCCTGCAAAGATAGCACAAACTTCAGTAGATCACGCAGTTATCTTAATTAGGTATTTCATACTTCGTGTTATTGACCAGAGGAAAGAAAGAATCCAGAGATTAAAAAAAACAGAGGAATAAAGATATTAGAGACATTTACACCAAATTCCATAAACGGAAAATCTGATTGCTTTCGGTACAAGATAATCTAGTTCCCATTGACGAACAAAATTCGCAATACCGTTAAATATGGGACAGGCAGCTGTACATTCTGACATACTTCATACATTGTTTTCATATTACTGTAAACAGAAAAATCTTTGTGGCTGCGTACTAAATTTCTTTCTGAGCCGCTGACAACAGTAATAGTGAATAATATGGCGTTTTCTTCTAGTATTGCAGCTGTGAAGATCATGGTTCATCTCAAACTCTGGTGTACTATTTACAAGGACTTCCATATATTATATATGTATATATATTGAAAGAGTAGTTAAAATACCTAACTCCTTGAAGCGGCATCATCAAAATGATACTATTCATTGCTTTGATTCCTTCTGTTTGGGCGCCATAGCCTCGATAAATTAAAAAAGCATTTCCACTTAGGCTGTTTGCTTAACTCACATTATTTTCCCCTTTTTTGGGTAATAATGACCCGACTGCTATTCGAGGACGTAATACTAATAAACTGTTAAAAGTTACTGTGATTTTAAATTCAGGTTTTACTTGCAACCGAATAACTAACTTTTCAGTATTACAAGTAAACAATCATGTAAAAAAAAGCATTTTTGTCATACACTTAGTCTGAACAGTCTGTTTATAAAAAAACTGTGCGTTACTGGGTTTTTACTTAGCTTGAAGATGATCAGAACGGAAAATTTTCGAGTAATTTTAATTGAAAACTACAGTAACAACAATTCGTAAATTCTCAGTTTCCTATACTACAAACGAATCCGATTTTATTCTCATAAAATAATTTGACTGATATTAGAAGCTCATAATTGAATTAATTATGTACTAAAAGTAAATATTTATTATGGACTTATTTTGTTACTCAATAAAGTAGAAATTGCTGGGAACGGGGAAAACTACAATAGTTGCAATAGCTAAATCCTTTGCTGCCTCAACTAAACAGTAAGAACAAATTATTACAGTCCGCGGTTTGGGTAGTGGTACCTAATATGAACCTGACAAAGATGTTTGCTACAATTTGAGCACTTAATAGTAGTTTTCTCGTCACAACGTGATGGACATAATTTGCATCTGGTATGTTTGGAGTTCATATTTCTGGCACTGGAGCTTGGCGTTGAAGAATTTCCGTTTGTATTCTTCTAGCAAAGGCTTCTGCTGATTCCTTTCGTGGCAACTTTTTTCTAGCTTCAATATAAGGAATGGCCTCTTCCCAGTTCATCAATAAATATTATTTTTATGTAAAGAATATCTTTTTTCCACCCTCTGCTGATTTCTCTCCTTAGTACAAAAGTATTGTGGGCAGAGGTATGAAGAACATTTTTGTGTACCCAGTAACAAATACTCTCTCTAATCATAGTGTTCAGTTAGGATAAATGAGACAGCGCCTTACAATATAGATAACTCCTCAACAGAAATCAGTTGGATAAATTAATTACTCCAGAAAAAATGTCTTAAATATAATTTGCAAGAGACGACCTGGACGAAATTTATACTGAACCAAATGCTGACATAACATTTAATTTATTACATGATAAATTCATATCATTATTTGAAAATATTTTTCAGCATAAGATGATCATAAAAAATATGAAACAGTCATGTAAGAAACCTGGACCAATAGAGTGATTAAAGTACCTTGTGGGAGGAAAATGGAATCATATCTGCTGGCAAGAACAAGTAAAGATCCTGCAGTAGTAGCACACTACAAAAACTACTCAAAATTACTAAGAAAGACACCGTTTTCCAACGTTTTTAAGAAGATGATGTATTCTAGAGACTATCCCACCTGAGGAACAATATCATCCTCTGTAAATCACAGTTTCGATTTCATATGAGCTGTTCTACTGAGAACGCCATTTGCACGATCACTCATGAAATTTTACGATCATTAAATAACAAAATAACATCGGCTAGTATTTTCTGCAGCATATCTAAGGCATTTGACAGTGAGAACCACAATATCTTCCTAGATAAACTGAGTTTTATGGAACTGGTAGTGTAGTCAAGCAATGGGTAATGTCCTGTCCTACCAAAATAATGCTAGAAGTAGACCTTACTAATTATAACAACGTTATCGTGGGATCTTCCTCTGATTCGAAAGAAATCACATGCAGATTTCGCAAGGCTCAGTCTTATGTCCACGATTGTTTCTCATATGTGTAAACGATTTTCTACCTTATATACGAAAGTGGAATAACTTCCTTTTGCAGATGACGCTAGTACTATAATCAATCCAAGCACACATACAGTAACTGAAGAAACGGTAAACAACGTTCTCAATAGAGTCATTGACTGGTTTTCTGTACTAATTATAAAAGACACAACATTTCTGTTTGGCGCATCTGTACGTACTCCACCAATGGTGAGAAAATAATAAAAAGATGGAAACTTCAAAAGTTTGGTGTCCGTATTCATGAGAATCTGAACTGGAAAAAGCATGTTTTGAAACACCTAAAACAACTTAGTTCGTCCACATTTTCAGTTCGAGTCATTGAAAATATTGCGAATAGACAAATCAGTATGCTGAAATATTTTGCTCATTTTCGTTCAGCAACCTCATATGAAATAATGCCTGGAGTAACTCATCTTTAAGAAAGAAGACCTTGATTGCTCAAAAACGTGCTGTAAGAATAATATGTGGTGCTCATCCGCGTTCATCTTGTAGACATATGACGTACATTAATCCACATTAAAGCGAAGTGGTGCACACTGCTGCCACTAAAATTTTTGATCACCTAGCTGGTGATATAAAACGTCTGACAGACGGCAAAGTAAAATTTGAAAACAAACTGGAAAATTTTCTCCTTGATAACTCCTATTTCGTAAAAGAATGTCTGTTATTGTAATGTATAAAAGCATGTAGGTAGGATTTACTGACCCGCATCTGTATATTTAATAATAATAATATTTATATAAAGTACATAAAAATAAAAACATATATGCTCGACATTTAGTCATATTTACAAATTAATTTGAGATATGAACACAATATGACTCGTTCTATATCATTACAGTTTATCGTGCGAATGATTTATGGAATATGAAACTAACTATTATAACCAACTAACTTTTAAAATTTGATTACTGGCTAGTGGTTGGTTCCCTTCTAGCACGTGCAGTTAGCAATAATTCGACCCAGTGTGTCTAATGCCCCACTGATTGCATTGTATTCCAGTAACATTTTTATTTATTGTCTTCTCTGTTGCTTTATTTCCTTATATTTGTGCATTTTACTCATCAAGATAACAAAGTATCCTTAGTAAAATAGAATTTTGACCTTTGAACGTCTTCTTTGTTTGGTATGCTATTAGGAAGTACGGGCTACTATTATCTTTGGATCCCTAGAATTGTAAGATGTTAACAAACTGTCACAGGTAACATTTTGTCCTTTCAGTTCACGTGTCAGTTCCACGACAACGTGCATCTTTGCTTTTTCACAGATTTTTGCCTGGGTAGCTTTTTTGCATAGATTTGTGTTTTCAAAACATAAGAATCGGCACTATCTCACAATGTCCATATTTTTGTCACATATGTTGAGGTTTTTTTTCAATATATGTACTTTGAATAGATATCGTTTTAGAAAGCCACAGGTTGCTCATCTACGACCATATTTGTCCCAGGATTACATGTTGTCGTACGTTATTTCTGCCCAATTCTCGAACAGAACTCTTATATTGTAGGTGCCAACTTGTAATTTGCTCTTTGTGCTTTTCAATCAGATTTGTCATCGAAACACAGCACACGTGAGATGCAACAGGACATTATGCCACGATGGTTGTCTCTACCTGCTTTTGAAGCCTGTAGATTCTTTGCTGATTCACCTGGAATTTGTACACGTCGGCCAGTAATAAAAAACTGATATAAGCTTCAAATGTAATTTTGATCTGATTCTCCCCAGTTGTCACCATAAACTTTTTGACCATAAACATTAATCATTTTCACCACAGTACTCCGAAGCTCGTCGTTGACATAAGCTTGAAAAGAGGCTTATGTACAACTTACTCAGAATGTAGCATATCTCGTTGGACCACAGAAGTCAGTTTTACTACGATTACATTGTATGCACTTCCTGTACGTGGAAAAGGTTCCTAATTCCACGTGAAATTTTTGTTTTTTCACTGAATCATTTTCACCTCTACCACATTTCTAGGTCAGGTATCTATGTCTGAGTCTCTACTGATTCACATGTCGAACGAATGCTGCCGTCACTAGTGTGATTTTCCGGTTCGTACATATTTCCACTGTCAGATGTTTACTAATCCTTCCAACGGCTCGTCAGAAAGAAATCGGTTCGTCATAACAGCCACATAGAAATTATTATTACGTGAGATACATGAGCTGCATCCGCAGCAAACAATTGATGAAACCTTACGTGTAGTGATAACATTTGATAACTTGAAGATAATAAAGGACATGAATTGTTGTGTAGCTTCACACATTTCAAGCAAAGACATGCATTGTTAGAAAAGAAGTCATTATGAACGTACCTCAGGCACGTATAAATAAAATTTTACTGCCGATGTTCAAATGTGTGTGAAATCTTATGGGACTTAACTGCTAAGGTCATCAGTCCCTAAGCTTACGCACTACTTAACCTAAATTATCCTAAGGACAAACACGCACACCTACGCCCAAGGGAGGACTCGAACCTCCGCCGGGACCAGCCGAACAGTCCATGACTGCAGCGCCTTAGACCGCTCGGCTAATCCCTCGCGGCGCCGATAGTTGTACATACTCCTTTCCCTATCATATTTACCTGAACTAAACGGCAGGGCTACGTGAGAACTTTATTAAACTCTACGTAACGGTTTCGTGCTAGTGCTTATATGAACACACCACAGGCCATGTGTAACTGTGCGTGGCATGTAATTTGTGTTGTTTGCTTACAAGAGTCAAGTGTCCCCAAACGTTCCTGCATTTAAAAATGAGCACATGCTTGAAACCGACGAGAAGCATTTAATAAAATTCTCTTTTAAACGAACAGTCTAGTGGAACTGATGATCTTTTAAGACGATTGCTAGTAACGCCACAAATCGTTGTCACTGCTGAATTTTTGTGCAGTCGACAGTTTCTGTGCACCTGACAGGTTGCCACAGAAAGCTGTAACATATGATATTACTGAGAGGAATTCTCCAAAATCTGTTCAGATATTGATTCGTTTCTTCGAAAAACGGTCATTAAACGAAGAACAAAAGTATTGCATTTATGATCCATAGCTGGAGTGTATTTAAAGATAGCGTATTTACCGCATAGACTATATTCTTTAGTCTTAGTTACATCTTTCTGTGGCGTAACATAATACGGAACAGTCTCACACAGTCTACAATATGCGAACAGATGCCTGGTAAAGAGCCAAGTCGTAACAGCGCTGTTTCTTATTTAGACCCGGTGACAACCATTGCTGTCATTACGGCGTTCTTTATGAGAAACTGACTGACCTCGTCGTCCGCACAACGTGAACGAGAAAAACTAATGATTAGTCTGCTCCCGTGAACTCTGTTCTGGAGATGAGGTGAGCATGTCGGTAGCTGTTCCGCTGTCGGACACAGCTGTGGCCAATGACAAACCGTCAGTCCCCTCTGATGGCTGACGTCATCACGCCTGTTACCTCTCGAATTACTGCGAAGTGGGGAGCGCCAGCCACATCCATCCTTGGTGTCGTATGAAAACCAATGCTCATTTATTCCATCTCTAAAGACTAGAAAATAAAGCTAGTTTAATAACATCTAAAAACGCACTTAAATCATACTTTAAATATATTTTTAACTCGTCGCTGTTACGATCTATCGAGACAAGATAAACTTCTGTTGTAAATAATCACATTAATAACATGTCAGAAGAGTCTTACGTTAACTCTAGGATGAACAAAGAGATGGATCTTGTATATATACTTTGTTTCTGAAGTTAGGTAAACATATAAGGAACCACGAATATAACTTCTGTCAAATGAGAGACTTAAATTGTCACATAACATAACAGCCATCACCAGTAAAACTGCATCGACAGACACACACGCCTCCAGCCAACTAACATCAACGCTTACCCCCCAGTTTGCCGTCCCTCAACCCGTCGCTCATGTCCAAGTTATTACGGTTGTGCTTATACTCTCAGTTACACAATTCTTGACATATCCGTGTTCAGTGTCACTATTTTGTTCTTTCAAGTTCCCTCAAGTCAGTTATCTCGTATTCTGAATCTTTCTAATGATTTTGCATGTGAATAGTGTTCTTAATATTATTTCGCGGAACAGGTTTTTTATAAGATGCATCCCTGATCTTCCAACCAACGCTCCTTGTTCCCACGGAAAGGCAGTTAAATGTGGTTCAAATCTTACAAGAAATACTTTGGAGTGCGAAGTTGAGACATGATTTTGGACGCAACTTTAAATGGGATTAATATGGTTCGTAAAACAATAAAATACTTTACATGGCTATATTTTTTATTACTTTTCTAAGACTTGCACTAAAACGTTTGAGTATTTGACATCTATTCTTTTAACAATTCAGGACTTAATCTTTTTAATTTAATACAAATTATTAAAATTTAATGTGGCAGCTCGGTACAATGACGACTATACATCATTTGGGTGTGTTTTTCTCTCTAATGGCAGATTGAATACTCTCTACAAAAATGGGTGCACATCTTCTACCTCTGCAAAAGGGAAAAAAACAAGAAGATAGGCAGAAGTGTACACACATTTGATCCTTATCTGTGAATTGTAGTCTTATATCGAGGCTACTCATTCAATTACTTACATTTTATTCAAAGTCAAAAACATAATTTTTAGCTATGATGGAAGGGATAACCATATGAGTCGTTACACAAAAATCATTACTATTGAATTTCATTAGCATTCTCTCTCTTTATTCAGCTTCACTAGAACATGAGTTAATTACAGCGGAAAAGAAAACTCTGAAAGTTAAGGAAATCATGAATTTTCAGCAATTACATTTGTATCCAACAGATTTGGTATTACTACTTCAGAATTTTGTATATAAATTTAATGACAACTAAAAAACTGGATCTGAAAGTACCATATGCTATGGAAACTAACAACAACATAAAAATTTATTCAGTCGTTAAAAGTAACTTTGAATAAGTAGTAAAATTTAATCACCTGTCTTGAAATTTGTGTTCAAATTTGATTTCCAAGATCCATTAGAGTTGAGCGTTGATTACCTTTGCAGCTTCGAACAAATAACTTCACACACGCACGAACATGTCGACATTACAAGTTTGTCATTTAGAGGGCTGTATATAAAGTTCAACAGTTCGCAAAGTAAACTGAAAAACTATTTAAAATTACCCGTCATAATATAATAAATTAAATCCTCTTCGTGCTCAAATCGGGCTAAGCTAGTTTGGAGTGGAGTTACAGCACGCATAGCTAAGGAAGCAAATAGATGAATTAATTTTAAACACATTAATACTTCCCCTGATGTGTACCAGTTTCTGAATTTGATAACATTAGTTCAGTATTTGGCGTATTTTAGCTTAATTAATGAAGACACACATTCACTGTTAATATAATACACTGACAAATGTTTACAAGCGTCTTAAATCGTTTATTAATACGTCAGTCACAGTGCTGTTTAACGAATCCTGATCAGTCATCCCTAATACTCTAGTTTTTTTTCACGCTACATCCAACAACGGTCAGTGTTTACTCATATGCCTCTTATAGTTAGAGTATTAGGTAATAATTCACAATTCTTGCAGCAATGACTTATAACGGCGAAACCTGCTGTTTAATTTTCTTTTCAAAGCGCTATTGGTTTTGTTTAATCCACCATAATTTTCTTGGCAGTATGAATTACTCCTGTATCTGCTTTGGTTGATTCTTCTACTCTTCTTACTCTGGAGGTTTGTTTATCAATTCGTTTTAGTCCAATGTCAGAGACTTATGACTGTGACTCGTCTTTAATTGTTGATTGGTCGTATAACTACATTTATAACTAATGTTTAGTTATGCATACGTGGCTTAAACACATTTTCCTCTCTGCCATTCATTTTGTGGAGTCCAGCTTCCGTGCCGGCCGGAATGGCCGAGCGGTTCTAGGCGCTGCAGCCTGGAACCGCGCGACCGCTACGTTCGCAGGTTCGAATCCTGCCTCGGGCATGGATGTGTTTGATGTTCTTATGTTAGTTAGGTTTAAGTAGTTCTAAGTTCTAGGGGACTGATGACCACAGCAGTTAAGTCCCACAGTGCTCAAAGCCATTTGAACCTTCTTTTTTTTTCAGCTTCCGTTCAAGCCACTAATTTTTCAAAAATATCGACTTATGGGGCACTTGCTGTCACATCTGCCGACTATGTCTCTCCACCCACTCCTCGATTATTTAAGAGCAACAGTTTTATCAAATTAGCTCATATACAACATGACATAATTACTATCTTGGTATCAAAGGGTTGACACGTTTGGTGAGATTCTGTGGTCTACATCTACTTTTACATCTAAACACATACTCTCTTCATCCATACCATGCAAACCACTAAGAAATGCATGACAGAGTGTACTTTCCATTTTACCACATATTACAGTTTCTTCCGATAACATTCGTGTGTGTTGCACGGACAAAACATTTAAGAGACCCTGTACTCCCTTTTATTAGTCTCATTTAGTCGTTGAGGTCCCTAGTGGAAATATTCATAAGAGGGATAGTAATACAAGAGTAGATCTCTTACCTACTGCTGGCACTTGCAATCATTTGGGCGACATTTGTGTTTCTTTATGAGAAACACTATTGAGAAAATTTAGAGAATCAAAATTTGAAGCTAACTTCCGATCGATTCTACTGGCGCCAACATACACTGAGCGTAAGGACTACGAATATCAGACACGAGAAATTAGGGCTCATATGGAGGCATATACACCCCTGGAAATTGAAATAAGAACACCGTGAATTCATTGTCCCAGGAAGGGGAAACTTTATTGACACATTCCTGGGGTCAGATACATCACATGATCACACTGACAGAACCACAGGCACATAGACACAGGCAACAGAGCATGCACAATGTCGGCACTAGTACAGTGTATATCCACCTTTCGCAGCAATGCAGGCTGCTATTCTCCCACGGAGACGATCGCAGAGATGCTGGATGTAGTCCTGTGGAACGGCTTGCCATGCCATTTCCACCTGGCGCCTCAGTTGGACCAGCGTTCGTGCTGGACGTGCAGACCGCGTGAGACGACGCTTCATCCAGTCCCAAACATGCTCAATGGGGGACAGATCCGGAGATCTTGCTGGCCAGGGTAGTTGACTTACACCTTCTAGAGCACGTTGGGTGGCACGGGATACATGCGGACGTGCATTGTCCTGTTGGAACAGCAAGTTCCCTTGCCGGTCTAGGAATTGGCACCAAGGCAGAAGCGACTCTCATCGCTGAAGACGACACGTCTCCATTCGTCCCTCCATTCACGCCTGTCGCGACACCACTGGAGGCGGGCTGCACGATGTTGGGGCGTGAGC
Organism: Schistocerca americana; assembly: GCF_021461395.2. Classification (NCBI taxonomy): domain Eukaryota; kingdom Metazoa; phylum Arthropoda; class Insecta; order Orthoptera; family Acrididae; genus Schistocerca; species Schistocerca americana. Next base: position 134,220,491 of record NC_060120.1, on the reverse strand, counting down.
GGAAGACGGCCTAACGGTGTGCGGGACCGTAGCCCAGCTTCATGGAGACGGTTGCGAATGGTCCTCGCCGATACCCCAGGAGCAACAGTGTCCCTAATTTGCTGGGAAGTGGCGGTGCGGTCCGCTACGGCACTGCGTAGGATCCTACGGTCTTGGCGTGCATCCGTGCGTCGCTGCGGTCCGGTCCCAGGTCGACGGGCACGTGCACCTTCCGCCGACCACTGGCGACAACATCGATGTACTGTGGAGACCTCACGCCCCACGTGTTGAGCAATTCGGCGGTACGTCCACCCGGCCTCCCGCATGCCCACTATACGCCCTCGCTCAAAGTCCGTCAACTGCACATACGGTTCTCGTCCACGATGTCGCGGCATGCTACCAGTGTTAAAGACTGCGATGGAGCTCCGTATGCCACGGCAAACTGGCTGACACTGACGGCGGCGGTGCACAAATGCTGCGCAGCTAGCGCCATTCGATGGCCAACACCGCGGTTCCTGGTGTGTCCGCTGTGTCGCGCGTGTGATCATTGCTTGTACAGCCCTCTCGCAGTGTCCGGAGCAAGTATGGTGGGTCTGACACACCGGTGTCAATGTGTTCTTTTTTCCATTTCCAGGAGTGTAGATAGTCGTTATTTCCTCGCCCTATTTGCGAGTGGAACAGGAAAGGAAATGACAGCTAGTGGTACAGGGTACTCTCCGCCACACACCGTGCGGTGGCTTGCGGAGTATCTATGTAGGTGTATGTGTAGATCTATATCTATCATCAGGTGCCTGGCAATTAACATTTTTTAACATTTCCGTGATACTATATCTTGTGTAAAGTCTACATTTAGAAGTCGAATATGTACTGGTGTGATAGATAACAGATTTGGGTTTAAGGAATTTTGCCATTTTTGGGTGCCTGTTTTCGCTTGTTCAAAAAACAGACTTTTATAATTGATCAACCTCACAAAATCAACCATCTACCGTCTACTATTCCGCAAGTTTCTCTCGCCTGAGTCACGTAAGTAAAAGCAAATATACAGGGGATAGGCAAAATAATGTGAACAGTGGTAGTAATTGGATGATTGTGTTTGACAGTCAACAACGCAGGTAAGGCACGTCTCGCGCTGGACTGTGTGTGTTCAGGACGGACTAGGCAACAGTGCACGTTGTTTATGAGTAGCGCACACTTCGTATTTGCATTCAGAGGCCGAGGTCGACGTGCAATGAAAGACCTAACACAGTTACAGAGAGGGCAGGTTGTGGAGGCCCGGTTAGCCGGAGCATCAGTAACCAAGGGAGCCAACTTATTGAATGTTTCAAGAACAACTGCTTCAACAGTCATGACAGCCTACACAAAACATGGAAAGACACCATTCTGTAAATGTAATAGTGGTTGCAAATCAAAGTTAAATGACCAAGATCGTCTTACGCTAACACGATTTGTATCAAAACAACACAAAATTACGTCGGCTAAAGTGACTGCAGAGCCCAATAGCCATCTTCTAAACCCCATATCCATCGACACAGTCCGCCGAGAACTCCATAAAGCGAATATCCGTGGACAAGCTGCTATACTGAAACCATTAGTGACAACAACCAACACAAAGAAGCGCAAAACTTGGTGTCGGGAATATAAATCCTGGACGGCTGTAAGTGGAAACACATCATATGGACCGACGAGTGCACATTTTCGTTATTTCCTACAACGGGGCGGGTTTACATCTGGAGAACGCCAAACGAAGCCTGCGTATTTGATTGTTCCAACGGTTAAGCATTGAGGTGGAAATGTAATGATGTCGGCAGCCATATCATGGTTTCTGTTGCTCCCATCATTACTCTCAAAGGCTGTGTTACAGCCCACGTTAATGTTAGCATTCTGGTGATCAGACGCACCCTGTAACGGGACATCCTCCACTACCATTACTTTTCCTCAACAGTAGTTGTCGATATCAGTATTATTTTTCCATTTGGACAGGTCAGTATCATCTCAATTGCTTTTATGAAAACTTTCATACATCTTTATATACAGTATGTTATATTTCAAGGTAAAATTTATGAAAATGAATTACTTTATAAAATGCTTTAGTTTCGATGTTATAATCGATATGTACCAGTTCTGAATATGCAGTTAAAATTACTTTTTTAGAAACATTGGAATTTACGAACTATTGGCAAACTTAAAATTTCTATTATTAATTACGCAATACTATGTTTATTTCCCGATTCATGTATGAAATAATAATCGAAAGTAATAACGTAACAGAAACTAATAGAAATTAATTTGTCAAGAAAAATTGTAAACCCATTGAGATATTATTTCCACTGAGTGAGACAGTAGTAAGCATGCCTCTGATGTGATAGGACGTTTTTATATTTTGTGCGAACAACGTAATTTCGGCTTTGTTAATGTGAAAAACCAAAAGACTGTATGATATACTAAAATGTGACAAAATGTATTAACGTAAAAACAAAAAGTTTGCAACAACAATTTTCAAATTTACTTAGATCAATTCAACCATGAGGACCAAAAATGTGAGAATTTCAGCATCATGAAGGAGACCGCTACGCAAGAAGGACTGGAGCCAACACTAGTGAAAAGGTAAGTAAACTAGAAAGTTTATTGTAATCTTCCCTCCTCTGATCGAAGAGTGGCATAAAATTCCACTAAAGACTATACAATCATTACGTGCCAGTATTCCAAGAAGAACAGCAAATGTATTACAGGATAATTGAGGTCCAACCCCTTGTTCATAAATCGTTCCCAAGTAAGTACAGGTGTTCACATTATTTTGCCTATCGTCTGTATATCTCAATACAATAAATGCAAGCTTAATGTCATTGAAAATTAGTCATGGCCGGCACTTAACTAAGTCATTGATAAGCTGTTAAGGAAACTTGAGCGTTTTCGACAGCGATAGGCAGGTAAGTAAAAGAAAAAAATGTATATATCAATACAGTAAATGCAAGCTTAATGTCATCTGAAATTAGTGATGGCCAGTACTCAATTAATATAATTGATAATCTGTTAAGGAAACTCCAGACTTTTCAAGAGAGACATTCTGGTTGAGTACTGAAGGAAATAGTTCAATCGTAAGTTAATGTAAATTAACATAAGAGATTTTATGCAAGAGTATACACAAAACTGCCCAAAGTGATAGAAAATAAAATTGCAGCACTAAACGGCCAGGCAAAGCATAATAAACTTCAGGTGGCCAGCTGTAATCGGACTGTCTCTTGTAAACAATCATGTAGAACGTGTGTCTAGACATATTCCACGTGCAAACAAATTGAACTTTACCATCTTACCGTTCCATAGACAGCTGAAACATGTTTGTATTTTCGAAAAACAGAATGAACGCATGTCTGTACATGTCCATACCATCCACTATTGAGATTATAAATTTATGGTCATGGGACACAAAAAAGAATCCCGAATTGTACCACTATATATCACAAATCAGCACCATGAGAATCATGTGAATATACTAATTCTGTAGGTAGGTAACAGATATATGAAACTTTCTGGCAGATTAAAACTGTGTGCCGGACCGAGACTCGAACTCGGGACCTTTTCCTTTCGCGGGCAAGTCCTCTACCATCTGAGCTATACAAGCACGACTCACGCCCCGTCCTCACAGCTTTACTTCTTCTGCCAGTACCTCGTCTCCTACCTTCCAAAGTTTACAGAAGCTCTCCTGCGAACCTTGCAGTCTCGCTCTGGCACACAGTTTTAATCTGCCAGAAAGTTTCATATCAGCGCACTCTCCGCTGCAGAGTGAAAATCTCATTCTGGAAACATCCGCAGGCTGTGGCTAAGCCATGTCTCCGCAATATCATTTCTTTCAGGACTGCAAGGTTCGCAGAAGAGCATCTGTAAAGTTTGGAGGGTAGGAGACGAGGTACTGGCAGAAGTAAAGCTGTGAGGTCGGGGCGTGAGTCGTGCTTGGGTATCTCAGTGGTAGAGCGCTTGCCCGCGAAAGGCAACGGTCTCGAGTTCGAGTCTCGGTCCGGCACACAGTTTTAATCTGCCGGAAAGATTCATATCAGCACACATTCCACTGCAGAGTGAAAATCTCTTTCTGGGAATAGATATATGTGTCATTTCTGTGGCATAGAAAACTTATCGAGGCTAGCACAAAGTGACATTACTGCTTGACGGCATTCAGTTGTAGTATGTGTGTTGCCTTCGCTATTTTCATTTCTAGGAAGAGTTAGATGCGTATTTGGATGACTGTGCATTGTTTAAGCCAGTCACCTTATCTAGTGGCAAGAACGTTATTGTAAAATTTACGAAGCTCAGCAACAAGCTGAATATGCCATTTACGACTATTATCAATAAGAATGTGTGTTGGAACCAGTTGTTAGTTGCAGTTTAACAGTAACTTTGGTTTTTATTACAGTGAATAGTTTTGCATCAACCTCTCAGTATTGCCTACTTCATACACTGCGCCTATGACCAGGGATATTCTGAATTTAAATTGTACAGAG